>NW_027555958.1:10550795-11150795 GCF_003287225.1 Phascolarctos cinereus | reverse complement strand
CCAAAAGCTGCTAGGACACTGATGAGAAGTCCAAATCCTTTCACCCTCCAAAGTTTCCAAGGCTGTCTTCCCATCAAAAAGGAGGGGAGAGTAGGGAAACACCTCCCCAACCCCTGCCAAAAGATTCCCTCTCAGAGGCTCGCCTGGAGCTGCCTGCTCTCTCCTCTGAGCTTTTGGGTATCTGAACGCTAGATCCCAAACTGGCTTGCTATTTTCTGTAAAACCCACAGAGCGCGCATTAGTTTAAAGCCTTTCACTGGTTGATCCAGTAGTGACACTCTGACCTGATTAAGGCGCTAGGGCTAGAGTATGTTGTTAATTACTCTAACTGACCTTCACCCTTAGACCACGATCCCATAACCTCTAAGCCCCCTTCCAGATGCACCATATGAGATGGGATCTCTAATCCTGGACACAATTCTCACCACTCTCTACCTGGCAGTCTCCAACGATCTCTCAGCACCTCCCCTAAGCTAATGTTTGAGACAATTACCCAATTAGATCCAAATGCTTGAGGTACGTGCAGCCAAAGCCAAATAAAGAAGCCAAACCTTCCTGGTGTTCCTTCCTTCATCCGAGGCAGCGCTGAGAGGTAGGCATGACCAATAAGGTTGGGGTCAAGTACAGGGGTTTGGTAGAGGAAAGACGCTCAAAATATGTTCAAGGATCTCCTATGAAGCTTCAACTAGAAGCGTATAAAATGTTCCAGTCCTGGACTAAGGAAGCAACTTCCTCCCTTCTAGAATGCCCACTTTCAGCCCCTCCCCTCTCTAGCCCATCCTCCCCCCACAACTGCCAAAATAGCCTTCCTATGGCATAGGTCTGGCCCTCCCCAGCTTCAGAATGTCCAGTGGCTCCCTATTATCTCTGGGGTCGGCCTTTTCAGACTTTTCAAATTACTCCCACTTACATGCTCTATGTTCCAATCCAACTTGGCTTGTTGATATTCAACAGACTCAATATTCTATCTCTCACCTCCGTGACTTTGCCTAGGCTAGTTCCCATGACTGGCTTGCCCACCATCTCACCTCTGTCTCTAAGAATCCCTGGCTTTCTTCAAGGCTGGGCTGGAGTGCCACACCCCACAGGAAGCCCTCCTCAATCCTCTTCATTATTACTGTCTCTTCCCCCACCTTTGTCCAGTTAGCAGCCCCAGCAGGTTCCTACTCTTTAATGTAGGGAATTCTGGATTCACTTCAGGTTAGGGACCTCTCTGCATTCACACCCTGTCCTGTAAACCAGCTCCACGCTGGTCAATGAATGCAATCACAGAGAGTCCAACAAGGTTTAGCATCTCCTGGGAGAGAAATCACGGCTTCACCATCTTACTCTGTATCACTCATCAGATCCTGGAGGTTTCTGCTGTTTTCCCCAGGCTGACTGATTTCCCCAACCTTTATCTGCACCGCATCAGTGATACTACAAGAATTTCTTTTATAAAATGCAATGACAGGGGAGACAGCAGGAGGGTAAGACAGGACAGTTTGCTGCACACGCAACAGTGGCCAGCACCAGGTGCTTTGAATCCGAAGAAAAGAACTCATGTTTCTGCTTATATTCCTTCCCCTTATGGGAAAGACGGAGAGATTGAACTCGGAGGAGTTTGAGGGAAGCATCTTTCTCTGACTCAGAGATAAAGGGGAGAGGCAATATCTCTAAGGATCTCCCCCTCCCCCACCCGCAGTGGAGCAAACCCCTCTATCAGCCTTGGTGACCGCAATTCAGCGTCTCATGTGATGTCTCTGAAGGTAAGAGCTGGGAAAGTAAAACACCTGTGTACCTGGCCTCTCTCTGCATGGAACCAAGATGGCAGCTAGGTGCCATGGGCTCAATGGATGGACCTGGGATCAGGAAGGCCTGAGTTCAAATCTAGCCTCAGCCATTTCCTAACTGTGTGACCCACAAGCCACTTCACCTCTGCCTCCCTCAGTTTCCTCATCTGAAAAATGGGGGTCATAGCAACTTCCTGCCAGGGTTGTTGTGAGAATCAAATGAGATCATCTTCGCAAAGTGCTCTGCAAACCTTAAAGTGCTTTATCAGTGCTAGCAAGGACTACTTCTTTTATTGCTGTTATTATTAAAATGGAGCAATATGAACTCCGCCTCTTTACTCCTTTCTTTCCAACACCTTTTTCCAAGATTCTTCATTAAATAACACCCAATCCCTCTCTCTACCCCCACACTACAATGTCAATACTGATGGAGTCTGGGGAGGAGGAGGTCCCAGGGAGATCCCAACACAGGGCCACCTTCAGAACGAGGGGCATGGACTTGTTCTAAGGCCCCAGTCAGCTCTATGACCTTCACGAGCCTCAGTTTCCTCATCCATAAAATGAGGGGAGGTTGGGCTAAACGCCCTCCGAGGACCGTCCAGCACTATATCTATGGCCTTCTGCACTTGAGAAAAGAACAATGGGGCACGGGATCCCAGATTGCAAGTGACGTGTGGGATCACCTGGGCCCAAATCTCTATTTTCTAGGGGAGGAAAGTGAGTTCCAGAAAGAGGACGTGACTTCCCTGGAGTGAGCTGGGATTCAAATCCAAGACCTCTGCCTCCATCCGCCAGAAAGCCAGCAGCCAGCTCTTAGACGACTCTAAAGTTCGGATGATTTACACAAATGATCCAGTCCCAAACTTCCTTTTCCTCACACCCTTGGGACTTCATCTGCAGCCCAGTGTTCCTCTGGCCAGGCTGCTGAGGCTTTCCATCTGCAGTAAGTGAAGGGCCAAGTTAAAGGCTTTATTTTGTTTTCCCACCCAAGGCCAATTATCAGGTGAAAATGGTTCTTAGCAGCCAACAGAACTGGCTGGAAGAGAGATGGAAATCCCTTCCTTCCACTCCAGAATTTGCGGGAGATGTGGATAGCCCAAGCTTCAGGCCTGTGAGACTTTGCCCACACTAGAGAACATGGGACACAGAAGGGAGTTTGGGGGGCAGGGAACGTGGGGGAGGCAGTGAGAAGTACTTCCAACAACGGGGTAAGTTTGGGACATTGACAGAGACAGGAGAGGATAGGAGGAGGGGGTCAGCCTGAGGTACCACAGTCTGAGGCTACGTCTGCTCTTTTTTCCCTCTTCCTCTATTCTCCTCTTCTCTCCTCCCTTCCCTCCCTCCATCTCCTCCCTCTCCTTCCTTCTTTGTTTTCTTTCTCCTCTTTTCCTTTCCCTATTTCTTTCCTTTTCTTCATCTTCATCTTTGTGGAGCTGAGCTCAATCACAGATGGTTAGAGCTGAAAGGGAATCCGGAATCATATGGTCCAGGGGTAGGGCACCTGCAGCCTCCAGGCCACACATGCCAGTATCAGTGTGAACTGAAGAAGTGGCTTCAGTAGCCGCGCATCTCTAGGCTCTCTCTGCTCCATCCCTTAAATCCAGGGATTCCCAGCCTCCCCGGGTCAGTCTCAAGCCTTGGCTGTCTCTGAAAGTGAGAAGGGCTGAAGAGGAGGGTGGGTCCTGTGAGCTCATCCCTCAATGATCTCACTTACTAGGGACTGACAGCCCAGCTGGACCCAACCCAAGGCCAAAGCCTCTGGCTTTCTCCACCCCAAGGCAGGTGGCTGCATCTATAAACAGGAAAGGGATGATGCTTCTGCTCCAGGCCAGGAAACAAAATGGCCTGAACCTGTGGAAAAGTACCTGGGCCTGGCTCCACGCCTGCCCCAGAACAAAAAGCTGTCTGTGGCTTAAATCTCATGCTGTTGAACTCAAACCCCATGGGGTTAGTGATCCCAGGGATTTCCAAGTCCCAAGAAGAACGTGTGAATGCCAGCTCTAACAATGCAGGGCATCTGACACGCAGGGAACACACCGGGGACATTGTTTATTCTGCCTCTTTTTCCTGCCCAGTTTTTGAAGCGAGCTTTTCTTACCCCACAAACCTTTCCTGACTCTGCCTCAGTTCTACTCTCCCACATCTTCTGTCTGAGGTCTGACCATAAGATTATGGATTTAAAGCGAAAAGAGACCTTAGGAATCTATCGTTTTACAGGTCAGTCCGCTGAGGCCCAAGGAGGTTAAGGCACACAGGTATTAAGTTCCAGAAGTGGGATTTGAATTCAGATCCTCAAACTCCCAAGCCAGTGCTGAAGGGACCTTAGCTCAGCCTCCTTATTTAATGAGTGAGTCACTAAGAGTCACAACCCAGAAGAGATGTGCTCAAGCTCTCTCAGGTAGTAAATGGTTACAGAGCCAAGATTCAGATCCCACAATCTCTGTTGCCAAATTCAAGCTTCGTGTTCTCTTGTAACTACACTCTGGCATCTGATATAGGCATCCGATGGCCACAAAGCCCAGAATTTCCATTTAATCTGTGCCTATTTATTCAGGTACCTGTCACCTTCCCCACTGGAATGTCAGCTCCCTTCATGCAAGTTAGGATTGTTTAATTCTCTGTCTTTGAATCCCCAGTGCTTAGCAGAGTGCCTGGCACACAGCAGGCACCTAATCATTGCTTATTGGTTGATTCATGGGTGGTTGGTGGATTCAGAGGGTGCTGGTAAATGTTAAAGGAGCAGGCTCTCCAATAATATGCATTATTGACATTTTTCTTATCACATTCCTAAGTCTTAACAATCGACAAAACTCTAAGCCAAGCCCTGATTTATAGTATTTGCCTGTATCCAAGATGCAAATGCCCACAATGAAAAGTTAACAACTTGCTCTAGGAAGCTGGGCAGAGCTGGCTCCAGCCTGCCCGATGCCTTCACGAGGCCTTGCCAAGGTGCTTACTAAATACTGGCTGAACAAGTAACAAGTAATTCAGGAGCACTCTCTGAGCAATGCAGCCAACCCGAGAATGCTTGTTATTCAACGGGATTCGACTTCCTCCAATCAGCTTCTAGCAAAGCCAAGCCTCTTCTTCAGTAGAGTCAGCTCAGCAGCTCTGTTTGTGGTGGCCAAGAACTGGAAACTGAGGGGATGCTCATCCATTGGGGAATGGCTGAGCAAGTTGTGGTCTATGAATGTAATGGAATACTATCATTCCATAAGAAATGGTGAGCAGGAGGACTTCAGAAAGACCTGGAAATATTTACATGAACTGATTCTGAGGAAAGTGAGCAGAGCCAGGAGAATAATACAGAGTAACAGCCACAGTGTTCAATGACTGACTTTGATAGATTTGACTCTTCTCAGCAATGCAGGGATCTAAGCCATCTCCAAAAGTCTCGTGATGGAAAATGCTCTCCACAGCCTGAGAAAGAACTCTGGAGTCTGAATGCACTGAAGCATTCTAATTTCTTTTTTTGTTTTTTTATTTCTTGTGGTTTTTCCCGTTTGTTCTGATTCTTCTTTCACAACATGACTAATGTGGAAATAAGTTTAATATGATCATACATGTAGAGCCTATATCAGATTGCATGCTGTCTGGGGGAGGGGGAGAAGAGGGAGGGAGAAAAAAATTTGGAACTCAAAATCTTATAAAAGTGAACGTTGGAAACTATCTTTGCACGTAATTGGAAAAATTAAATACTATCAAGTGAGGAAAAAAGAAAGTCAGCTGAAAGCAACACAGACGCAAAGCCGTCGCTGGCTCACAGCACAGAAAGTTGTAGGAATTACCTTTAAAATCTTCCTTTCTCTCGGGCTATAGATAGAACTAGCGAGTAGTAATCTCAGTTCTTTACACAGCAGCTCTGCTCTAAACAGCATAGAAACTGAAGAGCTCTCCCCGTTCCTCAGAAGCCCATCCTTTCTCTGGTCAAAAGGCAAAGCAATGATTCTCTTCCCCAAAATAGACCCCAAGCAAAGTAGCTGAAGAGTCCACTGTTCAGCTTATAGGCTTCTCTCCTGTCTCCTGTCCCCAGCTTCTCCGAACTACTCCTGCACTTAGCTCACTCCCCTGATTCTTCTTCTGTTCCCCTCTTCTCATAGCTTCTTCTCTGTGACTCCTTCCTTTATTTTGCAGTATTGCAAATTATAATCTCTTCGTGGTCAGTACTTCCTCTTTACTTCATGAGAATGGTGGCTAGAATGACTGTGTATGTGATTGTAATTTATCACACAGCCCATGCTAGATTGCCGCATTTATACCACAGTACAATGTTCTTGATCAGGTGTGATGTTTGATACCTGTGAGAAATGAGGGATGCTATGTACAACGTAGAGGAATGGAAAAAGTTTGCAATAAATACCACTACTAGGTCTGTATCCCAAAAAGATTCAAAAAAAAGTGTGTGTGTGTGGGGAAACCTATTTGTACAAAAATGTTTAAAGCAGCTCTTTTTGTGGTGGCAAGGAACTGGAAATCGAGGAGATGCCCACCATTTGGGGAATGGCTGAACAAGTTGGGGTATATGAATGTAATGGAATCCTAATGTGCTATAAGAAATGACGAGCAGGCAGACTTCAGAAAAACCCGGAAAGACTTACATGAACTGATGCAAAGTGAAGTGAGCAGAGCCAGGAGAATATTGTGCATAATAACAGCACAGTAACACAGTAATGATAAGTATTCTCAGAAATACAATTTTTTAACAATACAGTAATCCAAGACAATTCCAAAGGGCTCATGATGAAAAATGCTGTCCGAGAACTGATGGACTCCGAATGCAGATCAAAGCATACTATTTTTCACTTTTTTGTGGTTTGTTTGCGGTTGGGTTTTTTTGTCTATGTTTTCTTTCACAACGTGAGTAATATAGAAATAGGTTTTACATGATTTTACATGTTTAACCTATATCAGATCACATACCACCTTGGGAAGGGGAAAGGGGAAGAGGAAGAGAATTTGGAATTCAAATTTTTTAAACAAATATTAAAAACAGGTTTTATATGCGATTGGGAAAAAATAAAATACTATTTTTTAAAAGTTTGTAATAAGGGGCAGCTAGGTGTCGCAGTGACTCTAGAGTCAGGAGGACCTGAATTCAAATGTGGCCTTAGACCAGACAGGTGACATTTACTAGCCATGTGACTCTGGGCAAGTCACTTGACCCTAATTGCCTCGCAAAAAAAAAAAATAAAGGAAAAGAAGAAGTTTGCAATGTACTCAACATTCACCCTGTACATTCTGTTACAGCTGTGCTTGTTGTAGTAAAATAAGCATCGATAAAACCAAGCCTTTAAATTCAATTGACAAGGGGCAGCGGATACAGCACCAGCCTCGGACTGAGGAGGACCTGAGTTCAAATCTGGCCTCAGACACAGAACACTTACTAGCTGGGTGACCCTGGGCAAGTCACTTAACCCCACTGCCTAGCCAAAAAAAAAAATACTTCAAAGGACAGCTGGGTGGCACAGTGGATAGAGCACCAGCCTCGGACTGAGGAGGATCTGAGTTCAAATCTGGCCTCAGACACAGAACACTTACTAGCTGGGTGACCCTGGGCTAGTCACTTAACCCCACTGCCTAGCCAAAAAAAAAAATACTTCAAAGGACAGCTGGGTGGCACAGTGGATAGAGCACCAGCCTCGGACTGAGGAGGACCTGAGTTCAAATCTGGCCTCAGACACAGAACACTTACTAGCTGGGTGACCCTGGGCGAGTCACTTAACCCCACTGCCTAGCCAAATTAATTAAATAAATAAATTCTATTGACAAATGCTAGCAGTGAGGTCATGACTTCCAAAGGCATCTGGTTCAACCCCCTTCATCTTACAGATGAGGAAACTGAGCCCCAGAGAGAAAACAAGGGAACCTGCTCAAATTCGAATAGGTAATTCAGTGGCAGAAACAATAAATTAACAAACTGCGAACAAGAGTGAAAGGCCTTGTGTAGACAGGAGGTGGTCATGTTTTTATTTCAGGGCACTTATTTTTTTTCAGAATGGTGGACTAAGTTGCTCAGAGATGGCCCATTGAGGGTAACTGGTGAGTGACACTGTATTTTCCATGACCATGCTAGCATGTTAGAAACAACCCACTAAATGAATTTTCCTATTGCCAGGCTGCCCGCAATCCAAGGTAGAAGTGATACCATCGTAGGGCTGGATTTGGAGTCAGAACACCGAGTCAAAAGAGCCACTTCTTAACTATTTGATCTTGGGGCAAATCACTTTCCCTCCTGGGCCTCAGTTTCTTCCTCTGTAAAATGAAGCGATCGAACTAAAGACAAGGGTCCTTCCAGCTCCGGATCTATAGTCTCTAATACAGAACAGCAAGCCTGGGAATCCCGTCTGTGAATTCCAGTCCCCAGGCTCTTGGTGATGAGATCCCGTTGGAATGGTCATGGATGGTTAAGCAGCTGCTTCCAGGGACCCACCCTCCGCTCTGGCTCTGGGTCCAAGGTACGGCCCACTGAAGTCATGGGGCCACGGAGCTCTCACATCTCCTGGGAGACTTTTACTGAGCGTACTCAGCACTTGGCTGAGAAGTCGGTAGACTTGGTCCAGCTGCTTTGTGGTTGTTTTTACTTTTCTTTTAATTCCTCTAAATAGAGGCAGTGTGGTGTAGTGAGAGAATTACTGGACCTTGAAGGGCTCGAATCTTGTTTTCCTCATTTATCAGCAAGTTAGCTAACCTCCAATGAGTCAATTAACCTCTCTAGGCCAAGGATGTTTTCTCTGCAAGATGAGGGGGTTGGGCTAGATGGCCTTTAGGGTCCCTTTCAGCTCCAAATCTAGGATCCTGTGACTTTCTGAGCCTCAGTTTCCTTCTCTGTCAAATGAGGCCCCGCCAGCTCTAAGACTTTGATCCTAGGAATCCATCCCAGAGGCAATGGAGACAGATCAAGCCCCCAAAGGGAACGAGCCGAGAAGATAGAACTGGGAGCCGATCCACCTTCACTTGGGCGGTGTGACCCACGCAGGAAGCGCTCTGTGACCCTTTAAAATGCCAGGCGTCAGTTATTATTACTAAAAATATGTTTGTTATAAACTCGATAACAACCAAATAATCAAACAAAATAAGAAATAAAATCAATGCGAAATCATAAGCATAAAACCATTTACATTTCAGAAAGTGGGGGTGGGAGTGGAGGAACCTTATTTGTCCCCACAGTATCACTGGGAAAGAGTCCTGGGGTCTGGGTTCAAAGCGAAGCTCGGCGAGGCCCGTGGGTGGTGTGGAGTAGATCGAATGCCGGACCTGAATGTTATGGCTGTCAGTGTTGTTTGGCCACTGCAATCGTGTCCAGCTCTCCGTGACCCATCTAGAGTTTTCTTGCCAAAGACACTGGAGTGGGTCACCATTTCCTTCTCCAGCTCATTTTATGGGTGAAGCAACTGAGGCAAACAGGGTGAAGTGACTTGCTCAGGGTCACACAGCTAGTAAGTATCTGAGGCCAGATTTGAACTCAGGATGATGAGCCTTTCTGACTTCAAGCCCAGAACTCTATCCACTGTGCCATCTGTTCCACTGAAGCCCTTTGGAATCAGAAAGACCTGAGTTCAAATTCAGACTCAGAAACTTAATGCTGTGTGACTCTGGGTAACTCACTTCACCTCAGTTTCCTGATTTGTAAAAGGGGGATAATAACCGCCTCTACCCCCCATGGTTATTGTGAGGATCAAACAGCTAAATATTTGTAAATCACTTTGTAAACCGTAAATTATTACATAAATGCTAGTTATTCGTATTTTAGATCATGAGCACCTAAGTGCCCCAAGTCACCTCATCTCTCTGCTTCTCCTCAGAGGGGGTTGGGCTAGAATCATCTCTAACCACATTATTCTTCTGGCACTAAACTCTTTGGAAGGGAGGGCAAGGGGGCAGGGGGAAAGAAGGGAGTAAAGTAGTGAGAGTAGAAGACAGATGGGAACCCTCAAGCCAGGAAGTGAATAGCAGGAAGTCCTCTGCATTGAGTGGGCACCTGGTGAAGGATGTCACCGAAAGAGAAGGAAAAGATTCCATAAGATGATAAAGGGATGGTGGCAGGGTGATTGACCTCGGTGGGTGAAGGACCCTCAGCTGTGAATCCACAGAGCCAGCAAAGGAATCCTGACTCTGTGCGTACCAAATCCAAGTGTGTTTATCCCCTCTTCACAGATGAGGAAATTGAGCTTCTATCTATGACGCCCTTCATCGGCTTTCACAGCTCAGTCTGGGGACCTGTGCGTTTTTGGTACTTCCAAGGTGGTATGATCTAGGGAGTGGTCTGGTCCCTACCCAGGTAAGACCCCCTGTCCCTCTCAACCATATATTGCCCACTCCTCTCTCCGCCCTGAAATGATAGCTCAGAACTGGGGAAGAGCTGCCCGATGGCACCCAATCCTGTGCCCGGTGCTAGTGCAGGGGTCCCCTGAGATCTCTTTCTGACCATGAGTACAGTCACCTTACCATAGCTATGCACTGGGCTGCTTGCTCCCTGAGCTGCTACCTCTGCAGCCCAGAGTTGTGCCATTCCTATGCACCGTACTCCAGGCCAGCCTTCCACAGTATCTTCAGACCTCTCTGTCTTCATAAGCTGACCTGAGCTGGAAAAATGACTCATTGTGACTTGTAACTGACTTCCAGTACAACATTGGGTTTGACTCACTTTGGGGTTTGTTGGAGGGGAGGGGCAGTGTTGGGAGAGCTGGAAAAAATGCTGGTTTCACTCTGCATCTTGACTCTACTCCCGACCTTCTTCACTCTGCATTAATCCATCCAAGTCTTCCCCAGTTTGTCTGTCCCTTTCATCTCTTCTTACATCTCCATAGTTTTCCATTACATTCGTAGATCATAATTTGTTCAGCCATTCCCCCTTAGTTTCCAGTCCTTTCACATCACAAAGAGAGCAGCTATGAACGTAATTGTACCTATGGGTGTTTTCCCTCTTCCTTTGCCTTTTTTGGGGTATAAGCCTAGTAGTGGTATCAGTGGGTCAAAGAGCAGGCAGAGTTTAGTGACTTTTCTGTAATTCCAATGTACTTCCCAGATATGTAGAGCCAATCAAGCAAAGGGCTTTTCAGGATGGGGGAGATCTGGGCATGTTTGTAGGCAGCAAGGATTGGAAGAGACAGAAGAGGACACTAGAAAGAGAGAGGGCGTGTGCATTGTGTGTATTGATGACCTAAAGTAAGGGGAAAAGTCGTGAAAAAACTTTCTCATAAGAATCGATAGACCAGGGAATTTCACAACACAACAATGTATTTATTGGAGTTCCCAAATATCCTGGCAAGAGTTGGAGTGGAATGGAAGACCACAGGAGGCAGGTACTGAACCCCTAGAGAAAAGAGGGGAGAATAACCTGGAGTACTGTAAGTTAAATGCCACCAAGATCCAGGTAGGGTCTTCCTGACTCCACTCCCATCCACCACGCTGAACATCATGTCCTTCCCAAGAGCCAGAGTAGCCTTTTCCTGGGTTCCTGATGGGAGAGGAGTCCTGTGGACCTGAAACTCTAGACTTGGGCAGGTCCCAGTAGTCAGAAGGCCTGATGACAGCGGCAAGCTATCTCTGGTTGTGGAGTAGGCCTCCCTGGCCCAAGGTCTAGCTCAGATTGTGATTGGATTAACATTCTCTGGGCTCCAAGGGATGAGTCTCTGATTCCCTGGTCCTGGGAAGGCCAGAGAAACCAGCTGACCTGGTGGTGAAATATAAATCTGAGGGGCTGAATGGTGCCTAGGACCTCCCTGACGGGGAGGCAACTGGTTAACTCACCGGGAAGTGACTTGCCCAGCATCACCCAACTAGTAAATATCAGAGGCAAGATCCGAACCCAGGTCTTCCTATCTATGAGTCCAACAATCTCAACTGTGTCACTCTGACCCTCAAGCATCAAGTAAAAACGTCTATAGTAACTGATGGCTTTCTTAACATCTTTATACTCCTTGTGATCTCCTCTCTCTCGTGTCCAATTCTGGTCATTTGAGTGGTGCAGTGGATAAAGCAATGTACTTGGAGTCAGAAGGATTTCGGTTTGAATCCCACCTCATCCATTTGGGGCAGCTAGGTGGCCACAGCAAATAGAGTACCGGCCTGAAGTCAGGAAGACTCATCTTCCTGAATTCAAATCTGGCCTCAGACACTTACTAGCTGTGTGATCCTGGGCAAGTCACTTCACCCTTTTTGCCTCAGTTTCCTAATTTGTAAAATGAGCTGGAGGAGGAAACAGCAAACCATTCCCGTACCTTTGCCAACAAAACCCCAAATGGGGTCATGGAGAGTCAAACAGGACTGAAAAACTGCTGAACTACAAGCATCTACTTACTAGCTGTGTGACCCAGGGCAAGTCAGTCTCTCCAGGTACCAGTTTCTTCCTGCATAGAATAAAGGGTTCGGACTGAGCGGCCTTGAAGAGCCCTCCCATTTTAAACCTATGAGCCTAGGGTCTTCTCTCTCCTTTTTTATAAAATTAAATTTGCAAATTGTTTATCAATGTCATTGGACTTTTTGAAAAATAGCCCTTGGTTTTATTTATCAGTTAAATTGTTCCTTTCCTTCTCAGCTATTTCTGCTCTGCTCTTAATCCCCTTTCCTGCTTTCCTTTGGTCTGTTACTTTGTTTACTTCCTAATTTCTTTATAGATTCCCCCTTTTTCTTGCTTGTATATATAGATCTTTAGCTATAAATTCGGCACTAACTACCACCCATAAATTTGGCCGTCTTTTGTTTACATTGTCATTATCTATGATGCCATGTGGAAAGTCATTCTAAACCTTGGCCAAAGAGGGTCCTCAAGGGTCGTGTGAAGATGCCCAGCAGATAAACTAAATATGGAGAAACCTTAGACAGGATTGCCTACAGAGTTGGGTTAACCCACGAGCCAATTATCAACATGCCATGAAGAGATAACCCAGATTCCAGGTCCATAAAACAAGGCCAGAAGTCAAGACACTGATGTTTGTCAGGGGCTCCAGGCCTGGAGCTTAGGGAAAAAGTAGGGACGGGATTCGAAGGGCCTGGTCACCTTTGCCCCAGCCAGATCTCTGGGAAAGCTTGGCTGAAGTGAGGCCCACTGAAAAATAGCCTTTTATTGTTGCTTCCATTGGTGAGGAGTCAGGTTTGTTTCATTGCATTTGAATCCCCAGCACCCAGCAAAGTGACTGGCACACAGTAGGCACCTAATAAATGAGTCCGGATTGAGTATTGATTGATTGGTTTATTTCTCCTCTAGCTCAGGCCTTGTTCAACAAACTGATTTTTTATTTCCAGGAATACAAAGCTTCCCAAGTTTCTCCATATCCTTTATATTTTTTATCAAGATGGTAAATCCATCAAATCAATGGACCTCCATTTAAAGTACAAAGACACACAAAGATTTTAGAGTAAGTTTAAAAAAAAGTCCTTGATCACCTGGGGCAAGACTTATTTGTATGTCTTCTCCCCCTATGAGCTTCTGGAGACCAGGAACTGTCTTTTTATGCCCTTCTTTATACTCCTACTGCTTAGCATAGTGCCTTGAACACAGTAGGTGCTTAATAAATGCTTGTTTACTGACACCGCACAGGAATGGTTGAGAAAGTTTGGTCACATCCTAGGGGTTGTCTCAAAAATATTAACAGAGAGTAAATGTGAGCCAGGAGAGAGGATTCTAGCAGAGATAGAGAAGGGGAGGAGGGGAATGCCTAGCTTTCAGCCCCAGCCTGAGTCTCCTTTCCTGCCTGCCCCTTGGCCAGAGGAGGACTTTTTCAGGGTCCATGAGATTTTGGATTTCCCAGATTCTCATCAGCATCCTATCCCCAGAACAAGTAGCAGCTAGCAGGGCGTCTGACTGAGAATAGTTTGGATGTCACGTGGGCAGGCAGATTCATGGCTCTACAAGGTACCCAGGGCAGAAGCTACCCCACGCCTAATGGAGACTTAAGTACCCCATAAAGGGGAGACCACCCTTTTGCTGAGTGCTCTTCTGTTCCCTGCATATACTGGTGAGAGAGAGGGTCACGGACTTTGGGGGAGACATTTTGTACCATTTATTCTTACTATACTGCCTTAGTGAATGCCTCTTTATAAAAAAATCTTCTAATTGATACCAACCAATGCTCATGGCTAGAAGCACACTGGTAGGGGCCCATGTACTATAGCACTAAAAATGACAGCCCCAGCACCTCTTAGGGTTACCTCTAGAGCCGTGAAGGGAAATGTAGTATTCACATTCTGGGGACCCAACTCATTGGAGTTAAGTGGGAGTTGGCATACGAGTTCCAAGTCATTGCTACATGCATCTCCACCATTCTTGAAGCTTAATAATAACCCATTTCCACACCCTTCACACCATGACTTCTCAGCAACATGATACATTTTAATGAATGCCCCATGGGTATTTGAAAACAATACTTATTCTCTGATTTTTTTTTCTTTTTCTCCCAAGATCTCATAAATCCCAACAGTCTGATCAAGCCTGAAACTTCTTTCTTATTTATATTTGTGTTTCCTTTATCTTATCCTGACGAGAGGGGTGTAAACATTTTCTACTATTATTAATTTTCTACTTTCATGTAAGCCTGTGAGACTTTCTTTTATAAATGTAATGTCAATATATTCCTGGGTGATTAATGACTTGAAACTAGATGGACAGCCTAGAAATCTCATCTATCATTATAGAGATTTTGGAGAGACACCACAAATGAACAATGCGTTTGGCCCACAGTTAAACAGAAGGAAAAGAGTAGGTTGAAAGGACTGCCTTTGGGAAATTGCAAATTTCTTCATGGTGCCTGAAACAAAGACTTATCTTTCTTATATTTAGGTCATAGATCCATTTGGAGTTTATTGTAGTTGAATGGTATAGGATGTTCATTCACACCTAATTTCTGCCAGACTGCTTTCCAGTTTTCCCAGCACTTTTTGTCAAAAAGGGAGTCCTTATCCAAGTAGTTGGTCTCCTTGGATTTTTTTGAATACAACGCTACTACGGTCTCTTGTTCCTTAGTTTTGCTTGCCTAATCTGTTTCATTGATTAATTTTTCTATTTCTTAACCAGTAACAAGTAGTTTTGATGATTACTATGTTGTAGGATACTTTGAGGTCTGGTACCACTGAGTCCCCTGGATTTTTACCTTTTATCATTCGTTCTCTTCAGAATCCTGGTCCTTTACTCCTTCAGATAAATGTTATTGTTATCTTGTCTCGTTTTATAAAGTAATTTTTAATATTTTTATCATGGCACCAAATCTGCAAATTAATATAGTTAATGTTGTCATCTTAATTATATTTACATGAAGAATTAATATTTTTTCCAATTGTCTTCCTTTATTTCTGTAAGGAGTGTTTTATAATCATAATTGTATAAGCTGTATATGTAGTTTTCTCCTCACCAGACTGTCACTCAGTAATAAATTTCTTCAGGTATTTGGTGATGATATTCAGATAATAATTGGTTCACCACAGTTGAAAAGTATCTGTTTTTCTCAGTGTTTAACCTTTCAGAGTGTCTTTACAGATCCAAATATTTTTTCTTTTTTCTTTTTAAGCTTGTCTTTTCTCTAAGAGTCCCTCAGAGCTCTTCATCTCTCTGACTGTTTCTCTAAGTCCATTCCATAGACTCTGTTGGTCTGTTTTCCTCCATAAATTCTCTAACATATTCCTGGTTCTTAAATAACCATCCTTTGCTTTCAAAAAAGAATATCCAAATATGCTGAGAAACGGATTCTGAGATCAAAGTTCATGCATTTTAATTGTATATGTGGCCTCTCCAGTTGTTTCTGCGGTTCTGGTTTCTGGTTTGTTTGTTTATTTGTTTTTAAAGTTTTAGGAGAAACTGATTTTTAAGCAGTTCCTTCTCTGTTCAATTTGAGGGCTTAAAGGTTTTGGTTTTGGTTTTTCCCCTTTGTGGTTGTACTTCTGAAATTTAACAATGCTATAACTAAGTGAGTTTAATTTTGAATTTCTCCTTGTTAGGGTTCTAAGAATTTATTTTGTTGGCAACACGTGGCTTGCTTTAGACTCTTCAAGGATGTTCTTTCTTACATTTTCTTGAAATCTGGGGTTCTGATCCTTTTCTTGAATATTTTTGGGGATAATAATAACTAACATAATAATTCACTATGTGTTAGGTACTATGCTAAAAACTTTACAAATATTATCTCATTTTATCCTCACAACAACGCTGGGAGGTAAATGCTATTTTTATCTCCATTTTATAGATGAAAAAACTGAGGCAAACAGAGGTGGAATGACTTGCCCAGGGTCTCACAGCTAGGAAGTGTCTGATGCTGGATCTCAATTCATGTCCTCCTGATTCCACGCCCAGCACTCTATCTATGGCACCACTTCATTGCCCCCTAAAGCCAATAATACTGAGCTCTTTTCTTCACCTATTCTCCAGACTTGTTTTTAGCTGCATTACTTTAATTCAATAAATTTGTATTATATGCCTGTATTCCCAACACTGGTGCTGGGGACAGAAAGACAAAAATAGTCCCTGTCCTCAAGAAGCTTCCATTCTTCTGGGAGGAAACAACACGTTGCCAGAGAAGTAAATATAATGTATACATAAAATAAACACAAAGTAGTTTGGGGGATAGGGAGGCACTAACTAGGAGTGGAGGGAATCGGGAAAGGCCTCCTAGAAAAGGGGATATGGGGCAGTTAGGTGGTGCAGTGGATATAGCACCGGTCCTGAAGTCAGGAGGACCTGAGTTCAAATCCTGCCTCAGACCAAACACTTGACTTTTACTAGCTATGTGACCCTGGGCAAGTCACTTAACCCCAATTGCCTAAAAAAAAAAAAAGGAACATGAGCTGAGAGCCTGGGAGGAAGCTAGTCACATACATACATACACACACACACACACACACACACACACACACACACATACACACACACACACACACACACACACACACACATCCTATGTGAAGGCACAGGGAATGTCTCGTTGTGAACAGCAAGACTATAGGCTTGGCTAGAGCATGGAGTTTGTGAAGTGGAATAATGTGTAATCAGTCTGGAAAGGAAGGCCAGACTGGGAAGGGCTTTAATTGTCCAATTGAGGAGCTGAAATTTTAATCCAAAGATACTTTATTGTTGTTCAGTCATATCCAACTCTCTGTGACCCCATTGGGGTTTTCTTTGCAAAGATATTAGAGTAGTTTGCTATTTCCTTCTCTAGCTCATCTTACAAATGAAGAAACTGAGGCCAATCTGTCAAGTGACTTGCCCAGGGTCACAAAGCTAGTGAGTGCCTGAGGCCAGATTTGAACTCAGGATGATGCATCTTCCTCACTCCAAGCCCAATGCTCTGTGCACTATGGTGCCCTCTTAAAGATAATAGGGAGCCATTGGAGTGCTTCCAGCCAGGCAGTAAAGAGGTCAGCCCTATGCTTTCAGAATATCAGTTTGGCAGCTGTGGTGTGGAGCATTACAGAACGGCAGAATTCAGGAATTGGGATTGTAGCTGCCATTTAGCCTAACTCAAACAAAAGGGTGGAAATGGAAAAGAGAGACCCTTAGATGTCCAAGTCTGAGTACAAGCACTGGTAGACGGACCCCCACTACAGAGATCAGCAGAGATCAAAGATTCTCTAGCCTTAAATGTGGCCATTGAAGACACTGAAGAATTTTAAGACCAAGATTATATTTCCTGGCCCCCAAAGAAATAGAGTTGGCTGAAAATGACAATCCAAGTGGTTAGATGACCTCTACTATCTCCTCCAACTCTAAAATTCAATGAAAATGACACTTTGATCCTTTTGGGGCTATATTCTGGGGTCTCTTCATTTTTGTTTTTAAGTTTATCTGGGTCAGTTCCCCCAGTAATATATTAACTTGGATGACAGACCTGGTCAGACAGCAAGGACTTAATCTCATTAACATATGAACATTAAGGGGGCAGCAGAGGGCCCAGCCTCTCTATTACTCTGAGGAATGTCTATGCAAAGCAGATGCCTTTGGGAATTCCCACTCTGCCATCTTTCTTCCCAGAAGGACTCTTGTCCGAATCGACAACAGACTGACCATTCTCTTTGCTAAGAAGATGGCAAAGGAAAGCAAAGATCTCCATCATTTGGGTCACCAATTACCACCTACTCTCTCTGTGTCTGTCTGTCTCTGTCTCTGTCAGTCTCTGTCTCTCTCTCTCTCTCTCTCACACATACAGAGACACACACAGACAGACAGACAGACACACACACACACACACACACTTTGCCTCACCGGAGGAAAAACAGACTTTTTCAGGCTTATTCCTACAGAAAGTGTTTGCAGGTGAGTCTCAGTCTTAGCCAGCTGACTTGTGGCCTGGAGCACTGAGTAGATCAAAGCTGAACTTGGGTGGGGAAAGGAAAGGTTCCTCCTCCTCTCTTCATGCCCCCTCCCCCTACTACAAAAGGTCCAGAACTGTGCCAGGAGAACTGGCCTGCACCTGAGGGAGATATGCCCAAAGCTCAGTAAAGTCTTTAGGGCTCTAAATCCTTTGATCCATGGAATTAATCAATTGTAAATCGATAACTCAACCAGAATTTACCAAATACCTATTAAGGCCAAATGGAAAAGGAGGCACAAAATCTAATAGAAGAAAACAACTCCTTAAAAATTAGAATGGGGCAAGTGGAACCTAATGACTCTATGAAAGAGCAAGAATCAGCCAAGAGGAAACAAAAGAATGAAAAAATAGAAGAAAATGTAAAATACTTCATTGGTAAAAACAACTGACCTAGAAAATAGATCCGGGACAGACAATTTAAAAATTATTGGTCTACCTGAAAACTATAATGAAGAAAAGAGCCTGGACAACATCCTTCAGGAAATCATCAAAGAAAACTGCCCTGAGGTCCTAGAACCAGAGGGTAAATTAGTCATCAAAAGAATTCACCGATCACCTCCTGAAAAAAGATCCC
Organism: Phascolarctos cinereus; assembly: GCF_003287225.1. Classification (NCBI taxonomy): domain Eukaryota; kingdom Metazoa; phylum Chordata; class Mammalia; order Diprotodontia; family Phascolarctidae; genus Phascolarctos; species Phascolarctos cinereus. Next base: position 11,132,154 of record NW_027555958.1, on the reverse strand, counting down.
AAATTGAAAATGCCAAGGAATATTGCAGCCAAATTCCAAAATTACCAGATGAAAGAGAAGGTGCTGTAAACAGCCAGAAAGAAACAATTTAAATATCACAGAACCACAGTCAGGATTACACAGGGCCTTGCAGCTTCTACATTAAAAGATAATAGGGCATGGAATACAATATTCCATAAGGCAAAGGAGGTTGGATTACAAGCAAGGATCAACTACCCAGTGAAATTGAGTGTAATCTTTCAGGGGAGGAGATGGACATTCAACGAAATAGGAGACTTCCAAACCTTCCTGATAAAAAGACCAGAGCTCTACAGAAAATTTGACCATCAAATACAAGACTCAAGAGAGGCATAAAAAGGTAAACAGGAAAGAAAAAAAACGACAACAACAACATATCAATAATAAGGGTAAAATGCCCTTACTATATCCTTACAAGGGAAGATGATACTTGTAACTCTTGAGAACTACAATGTCATCATGACATTTAAAAGGGGGTATACTTAGACAGAGGGCGTTGGGTATAAGTTGACTTTGATGTGATGATAAAAAAAATCTAATTAAGTGGTGAAAAGGGATCGCACTGGGAGAAGAGGAAAGGAGAAGCAAAAAAAAAAGGGTAAATTACATCACATGAAAAGGCGCAAAAACCTAATACAGTAGAGAGAAAGAAGGGAGAGAGATGAGCATTGTTTGAACCTTACTCTCATCAGCTTTGGTTCAAAGAAGGAATAACATAATCAGTTAGGTATAGACATTTAACTTACCTTATAGGAAGTAGATGGGGAAAGGGAAAAGGAAAGGGAGGGAGAAAAGGAAGGGGGTAAATAGAAGGGAGGGCAGACTGAGGGAGGAGGTGGTTGAAAGAACTTAATCTGGAACAGCTTGTCATCTAGTTTGGCCAGGACATGAACTATACGTGCATGTGTAATAGAAGTAGCATGAAAGAAGGCTAGAAGTACAGGTTAGAGCTATGCTGCAAAGGGCATAAATGCCAGGCTAAGTAGTTTATATTTTATCCAATAGGCAACAGAAGTCACTAAAAAGCTTGAAGGGAAGGCACTCTAAACTACCACAGTAGGTGTGGAATTCAAACACAGGGTCTTTTACTCAGTAGCCTTGCTTCTCCAAATATATCCATTGTCATCCAATGGCCAAGACACACTACGATCAAAGCTGACCGGCCTTCTGTCAAGTAGGTGATGACGTCATTACCCCTGCTAGAAGGACTCTTCCCTTTATCCCCACTCTCCTTACCAGATATATCTTGGAGCCCTCTTCTCAAGTTTCGGGTGTGGTGGAGTACAATGTTAACAAGAAAGAGGAGTCATCTTGGTCCAAGAAAGGGGGACAAGGGTCAGAAGTTGCCTTCGGCTATGCTCAAAGAACAGAGACTCTTGAGTATTTGAGTACTGAGTACTTGGCTTTTCTAAAAGTGCTATTAAGTCACACCATTTCTGATGACATGACCAGAAATTATTACTTTGAGAGGGAGGAAAAAGGACAGCTGTCTAAATAAACTGATTCAGTTGCATGGAGATTCACAAACCAAGTCAGATTCTAAAAAGAGCATAGAAGTTGGAAGCAAAGGCAGGTAACTGAGGGCAAATACCTCCCCCCCCCAAACGCTATTATAGAGAACAGCCAGATTAAAATGCAATTGAAAAATGTTTAACAAATAAATAAAATACAACACAGCAACAACAAATATAAACACCTGTTAAGGTCTAGGCCCTGTTGTAAGCCCTGGGGGTACAAATACAGCAAATGCAAAAAGAGCCAGTAGCCAAGGGAGAGGTGCCAGATGGGGAAGGCTTGTCTAGACAGCAGTGCAGTGAAATAGACTTGGGAGCTTTTCCTAAAGGAGGTCTCAATGGGAAGCAGTAAGATGATGTAATTACCTCTCAAAAGTTCTTTGGCTTCATTAGGTGAGAGTGCCCTTCCCTTCCGCCCCAGCCAGTCTCAGATAACTCTCTTTGACCAGCTGGGGAGCATCCAGAATGGCCAGAATGATGCCAGGCCTCAGGTTCATGTCACATGAGGATCTGTGGAAGGAACCAAGAGTGGTACCCCTGGAAAACAGAGCACTCAGAGATGATGTAATAGATTGATTAGAAGAGGAATAGGCGGATGAGGGATTTGAACTCAAGTCTTCGAGGCTCTAGCTCCAGGTCTCTGTCTATCCACTGCTAGCTATCTGCCTCAATGCCTTTTTTTTTTTTCTTTTTCTTTTAGGCAATTGGGGTTAAGTGACTTGCCCAGGGTCACACAGCTAGTAAGTGTCAAGTGTTTGGTCTGAGGCCACATTTGAACTCAGGTCCTCCTGACTTCAGAGCCGGCGCTCTATCCACTGCGCCATCTCGCTGCCCCCCTCAATGCCTTTTCTTCTCAATAACTAGGTACTCAATCTTGCTGTTTCTATACAGTTGAAGGACTAAGAGTACACCCTATAAATTCCAACACTTCATGATAAAGCCTGAAGTTTTTTAGCCTTGTTACATCTTTGGTGACTTAAACCTCTGGACAACAAGAATCTATGAAGCATGTCTTGTTCCAGGTGTTCAGCTGGGTGCTATGCATACAAATATGAAAGTGATGCAGCCCCTGCCCTCAAGGCGCTTACATTCCACTGAGAGTACAGCATGGTCAGAGTTAAGTTCAGAGGATAAATACAAAGTGATCGGGAGTGGGGAGAATCAGGAAAGGCTTCCGGTAGGAGAAGAAACTCGAGCTGAGCCTCGAAGGATGCCAGGAATTCTGAGAGATGGAGGTGAGGAAGGCAAAGGGGGCAGCTCATGGCTTTGCACGGAGGCCGGAGACTGAACGTCCATTTACAGCAATGGTGCCAAACTCAAGCAGAAGTGATCCCTGCACCGAATACTGACTTAGAAAATCACAAATTAACATTATTTATGTTGTATTGTATTTTTAATCATTTTGTTAAGCATTTTCCAATTACATTTATTTTAAGTACCTACTATATGTCAGTGTGGCAGCTAAGTGGAACAGTGGACAGAGTGCTGGGCCTGGAGTCGAGAGTTTTGCGGGCAGGGACGTTGACGTATCTGCCACATGAAACAGCAAGAAGGCCAGTCTGACTGTAACTCAGTTTGTGAAGAGGAGTCCTGTGCAATCAGTCTGGAAAAAGATTGGAGCCATAATGTAAAGGGCTTTAAATGCTAGCCTGGGGGAGTTTGGTTTCTGTGGTAGAGGTAAGAGGAAGACACTGAGATTTTTGGAGCAGGGAACTTGCACGGTAAATGTCTTGAGAGTACGGAATGTTTAGGTATTCCCAGCTCTCAACATAGCAAGGCTGAATATTTGGTGCTTAATAATTGTTTGTTGGTTGATTCATTGGTCAACTTTGTGCTTTAGAATCAGGAGAATGGATTAGAATGGGGAAAGATTGGAGGTAAGGAGACCCATTAGGAGATGAATGGAATAGGTCTGGCAAGAGGGAATGGGAGCCTGAACTGGGGTGAGGGCTATGGAGGGGACAAGAGGCAGAGTGTGAGAGGTCCTGAGGAGGTAAGCTGATTGAATCCACCTAAGGGTGACCAGGAAGCTCTGAAAAGGAGTGGGTGTGGGAGAGAAGATGACAACATCTGTTTGGGCCATGGGACCTTGAGATGTCTGCAGGACACGCACAACCCTGCTGTGCTGGCATTACTGCAGGGAGCCTCCGCCCGCCCTCCTAGTGGAGCCTGGATTTCACAATCAGCCATCATCTGCTTCTCCCTCTAATGAGGAAGGCATCAAAGGCCCCAGGCCGAGACAGGCAGCGTGGGACAATGAGCAATGCCGGGATGGTGCAGGAAGCCTGCCTTCTCTCTCTGGTCCCTTTGTCGTGAGTCACAGAATGTTAAAGATGAAAGGGACCTGGGTGGGAATTCTTGTCCCTTTATAACCATCTCTAGATGCTCCCAGGGCCTCGGCTTCACAGCTTCGACCTTAGACCAACTAGGAAAGGAACTCTGCAGAACATCAGTAGAACAGAGGCTCCCTGAGGCATTTTTATCTACATATGCATGGAATATATATATTTATATATATATATATATATATATATATATATATATATATATATATATATATATATATATATATGTATATTGTGTGTGTGTGTGTATATGTGTGTGTATACATATGTGTGTATATATGTGTGTGTATTATATGTGTGTGTATATATAGTGTGTGTGTATATATGTGTGTATATATATGTGTGTATATATATGTGTGTACATATATGTGTGTATATGTGTATATATATTGTGTATGTATATGTGTGTGTGTGTGTGTGTGTGTGTGTGTGCGTGTGTAGCACACAGACAAAAATCAGAAGTGCTTGTTGATTAAGTGACATCCCTTGACAGAACGGAAGCCCCTGGAGCGCAGGATCCAGTTCACTTTTGTCTGCTTCCCCGGCTCCCAGGGAGCTCTGAAGGTTCTAGCACGAGATAGGAGTTTAACAAATGTTTGTTGATTACTTATGTGCTGTAAGCTCGGCCCGACCCCCCAGTAGAATGAATGCATGCCCTTCAATTGTATTTGCACCCCTAGGACCTGACGCAGTGCCTGGAATATTTGTTGTTTTTCCGTCATGACCCCACTTGGGGTTTCTTTGGCCGAGACACTGGAGTGGTTTGCCACTTCCTTCTCCAGGTCATTTGACAGATGAGGAAACTGAGGCAAAAAGGGTTAAGTGACTTACCTAGGGTCACATAGCTAGTAAGTGTCTGTGGCTAGATTTGAACTCAGGTTTTCTTGACTCCAGGCCAAAGCACTCTATCCACTGTTTCACCTAGCCACCAGACTGACATATAGTAGGTACTTAAAATAAATGCTTGTAGAAATGAAATTAATTTTTCAGTAAGTCTCCCTAGGGATCATAGGATAGTCAGTTTGGAGTTAGGAGGAACCTTAGAAGTCCTGTCTCTCATTTTACAGATGAGGAAACTGAGGCCTAGAGAGAGAAAGGGACTAGTTCAAGGCCCCCCAACGGCCAGGAATCAAAGCCAAGCTCTGTGCCTCCAAATCCAGTGCCCTTCGTTTCCCCCCTCTATGCTGCCAGAGACGTGAGCTCTTCAGCCTTCAGAGCTCTTCAGAGGGATGCTAACTAACCTGGTAGAGCCAGGCATCCTTCCCCTGGCACGACCCATAGTACCCTATCTGATATGGAAAGCTGCTCTTCTCTGAGGTCTCCATTTGGCCATCTTCTGTTTCCCTCTCTCTGTGTGGATCCGAATGCCCAAAAGAGGGAATCTGTGATAGTGAAAGGAGTGGACGCCGTGATCTACAAGGAGTGGTTGGAGGAAATAGGAGTGTTCAAGTCTGAAGAAAATAAATCCCAGCATTGGGATTCCCAAAACAAGCACAAGATGGGGGAGACACGGCCAGAAAGTAGTTTATCTGAAAAATATCCAGGGGTTCTGGTGGCCCACAAGCTCAATATGAGTCAGCGGGGTTTGTGGAATGGCACCAGAGAAAGTTAATTTGATCTGGGGATCTAATAAGAAAAGGCATGGCTTCCAGGAATAAGGAGGCATCGGCTTCACATCCTCTGCCCCATCGGACCATACCTGGAGTACTGGGTTCAGTTCTGGGAACTATGCATGATTAAGGAAGGAAACTGACAAGCTGGACAGAACCAGGCAAAGGGAGGTAGAACGTCCAAAGCCCCCAAGTCTGCGGCATACAAAGATCAGCTGAAGGAACTGGGCACATTTAGCCTGACGAAGAGAGGAATTGGGTGGACGTGAGCTATCTTCATATACTTTTGGGGCTGTCACTTGGAAGAGGGCTAAGATGAGTTCTGCTCGAGCCCAAGATGGGCAGTTACTGTGGTGCATGAGGGAGCCTGTCCTCAAAGATCATTTTGAGGGAAACCACCTCAATAATCTATGCAGCCTGTAGCCTTTGCCTCCCACAAACTTTCCAGACTGACTGTATAGATTCCTAGAAGTGCACGTCAGACCAAAGGACACCAGGAATGTCCAAGTGCACCCGCCAGTCAACCAAGCAATCCATCAACATCTAGTTAGCCAAGGTAAAGGAAGTCCTCCTCATTGGTTTAATCGGCTAATCCAATATTAGAACAGCAGAGAGTAGTTAAACTCTGAAGGACAGACAGGAACCAGAGCTGAGAGGAAGCAAGAACAGAAAGCAGTGAAGGAGTCCCAGATGCAGCTTCCTGGAGAGAGGAGGTGCAATTACACAGTCCCAGAGCAACAGGAGCAGTAGAGAACCAAAGGACAAACCTCCCCTTGCCCTGAACGAAGTATTACTGAGTCCTGTGGACTGTGCAGGTGCATTTGGAAGGTGCAAACCCATTCCAGCAAGCCCGAACCAAAGGACGGTGCTGTAGGCGCAGGTAACTACATAAGCTCCTAGGGAGAGTAGAATCACCAGACAGGGAAGGAGACTTGACTGCTTATGGATTCCCAAACAAAATAAACGCTTCCCTATATTCCAAACAGATTAGTGCTCACATGCAAGCTGAAGGCTGCCTCTCATTTCTGCAGAGATCTGGATATGAGCCCAAAGAGTCTGATGTTCTGAAAGGAAAATCTTGAGTAGGACCGTAAGCCACAGACCAACTGTGGCCGGTCCCAACCCACCAAGCCAGAACCCAGTCAGTGTAAATCCAAACCTAGGCTCCATAGGTTATACTTGCTTCAATGTTTTTTCAAGGTTCCACTCAAGGACCACATCTTCTGGGAAGCCTTCCCTGATCACTAACCACCTCCCTCCCCTCCTCAGATTGCCTTAAATCTTAAAATTTCACAACTCTAAGTAATGGCATGATCACTATGATTGGTCAGAGGGAGAGAGGGAATGAGCATTTATGAAGCACCTACCAAGTGCCAGGCCCTGTGAGAAGCCCGTGTTTACAATTAGCTGATTTTTACATTATGTCATACAACATTTTTACAAAGATTATCTTACAGCAACCCTGGGAGGTAGGTCTTATTATTGTCCCCGTGTGACAGGTGAGGAAACTAAGGCAGACGGAAGTGAAGTGACTTGCCCAGAGTCACACAACTAGTAAGTGTCCGAGGCTGGATTTGAGCTTCCGTGACCATGGACTCATAAAGAAACATGCTGCCCACCTCATAACCCCGAGGTGAGGACGCGAGGATGGGGGAGTTTGTTCGGCTTGACTTTCCATAAGGGTCATCAGAGTTTTGCTTTTCTTTTTTTCCATTAGAGATGCCACGTGGCGGCTGTAGCTACTGAAGGATGTTCTTGCCCCCAGAGTCCTTGGCGTGGTTAAGTGGCTCAACATGAGACACTGATCGTCATCTCCTCAGTGGAAAAGGCATGAAAGAAGGAGTAGTAATACCCGATTTGCTGCTACACCCTAAGGACCACGGGACCTTTCCAACTGCCAGTAACCAAAACCATGTATATGTGTTATCTCCTCCTCCTTGAAAGTGGCAGCACAGTGTACTATAGAGTGCTGGGCCTGGAGTCAGAAAGATCTGAGTTCAAATTCAGCCTCAGACACTTACCAGACACCGAAACCTGTTGGCCCCAAGTTTCCTCCTCTGCAAAATGCGGATAATAATAGCATCAATTGAGATATTTGTTAAGTGCTTAGTTCCTGGCACATAATATAGGGGATATATGAAAGCTTATTCCCTTCACCCATGTTGCCCATTTCTATGTCCAGTACTTAGCACGATGCTTTGTGCATGGTAAGTTCTTTAGGAGGAAAGTTTTTATTTTATTTTATTTTCTCAATTACATGTAAAAACCATTTTAACAGTCTTTCTTAAAATCATTTTTGAGTTTCGAATTCCCTCCTTCTTGACAGCAAGCTATTTCACTCATTCATTCATCTTTACTGTACCTCTACCTGCCACTTATCTCATCAGTTGCTACTCTGGTCAATTTCCCATTCACCATGTGTCTTGCAGCCATTTTTTCTCCTCAGTTGCTACTTTGGTCAAGTTCCCATTCAACATGTCTCTTGCAGCCATCTTTTCTCTGCATCCTGTCCCCGGGTAAGCTCCAGTCATTGATAGAGTGCTGGAAGGGACTGTAAAGACCACCTGGTCCAATGACCTCATTTTACAAAGGAGAAAGTGAGCCCAGCAGGACAAAGTGAGTGTCCAAGTTCCTCTCCTCTCCCCTAAGAGAATGTAAGCTCCTTGTGGGAAGGAACTGATTCACTTTTGTCTTTGTATTCCCAAACATCTAGCAATGAGCTTGAACATTTGTCATTTTTCAGTCGTGTTTGACTGTCCGTGACCCCATTTGGGGTTTTCTTGGCAGAGATACTGGAGTGGTTTGCCATTTCCTTTTCCAGCTCATTTTACAGATGAGGAAACTGAGGCAAACAGGGTGAAGTAACTTGCCCAGGGTCATGGAGCTAGTGCCTGAGGCCACAGGGCCACTAAAGTAATAGTTTTAGACCCAGGTTTGACCATATCACTCCCCTGCTCAAGAACCTTCCATGGCTCCCTATCACCTCTAGGATCAAATACAGACTCCTCCGCCTGACATTTAAAGCCTTCCACAATCTAGCTCCAGCTGATCTGTCCAAACCAGTTTCATGTTACCCGTCCACATGTACTCTGTGTTTTAGCCAAATGGCCTATTTACCTCCCCCCCCCCCCCCCCCCCCCCCCCCCCCCCGCTTCGCTTCCAAGCTGTCATGTGCACAAATGCTCTTCCTCCCCACCACCACCTCCTGGATTCCAACTCCTTTCAAAACTTTGCCCAAGTGCCACCTCCTACAGGAACCCTTCTGTGGTTGCCATGTCATCGGTGCCTCCCCTCCTCTTCCTCTAAGGGATTTCCTGGGCTCTTTCTCTCTGTTTTGCATTCATTTATCTGTTTGCATATTGTTTCCTTCCAGTGGACAGTAAGCTCCCTGAGGGCAGGGGTGGACTTCCTTTTGTCTTTGTCTCCACAGTGCCTGACACACAGTAGCTCTTAAGGCTTATTGAAGTAAGTGGCTTGCATCCTCCTCGTATTCTAGGCAAGCCATATTGGGACTCATAATTCCTAAAACAAGCTTTGATCCCAACCCAAGACGAAAAGGAGACAAGGAAGGCACTGGCCTATATAGCCCTCTAATAATGAGCACCCTATAACAATGCTGACTGATTCAACACAGAGGGAGGTGCAAACAGCAGCACTTTTCAACAAATGCAGAGATTTTAAACCTAAGAAAACAACAATTCCCATGATGAATAGCTTGTAAATTTAGCCATGAATCACTTCACTTCAGGGCGCCATAGTGCACAGAGCAGGGGCTTGGAATCAGGAAGACTCAAAGAGTTCAAATCTGACTTCAGACACCTCCTAGCTAGCTATGTGACTGGGCAAGTCACTTACCCCAATTTGCCTCAGTTTCCTCATCTGTAAAATGAGGGGTTTGGACTAGGTGGCCTCTGTGGTCTCTTCTAGCTGGAAACCTGTGAGACTTTTCTAACTCCTAAAGAGGCCTCTGTTTAGACGACTCTCACTGCACTGACCACAATTTTTTACATCCATTTGAGGGACTGCTTATTTTCCGCCCAAATGTTGACCTTGTCTTACACATTGAATACTCCTCCCAGTGCTTAGCAAACAATCACAACCAACATTTATACTGCCCTTTAAGGTTTGAAATATTAGCACAATGTCTGGCCCACCCTAAGTACTTAATAAATGTTTACTGAATTGAATTACATCCACTCAAAACAAGCCTGGGAAGTTAGGTTGCTGCCATCTTTATCACCATTTTACAGATAAGAAACATGAGGTTCTGAGAGGTGAACATGATTGGCCCAGAGTATCTGAGGTGGGATTCAAACCCAGGTCTTCCTGGCTCCCAGTCCAGCATGCCATCCCCTAGACCATATTACCTCTCCTCACTCAAGATACTCAGTAGGTATTGATGCAATGGAAACCACATTTGCAAGATCATTTGGTCCTGTGCTCCTTCAGCCTGGGGATGACAGAGAGAAACCCTGCTCTGCTGTGTGATCTTCAGGTAAGACACTTAGCTTCCTTTTTCCCAGGGTAGGGGATGGTCTCCCTCAATCTCCAAGGAATACTGTTGGAATAAATTAGATCATGGGATAATGGCATGGGAAACACTTTCAACTCTTGAAGAGATTAAAAAAGCCTTTATTGTTCCATGTAATTATCATGGTGAGATTCCATTTATGACCAGCAGCTTATACTTTTAATTGTTGATTCAGCTGATGGCTTCAGTCTTCTTTAATAAAGGGCTGTTCTAGTGCAGAGAATGCACAGCTTCATAGACGATAGTATTCCCTCCAGTTTGCAGATAGCACCCCACTCCTGCTTGCCCATCCTCTACTACACTGGTCTAGGCCTTCCCATAAATCAGCTCAGAGTTTTGGACTAATTTGTTTGGTCCCAGGAATTAGCACAGTGCTGCACACACACTAAGTGCTTAATTTATTGGATTGGCTTGGACCAGCAATTTCATCAGCGTGAGAAGTACCAGGTGAGGTAGGCAACTTGACTGATTGATGGATAGTCTAAGAGGGTTCCCTGGGGATGATGGGATGTCGTGACCAATGCCAGAAGGGAGACTTGAACCCAAGTTTTTCTGATTCCAATATCTTTTCTAATTCCATATCACTAGGACTGTTAGTATATAAAAACTCACTGTTGATTGGGGGGTGGGGGAAGAATGCTGAATTGTAACTATGCTTACCTTGAAGACATCAAAGTTAATCTCTTTTTAAAGATGTTGTTGTGTTCTGGACAGCAGCCACCTGTCCAACATACACACCATTAAACTGCCAAATGTCAACGTTGGCAAAACTTACTAATTTGTATCTCTTCTATTATATTCGTTATATTGCATTCATTAGCCCATAACATTTCTGTTTAGAATATGTAGCCCTGATAGATTACTGGGCTGTGAAAAAGGGATAATTTGATGCATATAGAGAAGCATGGAAAAAGTTACATAAATTGATGCAGAATGAAGTATTACTAAGAAAACAACCAATACAATAAATAACTCCAGCCTAAATGGAAGAAATAACCACACTAAAAAAAAAATTTAAAAAGAAAAAGAATGTGAAATTACCAGCTGGCCCCCAAGAAGAGAAATGAGAAGACGCCTCCCCTCCTCCTCTCCTTTGGAGAGGCGGGGTTCCACTCACCTGGAGCAATGCAGATTGAAGCAGATTTGTTCAACATCTAAATCAGTTTCGCTGCTTTTTCTTCCTTTAAAATGTTATTTGTTATAAGGTATGGATTGTGGAAGCAGGAGGAGACAGAGGAAAATTTAGGTGATATAAAAATAAAATATCAATGACTATTAAAAAAACTAAAACAGGATAATTCTAAGGAAAAAAAAAGACAAAACAAAAAAATGAATACAGAGCTTTGCTCTGCTGGAAAAGCAAAGCAAATGAAATAAACAAACAAACAGAAAACACAAGCAGCCCCTCCCACCCTACGCAGCCTACAGGAAGCCTAACGACTTGTACTGCAGCCTCTGGGGGGAAGGAGGCAGGCACTCTGAAATAAGAAGAAAGAATCAAGAAGGAAGAAGAAGAAAAGAAATAATAATGGAGAGTGACTTGTTCCAAGATCATTTTTATCTAAACCCCATGGAAAAAGATGAGAATGAGATGAAAAGAACAATACAGCTAACATTTACTTAGCATTTCTAAGGACAGGAGCGCTTACTTCCTAGCCCCATTTTACAGATGAGAAAACTGAGGTTCTGAGATGTGGAAATGACTTGCCCAGAGACACCTAGCCGGTAAGTATCTGAGGCCGTGTTGAACTCAGGTCTTGGTACTCCTGACCTTTTCCAGTTCTACTAGGGTCTTTGAAAGAAAGCCAGAGCGGCTTTCAATGGGATTCCAGAAGCATTTAAGTGCCAACCTTGTGCCAGGCAATGTGCTCTTCTGTGGGGTCAGCAAGAAAATTAAAACAACCCCTTGTCCTCTGGGAGGCAACATTCTCCTTGGGGACCGAGGGGAGACACTCTCTTACACAGGTATTAACTAATCACTTCATCAGCAATAGTGTATTAAGCGCCTGCTAGGTGCCAGGCACTAGGCTGAGTGCTGGGGATCCAAAGAAAGGCAAAAAGGAGATTCCAGCCCTCCAGCAGCTCCCAGCTGAGGGGAGTCACATAGGAGATGGAGACAGGATCAAGGGAAAGATAACGTCTGAGAGAAGGCGCAGCTTTACCAGCTGGGGGAGGAAGACACGAGAGTCGCTTGTGGCAGAAACTGGGCCTCCAGCCGAGACTTGGAGGAAAGCGGGCTGGAGATAGAATGTCTCAGAGAGTAGCAAGAAGGTCCGTCTGGCTGGAATGCAGAATGTGAGGGGGAGTCATGCAAAGCCAGATCCCCGGGCCTGGTGAAAGGGGCGGACGCTGTCGGGCTGCGGCTGAGGAAGAGGGGCCCCGGGACGGCCCTTGGCACAGCCCTGAACCTCTCCGGGTCTTGCTCTCCTCATCTGTGCAAGGAGCACTGCCTCGACGGGCTGCCTTTGAAGGCCCTTCGGCTCTAGGCTCACCCTCGGGAAGCCCCACCCGCAGCGCCGCTGGGTTCTCTGCATCCTGGGGGTGGCAGGCGGGATGGATGGCACCAGCTGCCTCCCTCGGGCGAGCATTCGCCTCGGCGGCCGGGAGGGAGGAGGAGGTTGAGGACTTTGTTGCTGCTGAGTCTTTCAGTCGTGTTCCACTCTGCGTGACCCCATTTGGGGTTTTCTTGGCAGAGATACTGGCCTGGTTTGCCATTTCCTTCTCCAGCTCATTTGACAGATGAGCAAACTGAGGCAAACGGGGTTACGACTTTAGATGACACTTAATCCAGTCCCCTGGGTTTACCGAGAAAGACCTAGAGAGGCCCAGAGAAAGAAGGGGCTCGCGCATGGGCGCACAGGAAGCCAGGCAGCCCAAGTGGGATTCGAACTTACGGCCTGGGATGTCGGCTCTGGGCAACTTCCCAGAGTCTATCAGACCTGGTTTTGGGACCTCGGGGCTCCGCCCTCCGTCCCGCCCTCCATCCCGCCCCCGCCCGCCCTCTCTCCCTTTTAGCCTGGCCCCTTCGCCCAGGATCTCAGAAGAGTTCTGAGCCGCAGTTTGGAAGGGGTGAGGGTTTGGTTGCCTGTACGTCCGTCAGGGCTGCGGCGCGCGCGCCCCTCCGAGCTCGGGCCACCGCGCACCAAGGTCATGGCCACCCAGGAGCTTGCCCTGAAGCTGCAGCGGCGGCTGAGGCTGGAGCAGGAGTCCGAGGCTGGCCAGAGGCCGCAGCAGAACGGCCTCGACGGGGAGAACTGCGGGTTGCGGACGGAGCCCGCGCGGGACGGGAGCCGAAGCCGAAGCCGCAGCCGGAGTTGGGGCCGGGGCCGGGGCCGGGGCCTCCCGGCCTCCGGGGAAGAGCCGCCGGCCAAGGAACTCACGGCCAACGCCGACTCGGAGCTGAAGGCTCAGCTGAACCGGCGCCAGAGCATCCACGAGGGCACGGCGCGGCCCCGGCCCACCAAGGTGTTCAAACCTTTCACCGAGTTCCCAGAGTTCAGCCGCCGGCAGATCAAGGACATGGAGAGCCTCTTCAGACGGTGCGTGCCCTCCGGTGGTGCCCACGCCTACACCCTCCCTGCACCCGTAAACTGTAGACCTGTAGCATCCTTCTCCAACCCCCTGCTCCAGTGACACGCAGCACTCCTCGCCCCCGCCCCAAACCCTGCAGGTCTGAATCGCTTCCCTCTCTACCGGCTCCGACCCCCTTCGCCTCTAAGCCTCAGATCCCCACCCCGAGCTCCAGGGCCCTCTGCCCCTCCTGCCCTGTTCTCCACCTCCGCCCCTAGCATGGGACGCCGCACTCATTCCTTCCCGCGCTCTAGCCTTGGGACCTTGCCCCAGTACCCCCCTTGTTGTAGGCGTGAGACGTTGTCTCCTGGCCTGCTGCTCCTCCCTTCCTACTCCCTCCTTCCCATCCCGATGCCTGGCTGCATCCTTACGTCCAGCCTCCTGCCCGGTCCTCGCTAATTCCCCCATCACCACCTGCCATCCACTCCCCTCTTTGCCTTGTATCTCTCCCCAGTCCCACCACCCTGACCCTACTCCTCTGGCTCTCCGCCTTCTGCAGTGAGTTAGGGGAGGGCAGCCTTCCTGCCCGGTTCATGGGGATGGGAGGCGGGGAGAGAAGGGGAGTGTACTTTCCCAGACTGAGCGGCCTCTGTGTGTGTCCCAGTGGGACCTTGCTCTCGCGCCAGGGAGGGGAGGGTATCTGGAGTGGAGATGGGGGCTATAGCTTCCATCCTGCCACCCCACAGCTATTTGGATTCCTGAGCCCGGCACTGCCCTTAGCCTAAGCAGCCACGTAGCCTTGGCGGCGCGGAAGCCTGTACAGTGTCAAGGTCTCTGTTGGGCGCCCTGGCCCCTAGCTAGTGAAAGAGGCGTGCAGGGTTTACAGGGAGCCGGAAGCACAAGTTTCTGTCCTGTAAACAAGTGGATTGGCACGTGCCATCCATTAATTAATTTTGGGCTGAGCTCTGAAGGGGCTTCCTCGCGTTCCTCCTAACTAGCTGAGAACAGTCGTCCCAGGTCTCTCCCTCCCCTCTTTCTCTTCCTATTGCTTCCACCTGGAGAGGGGCGGAAGAGAGCAGCCCCTCCCCAGCTAGAGATAGTCCTTCCTTTCCTAAGGGAAAGCTGGACGTTGGTCTCTTGTTTGAAAACCTTAAGGGCCAAAGGTAGTTAGGGAATGGATGGAAAACAAGGTGTGTGGAAAAGCCTTCTAGAGACACAGCTGCTAGATGACAGACATTCCTGGAAACTCCTGCCTTGTTCACGATAGGTCATTTTGTATGTTTCTGTTTGTGTGTCTTGGGCAAAGGCTCCCAGGCCTTTCCTCTCTGGGGTGGTGTCTTTTCTCCCTGGCCCATTTAACCCAGCCCAGGACTGCCTTACTTGGTGGGGGTGGGGGTGGGCCTGATGAAATGGGATGGCTGAATGCTGAATACCTTGCTAGGGGCCAGTCCTTCTATCCATTACCTGGCTTCGGCACTTTGAATTGTGGCCTCTATTTTGGCTTTGTATACTTATTACCTGGCACGCAGTAGGCACTTAATCTCTCTGGGAATGAGGGGGAGCAGTATGGATGAGATGACCTTAATCTCATAGATTTCCAGCTGGAAGGGCCCTAAGAGGTCATGAAAGGAAGATTCCTCATTTTACCCAGGAGGAAATTGAAGGCTGTGACTTGCCCAAGGTCACACAGCCAGGAGGTGACAAATTCCAACACATGGTCTCTTTCACCTGCACCATACTTCCTCCTTTCCACCATCTGTAAGAAGCCCTTCCAATCTTCCTTCATCTCAATGCTTTTTTTTTTTTTGGCTAGGCAGTGGGGTTAAGTGACTTGCCCAGGGTCACACAGCTGGTAAGTGTTATGTGTCTGAGGCTGGATTTGAACTCGGTCCTCCTGACTCCAGAGCCGGTGCTCTACCCACTGTACCACCCAGCTGCCCCATCAATGCCTTTCTTTTGAAACTTCTTCCAGCTCATCCCATCTCTCTTGTTTTTACATGGTTGTTTGCATGTCATCTCCCCCCTTAGACTGGGAGCTCCCTGAGGGCAGGGGCTGGTTTTTGCCATTCTTTGTATCCCCAGTGCCTGGTATGTGATAGGTGGCCTGCTGACTTACAGACTTTCTAGCTCTCATTGATTACTGTGATCTCATCTCTGCGTGTTCATACTGGGCCAACAACAAGTATTACCACATGTGTGCTGTTCTGGGGATACAAGGGCTTCCCCCAAAAAACACCCAACAGCCGCCTAATGAGCCCGAAGTGAAGAGGGAGCCCATTCTGGCTATAGGAAACAGCCTGAACCAGAGGCAAAAGAGTGGAGATGCAATGTCTTACACAAGAAATAAGCCAGTTTGAGTGGAGCAGAGGGGAGCAGGAGGTGGGTGCTAAGCCGGGAAAGTTAGTGGATGGCCCTCTGGAATTGTTGTCACCCCCAGTACTCATCTCCTGGTGGCCAGGCTTTTGGCAATGAGCCTCTCCCACCTTAGCTAGGCTGGTGTGCTCACATGATAGGCATAGAGCCTATTGGGCCCATTATATCCAGCGTGGGTTTCATTGGGTCAGTCTTAGAGACCCCAGGACTCCTTGCTGCTCTGAGGCATTTGGGAGTAGACTTGGGCCTTTAAGAGGCTGCTTGGCTGGCTCGTGCCTGGGATGGGCACGTTTGTCAAAGTTTGGGATGTGTTTGTCTTCCAGACTCTGAGCTTTGCACGAGCCCCACCCCGTTTCCTGGATCAGTGATGTCGCCTCTTGGGTGACTGGCAGGCAGGCCCAGGAGCAGGGCAGAGGCCTTCCTGGGAAGGCAGAGAAGTGAGCACAGAGCTGGCTTCTGCCCTCAAGGCTGCCCCGAGCCATTAATGAAGCTTGAATCTGGCCCCTGCAAGCCCTCCGGGTCCACTTTATCCCATCAGTTCCCACCTGGGACCTTTGGAGCCAATTATACTAATTCCTGGAATGAAACAGACTGGTGGAAAATGATGGGTGGCATGGTGCCCTTTAACAGGTGAGGCAGAGGATGAGGAAAGGGCTTTGAAGCCCATAAAGCCCAGCCTCCCTCCTAAAACACAAGCCCAACCACGTTAGTCCCCTGCTCAGCAAACTCCAATGACTCCCTATTACCTCCAAGATGAAAGGTAAACTCTGCTTGCCTTTTAAAGCATTTTATAACCTGACTCCAGTTTTATTACATACCATCTTCAGTGCAGCCAAGCTGGACTGCTTGATGATCTCCATCTCTCACCTCCAGGCTTTTGCACTGGCTGTCCCTCATACCTAGCATGCCATCACTCCTTGTCTCTGCCTTTTGAATGCCTAGTTTCCTTTCAAACTCTACTCAAACATGGCCTCCTGCAGGAAGAGTTTCCTGGTTTCCCCCTATCTGCTAAGACCCTCTTTCACAAAATTAACTTGCAGCTGTGTGTGGCTTATTGCCTCTCAATAGATTGGTAGGTCCTTGAGGCCTGGGCTGCTCTGTTGATGTTCTTGGACTTCCGTCACCTAGAACAGAACTTGGCATGCAGTAGGTGCTTAACAAATGGCCATTGATTGATTTACTCTATTTCTTAAGAACAGATTCTGGGGAAGAAACAAAGGTTAGATATGCTCCATCCCGTCCCTCCCCTCATGGAGCTTACAGTCTAAAACTTCCTTTACAAGTTTGGAGGACAAACATTTCCCGAAGTTTGACAAATGTGCCTGTCCCAGGCATGAGCCAGCCAAGCAGCCTGGTTAAAGGCCCAAGTCTGATACTGCTACCATACTACTCCCCAAATGCCTCAGAGCAAGGCAGACAGGTGTCATCCAAAATAAGATGGGATGTGTACAGTTAACAAGAGTTAACTGAAGAAGGTGCTTTGAGCTCCAGAAGAGAAGGAGGAGATAAGGACTGGGGAAGGTTTCCTGGAGTGCGGACACTCAACTTGGACATTAAAGATGAGTGGGAATTAAAACAAAGCAAGAGCATTCCAAGGTCAAATGTGAGGAGTTTATAGGGGAAGGGAAAAATGAGGCTAGGAAGGTAAAGGGCCTCGAATGCCAGGCCAAGGGGTGTGAATTTTACTCAGGAGGCAGTAGGCAGCCAGAGCAGATTTCTAAACAGTGGATCGACATGAGCAGAATCTCTATGTAAGGACAGTGAATCTGGTATCAGTGTGAAGGATGGATCAGAAGGGGCAATGGGGAGGTGAGAATATGGCAGGTGGAAGTCTTAGAAATGGAGAGGGGAGGGTGCCTGAAATAGGCAGGTGAAGCTGCCAGGTCTGGGTAACTGATTACAGGGGAGAGGAGAAGAAAGAAGCAGTAACTGGCCCGAGAAGAGGACGTGTGAGTCTGGCCAAATGGTGCTGCCATGAGCAGAAACCCTAAGGGAGAGAGAGGTTATAAACTCATTTGGCTGTGTGGACTTTGAGGTGGCAGTGGTCAGCCAGGTGGGAATGCATGTCCTATAAATTGTCAGAGATGGGTCCTAGGACCTGAGATCCAGACCTAGAACAGTTCTAAGAGGCCATTGAGTTTGATACCTTTGTTTTACAAATGGGGAAACTGAGGCTTGTGGAGGTTAAATGTCTTTGAACCCTAAAATCCAATGATCTTTCTACTGCAATGCCCCAACTCAGAGGAGAAGTCATGGAGATCTAGGAGGCATCTGAACAAGACTAAGACTTCCTTAGTATTTCGAGGCCAAGCAGTGGGTGAGGTTGCTGAGGAAGAAGAGGACCCTCTGGGAGCTCCCCCAGGAAGGGCATGGGTGAAGGACCCCAGGGGACCCAAGAGAGAAGAGGCTATTTACAGGGAGCTGGGTGGCGAACCAGGAGCCCGCAGGGAGCAGAGCCTTAAAGGAAGGTGACCAGGTAAGGAAAGGCTACTGCTGTTGAGTGGCCTTTGAGAGGACAAGTCCCAGTGGGGAGGGCAGGTGCCAGATTCCAAGGGGAGGACAAAATGATGGGGAGAGGGGAAGTGGAGGCAGAGGGTCAGGAGCAGGGTGGGGAAGGCTGTTTTGGGATCAGCAGAGAGACAGCCACGCTATGATCCTGGGCTGATGGGAAAGGGACCATTGTGGAGGGGGATGGTTCTTGCTTTTTGTCCTTCCTTCTCAAAGAGGACCGTGACATCAGGAGGGTGAGGCCATGACTTGCGAGTGAGTTGGTTTTAAGGGAGGGAAGGTTTTGCAAAGTCACCAGCCTCACTTTTCTTGTCCAGAGGCCAGAAATAGATCAGGAGGACTGGAGATGGCCCCTGGAGAGGGATGGAGGAGGCATGTGAGAGGTGGGTGACAGCTGGGTCAGCCTTGGAGGAGGGAGCAGGAAATGGAGTTGTTCACAAGTAAACAAGCTTTCATCTGGCAAGCAGTGCAGCCTAGTGCAAAGAGAAAGAGCTTTGGAGGCAGAGGACCTGAGTTCTAATCCTGCCTCTAATGGTTACTACCTCTGGGACTCTGGGCAAGTCAACTTACCTCCTTGGTCCTCAGTTTTCTCATCTATAAATTGGACGGTGTTAGGATGGCCTCTGAGGTTTTTCTAACTTGAGATCTGTAATCCTATGAACTGGTCTTTGCCCTCGAAGAGCTCACAATCTAATTGTAATATGAAGAAGTATTTACTAATCACCTATGTGCCCAGGGGGCCATCTCCAGTCTTCCTGATCCATATCTGGCCGCTGGACCATTGGCTGCGGAGGAGAAAGTGAGGCTGGTGATTTTGCACAGCCCTCCCTCACTTAAATCCAAATCCAGTTAAATCCAATTGTGTGTCAGGGCATCTGCTTCCCGATGTCACAGTCCTCTTCGAGAATGAAGAGCAAGCAAATGAATCAGCAATGTTGTGTACAGCCCTGCTTTGTGCGGGGCATGCAAAATCAAAAATGAAACAGCCTTCCCCAAATAGAAATCTAAGAAATCACAATTGCCATTGTTGTGATCTAACAGCCATGAAGTTTAGAGCTGGAAGGGCCCTTAGAGATACATTAATCTAATTATTTCATTTGACAGAGAAGGATCCTGAAGTTCAGAGAGGGGCAGTGACTTTCCAGAGGTCACACAGCTAGTGGGTAGCAGACTGACTAGGCTGACTAGACCATTTCTTCATTTGATCGATGGAACTAGAGTCTATGACCTTGAAAAGGCCCCTTTGAGCTTCAGAATTTGCTGCTTTATCTGGAGATTAAGTTTTGTTCAAGAGATCTGGTCAATGTGGGTGGCAAAGGATTTCAAAAGGGGAGGGCTATGGGCCTGCAGGTCTCATAGCCCCATTGAAGACGGCCCAGTCCATTGTCTTGCCAGTTCATTCCGAATTCATTTGGGTGCATGAGTGAATTGGAGATGGTCTGACCCACCGGATCTCCATGGACACCTGTTGTAGCTTTAACACAGCGTTAAGAGAATTAAGCTGTAAGTCTGATGAGTCTCTGCCAAGGCTCCGCTAACCCTCTGTGCCCAGAGCCACTCTTTTAGCAGATAAGGAGACAAGATAGCCTCTGTGTCCAACATCAGACGGAGCTAAAGGGGCAGGAGGTTGGCACATTGTCTCAGGAGATAGCTTCCATCCAGGACCCAGGTCGCTCAGTTAGTATTCAGTCGAATTCAACCCAATAAACCTGTCTCCGGCAGGGTTGGTAACATGGCTACACAATTAACCCTTGAAAGAATGCTGGATTTGAGATGAGAGTGTCTGGGTTCAGATCCCAGCTCTGCCCATCCTACCTGTATGACCTTGGACTAGTCCCTTCCTCTCTCTGGGTCTCAGTTTACTCCTCTGTCAAGTGAGGGGTTGCTCTAGGTGACCTCTGAGGTCCCTCCCAGGCTCCTGAGTACGCAGCGAGCCATAAATAGAGTAAGAAAGGTAGAACAGAACTGTGAGGTTCCACAATTGGATTCTGTCCAGTTAAGCTCAGGTCCTAAAACATAATAGGAATTTAGAAATGCTTCTTTGATAGACTTGGCTTTGGGATATGGTAGAAGGAGCTCTGCAGACAGACCTGGGGTATGCTGACAAACTGGAAGGTCTCCAGATGACCAGACGGTGAAGATCCCAGAGACGGAGCCCAGTGAGGATCACTTGCAGGAACTGGTCACGTTCAGTCTGGAGAAAGGAAGGCTCAGGGTGATGGGATAACTAGTGTCAAGTATGAAGGGCTCTTGTGTAGGAGGGGAACCAGCAGGCTCTGCATGACCCCAGAGGCCACAACCAGGACCAGAGGGTGGATGCTGCCAAGAAGCCAAAATGGGCTTGTGATAAGGAAATGCTTCCTAAGAATTGGAGCCAGACAGCACTGAGGGCCTTCAAGCAGAATGTCGATGGTCACTTATTGGGGATGTTATAGAGGGAGAGAGACCATTGATTAGAGATGGGTTGGACTAGATGGTGCCTTCCTCTCTGTGCCTCAGTTTCCTCATCTGTAAAATTAAAGGGTTAGAATTGGTAGCCTAACATTTTGTTGCTAGGAGCCTTGAAGGATGCTGGTGAACTCCAGGTGTAGCTTAATAAGTGAGTGACAGAGCGAATTATTCAAATAGAGCTGGCATCTGAACCCATGTTCTTTGACTCCAAACCCAGCGTTTTTTCCCACTGCACAGTCCAGCCAGGGATGCTGGGTAGGATTACTTGTCTACTCCCTGGACTCTGATCTTCCCGCCAGGGTCTCCCTGTGGCCAGAGAGCATCTACTTTACTGCCCAGCTTCCCTTGAGTCTCTAGCCTGAGAGCTGGGTTGGCAGAGGAGCAGACAGCTAAGGATGCCATGTAGTCCAATGAGCTCATTTTACAGATGAGGAAACTGATGTGCAGGGAGAGTGATTTGTCCATGGTCCTGCAGGTGGTAAGTGGCAGAGCCAGGATTTGAACCCAGATCATAATACCAGGCCTAAAGCTGGACAGGCATCTCAGCCACTCTCTTCACTCTCTAAATGATCAAAGTCAGGTCTGTGGAGCTTGAGGGATTTAATTTGCCTAAGGTCTTACCAGTAAGAAGCAGCTGATACAGGATTTGAACCCAGGTTCTCCAACTCCAAATGGCACACTCTTTGCTCTATTTTGTTGCATCTTGGGCACTTGTCTGCCCTGCTGAGGGAAGTCCTGAGTGCCCGAGTTAATGAAAGAACAAGCCAGTTCCTGTGCCGAGGATGTTGGTGTATAAGTGTCCGCAGATGACCACGTACCCTTCCACCGCCCTAGTTTGGCTTTGGCTCATGCCGTCTTGTATTTCTTTTCATCCTTATCCCCGCTCTAAATAAATCTTTGCTCCTGCAAAGATTCGTCCCCGTTACCGTCATGTGTGAGCTCAGCTCGCCAGATTGTCAAAGCTGATGTACTGTGTTTCCAGCCAAGCTCAAGGGCCGAGTGTCGCGAATAGTCACATCCCCTGGGCATGGCCTGCCCATTGCTCACCTTTGGGGCAGCCCTCGCCTGTGGTCCAGGCACATTTGCTTCATTCAGCAAAGGCTTCATGCCTGGACTGGACCAGGTCCCAGCTCCCGTAAAGGCTAGGCACAGTGGAAGGGGCTGAATCTCTGCCCAGACCACAAACAACGGGGCTTGGGTGAATGCTGGACTCCGGTCAGCTCAGGCAAGAAGCCCTGAATTTGAATCTTGCCTGAAACATCCACTCACTGCACGACCCTGGGCAACTCAGTTAACCTCAACCTCAGTTTCCTCCTTGTGTCTAAGTTCATCTTGAGCTGGACCCAATGACCTCTAAGCCCCTTCTCATGCTAGATGTCATTCTACCTGTGAGATCTGTGGTAAACTTTTTTTTTTTGGCTAGGCAGTGGGGTTAAGTGACTTGCCCAGGGTCACACAGCTGTGAGTATTAGGTGTCTGGGGTTGGATTTGAACTCGGGTCCTCCTGACTCCAGGGCCAGTGCTCTATCCACTGTGCCACCTAGCTGCCCCCTGTGGTTAACGTCTTAGCCTCTCTGTACCTTAGTTTCCTCATCTGTAAAGGAGGGTACTGGATGAGATGACCCCTAAGGGGTAGCAATTGGACAAGGGTCAACCCAAGGCTGCGGAACTTTGAAGGAGAAAGCAGTGGGACACTGAAGCAGAGCAGAGGTCTCAGCCTGAGGTCCCTGGAGACATCTCAGGGGGGCCAGCTTCACCATCTTCTTCCCTTCCATTATGCCTTTTTAAAAAACAAAAGCATTATTCTGAGGGGCTCCCTGCCTTCGCGGGCTTCACCACCCTTCCAGGGGTGGGGTTTGTGACACAAGCTTGGGAACCCCAGGGTAGATGCTGTTCACGATCCCCAATTCTGGCACCACTATTGAGAATTTCCGGAGAAGAAAACTGGATGAATGCAGTGTGTAGCTGCTCTGTAATTTAGGGTCTTAGATAGTGGCTTGAGGTGCTGAGAATAGGAAAAGTCCAGCAGGATCTGAACCCAGGCTTCCTTGGCTCTGAGTCCGGCAGGATCTGAACCCAGGGCAGGGCTCCTTGGCTCTGAGGACTCTCTCCTAGGTCACTAACTATTCTGCCCACGTTTATATAGCATTCCGATAATAGCTCGTATTTACGCAGAGCTTGAAGGTTTGCAAAGAGCTTATAAATATTAACTCACTTCATCCTCACGACAGTGCTGCGAGGCAGATGCTATCATTTTACAGATGAGGAAACTGTCAACAGATAAGGAATCAGATGAGCCTGAGACAGGCTGAGTGACCTGCTTGGGGTCACAGAGCAAGGAAGAGTCTGAATCGGATTTGAATTCAGATCTTAACTGATTCTGGGTCAGTCACAGCACATCCATGTACACATACATGCATGTGTACCTATGTATGCAGTATGTTCACATATGTGTAGGGGGTGTTTAAACTTTGCACACATTATGCAGAGTGTGTTTAAGCTCAGCGTATGTGTATGGGATGCCTTTAAGCTTTAAGACCTTTTGGGAGACTGTGTCTAATCTAAGGTTGCAGGACATTTTTCATACATCATCTCACTGGCTCCTCACAACAACTCTGGGAGCCAGGAGCTAGTTTTGACCTCTTAAGGATGAGGAGACTGAGGCAGAGGTTAAGTGACTTGGCCATGATCATGTAGCAAGGAGAAAGGTCAGAGACAGGATTTGAACCCAGGGCAGCGGTCTCTCTATCTGCTAGGCCACATTGGCTTTCTCAGACCTGAATCCATCATCTTACTTACAATCCCTCCCTCCTCTGAGAGTTGGGCTATTATAACTGTTTTTATCTTCGCCACCATTATTATTGTTTTTATCATGACAGTAATGTGTAGAAGGAACACCAGGCTTCCCACTTGGCCTTGTGAGCAGCTACAGTTCCCATCCATGACTTAGAACATTCTGAAAGGCTCAGGATTCCTTGGGCTTGTGTGATAGGAAGAGAGGATGAGCTGGTCATGTGGGAAGAAGGGAGGACAGCCTGGCCCTAAAGTGGTACCCGGATGATGCTGAGACAAAGCGAGGAAGGCTTCGGACATTTGAGGTAGCAAGCTTTGGGGGAGGACACAGAGAAGATTCACCCAGGATGGTCAGCAAGGCCCAGAGAGGTTGTGATCTGCATTGTGGGAGGGCACTTCCTTACTGAGGACATCAGAGCTCCATGGGAGTTTTTGAATGTGAAAGGTTGGTTTGTGAGCATTTTGGAGAAGGAATCTAGAACAGATCAAGAACAGTCCACAATGGCACTCTCCTTTCCTTCCACAGATTTGAGAGGCTGTTGAATGGGGTTGGGGTAGGGAGTGCCAAAGAGAAAGGAATGCCTAGGTTGTGGTGGGCCTGTGGCCAAGCCTCTGGTGGCATCTTGGTGGACAGGAGGGGGAGATGGAGATTGGACGTTGATGGATAGTCAGCTGGTTGAACGATTGGACGGAAGCATGGCGCCAGGTGAACTCCTCTCCAGCCAGAGCGGGTCTCTAGGGGGATGTCAGTGGGGTCCTGTGCCCATCAGTCTTATGGCTATTTTGGAGGAAGGTCCAGGAGAGATGCTTGGCATCCAAGGGTCTCCAGGCCAGAAGGAAGGCCTGGATGTAATGAAATGAAATGTAGTGGACCAGCAAAAGATCATGGTGGGGGCTGGGGCAGGTTTGAACTGCAATGAAAAGACCCTGGGGGCGCCAGGGGAAGGATGAGTCAGTATAGGGATGGAGGAGCCACCAGAAACCCAAAATCTAATACAGTCTTAGGCCAGCGCCCAGGAAGGAGGAGCTAGTCCCAGGCTGGGCCCTAGTCCACCACATCTGGGCTGTTTTGCTGTGCTCTTGGGGATCGAAGGGGGCTGGGAGGAGGCTTGAAAGTGTGTCATGGGGAGAGGAGCTTCATAGGACCATAAATCACCAGCTACTGGGATGTCAGGTCCAACTCCATTGTTTTACAGATGAGGGAACAAAGAAGGCCCAGGGAGGAGGAGACTGCCCAGTGAAACAGTTTAGTCCGGGGAAGGGAAGCCTGAGGCCCAGAGAAGGAGGGAAGGAAGGGATGGGTGGATGGATGGGTGGATGAAAAGATGCTCAGGCTCCTACAACATGCCGAGCCCCGGGCAGACAGATATAAAAGCAAGGGGAGGGGAGGCCAGGAAAAGGGCTTAGTTTGGGAAGTAGCAGATGGTCACTGGAGCCAGGAGCCGTGGTTGATGGAGAGAGGGCTGGGGTAGGGCTGTTATAGGGCAAAAAAGGAAGAGAAAGGGGGAGGAGGAAGAAGAGGAGTGGAATGTTGGAGGAGGTAGATAAGAACCTTGGGTTCCACAAAGCCATTTGGTCATGTCCAATTCTCTGCGACCCCATTTGGGGTTTTCTTGGCAAAAATACCGGATTGGCCATTTCCTTCTCTAGCTCATTTTACAGATGAAGAAACTGGGGCAAACAGGGTTTAGTGACTTGCCCAGGGTCACATAGCTAGTGAGTGTCTAAAGCTACATTTGAACTCGAGTTTTCCTGACTCCAGGAGCAGAGCTCTATCTGCTGCCCCTAGGCTTCACAAAGACCCGAGTTCAAATCCTGCCTCAACCTTACTTGTTTCCTCAGTGACCCTGGGCCATTCACCTCTTGTGTCAAATGATGGGGTTAGACCTGATGGCCTCCAATGTCCCTTTCAGTTCCCCATCTGTGATCCCCTGGGGCCTGGTGCAGGCATGGTGTTTGGAGGAGGGGTGTTGTTGGGAGCCACGGCAGGGGAGATGTTCGGGTGGTCTCTGGTCATAGACTTGTCCAAGGTCATGCAGGTAGGAAGTGTCAGGTGGCATTTGAGCCCTGGTCCTGTCTCCAAAGCCGGTGATAGGAGCAGCATGGAGAGCAGTTTGGCTTGAATCCCAGATTCCTTAAGGGGAATGGCCAGTTACAAGCCTGGAAAGGCCTGTTGGAGTCGGGCTGGGACGAGCTTTATGAGCCAAATAGAGAAATGATCTTTGCTTGGAGACCATGGTCCCCTTGGCTGGCTCGCTGCAGGGTGGATTCCAGTATAATAGGACTAGATGGCTTTGGGGGTCCCTTCCAACTCTGGGGTTCAGTAGGGAGCCACCGCAATTTATCGAGTGGGGGAGTGAGGAGGGCAGGCTGTCAGTTTGACTGCCTTGCAGAGGAATTGGCCTGGGGAGAGATCAGAAGCCAGGAGGCCACAGGGAAGACCATTGCAATCATGGCAGTGAGAGGTGAGAGCGACCTGAATTTGACAGGTGACTGACGAGAGAGGAGTAGTGGCTAGCATCAGGAAGACCCGAGTTCAAATCCTGTGTGACCCTGGGCACTCCTGCCTCGGTTTCCTTATCTGTAAGATGGGAATAACATAGCATCTACCTCTCAGAGTTGTGAGGATTAACTTAGATAATATTGGTAACATACTTTGCACGTTCACAAATGTTAGTTATTATGAGGCAGAATCCACCAGGCTTGGAGCCAGGATGAGGGGGAGGGAGGGGAGCCTTCGTGGTTCCTGCCGGGATGAGCCACCTGCAGGTCAAATTCTACTTCCAAGATGGCCCCCACCCTCACCCCCCGGGGACCTCCGTGATGGATTTCACTTCTTGCCCAAGGCCAGCCCTGGACCTCTGAGAGACTCGATCCTCATCTGTAAAATGGGAATGATAACCCTTGAACCACGGGGTGGTTGTGAGACAGGCCCCTTCACTCAGAGAGCCAGTGGCCAGAAATGGGAAACAGGAGCACTTTGTTTTAAGGCCAGCTTAGGGAGATTCAGTTCTGAAGCAGAGGTCCACCCCAGGCCTTTGTTGGGTCCAGATCTGACCTTTAGGGAGGACAATGGGATATTGTGACCGGATCCCACCTAGAAAAACTGCTTCTGAGTGAAACTTTCACTTTCGACCTTTCACTCTCTGAGGACAAGTTTTCTGTAATGCCCACAGGCTGCAGAGTTTAGTGGATAGGGCTCTACCCTTGGGAGTCCAGAGGGAAGACCAGAGTTCAAATCCTGCCCCTGGCACTTAGGACCTGGGCAGGGTACGGGGGTGAGGGTCGGGGAGGGGCAAGTCCCAAGTTTTCAAATGTGTCGAATGAAGAGGTTAGACCGATGGTCTATAGGCCCTTAGCCAGCCAGTCTGCCCCTTCCACTCTGCCCACCACTCCCAGGGTATTCTCTACCCAGAGACCACAGTGGACTGGGCTAGGGGACAAGAAGACCCGAGTTCAAATTCTTCAATTCCTGACAAGTCATCTTACCTCTCCCAGCCTCAATTTCTTCATCTGTAAAGTGGGGATAATAGCATTTACTTGCCAGAGCTGTTGTGAGGGTCAAATAAGTATTTCAGTCCTAAAAGCCTTGTATAAATATTATATGTCATATGTACACATGTACGTAAAAATGCATAAATGTCATTATTCTATCAGGGAAGCAGTAAGTGCACAGATATCGGGCAGTATTGATGTGTGCCAGGCGCCAGGCTAGCTCCTAGAGATAGCCAAATTGAAAGCCGATTTCTGCCCTCACGGGAGCTGAGGGAAAGGAGCTCAAGGGCGCTTTGGGCCTATCGGGAGGGTAGGGGAACTCACCTCAGCTCATAGCCCAGCCCAGAGTGAGGCCCAGCTTCCTTTTTGGACTGTCATCCCTTACTGAACGTAAGATAATTCACACTGGAGGAGAACCTTGTGAATACACAGATTGGGGGAAGCCTTCCTCCCTCATGATGCACCCCTTAGTCGGCATCATATTTGTCAGTATCTCTCCTTTCCCCCCTCAAGGAGGAGACAGCGTGACCTAGTGGGTAGCACAGTGGACTTCAGGTTGGAAAGACCTGGGCTCCAGTCCCTCTCCACTGGCACAGACTGGCACCACACCAGCTCCTCGATCTGTGGACCTATTAGGGGAGCAAGGTCAGGGCTGTGGTTGAGACACTGTCTTTGTATTCCCAGCTTCTCTTGCCAAGGGCCAGGCTTCTTTAAGTTGCCTACACTATTCTATCTCAGTGGTAACTGCCCTCCCAAATACCTGGTCCACTTGGCTGTAACTTAGCATAAAAGGATCCTAGCTCAGAGCTGAAAGGGCTATGGGAGAGATCATCACCTCATCTTTTCATATTACAGATGAGGGTACTGAGGCACAGTAACTTGTCACATGCTGCAGGTTCAGCCTAACTGAAAAGGACTTTAGGTTAGGTCACCTGGACCCTCATTTTACAGAAGTGTTCATCAGAAAGCTGAGGGCCAGGGGAGTTACAGGACTTGTCCAAGTTCCCACAGACAGGAAGCAACAGAAAGGAGATTTGAATCCAGGCCCGCTGACCCCATTATACCAGACTTCCTCTTCAGTGACAGAGCCCCAGAATTCCACTCCAAATTCTGTGCCTTATCCACACCTCTCAGGCATCCCAGCATGTTCTCAGGGTGGTGGGGACCTCAGAAGAACAGTCACTGAATTTAAGATGAGAACCCAAGGGCTTTGGGACACTGCCTCCCAGTCCTGGGCCCTGGAGAGAGTGTGGGAAGTGGTGAGGGGCAGAGAATCAAGGGCAGGCTGGCCAGCCACAGTTTACTCAAGCAAAGGCGGGGAGACTGTCAGCCTAGTCCCTGGAACCTAGCGAGTCTTAAATTCTGAGAGTTTGCAAAAAAAAAAATGAAAGCTGACTTCTGAATTCCTTGGAGAGAGGGTGGAAGGAAGTAGCAGCCTCATCCTCTGCAATCAGTGTCTTTTTATGAAGAGTCTGAAATGATGAGGTCATGGACATGTTGCCAGTTGGAGTTTTCTGCCAGAATGATGTAACTAGAACCCAAAGAAACACATATTTCATGAACTCCTTCCCTTCCCCTACTCCAGGCCAAATGGCCCTTTCCTTCCTAATTTAGCCTCTAGGGAGAGGTGCCTTTAGAGGATGGAGCCATTGACCAAATATTAATGAAGTGCTTACTGTGTGCTGGGCACACAGAGGTGTGATTTGAGGGGATCTCTGACCTCATCCGTGCAGCTATTCCTTCAATGCCTGCCCGGCTTGTCCATGTTCTCCACAAAATTTGAAAATAATTCTTGGGGGCAGCTAGGTGGCACAATGGAAAGAGCTCTGGCCTTGGAGTCAGGAGGACCTGAGTTCAAATCTGGCCTCAGACGCAAAACACTTACTAGCTGTGTGACCCTGAGCAAGTCACTTAACCCCAATTGCCTAGTAAAAACAAAAAAACAAAAAACGAACAAAAAAAGAGAATAATTCCTCATTGTCTCTCCATCAGAATGTAAGCTTTTTAAAAGGAGGGATGAGGGGCAGCTAGGTGATGCAGCGGATAGAGCGCTGGCCCTGTAGTCAGGAGGACCTGAGTTCAAATCCGGCCTCAGACCAAACACTTGACATTTATTAGCTGTGTGACTCTGGGCAAGTCACTTAACCCCAACTGCCTAAAAATGAAAAATTTTAAATTAAAAAAAAAAAAGGAGGGATGGTCTCAGCTTTTGGTTGCTCAGTGCCAGCACTGAGCACACCAAACACATCTGTTAAATATTTCTCATTGGTTTTTTCTCGATTCCTTTTGGGTTGAAGGATACATAGACGACCCACATAGAAGCAGTCTCTGCTTTCAAAGAGTTTATTCCACTTTGGGGGAATTCAACCCAAATAGAAGTAAATACAGAGTAATTGGAGGGGGGAGGGGTTGAGTATTGATAACTGGGGGTGGGAGGAGCAGGGAAGGCTTCCCAGAGGAGGTAACTTCTGAGCTGAGCCTTGAAGGAAGAGATGTGAGGAAGGGAGTGGGTTCCTGGCATGGGGCAGGGCTTAACTGAACAGATGGATGGAGCCAAGACATGGAATGTCCAATTAAAGGAAGGATGATAAGAGAAATCCAGTCCATTTTAGGGCTCTGGTAGTCAGTCTCCCTTAGGAGGAGAGGCAGCTTAAAATAATTTGAAGTGTACACAGAATTAACCCTAACTCTGTTGCTACTTCTGTGATTAGGTTTCCATCTCAAGCAGTAGGCTTGAGCAATCAATGAGCATTTATTAAGCACCAACTATATGCCTGCCAGGTACTCTGCTAAGTCATGGGAAGACAGAGACAAAATTCTAAGGGTCCTCCTTCTTAAGGAGCTTGTAAGGGGAAGATGAGGAGGGAGCCAGGTTCCTGTCAGAGGTTAGGGGTAGGGAATGGGAGGTCCAGCAGGGAGAAAAGCAAGTGGGCACAGAGTGTAATGGCAGAGGGTAGTGCACTTAGCTGGAGTGTTCCTCCAGTAAATGCCAATATTCTTGGAGGAAGGGTTCCAGCAGGTTGGGAAGCTCCCTCCTCTGGAGGGTTATTGAAGAAGGAAATAGATAGGGTAGGTAGGTGTTACCATTAACCCCATTTTAAAGATAGGAAACTGAAGCCCAGAGTCTAGAGCTAGTGAGTGTCAGTAGCAGATTTGAACTCAGGTGCTCCTTATTCCCAAGAATCGTGCTCACCTCCTTGCCTACCATGATTGGCCTCACCTGGCCATTTTGATCAGAATCCTTACAAAAAAAAAAAGGCAGTGGTAGCTGTGGGAAGACCCAGCAACCCCAATTTTAAGCCAGTGGGTTTGTGTTTTGACTCTAACAATGGAGACTGGCGCAGATTCTGCCTGCACCCTTCTGATCCATAGAGGGAAGATGAAGATTTCAAGCTGGAAGGTACCTGAGAGGTCTTCTAGGGCAACTCCCTCATTTTGTAGGGAAGGAAGCTGGAGCCAGAGAGTTGGAGCCTTTTCTGCCTTTTGTGACTTTGGGCCAGTCTCCTTCTGAGCCTCAGTTTCCTCATGTGGAACATGAGGGAAGGGTGAGCCAGATGGCGCTGGGATCTGTTCCGGCTCCGAATCTACAGTCCTGAAGAAGTCAGTTCATGTCTGGCAGGCCCTCCTCGGCGTTCATCGGAGACACTCAGTAAATGTTGTTAATTATTTATCATGACCCAGAGCACTGAGACAGTCCATTTAGATCGAGCTCTCGGGTTGCCAAAAGTGGGTAAACTTAGACTGCTGTTTTGGACTGAGAGGAGGGGAAGTAGACCCCAGGGTAGGAGCGGGGAGAAGGAGGGGCATGTCTTTCTCTTCGACAGTATCCCACATTCCCCACCTAGGACACTTCAGCATCCTTCTTGGAGACAGAGGAGAGATGGGGGAGTCAAGAAAAGATAGGAACCTAAATATATCTCAGAAAGATAAAAGGAGGAGAGAAAGATGAAAGATCCTTGGGAAGGAGAGCTTGGAGGAGGAGTGACCCCGGGACACGATAAACCTACAAATATTTGAGAGATGTGAACAGCAGAGAGGGGAGGGATCCTTTGGATGGCCTGGAGCTGGTGGGGTCAGGGGCAGAGGGTGTCAAGTGTGAGTGATGGACCCTCCGGGAACCTGGGGATACTTCCTAAGGATCCCCACCCCCGTGATGGGGGATGGCTGGGGTCGGACCTGCTTGCCGACCCCAGGAGGTGCTGGAAGCTCCTGATCCCCTAGGCTTTTCATTCCTTGTCTGCCGTGGCCCTGGCTGGTCCTTTCTCTCCAGTCTCTCAGCTGTGTCCCCTCCTCTGTTTTCCGTTTCCTTTCCCCAGTTGCCCCAAGTTTGGCTTGGCCTTGGTTCTATGGCATGGCATTACTGTTCCTGAGCTCTGCCCTGCCCTGGGTTCTCTAGGGAAAGGCTGAGGCTTGGGGAAGGGGAAATGGGTCCCACCCTGTGACTCCCCTGGTGCCTCTATGGGGAGCCCCTCCTCCTTCAGGCTGGCTCTGGAGTCCCATGCCTGCTCAGGCCTTCCTATCCAGGGACAGTGGAAAGAGCTCTGGGATCGAATCCCCCCTCTGGACCCCAACTACCCATGTTGTCCATAGCAAATTTGGCACTACAAGGATCCTTAGAGGTCCTCAAGTTCAACCCCTTCATTTTACAGATGAGGAAACTGAGACCCATTGAGGTGCAGTGACTTGCTCAAGGTCATACAGCAATTAAGTGACAAAGGCAAGATTTGAACTTGGGTTCTTTCACTCCAAATCCAGCACTGAAACATACTGACCTTGGGCAAGGTGCTTCCCCTCTCTGGGCCTCAGTTTCTCCCTCTGTAAATAAGAAAGTTGGACTCAATGGCCTCTGATTTCCCTCGCAGCTCTACAGCCATGATGATGATAACAGCTAGCAGTTTTCCACTCTGTATAATGGGGATAATAATGATACCTTAGCTCCCAGGATTATTGTGAGGATCACATTAAATAACATCTACAAAGTATTTAAAAACCTTCAAACACTGTGTTTTAATGCAAGTTAGTGCTCACTATTGTGATAGCAACAACAGCAGCGGCAGTCGTCCCAGAAGCTACTGAATTCTTTCTGGTTCCAGATTGCTTCCCCCAGTGGACAAGAGTAGCTGACGCACTGAGTTTATGGCCAGTTAGCCTGAAAATCTTGTCAGGCTTGCCCTCTGAACCAGGTTCATTCTTTTAAGTTGGTAATTGCTTATTGGGTTGGGTTTTTTCCTTTCTTCCTCTCTTCCCTGCCCCCAGCCAGCTGGTAACAGCCTCCTGGCTCCTCCTCTTTGCTTCTCCCGAGACGTGCGGGGTTGTCCAGCTCCTCGTGGGCCAGAGCCTGTCCTTCCTCTCCAAGGGCATCACTGGCCATTGGTCTCTCATTCTGAAAACCTGAAGGGCCCCAGGTAGTTGGGGCTAGGAGGAAAACCAGGGTGTGTGGGGAAAACCTAGGGGCACAGATGCTGAATGTTCCTGGAAAGGACTGCCTGGCTCCCTGTGTCTGTGCCGTGGGCAAAGACTTCCAGGCTAAAACCTGCTCTCTCTGCTCTGGGCCCGGGTCACAACCACTGTGTTGCTCTTGGCCACATTTAGCCCAGGCCAGGATTGCCATGCGTGGGGGAGAAGTGGCGGGGGGAGCTTGATGGAATGGGGTGGTTTGGGAAGGTGGAACGTAATACCTCAATGGGGACTGGTCCTCCTGCCTGTCCACTACCAGGCTTCCCCCCACTATTTGTCATGCTTTTTTTGTCTCTGCAGCTTCAGTGCTTGGCCATTAATGTCTCTGGGCCTCTGTAGAGAGAAGGTAGAGAGTAGACCCTAGCTGAAGGGAACCTTGGAGGTCATCCAGTCCAGCCTCTTCCTCTTACCAAGGAGGGGCTGTGACTTGCCCAAGGTCACACAGCCAGGAAATGGCAAGGATGAGTTCAGAAGAGCAGCGGCTCCTTCTCACTCATTCAGAAGATTGTTTTATTCTTTGTCTTCCCAACCTCTGGCACGGAGTAGGCCCTCTCTCTGGGCCTCAGTTTCCTCACCTGTGCAATGAGGGGCCTGGGCCGGATGTCTGCTAAGGTCCCCCCTTCAGCCATGAATCTACAGTCCTCCGGTGGTCTCTTCTAAGGGGATCATGTTCCATGACATCCTACTGTCCTTTGTTCCGCCGTGCTCCTGCAGGTGCCCACATTCCTTCCAACAGAGTGGGATAGGCTCCCCCAGCTAGGTACCAGTGGAGGAAGCTGGCCGGCCCGGGTTCAAGCTCAGCTTCCTCATCTGTAAAATGGAGACAATAATGCCAACAGTTCCCACTTCACAGGGTTGTTATGAGGCCTCTGTGAGATAACGTTTGTAAAGGACTTAGCAAACTTTAAGTGCTATCAAAATGTCTGGTAATGTTGATATTCACAAGAAGGGAGAAAAACTCAGGGCTGGGGGTCTATTATGACTCTTAAGATGGGATAGCTTATATGATTAAGGAAGAGATAAGTCCTTGGCTTCTAACAGCTGATTTCTGCTCCCTTCCTGGACCAGAATTGGTCTGAAAAAAGAGGGTTCTGGAGCCATTCCTTCCCTGAACAGGACTGAGACAAAGGCCCCGTGAACAGTGCAACTGAAATTTGGGTTGGAAATCTGTTCTATTTTCATCTATGCTTGTTTGTTATTTTTTGCTTTCTTGTTCTAAGTTGCTGGCTAAAAACAAGCCTGTTCTAAGTTCAGGCTGGCTATTTTTCAACTGTAGAATGTGAGTGAGTCATTTGCACTCAGGACCTCAGTTTCCTCCTTAGGAAAATAACAGCACCTGTTTGCTGATATGGTCGTGAGGATAGAAGGAGATGTTTATAAAGTGCTTTGCACGGTGCCTGGTACATAGTAGGCACTATATGAAGGTTCGCCGTAATGTATAAGCACCTACTGGGTTTAAGACATCGTGCTAGGCCCTGGGGCTACCAAGAAGAAATTTTAAAGCTGCCTCTGCCCTCATGAGCTTACACTCTGAGTCTCTTGTAAACTTTCTGGAAACTTGTATTTCTTTCCTCTGTTTGTTTTACAAGAGAATACTACTCCTAGATGATCTTCTGCCATCCTTTATAAGTGGTGCAAAGAGGTTTCTGTTTTAAATGAGCATTGCTCTTGGATGCCGTATCTCCCGAGCATTTGCTCACAAGTTGGTTTTTGGGGTGTCTTAGTCTACACGTGTCAAACTTCCTTAGGAAATGGTGTTGGTCTATATCTATATCTGTTCTTTTATCCATTTTTTGGCACCCACAACTAAATCAAGTTAGACTTAACTTAGTCTTAATATTTTTAATTTCTGATATATATGGGTGATGGGAATCATTCATTACCCAAGAAAATCTTTGGGAAAATTAAACATTAGGGTGAAAAATTGGAGGCAGAGGACCTAAGGTTGAATATTAGTTCTGCTACTCATTCCCCCTGTGATCTGAGCAAGTCAGTCTAGCCCCTGCTTTCCTCATGTGAATTAAGGGAGCTGGACTAGATAAAACTCTAATAAGACCCCTTCTAGCACTAGACCAGTGATCTTATGATTGGAAACCAAGCGCTATGGTAAGGTCCAAATGGATCATAAAAACACTAAAAATAGAAGGAAAAGGAACAAAATGATTATCACAATTATAGAAAATGCAATGTAATAGAAAATACAAATATAGAAAAAATATAGAAAATATAGGAAAATACTAGGAAATAAGATTCTAGGAAACAAGATGGATTTGATTATACAAGAGTAATGTTTTACATGAAAAAATAAATGTGCAACCAGAATTAGAGATGAAGAAGTCCCGTTGTTCCTCTGACTTCTTTGGTATAGGGCACTCACTCCCAGGTGAGGAAATGCCTTCTACCAGTGCAAATCAGCACCTTATCAGCGACTTAACAGTTGTGCAGAATGGCCTAGAGAAGTTGGTTAGACGGATGGTCAACCATCCACTGTCTTCATTTAGGCCATGCTGTTTCTCCTCCAAAATTAAAACAAAAGAATCAGATTGAAAGGGAAAATTTTTGAAATAAGTATCTAATCTTGTAGATAAGTGTCAGGAAATCTCCCAGAGGAGATGGAATTGTTTACTTAGGGTCACACAACTGGGAAGTGGAATTGGGGATTTGAATCAAGGTCTTTCCAACTGCGAGCCCTCAACACTTGTTCCATGATAGATCTACAGAGAATCAGGGGCAATAAATATTTCTGACTCAAATCCCTCTCCCCAAAACTGTGAGGAGATTCCAGGAATTGATGAGACTAAAGCCTGTTTCCCAGAGGCAAGATGGTCAAAGGATCTAAAAGGCACGAGAAGAAACACACATTGTCAATAGCCACCAAAAAAATTATTCCTATACTCTAATCATAAAAACAAATTAAAACAGTCCCAAGCTTCTACCTTACAGCCGTCAAAATGATCAAATTAAATTCCCTGGTGATGAGGCTGTGGGCAGAAGGCACGCCATCTACCCACTGGCTCCTGTGAATTGGCACAGTTTTCCTAAGAAATGAATACGGCATTACCCACAATGGTTATCAAGACGTTCATACCCTTTGACCCTGGGATACTGTTACAAAATCTCTGAATCTATTCATAGTCGGGTTTTATCTAGAGGAGCTTAAAAAATTGGAGATAGCCCATACTTCCAATGAACATAGTGGAATGCCATTGTGCTGGGAGAGATAAGAAATACAAAGAAGGCACAGAAACCTGGGAAAGTTCTGGGAGTTCTGCAGAATAGCCCTTGACTAGAAGTTGGGAGAGCTCAATTCTGATCTCTACCCCAAGCTTGCTAGCTAATCCCCCAATCTCTCAGCCTCAGTTTCTTCATCTGTAAAAGTGATAGGATGGGACTAGAGAAAAAAATCTCTTCCAACTCTAAATCCTAATCCTAATTAATGCAGAACATGAAGAATTAATTGAGAGCAACAATTTAATTCAAGTTAAATTCCCACTACCAGTAAGGCCCCCGAGCTGGCCATGAGTGACAAAAATACAAGTCCCTGTCCTCAGAGTGCTTGCTTAGCTGGATATTGAATTTACACTCTGCATAAATTTATGCATAGGTGCAGTGGCCTGGAGTCTGGAAGACCCAAGTCCAAATCTGGCCTCAGAAACTTACTAGCTGTGTAAATCACTTAATTCTGCCTGGGTTTCCTCATCTGTGAAGGGTTGTTATGAAGATTAGATGAGATAATTGTACAGTGCTCCACATGGGGCCTGCCCCTGTGGTAAGCACTATATTAGGTTTTTAAAAAACCAAACATCTGCCTATCAGGTTCCTCAGCTGTAAAATGAGTTAACCTCATTGGGTTGTCGTGAGGATAAAGTGAGGTAACATTCCATAAGGTAGGTGCTGGATAAATGCTTTAGGGCAGCTAAGGGGTGCAGTGGATAGAGGGCCAGACCTGGAGTCAAGGACAACCTGAGTTCAAATCTGGCCTCAGACACTTACTAGCTGGGTGACCCTGGGCAAGTCACTTCACCCTGTTGGCCTCAGTTTCCTCATCTGTCGGATGAGCTGGAGAAAGAAATGGCAAACCACTCCAGTATCTTTGGCAAGAAAACCCCAAATGGGGTCCTGGAGAGTCAGACACAACTGAAAAAAAAGCCAGCCCACAAGAGTATATATGCTTATCCCCTTCCCCCATAGAATCTTAGATATCTCACCCCTAAGCCTTCAGACTTGGGTGGGAGGGAGTGGTGGTCCCAGCCCTCTATACCATTTCCATCTAGTTTGGAGTTCCCTCCCATTTACCCTCGTTTTCTCTTTTCCTGGTTTTTTCACCTCTCCTTTCCCTCAGGCATCAAATTCCATTTTTATTTCCATTTCCATTCCAACTTTTGTGGGGATGTGGAGGGGAAGCTTCTTGGCCGCAGGGACTGTTTGCTTTCACAAAACAAAGGGCTTTGTGAGTTCTAAGAATAATCTCTTGACTGAGGCCTTGACGGGATAAGGGGGCATTTGAGTTTGTCTTTTGGAGAATGGGTAGAAACTATCTGGGTGGAAGATATCCCCTTGCAATCCCTAGGATCATCCGCTCAGAGCTGGAAGGACCCCAGAGGCCATGGAATCCAACTCATGATTTCACAAATGAGCAGAATGAAGCTTCCGGTCAATATGGCAGTAGGTACTCTCAGAATTCTGACTCGGAGTTTCTGTAAGTCTTTGCCTTCTTCATGTTTTTGCAGAACCATAGGATGTCCGAGTCAGAAGGGCCCTCAGATACCATCTAATCCAACCCCCTCATTTTACAGAATGAGAAACCGAGGCCCAGAGATTCATTGACCTGTATAAGGTCATACAGATAGAGCCCAAGATTTGAACTTGGGTCCTTAGTTATAGACACATTGAGTTGGAGGCACCAGTGGGGCATTTAGTTAGTGATGTCCTATCAGTTAATCAGGGCTGTGGGTCTGAGGCTTGAAGAGAGAGTGAGCTCAACTTAAATTCCAGAGGCAGATGGGAGGCAGTAGTACAGGGGAAGGAACAATTCATTTGGAGGCTAAGGAGCCAGGTTCGAGTCAGGCCTCGGATGTTTATAGCGTGGCTGACCTGGGCCTTGGTGAGCTTTGAGATCTTCCTGGCCTCAGTTTCCTCATCTGTAAAATGAGAAGGTTGAGCTGATCGTCTCAGATAGCTTTAGAGAGATGATCCCTCTGTGCAGAGGAGACAGTCAAAGCCGTGGGGGTGCACGGGAGGGTCTAGGAAGAGAAGGAAGAGGAGAGAACTGAGGACAGACCCTTGGGTGCGTCTTAACTTTCCCAGTCAGGGCGAGACTCGGAGGCCTCTTTGCCCACAGCCCCCTGGAGGCCAATCCTGGTCCCTCTGACCTCCAGAAGTCCCTTTCCATGTGGTCACCCCGCAGGCAGGAGGGCCCTGGCATCCAAACCTGTCTGGAATCCTCTTTGGGAGCTGTCACCAGAGCCTGAGGCACACTGCCCCTAGAGGTGGCGAGCCTTCGGCCTTTGAGATTGGACCTGCCGCTGGGCAGAGAGTGAGGCAGCGTCTGGCCCCGAGGGGAGGAGTAGGGGCGGCTGGCAGAAAGAAGGCAGCAGGGGTTTTCTTCAGTTTTCCTTGAGTCCATCCCCTCCCACCACCGCCGGGTCATATTTATTCTGTATGTCCTATGGCGTCTTCTCTCTGCCACGTAGTCTGTGTGACCTTGGTTGAGTCACCTAATCACTGAAGGCAGTTCCTCCCTGGGAATTCCCTACGCTAAGGATCAGACTCGATAGAAACGTCGTCCCTAAACCTGATCCTGCCAGCTTCTTCTTGACTTAGAAAACTTCCTTTGGGGGCAGCTAGGTGGCGCAGTGGCTACAGCACCAGCCCTGGAGTCAGGGGGACCTGAGTTCAAATGTGGCCTCAGACACTTACTAGCTGTGTGACCCTGGGCAAGTCACTTCACCCCCATTGCCTAAAACAACAACAACTTCCCATTAATATTATCTATACTCTATTGGCATTTTCATTTATTTCATTAAGTATTTCCCAATTAGATTTTAATCTGGTTCTGGCCCCAGGAGAGCATTGAGGCTTGACATCTCTGCCCTCCACGATGAAATCCCAGGCCCAGGCCTTATTACCATTGGGTCATGAGCACCGTGAGGGCAGGCATCGTCTTTTGCCTCCTTTTTGTGGCCTCAGAAGGAAAATCTTTTAGGCTCCGAAACGGTTTTGCTTCTGAGTTTCCAAAAAATGCTTTTAGGCCTTGTCTCCACTGCTCGAAGTGGGGGCAATGTATCCTGCAACAGCCTCTTGCCTCCCATGTTCTGAGTGCTTTGAGATCCCTCCAGTAGATTGGGGTAAAGATGGCAACATCATGTAATGGACTGAGGGCTGGGTTCAAGTCCCTTCTCTGACCCTGACTAGCTGTGTGGCCTTGGGCAAGTAGTTTAACCCCTTTGGGCCTTATGTGCAAAATGGAGATTATGATAGTACCTGCCTTCCTGGGTGTTTGTAAAGTATTAAAAGTGCTGGAAAACTACCTACTATTTCTTTAGGAAGAGGGAGGCAGTGGGGCTCAGTGGAACGTGGGCTGGCCCTGGAGTCCGTGCTGGGGTTCAGTCTCCCTGCTGATTCTGACTGCTCGTGTTTCCTCATCTCTAAAATGGGGGTGGGAGGTGTGGAGTAGATGGCTTCTGTGGCCCTTCTGGCTCTGGGTCTCTGAACCTAGCCACGTTTTAGGCGTCTGTCCTTTGTTAGCACTTAATTGTTTCTTAAAAATTAGTCTTGTCTCCCGAGTTGGTCAAGAAACACTCCGTGAGGATCCCCTTTGTGCAGGGCACACATCCTAGAATCCAAGACCTGGGACTGGGCAGGACCTCTGAGGATGCCTACCCCAGTGCCCTTGTGGGAGAGATGAGGAACCTGGGAATAGTAAGTGTGCTGACCATCCTTTGGCCATAAGGACCTAGTGATAAGCCTTCCAGGCTCAGCCCAGGCCCTGCTTCCTCCATGGAGCCTTCCGCCTCATATTACAGGTGAGGAAACTGAGTCCAAGAAGAATTAATCTTGGCCAGGTACGAACAAGTCATAAGTGTCTGCGGTAGAATTTGAAGTCCTCTGACTCCAAAGCCTTTTCTCCTGAAACACAATTACATCTGGAGAAAGTCTGTACGTGTGCTTCCCTTTCCTTCCCCCTCCCACTTTTTCTTTCCTTAATCCCGCCACACACACACACACACACACACACACACACACACACACACACACACACACACCCCTTAAAGCTGAGATCACAGTGTCATATAGACAGGGATCTCTGAGAGGTCATCTAGTCCTTCTCTGCCCACTTTACAAATGAGAAAACTGAGGCCCAGAATCACACAGGCAGTTAGTGTCAAAGGCAGGAATGGATCCCCAAATTCTCCCCACACTGCTGCCTGTTTGTAGCTCAGCCTCAGTGGCTACATATGTCTTCTCCCTCCACACTCCTTGAGAGCAGGGCCAGTTTAAATATGACCTTCCTACACCCCATCTCCCAGTGACCACCTGATCGGCCTTTGGGAGAAGGAATGTATGAGCTCTCCCAAGCCACTGAGGGAGGGCCATCCATGTTGGTGGTCCTGGTACCCCAACTGAAGGGGCACTGTGATGTGGAGGAAATGCCCTGGGGGCTTGGGCCAACGCCAGGAGGTTCAGGGAATGGTTGTGGAACAGAGTTGACCTTCCCCTCCCTTTAACCCCAGCCGCTTCCTTGGAACCCTGCAGGTATGACTCTGGCAAGGATGGCTACATCGACCTGATGGAACTGAAGCTAATGATGGAGAAGCTGGGAGCCCCCCAGACCCACCTGGGCCTCAAGAACATGATCAAGGAGGTGGATGAGGACCTGGACAGCAAGCTCAGCTTCCGGGAGGTATTTGTGCACCCCAGCCCTATCCCAGCCTCCCCGGGTAAAGCCAGGCTGAGTCAGCCAGTCATCCCACCTATGTCTGCTGCGGGCCAGACAATAGAGGCTGGGACAACCCTTAGGAACACGGGAGGAGCGAGTAGAGTAGTGGGCCCTGAGCTGAGCCAGGAAGCTTCTCAAAGGCAGAGTCTGAGGGCACTGTCAACCACAGAATGTGGCCTGTGGACATGCACGAGGTAGGAGGTGGTGTGCCGGGCTCAGGCAGAAAGCTAGTGAGCTGGGGTGTCTGGAGCCCAGAGGCCCAAAAGGGAGCAGTTAGGCTGGGAAGGGAGACTGGCCCACAATGCCTGGCATCCAGGCGCCGAGATCTTTGCTATGTTTGGCAGTCCGATAGGCTTTGGGCTTTCTCATGTTAATAGGTGGCCTCCCCTGGGGTACTCTGGTGTGAAGAGGCTTTTCTTCTGCTGCTCTCGGATTGGCCCCACGGGCCTCCTTGTTTGCCTGGGCCCTGCTCTCCCCAGAACTCCACTTCCCCGGCTCCTGTCCCCATTCTGCTCTGCTTACTTGACCTGGTTCTGTTACTCTGGAAGCCTTTGCCCAAAGACCTCACACTCACTCCCAGAACTCGGAGGGACCGTGTCCTTCCTTCCCCCCCCGCCCACGACTCCCCCCTTGCAGTAAGCTGTTCGTGACTGGCATTCATGATGCCTTGATGGCATCCCCGGGTTACAGAAACTAGAAATGCTGAAACTCCGCAGGTGACCTTGGGCAAGTCACCTCCCTTTCTCTTGGATGAGATGCCCCCGCCAGTCTCTAGATCTATGATCCTGTGACCCTTCCAGGTCACAGGACCTGGGTTCAAATGTTGGCTCTACTACTTACTTTCTTCCGTGGTTTTTCCCTTTTGTTCTGATTCTTCTTTCACAACATGACTAATGTGGACATGTGTTTAATATGATTTTACATGTATAACCTATATCAGATTGCTTGCCATCTTGGTGAAGGGAGGGAGAGGAAAAAATAGGAACTCAAAGTGTTGAAAACAAGAGAGAAAGAAAGGAAGAAAGAAAGAATATATTATAGAGAAAGAAGCCTAGGTTTCTTCCTTTGTAATAGAAAGGATTTGGGCTAATCTAGAGCTAGGACCCAAGGACCTGGATTCCAATCCCACCTCTGACATTTAGTACCTGTGTGACCTTGAATGAGTCACATACATTTTCTAGGCCTCACTTTCCTCTTTGGTAAATAAAGTGAGGGGGCCTCTGAGGTCCCTTGTAACCCCAGGTCTTTGACCCTCCGAACCTGATCAAACTGAGAAGGGAGGCTTGTCAGATGAGACTTTGTGGGGATGGAGGAGGTGGAGCTGTGACTTAAGGGAGCAGAAATAGAGAGGGTGTGGTGGGAGCAAGCTGGCCTCTGCCCAGCAGAGGCCAGTGACCCCAAGCCGGCATTCTCCACCACCTGCCCAGAATTCCCTCAGTCTTGCTCAGTTGCTATATTCAGGCACCCAGGGTGGGAGGGTGAGCAGCTTCTCTCCTTCCTGAATCCGTGGTCTGGTGGTGGTTAGATGCCCAGTTTAGAGCCTTGCCAGTAAACATCAGAGAAGTACAAATCTGGGGGTGGGCGGTGGAGGAAGAAAAATAAGAGACCCTGGGAGGTGGACATTTAAATATCACTAAACACCTTTCTCATGAGAACTCAGTGAGTTCAGTTGTAGTGTGAGCATTATCTCCATTTTTTAGTTTAGAAAACTGAGGTTCCAAGAGGGAAGGTGACTTGTCTAGGGGCACAAGATCTGAGATTTAGAGCTAAAAGAGACCTTAGAGGCCTCCCAGGCTGATCTGTTCGTTTTACAGATGAGGAAACAGCTAAGGTTACATGACTTGCCCAGGGTCACACAGCTAGGAAGTGGCCTGGGTGGGATCGATCTCTCTCTCTCTCTCTCTCTCTCTCTCTTCTCTCTCTCTCTCTTCTCTCTCTCTCTCTCTCTCTTTCTCTTTCTCTCTCTCTCTCTCTCTCTCTCTTTCTCGTTATGAGATTTTGAGTTCCATATTTTTCCCCTCCCTCCCTTTACCAAGATGGCATGCAATCTGATATAGGTTATACATGTATAATCATGTTAAACACATTTACACATTAGTTGTGTTGTGAAAGAAGAATCAGAACAAAAGGGAAAAACCATGAGAAAGGGGGAAAAAAAACAAAAAGAGAATAGTATGCTTCTATCTGCATTCAGACTCCATAGTTCTTAAGTGTGTGGGTAGCATTTTCCATCATGAGTCCTTTGGAATTGTCTTAGATCCTTGCACTGCTGAGAAGAGTTAAGTCTATCAAGGTCAGTCATAGCATAATGTGGCTGTTACTGCGTACAATGTTCTCCTGGTTCTGCTCATTTCACTCAGCATCAGTCCATAACAAGTCTTTCCAGGTTTTTCTGAAGTCCGCCTGCTCATCTTTTCTTATAGCCCAATAGTATTCCATTACATTCATATACTACACCTTGTTCAGTCATTCCCCAATTGATGGGCGTCCTCTCAATTTCCAATTCTTTGCCACTACAAAAAGAGCTGCTATAAATGTTTTTGTACATGTGGGTCCTTTTCCCATTTGTATGATCTCTTTGGGATACGGCCCTAGAAGTGCTATTGCTGGAT
Organism: Phascolarctos cinereus; assembly: GCF_003287225.1. NCBI lineage: Eukaryota > Metazoa > Chordata > Mammalia > Diprotodontia > Phascolarctidae > Phascolarctos > Phascolarctos cinereus. Next base: position 11,088,998 of record NW_027555958.1, on the reverse strand, counting down.
CAAAGGGCATGCACAGTTTTATAGCCCTTTGGGTATAGTTCCAAATTGCTTTCCAGAATGATTGGATCAATTCACAACTCCACCAACAGTGCATTAGTGTCCCAGTTTTCCCACATCTTCTCCAACATTTATCATTTCCCTTTTTTGTCCTTTTAGCCAATCTGATAGTGTGAAGTGGTACCTCCTTTTAATTTGCATTTCTCTAATCAATAGTGATTTAGAGCATTTTTTTCATATGCCTATAGATACCTGTTCATATCTTTTGGCCATTTATGAATTGGGAAATGACTTATATTATAAATTTGACTCAGTTCTCTATATATTTTAGAAATGAAGCCCTTATCAGAGATGCTGGCTGTAAAAAATTCTTTCCCAGTTTTCTGCTTCCTTCCTAATCTTGGTTGCATTGACTTTGTTTGCGCAAAACCTTTTTAATTTAATGTAATCAAAATGATCTCTGAAATTAAGCATTTCACAGTGTTCTATCTTTTGTTTGGCCATAAATTCTTCTGTTCTCCATAGATCTGACAGGTAAACTCTTCCTTGCTCTTCTAATTTTCTTATGGTATTACCTTTTATGTCTAAATCATTTGCCATCACGACCTTATCTTGGTATACAGTCTGAGGTATTCCAACTCTCAATCTAGTGCTCTAGGGGTGTCAGAGGGTAGACTACACTCTGAAAGCGAGTGCTCATTAGCACCATGGCTAGCTTAATAGATGATGACTTTCCCTTTGCCTCTTTACGCCCACTCCCTCCAGCCCCTCAGTTCTTTCTCAGGCCATCACCAGTGCCCTGGCTGTGCTCTTCTCCCTTCCTCACCTTGACCCCTCAGTTCCACTCTTAACTCTGCCATGCTCACCAATTGTGGGTGTCCTCCCGGGCTCTGCCCTGAGCCTTTCTCTTCTCCCTCTGTGTTGTGTCACTTGGTTTCTTTATTGGCTTCCATGGGTTCAGTTATTGTCAACATGCAGCTGACTCCCAGATCGGTCCTAATCTGTACCTTATGGTACCTCGCTACAGTACCATCCCACCCACTGGACTGCCTGTTGGACTCCTTTCCATGGGGTGCCCCATGGAATTTTCAAACTCAACATGTCCGAAGCCGACCTTGCTATCTTCTCCCTACCCCTACCTTGACCATCCTCCTCCCTGCATCTGAACTTTCTGACGACTGTCTAGGGTGCCACCAGGCCAGTCACTTAGGCCCCCAACATCAGGATTAGAGTGGAGGGAGACTTGAGGCAGGCTATTGTACTAGTCCAGGCCTGAGGGGATGACAGGCCTGCTCCAGAGGAGTGGCAATGTCAAAGGAGAGAGGGGGGTTGTTTGACAGATATTGGCCCAGATGAAGCTGGCCAGAGATGTTGGCCTTGGCAAGATACCTCCTCCTCACTTCCACCCTGAGATTACTTTCCACCTACTCTGCATTTGTCCCAGTTTTTAGCACAATGCCTAGCTCTGAAATGCTCATAGTAAACATTTAACAAGCAATTTTGACTGACCAGCCTTTTAAATTAAGCTCTAATTTAAACCTGCTTCTCCAAAATGAGGACAGCTCCAGGTTCAGAAGCCTTGTGTCCCAGGCTCATCCTTCATTCCCAGCTCCCTGCCAGATATAAGAGTCTGAGTAGGTCGCTTTGGCCTCATTTCCTTATGTGGCAAATGAAAAGTTTTAATGTTATGGTGCCATTTGCATCTTCTTTCTACTATATCTATGTCTATGTCTATGTCTACTTACTGCATATTTCTTAGAGTTAAATTTGTGAATTTGTAAATATTGAGGTGGGGAAGAGAGCTAACTTGGGTTTCCTCACTGGAATCAATCAATAAACATTAAGCACCTACTCTGTGCCAGGCACTGTGCTGAGCACGAGTGATGTAAAATGAGGCAAAAGATAGTCCCTACCCTCAGAGAACTTACAATCTAATGGGGGACACAGCTTGCAAACAAATTTACCAAGTCATCTGTACATTAGAAGCTTCCTTCACTGTGAAAATTTCCCCCCATTCCCACCCCAATAGATTTAGGGGTATGAGAGTCTGTCTCAGATTTAGAGCTTAGAAGTCATCAGACTAAGCCTTCCCCCACCCCAAACCATCTCCCAGAAAGGAGGGGTTCAGACCTATGTCTCATAGTACAAATCCAAGGCTCTTCACTATAGCTCAGTGCTGGATTATTGTGGTCTATTTCTGGTACTTAAATGGACTTTGCCAAAGAATTAAATGAGCTGAAAGCAATTCTACTGTCCTTTATTTGGCCCATTTTACCCCACACAGGCAGTATGATATCATTAGCAGCTAGGGAGCTAGAAGTTTCTAGGCAGAGAAGACAGAGATAGCAGGAGGCAGAATAGTCCCTAAAATCCTCAAGTGCAGGAGAGAAGTGCCCTATACTGGGTACAAGGAGGGGGTCTAGGGCAGAGACAGCCTGTCCCAGAAATACTACCCCCCCAAAAAAAATCTGTTTTTGAAACCATGAAACAAATTTGTTATATTTGCACATGGCCAGAACTTAATAAATGCTCATTGAATAGATCCATAGAATGGAAGCTTCTGGAGCTCAAGGTCTATTTCTCTTCTGACTCAGTAGCCCCAAAGCCTATCACAATGCTTGGCACAGAGTAAGCAGCAAGCACTGTGGCCGGTGGGTACATCCCCAGCTGTCCCTACCCATCTTTCACTGAGCATTCTTGGATCTCATCACCTGATCTGGGTCTGAATTCTTAAGAACCTTGGCCGCCTTCACACAGGGGAGAGACTTGTCACTTTGGGGATGAGCACTGAGAAATGTGAGCCTCAAACCCACAGGAGACAGCTGCTAAAGTGAGAGCAGGTGCCTTCTGGTGTGCATGGTTGCAGAGGAGCAACTGATTGCCCAGCTGGCATCTGGTGCCAACTGAAATGAGCAGCAGTTGTTGGGATCCACTCTCGGCCTCTTCTCCTCTCCAGCATCCTGGTAGTCCAGAGTTCTGATTGGTTTGAGATTTGTTTTGGAGCTGGTATTTGATTCATTTTGTAATTGAATCCTATGGATTGAGCCCATTGGACGTTGGAGCTGGCTGAGACCATAGAGTGTCAGAGCCAGTCAGTCAATGGGCACTTTAAGCACTCAGCAATGGGGCCTGGCACGTCCTCTGAGGATAGAGAGGTGAAAAGAATCCACATGCTCAGGGAGCTACGTCCTAATGTGTGCATGGAGATATCATGTGTACAGTAGGCACGTGTAAGAGCTGCACGGGGCAGATCAAGACGCTCTGAAAGAGTAAGGCATTACGGGGTGAGGAGGCATTGCCTCTGCAGAAAGTGGGGTCTGCACATTCTTAAAGGAAGCCAGGGAAATGGAGACGGAGGGGAGGAGAGAGAACATTCCAGACATAGGGGACAGCCAGTGGTGGGGGAGAGAACACCAACCAGCATGTAAGCCACTAGAGCTGGATCATGGAGTGAAGCCTAAGAAGATTTGGAAAGGTAGAGAGGGGACAGGGGTAGAAAGGCTTTAAACATCAAAGAACCTGATCTTTGATCCTGAAGGCAGGAAGGAGCCGCTGGAATTCATTGAGCGGGGATATTAGATTACGTGGTCAGATTTGGACCGGAGGAAAATCACCTTGGAGGTCGAGGTTGGATTGGATTGGGGAGAGACTGAGGCTGGGGGCCAGTTAGAGAGAAGGCTATTGTGAGAGTCCAGGGAACTGATGAGATTCTGGTATCCACGGTGTCCGTGTGAGTAGGGGGAAGAGAAAAGGCCAGAAGCAATAAAGGGAGAAATGAAGAAATTTGTCATGAGATTGGCAAACATGAGTGACTGAGAGGGTGGTGGTGCCCTCAGCCATACCGTTCAGAAGAGGCTGGATTTTAGAGGAATGATAATGAGTTTAGCTTTGGACCTGCTGAGTTTGAGATGCCTGCAAGGATATTGGGTTTGAGATGTCCACAGGCAGGAAATGTGAGTCCGGACCAAAGCTCAGGGCTCAGTAGACGTGGATCCAAGGCGTCAGCACAAAGGTGACCGTTGACCCTGTGGGAGCTGATGAGATCCCCGAGGGGGAGAAAATGGCCCAGGACAGACCCTTGGGGAGCACCCAAAGCCAGTGGGTGTGACGTGAACAAATCTAGCAAGGAGCAGTCGAAACCAGGAGAGAGTGGCGTTACAAAATCCCAGAGAGGAGACAGGATCCAGGAGGAAGTGAGGGTGACCAACAATGTCTGAGGCAGCAGAGAGGGCGGGAAGGATGAGAACTGAGAAGCTATTCGTGTGGCACTGGCGAGGCCACTGGTAGCTTTGGAAAGGGCAGTTTCTCTGGAATGGTGAGGTTAGAAGAGGCAGGGTTTGGAAGAGACTGAGGGAGGAAGGAGGGGGCCACTAAGTGTGGATTAGCCAGGAAGGGAGGGGGCAATAGAAGGCTTGGGGGCCTGGTCTGATCAATGTCCACTTTATTTGGTTTCTGTTCTTAGGATGGGGAGGCTTGGGGGTTTGTGTGGAGGGTTTAGAAAAGATTGTGAGGAGAGGAAGTGAAGGCCCTGGGTGTGGACAGTCTTTAGTAAAAGAGTTGAGCTCTCAGCTAAAGATAGAGGATGGTAGCTAGAAGAGATCTTCAGAGAAGGGAGGGACTTTAGAACGTCAAAGAGCCGTGCTGCAAGGCACAGAGAATGCCAGAGCTGGGAAGAACCTCAGAATGCAGAACAAGGTACTCCAGACTCCAGAAAGAAGCCCATCTTTTAGACATCGACATTCTCATGGGAACATAGATTAGAACTGGCCTGCCATCCATCTGGCGCAATCTGCTCATTTTACAGATAAGGAAACTGAGGTCTAGGGAAGTGCCCAAGGTCATTCCCATGTAACATGTATCAGAGATGGGATTTGAGCCCAGGTACTGGCTCCATAACCAGGGCTCTTTCTTTTTTATTTTTTTAACTTACTTCATTTTTTTAACAAGTATTTATTTTCTCTTCTTTCTCCTCCCCCTACCGTTGAATATATTTTTAGATAATACAAATAAAACCCTCATAGCAAACGTGAAGAGTCACACTAAACAAGTCCCCATGCGGCCTTATCCAAAAATGCATGTCTCATTCTGAGCCCTGAGGCTGCCACCTCTCTGGCAGGAAGTCATCTTGGGTCTTCTGGAACCAAGGTTTTGTCCTGACTTTGATCAGGTTCTAGTCTTCCAAAGTGCCCTCCTGGCTCTTCTCCCTTCATTCTGCCTCAGGCCATAGAAGTCTTCCTCTGAAACTCACCATCTCACCATCTCTTAGGGCACAGTAGTGTCCATTACAGTCACATACCATCATTTATTCAGCCTTCTCTGACTGCTGGGCATCCCCTTCGTTTCTAGTCCTTTGTCACTACCAAAAGAGCTGTCCTAAATGTTTTTGTCCCTGTGGGTCCTTTTCCTCTTGGGGGGGGGGGAGGCACTGCAGTACAATAGGCCTGGTGTCAGGGTCTGTGGGTCCCAGAGAGGTCGCATGGTTTCATGACTTTCTAGGCATGGTTCCAAATTGCTTTGGAGAATAGCTGGACCAATTCACTGCCCCACCAGCTCTGAATCCCTGTGCCTGTTTTCCCTCAGCCCCTCCCACATTTGTCATTTTCCTCTTTTGTAATCTTTGTTGGGCAGATGGGTGTGAGGGGAAATCTCTGGGTGGGCTGGCTTTCCTTTCTCCAATTATAAGGGTTTGGAGCATTTTTTCACCTCGCTCTTGAGAGCTTGGAGGTCTTCCCTTCCATGACAGCAGATGCCTTCTGGTCCTGGTTCTGGTCCTGTTCAAGACTTTCTCCCAGACTTAGGATAACAATGTTTTTAGGTCAATGTATTTAAAAAGAAACAACCAGGTTGTCACTTCCGCCAGGTTTCTCTCCTGTCTCCTGGATGCAGAGACTCCTAGCCTACTCCCAAGCTGGACATGGGGGCTGGGACGTGGGTGACAGCCAGGCCCATACAATGATGTTTTGTCCTATTATTCACCAGGCTGACTTAATGAGAAAAGGGGGGAGGGTGGAGAGGGTCAGGGAGCATTTCCATTAAAGGAGTTCACAAAAACATTTTAGTTTGTTTAAACAAACTTGGAAAGCTTTGCTGTCCTTTCCCCCCAGCTTCTGTCCCCTTTTCCTCCCTCCACCTCTTGACAATCCTAGCTGGGACCTTGGCCAATTCTTCCCCTGCATACCAGCCTTTGAGGGCTATAAATAGGAAGACAAACAAGGATAGATGGTTGGCAAGCCTAGAAATGGGTGTTCTGATGAATATTTAAAAGGGAGGACCCCCCCCAAACACACAGACGCACACTCACCCCCACACATATTAAACAGCAACTTTGAAGAGATTTTATGGAAACACAAAGATCTTCAAACTGAGCCTGTGCTTTTAATTGGCCTGGAGGGTGAGGCCACCCCTCAACTGAGAGCAGAATTCTGCCTGGGCCATAGATGGCCGAGGCTCCCATCCTAGCCATACAAATACTGGACTGGCTGCCTTAGTCCCTTGACTGCAGCTGGGGCCGGCTCGCTTCAGACCTGCTCTTCAGGGGATTCAGAAGGCAGATTTTATCAGAAGAACTGTTGGGCAGCTTCATCCTAGGAGTTCAGTGGGGCCAAGGGAGTGGATGGATGGATGGATGAATGGATGGGTTGGGTGGATGGGTGGGCCTCCTTTGGGTTGGCTCTAATTAGATTTAGTTACCAAAAAAGAAGACCTGGCTTTCCTTCTAAAAGCCTAAATTAGGGATTCCTTGTCCTTGTGTTTCTAATTTCAACTTTGAAGAGTGGGTGGGAATGTTTCTTAAAGTCTTGTCATTCCCATGGTGGGCTAAAATGTGAATATTTAGGATCATTCTCCTTTCTTCCATGAGGGAGAACCCTAAACCCTAAATTTATGCTGGTTCTTTCTCATTTCTCTTCTACCTCATTTTCCAGGATTACCTTGTGTCTACTGTCTATGTCTTGAATTTTACAGGCAGCTAGGTGACACCTTGGATAGAACTTTGGACTTGAAGTCAGGAAGACCATCTATAAAATGGGGATAATAATAGCTCCTGCCTCACAGTGTCCTGAAGATCCAATGAACGTGTAAAGTGTTTTTCAAACATTAAAACGCTATATAAATGCTTCCATATTTGTGTCCCTAGGATCACAGATGGAGAGCTGGAAAGGGGGCCTTAGAGTTCATTCACCCAGTCCAACTCTCTCCTTTTCCACATGAGGAAACTGAGGCAAGAGAAATTAAGTGACTTACCCAGGATCACAGAGCTAATAAGTGTCTGGATTCACATTTGAACTTGGGCCTTCTTGATTCCAGGTCTAACGCTCCTGGAGGTCAGCTCAGAGACCGTTCTTGTTTTGACTTTGTGTCTCCAGCCCTTAGCACCGTGTGTGACACATAGTGAGGGCTTCATCAATGTTTGCTGATTAACTCTCAATCTCTAGATTATCCTCCGAGAAGGGGAGAGTTGGTCAAAATTCAGACTTAATTTCTAGACTCTTGAAATGATTTTTAAATATCAATATATACATATTTGTATGTGTGTCCGTGTACACACACACACACACACACAGGCTCCCTGTTACCTCTAAGAGCAAATACAGACTCCTCTTGACTATTCAGAGCCTTTCACAACCCAGCCTCAACCTACCTTTCCCACCCTATTACACATTACTCCCATTCTCTTACTCTATGGTCCAGTCAAACAAACCTTCAAAGTGGAGTGAGCCCTAACTGCTTAGGCAGTAGGGCACAGTGGGTGGATCATTGGGCCTGGAAACAGGAAGACCTGAGTTCAAATCCTGCCTGAAATACCCCCGGCCAGTCACTTACCCTTCTTCTTGGCCCCATTCCTGACAGCCGAGCATTATTTTCATGGCTTGTGCTTTCCTCTGGGGACTTCAAACTCTGCCCTAAGCACTTGCCAGAAGCTCAGGCTTGAAAACCACTTTTTAATCTCAGTTTCAGACAAATGGGGGGAGGGGCAGGAGCAGGCCAGTTGTAGGAACTGGGCCTCCTTGTTAGGAAGAATGTGGATACTCTGGAATGTGTCCAGGAGAGGGAGGCCAGGCGGGTTAGGGGCCTGGAACCAGGGCTAGCTGAGGATCTCTGGGGAAAGCTGAGTGAGGGTGCTCAGAAGATCCCATAGATGTGTTTGTTTGTTTCACAACCCCTAAGTGAAGAACTCTGCTCTAGAACCAGAACTAGAACTTCTCTGGGGCAGAAGCTGCATCGAGCCAGGCTTCATCTTGGGTTGTTTTTTTTTCTTTTACTGTCCAGACTCATGGCTTCATTGGTGTAGGGAAATTCTGGTGTGGAAATTCCCTCCCCCAAGGCGGATCAGCCATCCCTCAGTAATTTTTAGTCTTGGAGAGGACCTGGGAGGTGAACTGAGTCACACAGCCTTTTGTTAGGGGCTGGATGTGAATCATGGCATCTTTCTGATGCCATGAGGAGAAAGGTCTTGACCATTAGAGTTGTCCCAAAGTGGACTGGGCCACCTTAGTGGGGAGTGAGTGAGTTCCCAGTTGCTGAAGGAGGTTTCTGTTGTAGGTTTGGCTCTGATCCCAGTGGTCTTAGCTCAGATTTGATGATGGGATGAAATGAGGTCTGCAAGGGGTGTTGGGCAAAGGAAGTTGGCTTTGCTCAAAGCCCAAATAGAGAGACACTTTGCTTCTCTGGATGGGGCCCCCCTTGTCTCCATGGAAACGAGTCCGCTCAGGGTATCATGGGTGACCACCAAGTCTGAGAGGCACCAACTACGTTTGCTGGGACCTTTCATGGCCCCACCCCAGGAAGCTGGGGCCAATGGCCTTTCACGGGAGGAGGAAGTCAGGAAGCTCAGGGGATGTTGTCAGGAGGCTTCCTGCTTAACAGGGCTGGAGCTCCCTTTTTCCCTTACAGCTCCCAATGTGTGATTAGGGGGCTAGCAGGACCTTCATTACTCCCCACCTGAACTTGCTGTTCTCGCTTTGTGTTAAACACAGGACCAAAGCACGGGTCCCTGGGCCACTCCCCTAGAGACCTCCTCCTAAGGAGAAGAGCTAAAGACGGACTGCACTTTGGCCGCTCAGCCAGCTCCCCAGCCACTGCACTGGCATGTGACTTAGACCTCCCCATCTTGTCCTCAAAAACATTCAATTCTGCTTAATGCATTTATTAAGCACCTACTGTGCATAAGGCACTGCGAGCTAGGTTCTGGGTGTATACAAAGACAAAAATGAATTGTCTCTGCCCTCAAGGAGCAAGAGGAGTGTGATATGCTATAAGTAAGCAAATATCATTTATATAGTAATAATGCAGAGTGATTTCAATAAGGAGAGAGTGCTAATGACTGGGAGACTGAGGAAAGGTCTCAGGAGGGGTGGAAAGTAGGGTCAAACCTGTGCACAGAGGGAGAAAATAGAATCTTGTGCCTGGTAAATACCTACCACTACAGGATAACTAGAAGGGGGAATCGATACATAGGAGGGAATAACATGAGAAGGCTTGTCAGATGCTTTGATGAAACGTTTGTGAATTAAATCTGCAGCATCCCCCTGATCTATCTAGTAACCCTGTCCAAAAAGGAAATGAGGGCAGTTGGACACGTCTGACTCTTGTCATCACTGCCTCCTGGACAAAGGTGTGGAGGTGGGAGATAGAATCTTATGGAGGGAGGACATCCCCAGCCCATTTTGTCCAGAGCAGAGACTAGATACAGGGAATAACGTGCTAGAGGTCTGAAAGAAAGGGGTAGAGAAATGTCGGCAAGTACTTTGCCAACATCTTTGGAATTTGTATCTAGAAAAATATGTGTAATATCTAGTAAATTGTATCTATTCCTTGACCCCCTTGTCATCAATGGCTGCTTCCTTCCCTTAAAGGATACATTCTAGAATTTGGCCACGAATCAAAGTCAAGCTCATTGGGCTGTAGGTGGCTGACTGTTTTCTTCCCTTTTGGGGGGAATCAGGACACTGTGTGGCCTTATCTAGCCCTGGGATAATTCTCTTTCTCTCTGTAGTCTTTGAATGATCACTGACTGTAACCCGGCCAGCATGTCCTCCAGCTGTCTCAGAGCCCGTGGTTAGAGTTTATCTGGGCCTGTGGACAACCTGGAGCTCTCACATTATCCTCCTGGTCATTCTCCTGGGCAGAGAAAACACAAACAAAATCCGAATGGAAGTGTTCATTCTTATTTGTCGATTATCATCGTCCTGTCCACCCCAAGCAAAAGCCTTGCCCCTTCTTCTGTGATCCTCCTTTTTCTCCCATTACACTAAAAACAAAAACAAAACCTTTCGACTCATTCTCACCCTTAGCACTCCTCACACGAGTTTTAAAGGATCATCACGTTTGTTTATAGCCATCTGCTGCTGGTTACTTGGCTTTATTTCCATCTTCTGTACATTTCTTTTTAAAATCTGTGTCAGGTGGTGAGTTCTGTGCATCCACATTGGTTTCTTCAGACAAGTGCCATTTTCCTTCCTTGTTGGAGATCCTTTGTGTCTTCAGCATTTCATTCCTAATCATCTTTTATCTCTCCTATATCGACTTCGCCTGACATCCCCATCCTTACTGTAAAATGTCTCTGAGCTAGGCTTGTGATCAGTTTCCCAAGCTCCTTGTCTATTTCCTCCTTCAGCCCAGGTGGTCTAGTGTGTATTTCAGTGATAAAACACTTCTGTTTCCTCTTCCATTGACTTTCCTTCAAATGCCTTCCCCTTGGTTCCTGAATTTCCTTACATAAGTATACCTTTTGTCTCCTATGAATTTCTGATTGTTTACTGTTGATCTTTCATCGTAGCTTGTCCTCCTCAGTAATTTGGGAGGATGTGTAGGCACTCAGTGTTTAACACAGTGCCCGGCAGGTACTACCTGCTTCTTGACTAACTGATTGCCATAGGCAGCCATTGTCTTACTTTTTAGTTGGAAGGCCTCAATCAAGTCCACACTTCTTTTCCCGGCATTCAAGGCCTTCCACAGTCCCACCTACTTGACTTCTTCTGGCTTTAGCTCAAGCTGCTCCTCTTCCTAGCACCTGCTGGAATCCATGGTGTGATGGGATTTTAAACTGCACTCAGAGCTTCCAGGGAGAAGGGCCTGGATGGTGCTGCTGGTCTCTTCCCTGGTGTGTGTTCTGTTCTGGGATCAGAAGTTTCTGAAGGATTTGGATAAACTGGGAGCCCAAGATGAATGGACTTGGGCTGCTGTGGCTGGGGAAAGGGAAGGAAAGGAGAAAAGTCTTCAATAAAGGCTGGATGATCTCGGGTCCAGCACATTGTAAGAGGGGATTCTTGCAGCCCACCACTGCTCCTCATTCTGCCCTCTGGGGCCAAGCAGAACAAAACTAGGCCTGGTGCACGGTGGTCCTTTACATCCTTGAAGCCTGCTGCCATGGCCCTCATGCAGGCTGAACAGCCCAAGGTCTTTTGGGCCATCCTCATGTGAGGTGGGCTCTTCACCTTCCCCCTCATCCTCCTTTGTGTTCTATCCCACTTACAAGTGTCTGTCCTTACCTGAGCCACCAGAACTGACCACTCCTTGGTCCTAGGGGTCTGTACACTGGCTGCTTTGCTGAGTGACTTTCATTCAGAAGGCTCTTCAGGATTTGAGTGCCTTGGGGTCATCATTTACATGACAGGATTTAGGGTTAGATGGGTCCTTACAGAATGTCTGGTCTGGATCTCCCATTTTACAGATGAAACTGAGAACTGAGAAGGGAACTGACTGGAAGGAATGAAACAAGAATTTAGTGAGCGCTTACCAGGTGCTGAGGATACAAAGTAAAGCAAAAGAAAGACACCCCCTGCCCTCAAAGAGCTTACAATCTAAAGGGAGGAGACGGCATATGTATAAAAAGGAGCTGGTGGGGTGGAAATGAAGATTTTTTTCAGACCCGTTTTCTCATTGCCCTGGCAGTTTTTGCTGATTTTCCGGAAGGCAGCCTCAGGGGAACTGGAGGAGGACAGTGGCTTGATGTCTCTGGCAAAGCTGTCAGAGATCAACGTGGCCATTGAAGGAGTGAAAGGGGCCAAGAACTTCTTCGAGGCCAAGGTAAGAGGGGGGACCACTGTTGACCTGCCGTCACAGCTTTCCCCTGAGGGCCTTCCCCTCCTGTCCCTGAACCCCTTTGCTGGTCCAGGAAAAAGAAACCAGCAGCTCTTGAATTTGTCCTACAGTAACCAGGAAATGGGAGCAGTCCAGCTGGTTGACTTATAATTCATTCCTCAATCTTAATTTTATTGGTATTTTTTATTTGTTCATCACCTTCATTTCCAGAAAATATCCCTCACAGGGCAACTAGGTGGTGCAGTGGATAGAGCACCGACCCTGGAGTCAGGAGGACCTGAGTTCAAATGCGGCCTCAGACACATGACACTTACTAGCTGTGTGACCCTGGGCAAGTCACTTAACCCCGATCGCCTCACCAAAAAACCGAAAATTATCCCTCAACCCTTCCCTACCCAGAGAGTATCTATCATAGGATTAAAAAATAAAAAGTGGGGAAAAGTAGTCCAGCAGAACTGACCAACACATCAAACATGTCTGAAAAGTTCCTACACCTCCACCTTTGTAAAGAGGGACGGAAGGAGGCGTTGTCTCAGATCCTGTCTGGGACTAACCAGTCAAAAGCATTTATTAAATTCCAAGCCCTGCACGAAACACCAAAAACAGCCAAAGACAAAAATGGAGAAGTTCCTGCCTTCAGGGAGCTGACGTTCTACTGGGGAGACAACATGTATGTAAAGAAAGATATGGAGTCAGTGAGTAGACATTAAGTGCCCACTGTGTGCTAAGGGCTGAAGATAGAAAGTAGAGTACACAGTTGATAATAACTGAGGAAACCATCCTAGTTATACACTTTATTAGCAAAGCAGGCATAATATGTAATAGCTTCCAAATATCCTTTTTAAAAAATATCATATTCTAGAATGTATCATTTAAGGGTTTGTCAGCAGCTCGAAAAGGAAGTGGTCATCACAAGGGATTAAGGAATAAATACAATTTACTAGATATTTTTCTAGATAATAAGATGCTATAGATACAGTTTGCAAAGATCTTAGCAAAGCACTAGATGACCTTTCTCTACGTTTTCAGACCTCTTGCCCATTGCTGCCCACATACAGTCCCTGCTCTGGCCAAAATGGGTGGCTGCTGGCTATCCTCCCTCCATAAGATTCCATCTCCCACTTCCATACATTTGTCCAGGAAGCAGTGATGACCAGAGTCCGCATGGCTTTGTCAGTAACATGTCCAACTACCCTCATTTCTTTTTTGGACAGGATTACTAGGCTGCGAGATCAGGGGAATGCCATAAATATGATTCACAATACTTTGATCGAAGCATCTGACAAACCTTCTCTACCCTTAGTTTCCTCAACTGTAAAATGGGGGTGATGCTAGTACCCATGCTGGAGGGTTGTCATGAGTCTCAAATGAGGTAATACTTGTAAAAGCACAGTGCCTGGCACACAGTAGGTGCTATATAAATGCACGGTCCCTTCCTTCTTCTCTGGGCCCTGCCTTTCTCTTTAAAACAAAAGGGTCGGACCAGGTGGCCTCTAAATGCCCTTCTTCTTAAGTGCATGGGGGCAAGCATTCAGTGACAAGTTGTGCACTGACTCCCAGATGTATGGATACTCTGATCCAAGATAGCCTCTGCTAAAGGAGGCTTCTGCGGGCAAATCTCTTCCTTGATGGGGGAAAACGGGAGCCTGACTATACCTGAGAGGTCTCCCTGCGTGGCCGTCTCAGAGCTTTCCTCCTTTACCTAGGCAGCTACTTGGTGCAATGGCCGGATCACTGGACTTGGAGTTAGGGCTTGAATTCAAATTCTGCCTCAGATGGCTATTAGCTGTGTGATCTTGGGCAAGTCTCAATCTCTCTCAGCCTCAGGTTCTTCACCTGCAAAGCAAGGTGAGGTTGGACTCCATGGCCTTAAGGTCCCTTTTAGCTTTAATTTTAATTCAATTTTATTTTTTTAGGCAATCGGGGTTAAGTGACTCACCCAGCGTCACACAGCTAGTAAGTGTCAAGTGTTTGGTCTGAGGCCAGATTTGAACTCAGGTCCTCCTGACTTCAAGGCCACTGCTCTATTCACTGTGCCACCTAGCTGCCCCTAAAGACTACTGATTCTTTTTTTTTTTTAACTAGGCGATGGAGTTAAGTGACTTGCCCAGGGTCACACAGCTAGTAAGTGTTATTATGTGTCTGAAGCCGGATTTGAACTCAGGTCCTCCTGAATCCAGGGCTGGTGCTCTATCCAATGCACCATATAGCTGCCCTCCCCTTTTAGCTTTAAGTCGATAAGCCTAGGAGTTCCTGCTCCCAATCCCCTAAGTAATCTGAGGGGCAGCTAGGTGGCACAGTGGATAGAGCACCGGCCCTGCATTCAGAGGACCTGAGTTCAAATCTGGCCTCAGACACTTGATACTTACTAGCTGTGTGACCCTGAGCAAGTCATTTAACCCCATTGCCTAGCCAAAATAATAATGATAATAATAATAACAATCTGAGATGTGGTCCCCAAGAGCCCAGTAAGGGGAGAGCTTTGTCAGCACCGGTCCTTCAGCTCAGAGGCGTGTGGCCCTGGAAGCGGCCAGGGGAGCTCAGCTCGGCTCCAGATGTGCTCCAATCCAGCTTCTGCTGCCTGGAACATGAGGGGAGTGGCCTAGGCCCTCTTCCTGCTGTGGGTAGGCCAACTCTATACCCTCCCCAGGGTCTCTTTCGTTTCAGCCTGTGAACCTGGCCTTGAGTCCTGCTTCCAGCCCCAGCCTTTTCTGAGTCTCAGTTTCCTGATCTGTAAAATGCGGTTAATCCTACTCCTACCTCCCCCTGGCCTGGTAAATGTGGCTGGAGGAAGGCCTTTGGCAAATCCTAAATTACAGTGTGAATGACCGTTGTTATTTCTCCTTACTCCTGGAATTTGCCTCTGATTATTAGAGGTCCCTGGCTCCAGTCTGTCAGGCTCTGTTCATGTCTACATCCTTTGAAGGCTGAAGCCTACAGGGCAGGAACCTGCTGCTTCCCCGGTTCTGGGGCCTAGTGTGACTGGAGATTTGACCATGAGGAACTCGGGTCAATTCCCAGCCCTCTCCCTCTGAGCCCCAGTTTCCTCATCTCCAAAAGTTGTTCATTTATTCATCAAACACTTATTAAATGTCTACTGTATGCAGCACGCTGTGCTAGCTACCTGAGAAGGTAACAAGTTAGGAAAAGACAGGGCCATGCCTACATAGAACCTAGGAGAAGGATACAACGATGTAGAATATTGTACGATTTAGTCGAGGCCTGAACTAGGATTTCTGAGCTTTAAAGCAAATTCCATCGTGGGGGATGGAGAGACAGAAGAGGCAGTCCAGTCTAAAGCTAGATGTAATGTGTCCCAAGCGGGTCTCCTCCTTCTCCCCCAACTCCCAGAGTTAGGGTTAGGACTGCCCTACCTACCCCCGCCCCTAGCAGGAAGATGGCAGTGCTGAGGAAGGCCTGCCCAGCGGAAGGGATAGGGGAGCCGCTTCAGAGCTTTGCCCAGGTCACTTGGATACAGTTGCAAAGTCCATTCCACCCTTCTCTAAACACCTTCGACAAGTGGTCATCCAACGTGCAAGACCTCCAGTGAGGGGCTGCCCACTTCCTCCAGTGAAGCCTGTGCTGCTTCGGGACAGCTAGTTATTAAGAAAATTTTTTCTTGACATCCAGGCCAAATCTGCCTTTTTGCAACACCTCTCTAGGCCGCTAGGTGGTGCAATAGATAGCGTGTTGGATTTAGTCTTAATGACCTGAGTTCAAATGCTACCTCAGATACTGGTTGTGTGATCCTGGACAAGTCACTTAAACTCTCTTAGCCTCATTTTCCTCATCTGTAATGTGAGGATAATAAAAGTACCCACCTCCCAGGGTTGTTGGGAGGTAACACTTGTAAAGTGCTTTGGAGACCTTAAGTGCTGTAGAAATGCTATGTAATTATAGGTTTAGGTTTAGAGCTGGGAAGGCTCTTTATGCATTTTGAACGGCCCTCTCACTGCCAGGTGGCAAGAGACAGGGATATAGCAGCAGAGGGAGCGGAGGACCCTCATGGCACCCATGGGTACAGGCTCTAGAGACTCCTGTGGTCCTGGGCAAGCAGCTTTGTCCTCTGCAGATCGGTGCCCCAGAACCAAGCCCCAGCTTGCTTACCCTAGCTCCAGATCTGTGTGTTATTCTATTTTTAGTGTGTGTGTGAGACAATCGGGGCTAAGTGACTTGCCCACAGTCACCCAGCTACTAAGTGTCAAGTGTCTACACGGCTGGATTTGAACTTGGATCCTCTGACTCCAAGGCCAGAGCTCTATCCACTGAGCCACCTAGCTGCTCCTCTGTGTGTTATTCTGAAATAGAGTGCTGGGGGGAGGGGGAAGAGGAAGCTTTGGAAGCAGGTGGCATTGGGCAGAATACGAAAGGAGAGGTATCCTAGGGAGGAAGATGGTCCTAAAGCTTGGCAAAAGCATGAGCCAAGGTTCTGGGGCCTCCAGAAGATAAATTAGGCCTAGCCATCAAGAATCGGCTTACGTAGCTTAGTGTAACCTGGCGTGTGGTCACTCCGAGTCACAGGTCCTGGATTTGGATCTTGGCTCTATGACTTACTACCCTTGTGACCTTGGGCCAAGTCACTTTGGTTCAGATCCTGCCTCTGAGCCTACCCATGTGACCCTGTCTGTGCCTCAGTTTATTCAAATGTAAAACTTGATGGCTTCTAAGATCCATTCCAGCTTTAAATCTTCTCCCATGATTCCAGGCACTGGTCCTGCTCATAGTTCCCCAGTGAATGTAAGCTCCTTGAGGGCAGGGTTATTTCATATTGGATTGCCACAGCCACCATCCCATGATTCAGATTGAGTCTCCCAATGACTTGGTGGGACTGAAACGTGTTTTAGTTATCCCTCTCCTCCCAGATAGCAAAGCACTAGTTATAGAGCATTCCCGGCAGGTGCACTGCACCCAAACGTCCCTTGCCTGGCCCACTAGGGATTGTGGGGGTAGGGCAGGCGAGCTGAACTAAACCGAGGGGCTGCTTCTTCCTGCCTTCTCACTGGCTCTGCGGCTCTTGTCGTTTCAGGTCCACGCCCTGGCCCTGACCAGCAGATTTGAGGCTGAGATCAAGGCAGAGCAGATGGCCCGAAAGCAGGAGGAGGAGGAGCGGAGACAGCGGAGGGCTCTCTTCAGAGAGCGCCAAGCGACCTTCTCCCAGTAACCCCCGCCAGGCCAAGTGGTGCCGGAGGGTGCTCAGAGACTTGCCTTGATGTCCACCAGCTGTGCCTTACGAGTTGGCCTGGGAGCAATGCCTCGTACCTTGTCCCCCAAGGAGGACCCATCTCTTTGAATGTCCAGCATCTTTGTCATCCCCAGCTATGATGACCTTCTTCTTAAATTTCCCGTGTTTCGTGCCCAAGGTCACCCTAAGACCTGGGGAGACAGAGCAGGGAAGGTCAAAGTCGAGATGGGAGATTAATGTTACAAAAAGAGGGGAAATAGCCCCTTTCTTACCTGCCCACTGTTCCCCTACCCATAAGTTTCCAGGATTTGCCATTTTATTTGTGGCTTTTACTTTCCCTCTGTCCCCTTCCTTTTAGCCAGGCCTTTCAAGGAGGAAATAATGTGGTCATTTGGCCAAAGAAAGGCATTCCCCTGTGTTCCGTTCCTGTGTTCAGGCTGATAGCCTTGCACTCACCGGAGGTATGTGCTGTTGGCTTTGTTATAGATTCTTCCATCCTTCTTCCATCACTCCCAAAGACAAGGCTATTCATCCGTCCTTCCCCCCTTCACCCAGGGTTTGGGAAGCAGGGGCAGGGGAGGCTCCAAGAGGTGTGGAGTCACCACCAAAAAGCCCATGGTGTTGGCGGGCTGCAGTTCTAAAAGCCCCTCTCGTAGTCTGCCACTCCACTTGGACAGGTGGTTTTAAATGGATGGAAAGAAGCTGCCTGTCCCGGGGACCCTTTTCCACAACACTCTTTACCTCCACGGGGCAACATTTTGTCTGCCCATTTGGATCCAAGGCTTCATGCAGGGTGCCTGAATCTAAGCAGCACGCCTGGTCATGGTTCTGTAACCTGTAATGTACAGACAGGTGGGTCTGGCCCACCCTCCATGGCAGGTGGCCATTCCAAGACCTTTGTGCCCCAACTTCTGGGAGTACTGAGACTTCATAATTGTTTCTTGTTTTCTCCTTTCTAATAGTTCATGGTGGGGGGGGGGGCAACCCTTTTTTCACCCTCAAGAGTTTTTCCCTTTTGGCTTTATCAAAAAAAAAATCATATGCTGTTAAAACTGGGCATGGAAGAGTAATTAAAAGAAAGGAATTTGAGATAGATTGCCGAATGACAAGAGTACTGGAAGCTCTTTATCAGTAAAAACAGAATATTTCTAAGGTCACTGTTAGTAACTTGATATTTATTAAGATCCCGAGGGTTTTTAGATTTCTCTTTTGTAACTATTCTTTTTCCAAGAAGTCAGTGTTTTTCAGCCTTCTTAGTTTTTCTTGCCAAATGAACTATGCAAATAAAATGTATTATCTCACTGGCTTGCTTCTACTCGTGGAATGGCTGGGAGAGAGGAAGGTCGGAAGAACGAATGGGTCATATTTGGTGAACTGTTCAGATGTATTCAGTCCCAGGGCCGCGACTGGGTGGGCACCACCGGTTCTCTGAAATATGGGAGGCAGGAATAGGCTGATAGCCTTAGAGCCAGAAGCGACAACTCCCCCATTTTTTACAGATGAGAAAACTGAGGCCCTGAGAGGGGAAAGGACTTGTCCAATGTCATGCAGACAGTAAGTGGCAGAGCTGAGAAGGTCATAATAGTAATAATAACAATAGTAACAGCTAGTATTCACATGATACTTTAAGGTTTGTAAGGTGTGTTACAAATGTTATCTCATTTATCCTCACAACAACCATATGGGAAGTAGGTGTAGTTATTCTCCCCATTTTACAGTTGATGAAACTGAGGCAGATGGGGGTTAAGTAATGTCTGAGGCTGGGTATGAGCTCAGATCTTTCTGACTCCAAAACCAGTGTTTTATCCATTTTCACCTCCAGCATTAGCATGGGGAACTCGAAATGCTGCTCCCAAATTCATTCATTTATTAAGCATTTATTAAGCACCTACTTTAGCCAGGTACTAGGAATTCAAAGATAAAACAAAATTGGACCTGCATTTTATTGGGGGGAACTGGCTTGGACACAGATTTGAACCCAGGTCTCCCTGACTCCAGGCCCAGAACTCTCTCCTCGTGCTACAGGGACATCGGTAACCTTTGGGTCAAATCATTTATAGCTGAGAAAACTGAGGCTCAAGGAAGTTAAATGACTTGCTCACAGTCACCCAAGTGACATGTCCAAAGTGGGATTTGAACCCAGGGCCAGTGCCTTTCCACTGTCCCGTGGTTGCTTCTCTGATCTTGGGTCATTCAGCAGCTTCCCATTGCTGAGCAGAACAGAGCAGTCCTGGCTGGGTGAACACCGGCTTAGGAAGGGCCCACCCAGAATAGCCAAAGCTCTTCTGTCAACAGTATTGGGAGCAGGGCTTTTGTCCTGAATACAAGACAAAATGAGCTGTCTGGGCCTGCAGAGAAGAAATGGGAAAATCCACCCAACCTCTGTTCCTGGCTTCCACATCCCTCATTTCTGATGCCTCCCATCAGATTATCTCTAATTGGTCTGAATATGCCTTGTTTGTATGCAGTTCTTGGCGTGCTGCCTCCCCAACTAGACTGTAAGCTCTTTGAGGGCAGGGCCAGTGTTTTTGTATCCTCTGTGCCTGGCACATAAGTGTTTAATAAAGGCTTGTTTCTTTTCTCGGAGAGGTGGGAGCCTGTGTGTGCAGAATATTATATACACTGTCAAAGGGGCTTACTGTGTCATTTGGGATTTTTTGCAAGGGAGGACTCACTGAATAAAGTGTCGGAGGTGTGTTTGGAAGTCCGATGTAAAAACACAAGGCATCAATAAAACAATGTTCCAAATAAAAATGCCTCAGAGGGTGTTTGTGTTCTTTGCTGTGATGTGGGTCTGGTCTCATCTGTCAAGTGACGGGTTAGACTGGCAGCTCTCTAAAATCCCTGATGATCTAATCATCTCCCTTCAGCAGGCTCTCGGGCTCACATCTGGCCGGGCAGTGGCCAGAAGGAGCTGAGAGTCACCAAGAGGAGGCTCGTCTTCCACCAGCTTGTTAGGATTCTTACCAAGGACTCGGGAACACCCTGCTGCCTCTAGGATCAGAAACTTTGTCTTTGGCCTTCAAAGCCCTTCAGTGTCCCCGGCTCCAGTCTTCTGCCCAGCAGTTTCACATGTTGCTCCCTCTCACGCACACTAACCAAACCGCTCTCGTGTTCCAAGGACATAGACTCCCATGTCCCGGCTGCTGCTTGCTCATAGAACCCGGGCTCTGTTCAAGCCCAGCCCAGCCGAGACCTTGCCTGGCGCCCCCGCCGTCAGCCCGATCTCACTTTGAAATTGCTTGGTAACATTTTCTGTATACTTTGTATTCACTCACTCCCGTACTGCATGGTCTACAGAATGTAAGCTCCTCGAGGGCAGACTATCAAATGTTACTCCTTGTATTGCCAGTGCCCAGCAAGTAGTAGACACCTAACGGCGGCTAGGGGGCGCCACAGTGCTGGGCCTGGAGTCGGGAAGACCTGAGTTTAAAGTCTGGTCTCTGACACTAGCAGTGTGAGCCTGGATAAGTCACTTAACCCCCTTCTTCCTCTTTCTCTAACTTTACAATAATGGTACTTATCTCATAGGGTTCTTGTAAAGATCAAATAAGATAATATCTGTAAAGCACTTAATACAGTGCCTGGTACATAGCAGGTGCTAAATAAATTCTTGTTTCCCTTCTTCCCTTCCTCCCTCCCTTCCTTTTTTCCTTCCCTCGTTTCCTCCCCTCCTCCTCTCCTTTCCTTATTTCTCTCCTTCATTCCTTTCTTCCTTCTCACCTTTTTTAAAAAAATTTTTGTTTTATTTTTTTGAGGCAATTGGGGTTAAGCGACTTGCTCAGGGTCACACAGCTAGGAAGTGTCAAGGGTTTGGTCTCAGGCTGGATTTGAACTCAGGTCCTCCTAACTTCAGGGCTGGTGCTCTATCCACTGTGCCACCTACCTGCCCCTCCTTCCTTTCTTCTTGAGAGTAGGGACTGTTTCAGGCATTTTTATCTCCAGTGTCTATCAAGGACACATAGTAAGTGCTTGTTCAAATTCTGACCTTGGGCACCTCTCTGGGCCTCAGTTTCCTCCTCTGTAAAATGAAGGGGATTGGACTACATGGCCCCCCAAGATCATTTCCAGCCCTGCAGCTATAACCCTATGAAGGGCAAGACCTTAAAAAGAGGCTCAGAGGTGCCAGGTCACAGTCAGCACCAGTGGAAAATCACTCACTTTAAGGACTGTACCTGCAGGGGGGTGGATGAATGAGTAGGAGAAACATTCCTGGGAGAAGGGAGGTCAGAGGAATGACCCAAGATAAGGTCATTAACTTTCCATTAGTCACTGGGGTTCAAATGTCAGCCCACAGTAGGGGAGGAGGGGAGGAGAGGGGGAGCTTCCAGGGCCTCCGGCACACCCCCAAGTACTTGGCTTGGACAGTCCCCCTCCCCCCAGCACAACTTAATACACTGGCTATTCTGGCATTTTAAATCATGTGTTAAAAATATGCTTTTACTATTTTTATACAGCCAAGCTTTCTCAGCACCAGACAGCTTTTTTTTTCAAAATTTTGAAAGGCTATAGTCGGCTACTTTAGATTGCAAATTGTTATGAAATCTCATGCCAAGAAGGTAATCTCTGATTCAAACTCCCAGTTTTGAGTTATTGGCTGCAAATAGCTTTTGGATTTCTCAGCATCCCTTCCCATCCTGGATTCTGGGAGACAAAAATAGGACTTTTAACAGATAAAAATAACCCCCTATTTTTAGCTTGGAGAGCATGGAACTCCTCTGAACCATCTTTTTTATCTAAAGATGGTTCATATTTTGGTAATGTCATTGAAAATCTCCAGTGGGCTGAAGATGAAGAAAGCTATTTTATATCCATTGATTAGGAGGCTGTGTGGCACAGTGGGAGAGAATCCATGGGTTTAGATTTCAGCTCTGCTCTTTCCTCCTTGTGTGACCTTGGGCCAATGCCACCATCTCTCTGGGCCTCTTTTCTGGTCTCTAAGATGAGAGATGGGGACTAGTTGGTCTTAGAGGTTCATTCCAGCTTAAATCTCTAATCCAATATATTTAGAGATCAATGAGGTCTGAAGCCATTAACACTAGCGTGGGTCTCAGTCGCAGATTTTTGGTTTATAACAGAGGTTTATAAGTAGCCAGCATGTCTAGAGCATTTTAAGATTCGCAAAGCACTTTTCAAACAGTGGCTCATTTGATCCTCACAACAACCCTGGGGGTAGGCAGTATCATTACCCTCATTTTACCCGTGAGGAAACTAAGGCAGACAGAAGCTAAGTGACTTGCCCAGGGTCACACAACCAGTAAGTGTCTGAGGTCACATGTAAACTTGTCTTCCCAGGTTCAGCGCTCCCTGCACTGTGGCACCACCTAGCGGCCCCCTAAGGTTCTTAACCTTTTTGGTGTCATGGACCCTTGAAGAATCTGATGAAACCTCTGGGGTGGACTTGTTCTCAGATTATTCTCATTATTCTGTTTTTAAAGGCATGAAACAACATACAGAGGGCTGCAAAGGAACTATACTGAATTACATTCTTTTATTCTTAAGAATGCTGAATTACAGAGTTATACTGAAATGCAGTTATCGAAATGTTAAAAAATCGAGTACATAATAGGGGCAGCTAGGTAGCACGGTGGATGGAGCACCAGCCCTGGAGTCAGGAGGACCTGAGCTCAAATCTGGCCTCAAACACTTGACACTGACTAGCTGTGTGACCCTGGGCAAGCCACTTAACCCCAATTGCCTCAAAAACAAACCAAAAAAATCGAGTACATGGACCCCAGGTGAGGATTGTCCACTATGTCTGCACATTTCTACATGAGAAGCTGAGATTTATGGTGGGGAGGGGTCTTGCACAGTAGTTCAAACAAATGACTCTGCAGTGTCTGCTTGAATACTTCTAGTGACCAGGAACTGACCATCTATGAAAATGGCCTTTTCCAATTTTGGACAAAAACTCTGCTTTTTCCTGAGATGAAATCTGCCCCTCTGACATGAGTGAAGTAAGTTGAATTCTTCCTCCATGTGTTGAGGCCTTTGGAATCATGGATGTTGGGACAGCTAGGTGGTGTAGTAGATAGAGCAACTGACCATGGAGTCAGAAGGACCCAAGTTCAAATCCAACCTTGGACACTTACTAGGTGTGTGACCCTAGGCAAGTCACTTAACTCCAATTGCCTCCAAAAGAGAAAAGAAAAAGAATCAGGATATTGACCCAGAAGGGACCTTTGAGAGTGACTCCTTGAATTTACAAGTGAAGTAAGGGAGGACCAGTGAGGGAGAGGCAGTTACTCCATTACACATAACCTTGAGGGCAGGAGTTGCCTCATTTTTGTCTTTCGTTTTGTCCAACTCCTGACAATGCCTGGCTCATGAGAACCACTGAAAAAATGGGCCTTGAGAGATTGGTTGATTGGCTAAGACCCACAGGTAGTAAGTGGCCTGAATTTTCTGACTCCAAATCTAGCCCTTTCCACTTGAGCATAAGCGAGGCTTAAATAGAGAAGCTCTGTTCGTTCTCTTAATGTGTATGGGGAGGGGGGCGGGCGGGCTTGTTAGAAAGCTCCTTTGGTCCACGGAAAGACTAGGCAGTGGTGATGGCGCCATTTGCCTACAACATGACTCCTCCAGACTGTAGCTGTAGGATGTGAAATCTGCTGGGACGGATAGCTTCACGCCTTTAAACGTCAGCTTCTTAACCTGGTTTCCCTGGACTGGGTGGGTGGGTTGGTTCTTTAAATATTCTAATCCCTGTGTTTCAATGTAATTGGTTTCTTTTGCATTCCTGTGTCTTTTATTCTAGGTCTCTAAGGGCATAAATCTGAGGAGTAGATCCCACTCACCAGAGTGATGGCCAAAGAAGTCCAGGACCCAAAAAAGGTGAAGTCCAAACCTAGGGTAGTGAGCGAGACATAGATAAGGAAGAAGGGACTGTGATAAAGGCCTGTTCACAAGCAATCCTTTCCCCACCCCCATTGCTGGCCAGCAGCCAAGGAATCCTTCCCTTTAACCCTTCCTGTGCCCTGGCAAAGGCAAACAAAGCCCATTCTGTTTAAAGCAGTTCCTGTCGTTGAGTAAAGACCCAACAAGACCCAATAGGCTGGCCCGTGCCTGGTTTTTAAAAAATTAAAACATCCTTTTGCTTCACAGAAAAAAGAAGAGTTAAAGCAACCATTTGGTAGGTATAGTGCTTGAAATGCAAACCTGGATTCAAATCCTGCTTCTGCTGCTTAGCCCCTGGGTGACCTTGGGCAGGTAACTGTCCCTCCCTGAGCTTCCACCTACTCATTTATAGAATGAGGCGGTTGAGTGAAATGGTCTCTGAAGTCCTGTCTAGCTTTAAATATACAATCCCACAGTAGCAGCACCCAGTCTGGGGCCATTCTGCCAACGCTGCGGGCAGGCGGGTCTCAGAGGGCAGTTGTTACATTTCCCCTCAGGATGATACAAGTAGCCCTGAGGGGTCGGAGATGGTTTTCCAATGGGATGATTCATGAGCCCCCACTGGTGTGCTTCCTCCCATGTTGATCTATTGACATCACTTAGTCATCCAGACTTAATTAGCTTTTAGAAATGGATATTTATGAAGGTAGAATAGTAACATATTCAATTCAAATCAATTTAGGGCAGCTAGGTGGTGCAGTGGATAGAGCAGCGGCCCTGAAGTCAGGAGGACCTGAGTTCAAATACGGCCTCAGACCAAACACTTGACATTTACTCGCTGTGTGACCCTGGGTAAGTCACTTAACCCCAATTGCCTAAAAAAAAAATCAATTCAAATCAATTCATTCAATTCAACAAGTATTAATAAGTACCTACTATGTGCCTGGCACTCTACTAAGGATGGGTAATACAAAGACAGGAAACAGCCTGGGTATAAAGAGACCTAAGATGCTTTGTAGTAATTTATATTCTGAGTTTATAAATATAGCTGAGTTTATGAATGTGCACTGTTCTGTGAATGGCCCACATTTGTACCGAGCTTTTAAGTTCTTTCTGAATATTATCTCATTTAATCCTCACGACAACACTGAGATGTAAGTACGATTATTATCTATATTTTCCAGGTGAGGTTCCTAGGAGCACAGATTCAGAGCTGGAAGGAACCTTAGGAATCCATGGAGTCCAATCTTCTCATTTACAGATTAGGAAACTGAGGCACAGAGAAGAAAGTGACTTTCCTAGGATCACCCAGCTAGCAAGGTTCGTAGCTCACACATGCATAGTTTTCAAGTTTGACAAAGCACTTTATGTATATTTTCTCACATAAACCTCTCACTTCAACCCTATGAGGTAGAAGCTATTTTTTCCTTTTAGCCAGACCTGTGATTTTACAGATAGAGGGATATCCCAGTGAGAAAACTCCTTCTGTCAATGTAGACCAATAGTTCACGTGCAACTTGTGACCTCTGGTGCCTTGGGGTGTTGAGAAGTTAAGTGACTTGCCCAGGGTCACACAGCCGGTAAGTGTTAGAGGCAGGACTCAAACCTAGGTCCCCCATCCACCACGCCAAGCTTCCTCCCCCTGCCATTCTGTAGCACAGCCGCCATGGTACTCATGGATGTCTGTGACTCTCTCAGTATCATCAGCAATTCAGGAAAGCAAAGAAAATGGCAGGTTCCCATTGGGCCCTGTATGAAAATAATTATTCACCTCTTAATAAAACTTGCTCATTCAATGAATGTGTGGATCTGGGCACTACCTTGTACTGTTATCTCCCTCTCTTTGTAGATATGACCTCGAATGGAAGTTACTGGAGAATAAAAACCATCTTCTACCCCTTTATACCCAGACTGTTCCCTTTCTGTCTTTGCCCATGCCAGGGGGCTACCTGGTACATAGTAGGTGTTTATGACATGCCTCTTGCATTGAATGAAATTATGCCTGGCACATAGTAGGTAGTCAATAAATGCTTTGAAAAGAAAGCGCCAGAAATTGGATCTGTGATTTTCCTGATCTGTCAATGAAAGTCCTCCCCTCCCAGCTATACATAATCCTGCAGGGCTTCCGGAGGCATTGCCAGGTGAGGGGATTGGCCCAGGATCACCAGGGGTCACGGCACAGCCGCCTTCAAGTATTAGAAGGGCTGCCAAGTGGGAGGAGCTCCAGGCTTCTTGTGTTTGGCTCCAGAGGACTGAATCTAGCCCCAACAATGGGGAGGAGGTGCAGAGACACAGATGTAGGGTTGATGTCCATCAGGGAACAGTTCCTGCCCATGGGAGCCATCCTGAAAGGGCAGCCAGTGGGGAGGGTGGTGGAGAGTGATGGGTTCCCCCTTCCTGAGGAGACCCCAGGGGGGTCACCTCTCCAGCCTTGATGAGACAGCAGAGGACTTGAAGAATGTATGTGTGTGTGTGTGTGTATGTGTGTGTGTGTGTATGTGTGTGTGTGTGTGTGTGTGTGTAGATCTAAATGCTTTTATATTTATCTGTGCACTTTCTCATTTGACCCCACGCCCACCCCATGACAGCAGTGTGGAGGCTACTCAGCACCTGTGACACTGGATTACAAGCTTTCCTGTCTTACTTATCACAAGGGCCCTGGCTGAGCCTCAGCCCTGAGGAGGGTTCATGGCATCAGCTGAATGAGTGAGTTAATGATGGGGCAACTGGAGCTCTCGGGGCAGGGACAATAATGAAATCAACAGCATCTGTCCGTAGAAGGAAGATTGAGGCCTACAGCCACTGACCAAGACCCAGCCTGGGGTAGTGAATGGAAAGAATCCTGCAATGATGGTCAGAGGACTTGAGTTCAAATCTGAGTTCTCCTGCTTTGAGAAGTCAGGTAGGTTACCTTAGCTACTAAGGTCAGGCCGAAAATTCAAGAGAGAAGAGTATGGTGACCCAAGAATGGGTCAGACTTGGGAAGAACCTAGGAATCAGCCAGGCTAGGCGGTGGGTCAGTGGATGGATTGGGTGTGAGAAGGGAGGACAGTATGGCCCAGAGGGAAAAGAGAGGAAAAGTGGGACTGCCAACGGAGATGCCTCTGTCACGTTAAGGTTCTAGAAGACAGTTTGACCAGAGAGCAGACTAACTGCCTCAGCATGGCTCCTGCCCCACAAGGCCCAAGTTAGCCAGCATATTTAAAGAGAACAGAGACAGGGAAAGCTGCTGGCATATTTTAGGGAGATCCACCAAGACCCTTTGCAGGTTATTTGAGGGCAAAGATGGACCAAGGGCAGTCCTGGTGAGGTTATGACTAGGAAGCCCAAGAAGATTTGTCCTTAGCAGGGATGCTAAACAAAGACCAGAGGTTTTGTTGCTGGCAGCTATGCCTGATAAAGTTGGTAACTTCAACCAAAGCCTCTAAGAGGCGGGTCGGTTAGACCCTCTGGCTTCACCTGATTCTTTGGTTATCGCCCTGGTGTTAATTCGTATGTGAGCCAAGAGCATTGGAAGGGCTGAGTCTAAACAGCTGTTCTGCAGCTCTGTTGCTTAGAGTCAGGGTACTTTGAGGGGATTCAGACTGACAATCAGAGACTCGACGGAGGGTCGAAGGGATTTCCTAACCCAAGTCGTACAGTTGGCCGGTGCCAGGAGGGCCGGAGGGAAAGTCAGAAGAACAGACGATCCCAGGCTCAGGGTTTCTGTCGGGTGTCTGCTTGGGCTGGTGCTGTGCCCTTGGGCTATGTGAACTAAGACCATCTGTCATTGGTCAGCCACGTCCGACTCGGCTTGACCCCTCGAGTCAAGCACACGGATCTCTTCTGTCCTCCACTCTCAGTCGGTCTGCCCAAGTTCACGTTTGTTGTTTCCATGACACTATCTATCCATCTCATCCTCTACCATCCTCTTTTCCTTTTTCCTTCAATCTTTCCCAGCATCAAGGTCTTTTCCAATGAGTCGTGTCTTCTCATTACATGGCCAAAGTCTTTAAGCTTCAGCGTCAGCATTTGACCTTCCAGTGAATAGCCTGAATTAATTTCTTTAAGTATTGACTGATTTGATCTCTGCTGTCCAAGGGACTCTCAAAAGACTTCTCCAGTACCACAATTCAAAAGTGTTGATTCTATGGTGCATAGCTTTCCTTACAGTCCAATTCTTACAGCCATGCTTTGGTGCTGGAAAAACCATAGCTTTGACTACCTGGACCTTTATAGGCCAGGTCTCTGCTTTTTAGTACACCGTTCAGATTTACCACAGTTTTCCTCCCAAGGAGCAAGCATCTCTTAATTTCATGGCTGCAGGTGCCATCTGCAATGATCTTTGAGCCCAAGAACAGAAAATCTGACACTGCTTCCATTTCTTCTCCCTCTGTTTTCCAGGAAGTGATGGGACCAGTTGCCAAGATCTTAGCTTTTTTTGATGTTAAGCTTCAAGCCAGCTTTTACGCTCTCCTCTTTCACCTTCATCAAGAGGCTTCTTAATTCCTCTTCACTTTCTGCCATTAGATATCATCTGCATAATTGAGATTGATGACATTTCTCCCAGCAGCCTTAATTCTGGCTTTTGATCCATCCAGCCTGGCATTTTACATGATGTCCTCTGCATATAAGTTAGATAAGGTGACAATATGCAGCCTTGTCATATTCCTTTTCCAATCTTTTTTTTTTTTTTGGTGAGGCAATCTGGGTTAAGTGACTTGCCCAGGGTCACACAGCTAGTAAGTGTCAAGTGTCTGAGGCTAGATTTGAACTCAGGTCCTCCTGACTCCAAGGCCAGAGCTCTATCCGCTGCGCCACCTAGCTGCCTCTCTCCTTTCCCAATCTTAAACCAATCAGTTGTTCCATGTTCGGTTCTAACTGTTACTTCTTGACGTACATACAGGTCAGGAGACAAGTAAGGTGTTCCGGTCCTCCCATCTCTTTGAGGATTTGCCATGTTTTATTGTGATCCGCACAGTCAAAGGCTCTAGTATAGTCAGAGAAGCAGAAGTCAGTGTTTTTCTGGAACTCCCTTGCTTTCTCCACAATCCAGTGAATGTTGGCAATTTGGTCTCCAGTTCCTCTGCCACTTTGAAAACCAGCCTGCTCTTCTGGTAATTCCTGGTTCACACATTGCTAAAGCCTAGCTTGCAGAATCTTAAGCATAACCTTGCTGGTTTGTGAAATGACCACAGTTGTTCAGTAATTGGAACATTCTTCAGCATTGTCCTTCTGTAGGTCTGGGATGTGAACTGGTCTTTTCCAATCCAGTGGCCACCGCTGTGTTTTCCAAATTTGCTGGTATATTGAGTGAAACACTCTAACAGTGTCATTTTTTAGGGCTTTAAACAGCTCGGCTAGAATTCCGTCCCCTCCACCAGCCTCATTGTTAGTGATGCTTTCTAAGGTGCACTTGACTTCATTCCCTAGGCTGTCTGGCTCTAGGTCAGTAACCAAGCCATCCTGGTTATCAGTGATGTGAAGGTCTTTCTTGCATAGTCCTTTGGGGTACTCTTGCCACCTCCTCTTCATCTCTTCTGCTTCTGTTAAATCCCAAACATTTTTGTCTTTTAGCATGCCCACTTGTGCATGACACTTTTTCTCAATATCTCTAATTTTCTTGAAAAGAACTCTCGTCTTTCCTATTCTATTGTTTTGTTCTCTTTCTTTGTGTTGCATTTCTAAGAAAACCTTCTTATCTCTCCTTGCTATTCTCTGGAGTTCTGCGTTCAGTTGGGTGTGGATCTCCTTTGCCTTTCTCTTTCCTTCTTTCCTCAGCTATTTGTAAAGCCTCATCAGACTGTCATTTTGCTTTTTCGCTCTTCTCTTTCTCGGGATGTGTTTTGTTGCTGCCTCCTCTACAGTATTGAGAACCTCTGGTCATAGTTCTTCAGATATTCTATCTACCAGATCTAGTCCCTTAAATCTATGCGTCACTTCCACTTCATATTCATAAGGGATGTTATTTAGGTCATACCTACATGTTCTGATACTTGGCAGAGATACTAGAGTGGTTTGCCATTTCCTTCTCCAGTTCATTTTACAGATGAGTAATTGAAGCAAACAGGGTTAAGTGACTTGCCCAGGGTCACACAGCTAGTAAGTGTCAAAGCCTGGATTTGAACTCAGGTCTTCCTGATTCCAGGCTCACAGTGCCATCTCACTGCCCTAAGGGCATCTTAGCCTCCTAGGTAAGGAAAAGGCTCACCAGCAGTTCTACCCCAGGAGATGATAGCACAGAGCAGCAGCTGGCCCAGAGAGGCTGAATACCAGCAGATGGTAGCAAAGGACAGCTCAGTGATGACTCCCACTGGAGATCAGAGGAGATGCCCAGCAGAGATGACGGAACGTCCAGCAAAGAACAGAACAGCGACATCACCAGAGGACACTGGTGACGACTTGCTCTGGCCACAGATGTTCCCTTTGTGTTTCTGTGTGCACTCTTCATCTGTGTTTCTTAGACAAAAAATGTCCTACATCTGTGCTCCTCCATGCATGTGGTGCGGTAACCTGCACCATCAGTATGGGGAGAGGAGGGATCTTTTTTTGATTATTTAATTTGCTACGCTTAAATGTCTTTTGCTATGAACTAATGCATCCTTTCTGGCTAGCTTAGTACAAAATAAAGACATCTTTCATGGCCTACAAGTTGTGTTTTGAAGTTGGTACTCACCCATCCTTGAACCTGGGATAGCATTCTGCAGGTCCAAGAGTGGAGAGGGTCCTGGGTGCTCCGAGAGGTGCTCTGGAATCATCTCGGACTGACTCTTGAGAAATGACTGTTCAGGTTCCAACGTGAGTATTTACACCTTGGAAATCAACAGTCACTACAAATGAGGGCTTGATTTATTGTTTTATTGGTCATCTAGACTTCAGAAAGTTAGTGAGAAAATGTTTATAATGTACATTAAACTTAAAAGTGCGTCACGCATGCAGTTCTTCCCCAGAAAGCCAGCTGTTAAACATTTATTAGCATAGCCCTGGTGCTATATAGGAAATGCAGAGGCTGGACATCTAGGCTAAGTAGTGGGGCCAGAGAGTGGGCAAGCAGGGAATGGATGAGCACTAAGGTTTGAGGTATAGGAGAGAAGTAAAGACTAGACTCATTGAGAAAAGCAGATGCAAGACCCTGGGGATGAGGAGTCCGAAATGAGCGAGCTCCCCATCACTGGAAGTGTCAGGGCAGAGGCTTGATGACCGTCTTGTGGTTTTGTACCTCTTGGGGATCAGGAAGACCGTAGAAAGGATTCTTGCATGGGGCAAGACTTTTTTTAAAATTCAATTTTATTTGATTTTCTGTTCAAAATTCTCTTATTCCCTCCTCCCTTCCCCTACCAATTGAGAAGGCAAGAAAAACAAAGTCTATTACAAAACAAATGTCCACATTAGCCATATCCATAAAAAAAGAAAAGAAACAAAGAATAAAAAAAATATGCTTCCATTTGCACCCTGAACCCATCTATGCTCATATTTGATTATCTTGTGATATCTCTGAGTTATTTTAATTTGCATTTCTCTATTATTAGTGACAGCATTTTTTCATATGGCTATTGATAGCTTGGATTTCTTTCTCTGTCAGCTTCCTATTCATATCCTTTGATCAATTGCAGAATGACTCTTATTCTTGAAAATTTGACTCAATTCCCTTTGTATTTTAGCAATGAGACCTTGATGCAAAGCTTTTCTTTCTTTCTTTTTTTTTTCCCCCAGTTTCCTGTTTTTCTTTTAATTTACCCAGTGACTTCTCAGGTCCTTGTCAGCTTTAAGATGCTTTGATTCTTTGACTACTAGGTATCAGTAATGAAGCTTAAATGGTGTTACTCAATTAATCAATTACTGAGCCCGGCCAATTAATAGAAAACCATTCCGTCTTCACTTCCCATTCTTTCAACCTTGTCCTCCTTAACCCCACGCCACCCACAAATGTCCCATCAAACCTCAACCACCCTGTTCCCTGTGCCCTCTGGAATTCTCATTCCATAGTGAATAAACTTCCCTTCATTCTAGATTTCTTCCACTCACACTCTTTGCATTTACTAACCCTACTACTAACTGAAACCTGGCTTTCCTGAGACTTCCAATCCCTCGAGCTCTCAGTACTTGCTCAGGCCATTTTTGTGAGGAGATTGGGGTTAAGTGACTTGCCCAGAATCACACAGCTGGTAAATGTTATGTGTTTGAGGCTGGATTTGAACTCAGGTCCTCCTGACTCCAGGGCTAGTGCTCTATCCACTGTACCACCTAGCTGCCCCACTCCTCCCACAAAATCACTTTTCTTCCAAACTTCTCTATCTTTGTCAAAGGTATCACCACCTTTACAGTCTCCCAGGTTTGGTCTGACTTTTTTTTTTTTTGCACTGTTTGCTCATGATCCCAGCCAATTACTTGAGTTTTAAACTCTTTGTTAAGGTAGGGGTCTGCTTCCAGTGTGGAGAATGTACTGTCCCAAGCTTTGGGGGTTTTGTGCAGCTGTTTTTGGAGATACTTCTAGGGACCTGTAACTTTTCAGTTTTTCCAAGGCAGTAAGATCAAGGGAGAGGTATATACTCTTTTCTTGGCCTATGCTCTGGTCTATGAGTGACCACAAGCATTCTTTTCTGCCTTGGAACTGTGAGGAGGATTCACTCTTCACCATTCCAGCGCTCCTCCTTGCCCCAGGACCGCCACCCAGAACTGTGACCCAGATCCAAGCATGGCGCCAGCAAAAAGATCCCTTTAATCTCTCTCTGACCAGCCACTCGATTCCCCCCTCTGTCTATGGGCTGAGAGCCCTCAAAGCAGCCACTGCCCCAGGGCTGTGCAGGGACTAGGGCTGGCACCAAGCTTCTCTCTCACTGAGGTCACAGATCTTTCCTACTGACCTTCTAAGTTGTCTTTGGTGTTTGTGGGTTGAGAAGTCTGGAAACTGCCATAGCTGCCCGTGATTCAGTCCCCTGCGGCCCGCTCCAGATTCACTGAGGCCTGGTCTTTGCCTGTGTGGCCCATGTTGAACTGTGCTCCTCTCCCAGCCCGGCACAAGAACCCTTTTCAATCAACCATCCAGGTTGTCTTGGGCTGGAAATTTGTTTCACTCTGTCTTTTTGTGGGTTCTGCTGCTCTAGAGTTTGTTTAGAGCCATTTTTTACAGGTATTTGGAGGGGTTTGAGGGAGAGCTCAATTAAGTCACTGCTTTTACTCTGCCATCTTGGCTCCACCCCCTCTCCAGTCTCCCAGGTTTGTAACTTGGTGTTATCCTGGACTCTTCACTCTCCCTCAGTCCATACATCCAACCAGGGGCCAAATCTCACTCTTGCACTCCTTCTTAACCTAAGTTCAGTCCCTCATCACCTCTTGCTTAGATTACTGCAACAGTCTCCTTATGGATCCCCTTGGGTTCTCTCCTTACTCCAGTCCACCTTACAGAGGGCTACCAAGGTGATGTTCCTTAAGTGCAGATCTGACCATTTCATCCTCCAACTCAGTCCAATCTAGTAGCTACCTATTGCCTATAGGGTAAAATAGATAGAAAATATATAGTTCTATGGCCTATAGAAGTCCTTTGTTTGTGTTTTAAAACTCTTTACTTCTTGGGCTCAACAGATCTTCCCAGCCTCACTGATCATTAGTCTCCTTCCTACATCCTACTATCCAGCCAAATTGCCCTTCTCTTTGTTTGTCTTACAGAACACTCCATCTCTTGTCACCATATCTTTGTATTAGCCATCACTTATGCCTTCCCCTTCACCTCCACCTCTTAGTGTCCCTCTTTCCCATTAAGATGCAGCTCAAACAAACAACTCTGAGGTACCACCTCACACCCA
This sequence comes from Phascolarctos cinereus, assembly GCF_003287225.1. Taxonomy (NCBI): domain Eukaryota; kingdom Metazoa; phylum Chordata; class Mammalia; order Diprotodontia; family Phascolarctidae; genus Phascolarctos; species Phascolarctos cinereus. The sequence goes on along the minus strand of NW_027555958.1, from coordinate 11,055,158 downwards.
TCAGATTGCAAAGATGACAAGTGCTGGGGGCTGTGGGAAAACAAGTACATTAATACACTGTTGGTGGAGCTGTGAACTAGTCCAGTCATTCTAGAAAGCAATTTGGAACCATTACATTGTGCATACTCTAATAGAAATACTAGGCCTATTATGCCCAAAGAGATCAAAGAAAGTGGAAAAAATTTATGGTAGTATAATATAATATAATATAATATAATATAATATAATATAATATAATAATATAATATATATAATATAATATATAATAAATATAATATAATATAATATATACAATATAATATATAATATAATATAATATAATATAATATATATAAATATATAATATAATATAATATAATATAATATAATATAATATATAATATAATATAACAATTATAGTAGCTCTTTTGTGGTGGCAAAGAATTAGAAATTAAGACAATCCCCATCAATTAGGGAATGGCTGAACAAACCATGGTATATGAACATGTGCTACTGTGCCATAAGAAATAATGAAGGAGGCATTTTCAGATAAATCCGAACTGATTCAGAATGAACCAATCAGAATTAGGAGGAAAAAAACTATACAATTACAGCAATATTGTAAAGATAAACAACTGTGAAAGACTTAAAAATGCTGCCCAACTCAATGACTGATCACAATTCCCAAGGACCCTCCTGTCACAGAGGTGATGGGATTTAGAGCACAGATTGAGACATATTGTTTTTGGACATGGCCAATGCAGAAATTTGCTTTGCTTGACTATACATATTTGTTACAAGGGCTTTGTTTTTCAATGAGGGAGGGAGGTGGAAAGAAGAGAAGGTAGATTTTAATTAATTGAAAAAATTGATGCAATTAAAAATTTTTAAAAAGAAACTGCATTTAAAAATATACAGTCCAAATACCACCTTCTACATGAAGTCTTTCCTAATCCACTGTTAGTTCCCCCTCCCTAACTACACTGTATTTAACACTCTTTGTTAAATTCATTCTTTATTTGTATTAATTTCATCTTTACTGGAAGCCTCCCCCAACCTCTCTTCATTCTAGTGACTTCCTTCTGTTAGTTATTTCCTATTTTTCCCGTGTATAGATTGCTTTGTATATATTGTTTGTACGTTGTTTTCCCCATTAGATTGTAAGTTCCTTGAGGGTAGGAACTATCTTTTTTCCTCTTTTTGTATCCCTAGATCTTAGCACTCTTGGGGGCCATCTCCAGTCTTCCTGATCTATATCTTGCCGTTGGACCCAGATGGCCCTGGAGGAGAAGGTGAGGCTGGTGACTTTGCCCAGTCTTCCCTCACTTAAATCCAATTCACTTGCGAGTCTGGTATCACCTTCCTGATGTCATGGTCCTCTTTGAGAACGAAGGACAAACAACAACTATGTCTGGCACATAGCAGGCACTTGGTAAATATCAATCGGTTGATAATATGGTCCTATGACGTTGCTCTTTGGTTTTGAGAGGCGTCTTGCCCCTCTGCCCTGGCTTTATAGCTGCATTGTTACAGTGGTTCTGCTTTCTTTGACCCGCATCACTTCATACATACACACCTTCCTTTCTTTCTCTGAATTCTTCATATTTTTCATTCCTTACATCCCAATAATATTCCTTTATATTCATTTGCTACGCTTGTTCGCTCTTCCCCAATCATTGGCCACAGACTTTGTTCCCAGTTTCTTGTTGTCACACATAATGCTGCTTTGAATGTCTTGATCACATGAGTCTTTTCCTGTCATAGCCTCCTTGAGATGCTTCGTAATAGTAGGGAGTGTTTCATTCCTTGTGTTTGTATGACGGATACCTACGTGCTAGGTCCCATACATAGTAGGTGAATTATAAATATGTGTTGATTGATTTATTGATTAATCATAATATAACCCCAGTAGTGTGTTCTCTGGGACAAACAGATGGTTTATAAACTTTGAAAATGCAATTCCTAATTGTTTTTGAGAACAGTGAAATCAGTTTATGGTTCTACCGGCAGTTCATCAGCCATTCTCGTTAGCCCCTCCAGCAAGGAGTTTTCCCATCTTTTAGCATCTTTGCTAGCTTGATGGATGAAATTGTTTTAATTTGCACCGCTCTGATTATTAGTGATTTTTGACATTGTTAATGGTGGCTTTAAATTTGTATTTCTTCTTGTGAAAACTGCTGATGTCCTTTGATCACTGGTCACTTGAATTGTCCATTAGGGAATGGCTGGTACCATTGCATACTGTGAGCTCCTTTTGAGCAGGGACCATCTTTTGCCTTTCTTTATATTCATAGCACTTATCAGAGGACCTGGTACATAGTAGGTATTTAATTATAAATGGTTATTGATGGACTAAGGAGATCTACTCACATCCAGGAAATAGGGAAAGAGAAGTCTAGTGGAGAGTGAAGATGAATAAATGTACTGAAGTATGTCAGTGTTTCCCAGCTGCTACAGCCTTTCTTCTAAGATTACTCTCTATACTTCCTGGAAATCTCTTGTATGTACCTTTTTATTTATAGGTTGTCACCCCCATGAACACGCAGATTTCCTTGAGGACAGGGATTGATTTTGCCTTTTCTTATATCCCTAGAACTTGGCACATAACCAGCACATTACCAGTAGGTAATTTAAAGGATTATGGAGAACAGGAGAGATACTGTAATACTAGAAAAGTGCAATGTTTTCCTGATTTAAAAAAAAAAAAGGAAGAAAAGAGTTAGCAAACTGCAGGTGAGTGAGTAAGCTTAATTTTGACTCTTGGCCAAAATCTAGAATTTATCTGTGTGGGTGTGTGTTGCACACGTAGGTCATGTGTGTATATACAAGTCTGTCTAGATGTGGCTCACAGGGAGGCATGAGCAGATCTGTCTCTAGTCACCTCTACTTCACCCCCAACTCTGTCTAAGTGAGACTTTGACTCCTGCCAGGAAGGGAAACAGGAGATTGACATCAGAAGATGGTCACTCGGCTCTCCTTGGGGAGGTGTACCAGGCTAGAATTACATCTACCTGACCCCTTCAATATTGTTAGACTGCGGAAAAGAATTTTGAGGTCTAAGCTGAACTCCTGATTGTCATCCACGAGTGGGCAAAGAGTTTCCCAAGCTGTATATCTAAAGCTTGACTCCCTTCCTACCAAATTCACGTTCCACAGTGATCACACATAGGGAATAGCAAATAAATTCCATTTATCCAAGATGATAGCAAACAAAAGTCAGAGAAGGCCCACAGATGAGAAAAAGCCAGACAATACATGGAACGAATGAGCTCTCCTGCTGGAAATAAGATATCTTAGCCCAGGGGTGTGTGTGTGTGTGTGTGTGTGTGTGTGTGTGTGTGTGTGTGAGAGAGAGAGAGAGAGAGAGAGAGAGAGAGAGAGAGAGAGAGAGAGAGAGAGAGGAGAGAGAGAGAGGAAAGGAGAGAGAAGGGAAGAGAAGGGAGAGGGAGAGATACAGAGAGAAGAAAAAGAGAGAAGAGAGAGGAGAAAAAGAGAGAGAGACAGATAAAGAGAGAAAGAGAAAGAGACAGAGAAGAGAAAGAGAGAGAGAGACAGAGAGAGACAGAGAAGAGAAAGAGAGGGAGTCTCAGGTCCTACCCAAGAAGGAATCCCCCAAAGTCTCTGGCATACAAAGCTAGGGATAAAGACATAATCAAAGTGCTGGTCTTCACTTGTTGGCATCTTTCCAGTCTTCAGGGACCTTTCCCTGAAGAGAATTTGTAATCTTAAGACTCTTCTCTCAAAACCAGGAATAAAAATACCAAGGACTCTTCCCAGGTCTCCCCAATTCCCCAAATCACACATCTAGACTTACATGGATCATCAAGTAATTACTTTCCACCAATGAGAAGAGTCTTATGCAAATGAGATTTAAGCCTTGAATCATGTCTCATTTAGGGCATAGTCAGTGAATGGCTAGAAAAGCAAGCATCAATTCCAGTCCCCATGACCTCATCAACAACTCATCATTTCCTTGTTTGAGGGTCGAGTTTCCAGACTGATGGATCAAGGCAATGATGCCAATATAATTTACACATAGAACAATTAGAAAAGCACTCCCAAGTTTGCTGTTCTCTGCCTCCTCCCTAAGGGGATGTTACATCACTGGATGCCCACACATGGTCCAGACTGATTTCAGTTCTGGGAGGAGTTTGGCCTCTAGTGAGAATTACTCTCTCCCACTCTTTAGCTCAGAGGGAGGCCTTGGGAAAACTGCTTAAGGCCGAGGTTTTGGATCAAGTCTACAGCCTTCTCAACACACTCTGTCTTTCCCCGAAAGGATTGTAGAAAGATGCTCAGATACACAGCACGAATCAGGCATGGGACAGGTATTTATTTCCCACACTGGAGATTCACAAAACACATTTGCAAAAAAGACTTAAAATGGGGTTGCAACTTAACTTATCACTACTTTTATGCTGTCTGGGGGGCTGAGACTTAAACTTTGTCAGAACATAAGACATTTCCTGAGAGTGATGACTACAAATGATTCCATTGCACTTAGCTCTGTGCACTGGCCAGCCAGGGCAGGATCTAGTCTCACTTTCTCCTAGGTGGTAATCTCTGCTGCAGAAATCCTCACCTCTTCTCCACCCCCACCCCCACTCCAGGCCTCCACTTGCTGGCTCTGACCAACAGAACTAGGCCCTCTAGACTTCTGTCACTCACAAGGTCACAGGAAGCAGGCAGACACTGTTGACTACTCCCTGTTTAGCATTAGCACTCGATCAAAGTTTTCAGAAGTGTTTCACATCACTCCCTTTTTATACAATTTCTCTTTCTGTCAAAATGGCCCCCTGGATGCCTGCATCCGGCGAACAGTCCAAATCCGACCTCCATGGGTTTGTGCTGCCTATCCCCTGCCTCTCAACTCTACTGCTTTCTCATATCTGCCACTTACAATCTCTAGTTTTGTTCAAGGCCCAACAAGGAAGGAGATGGGAAAGAATCGAAGGTAAAAGATAAGAGGGGTTGATTTTGGAGGCAATTTGATGGTTAAGTTGGGAGGTGATGAGATCAAGAGTGAATATAGAAATGTTTTCCTTGGCTAGGAGAAAGGCGACCTTTTCATCTGAGATCAGAGTGAAGGAGGATATAGTGAAGGAAGATGTCTAAATGAGGTGAAGTGAGCAGGAAGAGAGAGGAGGGAGTTCTTGGAAGGGCCTCATTTTTTTTTTCATTGGAACATGAGGTGAGATTCATAGCTGAGAGAGTAAAGGGAGGGATGCCAGGTGAGGCTTGAGAAGAGATGATTTGTAACAGCCCGCTGTGAAAAGTGGGACAGTGCATAATTTAGGGAGGAATAGAATATTTGCCTTGCTTCAAGGAGGGTCCAGGGAAGATCAATCAGATCAGATAAATTTGTAAGGGCCTGGTTAGCATGATTTTCTACTGGAATAGAAGCAAAGGGGGCCAATAGTGAGAGTGATACAGGGTTGAGACTCTGTAAGGAGTGATGTGCAATGAGACGAGGGGCAAAAAGGTCGAGGACGGTGGTGAGCGGAGTTAGTTTAGTGAGGGGTTGAGATAGAGAAGGAAGCAGAGTGTAGCGAGGACAGGGATAATGGCCTGGAAGAGAACTAAGGCATGGAGACAAAGCTCTGGTTATGGATTATAAAACATGGGGAGAGATGAAATGATAAAAAGATTATGATCAAATAAAGGAATTTGGAAGTTTAAAAATATGGGGTAGAACACTTGGGGGGGATGGTAATATCAAGGGCATGACCATGCTTGTGTATAGTTTAGGTGGGGAGGAAGACTAGGTCCCAGGAACCAAGTAGACTGAGGAACTGGGAGGCTAGGAGTTTTGAAGGGATAGCCATATATACATTGAAGTTTCCTAGCAGCGGATCAGGAGCTGAGGAGGAGAGAAGAACTGTGAGGCAGGTGAAAAAAGGAGAATGGATGTCTGTCTAGTAACCACCAGATTGAACGACTGATTGGGATAGAGTGAACCTTAAAGGTAAGCAGCCTTGGAAGTCACTTATTGAAGGCGGTCAAGAGAAAGTATGGAAGTAGAAATGGGGACCAAAGCATATTCTGACTCCCAACCATGAAGGGTGTGAGAGAAAGTATAGTCACCACTGGGAAGGGCGGCGAGGGAAGTGAGGTCTTTGGCAGAGACCTATGACCTAGTGAGAACCAAAAGATGGTAGGACTGGGAAAGGAAGAGGACTCCAATGAAAGGACGTCTGTTACTTCTGGAGTAAGCATTCCTTAGGACACAGTGGAAGTGGTGGGCCTAATGCAGTGAGACATCAGCAGGATAAGGTTGGGGTAGAGAGATGTGACTGAGTGGAATTGGCACATTGAGGATGGGGAGCAGAGCTCCCAATGAGTAGCTGGGGATCAGAATCACTAGAATGGGGTGAGTATAAGGGGATGGAAGCCAAGGATCAGTGGCTGGAGAGGTTTGTTGAGGGAGGCATGAAATTAGACTGTTTGGAAGGGAGATGGCCATGTTTGTGAACTTCTCAAGGGCATTGGGAACACCAAGAAAGGCAAAAAACCCAGCTCCCCTCCCTCGCCAGCTCTCAAGGAGTTCATAGTCTGTTGGGGAAACACTTTAATAGATCAGATGGACTGGAGATAATCTCAGGGAAGACACAAGGATTACAGAGGATTGGTAAAGGTTTCCCATAGAAGCTAGGGTTTTTGTTGTTTGTCCTTCATTTGTTTTGACTCGAGTGAATTGGATGTAGGTGAGACTGAGCCTCACAAAGTCATCAGCCTCGCTCTCTCCTCCAGTCGTTGGAGGGTGGCCCGACACCGTGGATCTGACCAACCTCTCAGCGCTCCACAGTGCCTGCCTGCTGCGGCTGTCTTTGTGGCCTCTGGTCTGCCTCTTCCACCTGAGGAAGTCTTCACAAGCTTCAGGTAGACATCCCTTAACTCAACGATGGGCTTGAGGCCCCTCAGTTACCCTGGTTTAGCCGAGGCGTGGCCAGGGCACATGCTACAGCTTCTTGGAGCCTCAGGGGAGAATTGGGTGAAGGTAGACACCAAAGGTGGAGTCCTGAGTAGGGCTCGGCAGCCCCCATACCAAAGGTGCTACTCCAATCTGAACACCCCATACACCTCAGAAGGTGGGATTTTAGCTGGGACTTGAAGGAAGCCAGGAGGCCGAGACGAGGAAGGAAAGAATTCTAGGCATGGGGCACAGCTGATCAAAATGCCCAGAGTCAGGAAATGGGGTGTCATGTTCTACAAAGCACAAGGAGGCTGGTGTTCCTGGATGGCTTAGTAGGCCAGGGGAGTAAGGTGTGAGCAGACTGGAAAAGCAGGAAGGGAACAAGTTATGAAGAGCTTTAACAGAGGATTTTATAATTGATCCTGGAGCGAGAGGGAGCCACGGGCGTTTATTGATTAGAGAAAGAAGTCTTAGGGGATCATGTAGATTATTGTCGGAAATATGTTCGAGGGGATTGGTTGTTGTTTAGATGCAAGATGGCATCTGAGGGCCTTTGCACTTGGGCTAATGGCATCTCAGAAGAGGACAGGCCAAATTTCACACCCTGTGTTGTTAGGAGAAAAGTTTGTCTTTGATCTGGGGACTCAGCACCTGTTTTCCAGCTCTCTTTCAGAAGTGGAAGCCCTGCCAAGCTTGGATGAAGCTGCATGAAACAGAGAGGCAGGGACTCTACAGTCCTGAGAAAATGGGTCTGAGTCAGGGGCCAGATTCCAGTCCAATCTTGGACACTTGCTGATTGTGTAACCTTTGGCAAACCACCGGCCCTTCCAGGGCCCTGGGCTGCTGATCTGCAAGGGGGTGGGGGGTTCCCCCTCTAGGAGCTCCTTACACCAATGAAATCACCGCAGGAGAAGAAAAGAGAGAAGGAAAAAAAAATAGTATCAAGCAAGCTGGAAACAGGAGTTATTTTATGTCAATATTTACCTTGGTAGGTATTTATATATGGAAAGAAGTAGAATGAGCCTCCTTTAGGCAGGATGGTTCACTTGGCAAACCACCACTCCTCCCCCCGCCCCCCCCCAAAAGAGCAGAAGATAGGAAAAAGTGGCCAGATGGGGCCTTGAAGAAAGGATCCTGGCACCAGACAGAATCACCAGTGGAACTTGATTCAGGGGCCTCAGTCTGCGTCTTCTGTTTTCTTTTCCTTTTAAAAAGATGTACTTTGTTTTTATTTTTATATTTTAGTTCATACCTTTTTGTTGTTTGAACACATTTATTTCTGAATATATTCATGACCTTTCCCCTAGCCAGCTGGCCAGGTCATCCCTCCTTGCAAAGATAAGAAAGGAAAGAAAAAAAGAAGCAATTGGGCTCAACCAGCCAATGTTGAGAAAGGGAGAACATGCACCATTCAGCACCCTAAGTCCCCCACCTCTGCAAACCAGGCTTCAGGAAGCTCCGTAAATTTTCTCCACTCTTTTCTGAGGCCAGTTCAGGCATTATGATTGTGGTGCTATTCGGTTTTGGTTTATTCTTGTAGCATATGGAGTGCCTGGCCTGGAGCCAGGAAGACCCTCTAGGCAAGTCTCTGGCTGTTTGCCTCCGTTTCCTTCTCTATAAAATGGGGATAATAATAGCATCTACCTCCTAGGGATATTGTGAGGATAAAATGAGATGAGATTTGTAAAGCACTCTGAAAATCTTAAGGCATAGTACATATGCTGTGGCTGTTGTGTTATTATTATTACTATTATTAATCCTGCTATTGCCCCTGGAAAGGGTGTGTCCTGCTGCTCCCCTACCTCTCTGCTCCCCATCCCCAAAACTGCTGAAACCAAGAGGGGGTCTCCATTCCCCTTTGTCTTTTGTCTCCTCCTACTAAAAGGTGATCTTAAGGCCAGGCACAATCTGCTTTGTGATTTGTATCACCAGTGCTTGTAGTTGTTAATGTTAATTTGTTAATATTGACGCGTTAAAAATGTTTTTTCCTCTCTCCCTCCTTCTTCCTTCCTCCCTTTCTTCTTTCCTTTCTCCCTTACTTCCTCCTTCTTCCTCCCTCCCTCCCTCTTCTCCCTCCCTCCTTTCCTTTCCCCTTCCTTCCTTCCTCCTTCTTTTCTCCCTCCTCCCTTCCTTCCTTTTCCTTCCTTCCTTCCTCCCTTCCTCTCCTCCCTCCCTCCCTCCTCCTCCCTCCCTTCCTTCCTTCCTTCCTCCTTCCTTCCTTCCTTCCTTCCTTCCTTCCTTCCTTCCTTCCTTCCTTCCTTCCTTCCTTCCTTCCTTCCTTCCTTCCTTCCTTCCTTCCTTCCTTCCTTCCTCCCTTCCTTCTCTTTATATCATTACATATGTCTTCCCATGTTTCCTCGAATTCTCCGGAGTCATCATTTTGACTGACCTAGTAACATTCCATTATGCTCACTCTGGGCTGCTAGGTGGCGCCATAGTGCACAGAGTACCTGGCCTGGAGCCAGGAAGACTCCACTTTGAGTCGAAATCTGGCCTCAGACACTTACTGGCTGTGTGACCTTGGGCAAGTCATTTAACCTCTATTTGCCTCAGTTTCCTGATCCGTAAAATGAGCTAGAGAAGGAAATGGAAATCTGTTTCAGTATCTCTGCCAAGGAAACCCCAAATGGGGTCACGGAGAGTCGGACAAGACTGAAAACGACTGAATAAAACACAAGGGCTCGCTTGCCACAATTCGGTCAGCCATTCCCCACCTGAGGGGTCCCTGCTTTGGTTCCAATTCTTTGCTCCCACAAAAAGGACTGCTCTGAGGGTAGCCTAGCAAGGAGACCCATGGGTCCCAGGGGATGGGCACCAAGGTCCTTTTCTAAGGTGCTGTTAAAAGATTCTCCACGAGACAACGGCAGAAGAAATGGTAGTATGCTATGGGACGTTGAGTCGCCTTTAAAAGGAAACTGGAAAGACCTCGGAAAGAGGTAAGATGAAGTCAGGCAGTCAGTCAACAGACGTTTATCCAACCGTTGTAATAGCCAGAAATACAAAGAAAGGCAAAACAGTCGGGCTTCTCCAGGAGCTTCTGATGAGGAGGGACAAATCACCAACGCTGAGAGGAGAGAACGGGGTCTCCATGGAAGCTTGCTTGTTCTTTGTTAATTCATTTGGTCCAATCTCATCAAAAACAAAACAAAAAACTCAGGTTTTTACACAATACAAATCACCAGTTTTATTTTGAGTATTTATTGCATTATTGGTTTTTGTGAAATGAAAGGGTGTGGTAGAGATAGGGCAAAACTTAGAATCAAAGGTCCTGGGTTCAAATCCTGACTAGGCTACTTAACGAATGTGTACTGAATAGATACTTATATCTACATACACACTTTATATATATTCTATGTATCTATATATTCTATCATATTATCTATATGTTAATGTATATCTATATATTCTATATATATAAAAATACCTATGTATATAGGTGTATATTTATGTAGGTATAGGTGTATATAGTATATATGGAATATATAGACATATCAATATATAGATTACTTATTTATTAATTAATATTAATATAGGTATATTAATATATAGATAATATGATAGTATAGAACACATAGAGTATGTATTAAGTATATATGTAGATACTTATATCCACATATATACTTAATATATATTCTACATATACTACATATAAGTATATGATATGTACTTATCTATACATACAGATAAGTATATATAATATACATCATATACATATATACTTAATGGTAGCCAACTGGTGGGAGGGAAGAAAAAAATTTACATAATTTTGTTGTATATTTTAAAGGAATAGCAAATCGAGCATAGTAGATGCACGGTTTCATATGCAATACTCTTTTATTGCACTATGTTATAGAAATGCTTGTTTTATTCCATGTATTAAAAATAAAATTTAAGAAAAATAAGGTTCACGGGGGGGGGGGTGCAGGTGAGGGGGAGATGAGGGTAGTATCTGCAAATTACTTGATGTAAAAAAAAAAGGCATCAAAGAAACACGAATACTTTTTAAAAGGGAAAGTGATAAAGTGAATAACAAAGGAGAACCTGGGAAGTTCCCAGACCATAAAGTTTGCCCCTGAATAATAAGAGTTGGAACTGCCAGTCAAAGGTAGCAAGTCTTCAAGGACTCTCCTGCACGAAGCCTTTTGCCCATCTCCAGCTGCTTCTCCACCAGAATTACCTTGTATCTGTTTGCTTCGTGTCACCCAGAGGGAACTTCAGGTTCTCGAGGGCAGGCCTGTTTTGTTCTTATTCATACCCTTAGCACTCAGCATTGCGCCTGGCAGGAGAGGGAGTAAATAAATGCTTGTCAGCTAGCTCGTCCACAGTAGGTGCTTAATAAATGCTTGACTGGCAGAGTAATTGGTGAACAGGATCTCCGTTGGCACCTAGGTGCCCTGAGTTACCAGGCTCCTCTTGTTACTGTTTAGTCCAGGGGGACATTGGTAACCCATCTGGGGTTTTCTTGGCAAGGATGCTGGACTGGTTCGCCATTTCCTTCTTAGGCAAACGGGGAAGTGACTTGCCCAGGGTCACACAGCTAGGAAGCGTCCGCTCTAGCTGCCAGGCTCCTCTAGAGGAAGGGAAATGGAAAGAGCGTCAGACAGTTGAGTCAGGAGAGGTCTGAGTTCCTGGTTCCCCTCTGCTGTGATAATGACAAGTCACTTATCTGTGACACTCTGAGCCTCAGTTTCTCTACAGATAACTCGAGTTCAGCTCTCACTTCTACCCTGCTTTAAAGGGTGTGATTTTCTAATTAGTTAAAATTTATAATTCATAAATTAGTCAACAAAGGGGTGGTGGGGGTGGGGTGGGATAGAGACTCTGGAGTCTCGGAACCTGGATTTCAAACTTGTCTCTGGAGCTTACTACCTAAATGACCCTGGGCAACACTTGATCTCTCTGTGCCTCAGTTTCCTCGTCTGTAAAATGAAGGGGGTTGGACTGGATGGCTTTTGCTAGGCCCGCCCCCTTCCCCGTGCCTTAGTTTCCCCCTCTGTAAAACGGCCAGCCCGGAGTTGCCGGCAGCTCCAGCGCGGCTCCAGGCATGGCTTGCTGAATCCGGATTGGCTCCCCGGAGCGTGAGTCACCTGTCTCGAGAGCGGGCATGGAACTACGAAGATGGCCGCCTCGGCGGCTGGGGCGCCAGTGCGTCTGCGGGGCATGCGCGCTTTGCCACTGAAGGCAAGCGGGGAGGGGGCGGTGATTCCGTTCCCGTCCCGTCGCTTTGCATCGCGTCGCGTTGCGCCGCGTCACGTCACGTGCCGGCGCGCGGCGACGTGGCGGCCATCTTGTGTTGTCGGGGCTGAGGGCTGACTGGGACTCCGAGAGACTCTCCGTCCGGGACCGCAGGTAACCGGCGCCCGCCCTCTCCGCCGCCCGGGGCCCTGCCGGGCGCCCCCCGCCGCCGCCGCCTGGAGCCCGGAGCCCAGGTCCGCGCCCGCCCCGCCGCCGCCGCCCTCGCCGCCGCCGGGCCCGCGCCCAGGCCGTCCCGGCAGCCCCGGGCTCGCCTCGGGCTGGCGGCCGAGGGACACGTCAGGCGCCCGGGGCCGCCGCGGCGGCCTCCGTCCGAGCGCTGCCCGCTCCCGTCCTGCCGCTCCGCCGGGGAGGGGGCGGCGGTGGGGCCCGCGGCCGCAGCTGGGCCGAGCCGGGCCCGGGAGCGAGCCCCGCCCGGCGCTGCGGCCGCCGGGGGTGGGCGGGGAAACTGAGGCCGGCGGGCGGGGGGGCCGGCACCGGCCCAAGGTCACGCCGCCGGTGGGCGGAGGTCCTCCCCCCCGGCCCCCCGGCAGGCCCTCTCCCCTGTTATCGAGGGGGAAACTGAGGACCAGGTTCCGTTGGCGCTTGCCCAAGGTGCTTCCCCCAGAGTCAGGCCGGGGGGGGGGGGCTCGGGGACCCTGCCGTCCGGCGGTTGTCCCGCTCCGTCCTCACAGTCTCCCGACTGACGACCCCCTTTTACAGATGGGGACACTGAGGCAGGCAGAGGCGTCGAGTGACTCGCCCAGGGTCACCCAGCTCGTGCGTGTCTGAGCCGGATTTGAACTCAGGTCTCCCCGACTCTGCCCACTGGACCGCCGGCCGCCTCTAGTCCAAGGTCACCCAGGTAGAGGAGGAGCCTAGGAGGACCCTGGGTCCTAGGGAGGTTTGATGACTTGCCCAAGGCCGCTAAGCGGGAACTCAGCTCTGGGCCCTCACAGGTAACACGATGGGATTCGCACTCAGGTCCCCCGATTCACCCTGGGGGCCTCAGGGGGACGTGCCCAACTTCACCAAGGCGTTAAGTGGATCCTAGAGTCCGAGTGAAGGCTGGAAGGGACCTTAGAGTTCAAGTCTAGATCCGTTTTCCCTTTAGCCGCTGAGGAAACTGAGGCCCTGGAAGTACAGGGACACATGTGAGATGAAGGGTAGAAAACAGCCCCAGATTTGGAAGCAGAAGGTGCCCGAGGGCCCCTAGGCCGACCCGAGGAAGTCGAGGCCCGGGGCGGGGAGGTCACTGGCCTAAGGTCTCATGACAAAGTGGCGGAGTTGGGATTTGAACTCAGGTGCTCAGCCTGGCCTGGTTTCATCCTCGCTTCTCCTTCATCCTTGCCCAGTATATATAGGAGCCTTTCCCCTGGAAGAGGGTTTTTAAGCTGGGGTCCATGAACTTGTTTGATTTTTTTAAAAATCATTTGATAGCTGTGTGGTATAGTAATTAGTTTCTCTTGTAATCCTGTAAATTTTGTTACATGCATCTAAAAACCCGAGAGGAGGTCTGTGGGAATTACCGGGCTTGCTTCAGCGTCCCAGACCCAAGTAAGGTGAACAACCCCCAGATAAGAGAATGCACGCTGTCCTTCCTCCTCATTGGCCCCGAAATTTATCCAGTGGACAATTATGGTCTGTGACTGAGTGCTGGGATACAGAGATAAAAAGGACTCAAAAGTTATTTATGGAGGAGTGCAAAGGGACACATTGGGAGACAGCTCTTGCCTTCACAGAGCTTAGCTTCTGTAGCGGTAGTGCTCCATATTGTTTAGCATATTGTTGTAGTGAAAGTCAAAACACTTAAAATACCTCTTCTTCTTTTTGGTGGTGGGAGGAAGTTCCTGTCCCTCCAAGGAAGATATTCCAATTTTGCCTTCCAAAAGGTAAGACTGGAATGTGTCACTCCAGTCTAAAAGTCAGATGGCAGGTAGTATTGATGTCCAATTTTGTCTTAACACCTGGAGAAGAGCAAGTTATATTTATTAAACTTATTCTCTGTTGTGAAGTAGTGCTTTTAAAATACCTATTGGCTTTTTCAAAAAAAAATCCTTTTTTCAAATCTTCGTTCTGGGCATCATCACTTTCTGCAGTATTTTCCGATTCTAGGTAGATAACAACTAATTTCTGTTACTCATTGACGTTTTCGATGTGTTTTTAGCAGTTACTGTAGCAGCTTGCAGAGTGGACAAACTGGTCTACATACTTGGCTGTTGCATCAAGAGTTTCTCATCAGACCTAACACCAGGAAACTGTTTCAAAGTGGGATGTACCTGGAAAATTGATGTGACTCCACTCACGTTTAATTCTGAGAGTTGTGTTAGCAAACGGTACCGATTTTACTGGAAATAAGAGTTCCACATCGTTTTGGCCCTTGATAACTTCTTTTTTAATTTTGAAATAACTTCCTGCTTTTAAGAGTGGGACTTGAGAGAGCCAATGGATGTGTTTGTACACATTTGAAAAGTTGTTCATGTGTTGTATAGCACAGTAGGTGCCAACTAGGTATTGACTATTGTGTGAGCTATCTAGGGAGAATGGGAGGGTGAAGGGACTTCAGGGGTTCTACCCTCTTTTTTTTCCAATAGGAAACTTAGGTCCTCCCCATATAACTTAGTTTCTTTTGTTCTCTACTCATTCTCCCCCTCTTTCCCCCTCCTTCCTCTTTTCCCCAATCTCCTTTTACAGGGCAGTCAAATTCTAGATATGTGGATTTGTTTGACTCAGAATGCTTATTAAATTCAGGTAGCACATCAAGGAAGTTGGGGTGAACTGGTTTGTCACACTCTTTGAAGCTACTTGGTCTCCAATAAAACGTACTTTTAATGAGACCCATGCTATGCTGTTACTGGTGTTTTTCTAGAATAGCCACTTACTGAAGGAATCTTTTGAGGGGGGGTGTTGGGGAGAAGACTGGCTAGTAATTCTACAAGTATCTTTTGTCTTGCAAAATTAGATACTTAATGAATATAACCAGAAGATGTTCTGTTATTCATTTAGTTGGCAGCATGTTAGCTCATATAGCCTTTCTTGAGTTGGTAGAGAATTGCTCTTTACCAGGTTTTTAGGAAGTCTCCTTTTAAAGGTTTTAGGGTCTCTTTCAGCCAATTTGGCTGCCTTTATGGTGAATGTAGGATTTCATCGTCAGAGAAATCTTCCTTTGTGTTTTTTATTTTAGTCCTAGAGTTTTGTCATTTGGAGTTATTCCTTGAGTTCACTAGTTATTTTTACTTCAATACAGAGATATATTTTTTCTTAAAAATAACATCTTGATTTCCAACTTGTCTGCATCTTTCTGGTATTGGTTGGTATTAAATACAATATTCTATTCCTCATGATAAATTTAGGATCCTTGAAGTATAAATACTTTATTGACAGATTAGAGTTCACTTATTTTTCTTTGTCGTTTCATTTCCATTGGATAAATGAAAACAATTGACTTGCTTCTGAAGCTTGCAAAGATGGGAATATTTGAGCACCATGCAGGTAGAAGAGCTTCTTGGATGAAAGATACCAGTAAAAGAGTATTAATTATTTAGAAAGATTCCTCTTTTACTTGATAAATTGCATTTTAAAATGTAAAAGTGTGACTTTGTTGTCATTGCAATATATACTGATTTCCCCCCTCATTTAGCTCTTTGATAAACAATTTTCCACATTCTTAAATAATTATAAACTGTTTTTGTACGTTGTCATTGAAAGATTTGTTGACAGTAATTTAGTTCTGTGAGTTTGGCTGAAAAGATAAATGTCATTTCCACATTACTTAATTCTTTTCTTTTTGTTTCTATATGGTTAATAATAGAACTGTTACTTGTAGGTTGAAATAAACAAGAGAAATAATGTTGGTGTTAATCTAGGTCTCTTGGAAGTGTGTTAAGTGCCCGATTCTTTCTCCTTCAACAGTCTGAATTGGTTTTTCTCCTTCAGCAATCTGGATTGGTTTAACATTCTTGGGTATTGGTATTCAGGCATTTCTCATGAATACTTTGGTTCTAGAGACACACAATCTGTTGTTCAGGCTTTAAATCAAAGTTGCTGATGAATAACTCTTTTATTTACAGACAGAGCCAAATAAATAGCTCAGGGTGCTCTGTGCATTATAGAAATGACCTCAGTAAAGTAGATATTCTTCTACAAAAAGTCACTCATCCTTAAAGGTAAATGTCTCTTTCTTTGTGGGTCCTAGGGATAGGGCTATCCTTTTGGGCAACCTAGTGAAAATGTTGAAGATATATTTAAGCAACCTGAGGTTTTCTTTAGTTGTACTCAACATTAGCTAATGCTTCTTTCACCCATCTTCTTTTCTTCCTATTTTCCAAGCAAATTCAAGAAGCATTTATCTCCTGGTGGTTGTTGTTTAGTTGCGTTTGACTATTTGTGATCCCATTTGGGATTTTCTTGGCAAACATACTAGAGTGGTTTGCCATTTCCTTCTCAGCTTATTTTACAGATAAGGAAGCTGAGGCAAACAGAGGGAAATGATTTGTCCAGAGCCATACAGCTAGTAGGTGTCTGAGGTTGGATTTGAACTCCGGTGCTCTGGACTGCAGGGCCAGCACTATCCCTTGTGCCAGCTAGCTGCCCCGTTATCTCCTGAGAATAAAAAGCTATGTAAAAGAATGATTTCAACTGATATTAAACTTTACATTTTCCATCTGTTAAAAGAATTGGAGACAGTCTTTTTCAGTTGGTACCACCGCTGTCCAGTGTTTTACTAGGAGTGGTGTTGGCCAGCTAGGTGGCACAGTGGAGGCAGGGTCCATTGGCAGGTGAGTTTACCTTGCTGTTCCTGGTTTTCTCCGCCATAGAATGGGGATGCGAACACTTACATTGCAAAGAATTTTGTAACACTTAAAGCATCATATAAGTGAGTTATTATCTGCCATCAGCTATCAAAAGGAGGTGTTAATGTGCTGGGTTTTAGCTGTCTGGATGCTGCCTGTGTGAGAGTTGGATTTTTTTTTTTCCAACCCTTTTTTGGGTTTCCTTCCTTAGAAAATAGAATATGCGTAACCTTTTCTTGATGGCTCAGGATTATTACAGTCTTTTTGTGAGCTTTGCTGTACATCAGTAGTTGTTAAACTTTTGGTGTCAGGACCACTTTATCCACTTAAAAATTATTTGGGACTCCATAGAGCTATTGTTTATGTGGTAATTTCTACTGATATTTCCCATATTAGAAATTAAAACATCTTAGTATTACTGGGAAAGTAGTTCTGACTTTGTGGACCTCCTAAAAGGGTCTCAGGGACCCCTGAATCCTTGGACTTTCAGAACTGCTGTTCTAGATGGTCATAATAATAGTCATAACAGCTAGCATTTCTTGAGCACTTTACAAAATAGTTTACCAGTATGCCATTTTATCTTGATGACAACCCTGGGAGGTAGGCACTGTTAATATTTTCATTCTACAAGTGAGCGAACTAAGGCAGACTGAGGTTAAGTGACTTGGGTGGTGAAGAAGATAAGAGTGCTGCACCTGAAGTCAGG
Source organism: Phascolarctos cinereus (assembly GCF_003287225.1). Taxonomy (NCBI): domain Eukaryota; kingdom Metazoa; phylum Chordata; class Mammalia; order Diprotodontia; family Phascolarctidae; genus Phascolarctos; species Phascolarctos cinereus. Next base: position 11,037,535 of record NW_027555958.1, on the reverse strand, counting down.
AAGACGAGTTCAAATGCAGTCTCAGACACTTACTAGCTGTGTGACCCTGGAAGTCAGTTAACCTCTGTCTGCCTCAATTTCTTTGACTGTAAAATGGGGGTGATAGTAGCACCTACCTCCCAGAGTTGTCACGTGGATCAAAAGAGACAGTAATTGTAAAGTGCTTGGCATAATGCCTGGCACATAGTAAGCACTACATAAATGTTAGCTATTATAGTTACTATTATTGCCCAAGGTCACATAGCTGGTAAATGTCTGAGGGAGAATTTGAACTCGGGTCTTCCTGACTCTAGGTACAGTGCTTAACACAACCTACCTAGCTGCCTCCAGGCATGATTTGTAACATTTTATTGAATCTCTGTTTATAGGATATGCATATGCTTTCCTGAATTACTCTTATATTAGTTTTCATTTTCCTTTTTTTCCTCATAGAAATGGAGCATTACATGATCTCCTAGGTATTCTGAATACCTTTCTGCAGAATGATTAAATCAAAGGTTGAAAGCAGCCTTCTCCTAAATTATTCTGTTGGTCTTAGTAAAATTATTTTCACTTTTATCCTTTGATATTTGTAGTTTTCAAAATAACTTAGTTTAGCATTCAAATATACTTCATCTCGGTCAGCTTCATCAGTCTTTCAGACTTTCAGGTTATTGCTACTAACGACAATTAAAAATTGGTTGTAGTTTTGCTACTAAGGACATAAATATATGACATTATATTTCTGGCTGTTTACTTTTAGATTTACAGAAGTCCTGTTTTTGTGCTGGGTAATTGAGGCTGAGCCTGTATTTGTACAACAATAATAATTTTTGTATTTATAATAGAGGAATTATTAAATCATAAAGTATTAGGTCGTAGAGTAAGCTAATTTCTTGAAGAATGGAGAGACCCTGCCTACCGTGTACTCGCACTGTTAAGTGCTGGGGATACAAGGAAGGGCAGAAAACAAAAGATGGTGAGGTCTTGCTTTCTGATGGCTATTTTGGCTAGTCAGTCAGTCAACATTTATTAAGTGTATTATGTACTAGCACTGTTGAATGCTCAGGATACAAAGAAAGGTAAAAAACCCAAGCAGTCCCCACTCCCAGGGAGCTCACAGTCTAACGGGGAAGACGACACACAAACGACTATGTACAGACAAGATAAAAAAAGGGTAAATTAGGAGGCTCTTTCCAGAGGGAAGGTGCTTGTTTTGTGTCCTTTGTTTTCGAAGAGGACCAGTAATGTCACGGGGTGGTTTCTTGACTCACATGAATTGGATTTAAGTGAGGCAGAGTGGCGTAAAGCAGAAAGCCTCACTGTCTTCTTGAGTCATCCGAAGTCCATTGGCAAGACGAAAGGCAGGATGACTGGCGATGGCTCGGGATGCAGTAGATGGCCTTGGCGTCTTCCATGTCGGACCAAGCTCTAAACACTCAGCTGCCCCTTGGGACAAATTATTCTCTCCTACCCATTCTGTCAGGGGAAGTCTTCACATGCTTGTGCTAGACACCCCCTCTGACTCATCAGTGGATTCGTGGCCTGTCAGTTACCCTCAATCTGGTTTAGTCCTGCTGAGAGGGTTTTACTGGGGTGTGGCCAGTGCACACGCTACAGCGTCTTGAAGCCTCAGGTGAAAGTTGGGTGAAAGATGGACACCAGAAGCGAATGAGCAGCCTGAAAAGGGCTTGGCTGCCCTCCCACCAGAGGTGCTAGTCCTCCCTGACCACCTTGTACACTTCACACACCCTCAGGGGGAAGGCACCAAGGTTAAAGAGAACAGGGACAGGTGGGACTTTAGGTGAGACTTAAGGTAATCCAAGGACCCCAGGAGGCAGAGATGGGGAGGAAAAGAATTCCAGCCATGCTGGATAATCAATAAAATGCTTGGATTCAGGAGATGGAAAGTTTTGTGTGAGGAATAGCAAAGAGGCCAGTGTCACTGCATCACCCTGTATTGGAAGGGTGGGTAAGGGGAGGGAAGTGAAATGTAAGGAGACTTGAAAGGCAGGAAGGGGCCAGGTTTTGAGGGTGTTGGAAGGCCCAACAGAGGATTTTATATTCTGGGGGTATTAGGGAACCACTGGGGTTGATTGAATGGAGATAGGTATTGAGTAAAGGAGGGTAATTGAGTGGCTAATGTGGTAAGACTTGCATTTAGGTAGATCAGTTTGGCATCTGAGTGGAGTATGGGTTGGAGTAGGGAGAGACTTGTGTCAGGGAGACCGGTCAGCAGATGTGATGAAGGCCTGAACCGGGCTGGTGGCTGTGTCCAAGAAGAGAAGGGGACACAGAGGAGAGAGAGATGTCACGGAGAGAACGATAGCACTGGACTGCTGATTGAGTATGGCAGTGAGATGGCTAGGATGACACCTACTTTTGGAGCCTGGGTGACTGGGAGGACGATGGCACCTTTGACAGTAGTGGGAAAATCAAGAAATGGGGGGAGCTCAGAGGGAACGTTGATGAGTTCCGTTTTGGACATGTTTAGTTTAAGATGTCTATGGGGCATCCAGTCCCAGATGTATAAAAGGTAGAGACAGTGCAAGACAGGAGGTTGGGAGCAAGGTTAAGGGGGGGACAGATAGTTGTGAGAGTCCATGGGATCTGATGAGATCATGAAAAGAAATAGTATATTACTGAGTGAGAAGAGGGTCCGGACAGAGTCTTGAGGAATCTCCACTTTTAGTAGGTATGTTGTGAATGCAGATCCAACTAAAAGAGACAGGCTAGGTCAGATAGGCAGGAGGAGAACCAGAGCAGAGCAGATTCATGAAAACATAGAAAAAAGAGTGTCAGGGAGAAAAGGATGATAGGCAGTGTCACAGGCTGCAGAGAAGCCAAGAAAGATGAGAGTTGAGAAAAGGCTATTAGATTTGGCAAGAGATCATTAGTAACTGGAGAGAGCAGTCTCAGTTGAATGGTGTGGTTGGAAACCAGATTGCAAAGAGTTATGAGAGTGAGAGGAAAGGAAGTGGAGACACATGGCTTTTTTCATGGATTTTAGCTACAAAAGGAAAGACAGATGTCAGATGATAGCTAGTGGAGATAGATGAGGGTATTTTGAGGATGGAGGAAACAGAGGCATGTTTGTAGGCAATGGGGAAGCAGCCAGCAGATAGGGAGTGATTGAAGATAAATCAGAGTCAAGACGATAGAGGGGACAATCAGCAGGACATTACAGCCTGGAATGGGATCACTTGTGTATATGGAGGGCATGGCTTTGGCAAAGAGAAGGGCCACCTCCTTATGTGAGACAAGGGTGGAGGAAGAGATGGTCGTAGAAGGCATCAGAGATGAGAAGGGGAGAAGAGGGAGCTCTCGGTGAAGGGCCTCTTTTTTGATTTTTTTTCCCAGTAAAATATGAGGCAAGGTTCTCAGAGTATGGAGTAGCTGTGGGAAACTTGAGGAGGGATGAAAAGGTTTGGAAAGGCCACTGTGGTGAATGGAAAAGTGAATGATTAGGGAGGAATAAACAGCTTGCCTTGCCAGAGTGAGAGCCCATTTGAGATTATATAACATAAACTTTTAGTGGACTCAGCAAGTAATTCATGTTTTTCTCTAGTTTCATTCAGCAGCATGTAAGTGGGATTGAAACCAGTGGATAGTGGGAATCATCCAAGGCTGGGGTATAGGATGAAGGAACACAGGACTCAAGAGGACAATGTAGAGTTGAGCTGGTTCGCCAAGGGGCCAGGATGAGAAGGGAAGAGAGTGTAGCCAGTGTGGGGGTGATGGCCTGGGAATGAAGAAGGGATTGAGGATTTGGAGGTCATGGTGAGAAGGAAGAACATGGTTTGCAGAGCAGGAGGAGAGGTGAAATGACAACAGATTATGATTAGATAAAGGAATTTTGTTCATGAATGTGGAAGTGTTGCCAAATGTATGACCATCTTTGTGTGTAGGTGAGGTAGGGTGGAGGATTAGATCATGGGAAATGAGTAAGTTGAAGAATTGGGAGGTTAGGGTATTTGAGGAAATATCGGTATGTTTGTTGAGGTCCCCTAGTAGGAGGGTAGGAGTTGGGAAGGACAGAAAGATTGTGATCCAGGCATTGAACTCGTTGAGGAATGAAGCAGAGTGTCCTGAAGGTTAGTAGGCAACAACTTTCCAAATTTTGATTGGGTAGTAGCTAGAGATTGAGTGAATCTCGGAGGAGGAGAGGTTACTCAGTGATAGTGGTATATTGAAAGACTAGAAGGGGCAGTAGAGAGCAAGGAGGATCCCAACTCCTTCACCAGAATGGGTGAGTCTGAGTGAGTGAGTCAGAGTACAGCCATTGCTGGGAAGGGTAGTCAGGGAGGTTACACTATTGGGCTAGTCACAGTGAGCATTAAGAAGGGTCAGAGGGAGAAAGGAAATGATCAAGATGACATCTAGTTTGTTACCTGTGGAACATGAATTCCACAGAACACAGCAGAAGAGTTAGGTAGCTTTGAAGTGGAAGGTTGGGTTGAAAGGAGTGGGGAATAAGGTTGAAGAATGGAGAATGGGATTCAGATTAGGGCAGCCTAGCATTTGGTATCACTGAGATAGAATGACTGTGACTTGGTGGGAGTTAAGGTGGGTTCTCTATCCATATAGTGCATCTTCTGCTAGAGTTGTCTCAGGGCTGGCAAGTGTGAGGGTGGGGTGGGGTGGGGGCAGTGAGGAGGGAGAAAGAGAAATTGTGTATAGGGTGCCTGAGTGGCAGTGGGGGGTGCAAGCAGATCTTGAAAAGGTGTAGTTGGTGGAAGATGGAAGGGCCCATGCAAGACAGGTCCTGAGGAGGAATAAGAAGACAAGATTTGGTGATTTAATACCGACTTCATGGTTTTGTTTTTTCCTCTTTGATTCTTTTACATAAGGATGGTTAAGTAGCTGATGTGAAATTGAGGAATTATTAATAAAAATGGTAATAAAACCCATGAGAAATCTAGAGGCAGGTCTTGAGTATGGCATCAGTGGTAATATTTTTTTAGCCAGTGATTCTTGATTAGTGTTACAAGGACGTTTCAGAACTGGAAGCATTTTAAAGTAGAATATTACTTTTGAGGCAGCACAGTTCATGGAGAAGTTTAGCATTGAAAGAGTCATTAAATGCAACTGATAACAAAATAAGAATCCTCTTTCACATATCTCCAGCCAAATACTCATCAAGCCTTTATTTGAAGACCTCCGTTAATGGGGAGCTAACCACTCATCATAGCAGCCATTCTGCTTTTAAATAGCTCTAATTGATAGGAACTGCCGCCTTACATTGAGCCAACATCTGCTTCTCTGCTTAGTTGTGTCCTTTGGCACAAGCAGAGCAAAGTTCAGTCACATTTCTACTTGACAGCCTTTTAAATACCTGAAGGCATTTCCCCCTTCTGTGACCTCTAGGCAAAATAATACCCTGTTTCTTCGTATGACATGATCCGTGGTCCCCTCCCAGCTTCTTAAAATGTGGACAAAACTTGTTAATGCTCTCTCAGCACCTCTGTTATTTGTCTCCTTATCATTTCTCATTTGGAGTAATGAAATAACCTGCTCTTTACTATTTTCTACATTTGAGTCCCTTGCTCCCTTGTACTTTATTGCCAAATCTTTGCTCATGTTACCAAAGAGAGCCAGAAACAACAATAATGACATCCTTACTATATCTCTTACAGATTTATGTTACATAATCTCAACTGGTCCCTCACTGCAGCAAGGCAGTCCTTGGATACCTCCCTAGTTCTCCATCTCACCACAGCATCTACTCCAAAACTTAATCCCTCTTGAAAATTTCCTTGGCGCTCCTCAACTCATCCTCTCAGCTGAGGATCTGTCTCATCCTCTGCTGAAAATGGAGAGCTCACTGTGCTCCCCTCCTCCTCTTCTCTTATTAGTCAGGTATCTTCCTCCTCCACCTCTGTCTCACATGAAGAGGTAGCCCATCTCCTTGCCTAGGCATACTCTGCTACAGGCACCCTGATCTCATTCCATTCCCTCTTTATCATCCCTGCTGTCTCTGTAATCTTCAGACTGTCCCTGTCTACTGGCTGATGCTGTGCTGCTTACAAATACTCCCATGTCTTCCTCCACCCTTTGCCCTAACATAATATCCCATTTGACTGCCGTCCTATATCTCTCCTCCTCTTTATGGGTAAACTTGTTAAGAAAGCCGACTAAGACTGGTTGCTCAATTTCTCTTGTCTTTTAAATCTTTTAAACCACAGATTTACAACAGTCTGGCTTCTGACCATATCATTCCACTGAAATTGCTGTCTCTAGTGTCTGCAGTGATTTCTTAGGTGCCAGATGTAATGGTCGTTTCTCAATTCTTGTCCTTCTTGATCCCTCCATAGTCTTTGCTACTGCTACGTCTCTCCCTCTCTCCCTCCCTCTCTTTCTTTCCCTCTTTTCCCTTTCCCTCATTCTGCTGTCTGTTAGTTTCTCTGTGTGGCCACTCCTAACCCACCTTTGCTGGATCTTCGTCTAGGTCACACCTACTAACTGTGGGTGTCCCCAAGGGTCTATCCTGGACTGTTTTTTCTTCTCTGTATTAACACTATTTGGTGATCTTATCAACTCCTATAGGTTCAGTTATCTATATGCAGAATATTCCCATTTTTTAAATAGCCATCCCTAATCTCTCTCCTGAGCTCTTGTCTCTCATTATCAGCTGCTTCTTGGAACTTTCCTCCTCTCTTCTGAACTTCCCTGTTTCTCTCAAGGGCAACACTGTGTTCTCCGAGTCACCTGGACTTGCAGTCTTGGTGTCATCCACTCTCATTTTTTTCACTTATCCCTCCATTCTGTAGCCAGGTCTTAGGTTTGCCTTTGCAACATCATTTCTCTCCACTCACGCAGCTGCCACCCTAGTGTGGCCCCCCATGGACTACTGTGGTCGTCTCATTGGCCTCCTGCCTTAGGTGTCGCATTACTCTGCTGCCATTGACTTTGCTAAAGTGTGCATCTGACCATGCCTCTTGACTGCTCAAAAAACTTTAGTGACTCCTTATTCTTTCTAGGATAATAAAACATAAACTCCTGTTTGACATTTAAAACTCTTTCCAGTCTGGTTCTAGTTTATCCTTTTGGGATGATGACACGTTACTCCATCTCACATGCTCCATGTGATCATAGCTTTCCCTTACTTAAGTAAATCCATTGATTTTTTTGTATTGCCTCTAGATTAGAATCACATATAGATTTAAACTCCTTTGTTTTGTTAAAGCCCTTAAGAATCTTGCTTCTTTAGCCACATTGTATGTACACATTTCTTGTACCCTCTTTATTAGCTCTTTTTGCTTTTACTCTGTACCTTTTCACTGACCATCCTTCACGCGGAGACACGCCATGTCTCACGCACGCGTGCGCGCGCACGCACACACACACACACGCACACACGCGAGTGCGCCCAGTAGAATGTCTCTGCCTTGAGACGCAGCTCGAGTACCATGGAATGCATGAATCCTTTTTTGATCCCCTCAACTGCGAGTGCCCTCCCTCTCAAGCTCTCTCATATTTAAGTACTTTGTATTTGTTCTCTTTGTATTCTCTTTATTTTGTGTATATGGATATTTCCTTATTGTCTCCCCCATTAGAATGTAACGTCTTTTCAGATTGTATTTTGATCCCAAGTGCTTAGTGCACTGCCTGGCATGTAGCAGATACTTGTTAAATAAATACTTGTTGATCGACTCCAGCCACGCTGGTCTTCCATATCCTGTCTCATGGATTTGCACAGTTGCCTACCTCCTCAGCGTGGAGTGATTTCTCTCTTGACTTCTGCCTCTAGGATCTCCTGGCTCCCTTCAGGGCTTAGCTTGGGTGCTATGTCCTTCAGTTGGCCTAGCTCAAAGTCTCCCTGCTTATTTGTATCTATCTTATATAACTTATCAGTGAATGATTCCCCCAGTCAGATATAAGCTCCTTGCTTTCTTGTGTTTGCTTCCCCCATATAGAGTCCAGTGCCTGGCACTTTTTTTATCTGACCTTTACAGATTGAACTACTCAGAGGTGACGTGACTTTGACAGGGTCATTCAGCGACCATGTGTCTGAGGCAGCGCCTGAAGTCAGATTTTTCTGACTGCCAGGGCAGCTCTGGTTCATGGTGCTTCTCATGCTGTGTCTGCCACAAATAAATGGTGATTGAGTATAATGTATGGTTTGTGTGGGATAGTTACTAATTTCCTGGTTGCTGCTTGTTGTCATACTTATTGTAAGTCCTCTCTCAGGGACCCTCGTCTCAGGTTTGCTGGTGGCTCCCAAGGACTTGTAAGAGGGTCTGCCTTCATGGCATTAACAGCAGCCAGTATTTCTGAAGAAGACCATCAAGGTCAACTCAGTTATTTTAGAAGCGTCGTGGTATAGTGGAAGAAGCCCCTGGTGTGCAGTCCAAGGAAGGACGGCCTTTGGATCCTGGCTCTGTCACTCGCTCTTTGAGTGACTTGGTGCAATGCACTTTGCTTCTCTGGCCCTCAGTTTCCTCATTTGTAAGCAAGGGGTTTGGCCTCAGTGCCTTCTAGGATCTCTCTGGTTCTGCATCTAGAATGGCAGGAACTTGAGGCTCTGGGAAGGAAGGGCTCAAAAATAGTATAGATACTTTTCCCTTCTAACCTCACCTGTTAAAGTGTCTTGTTCTATTTAAATTAACGTAAACCTGTTTCAAGAATTGTTAGTGGAAAATGGTAGCCCAGTCCCTGACACTTTGTGACACCCTCAGTTACTATCCCTGACTTTGCATGTTGCCTTTTTTTTTTCCCCCTTCATCAAGATAGTGCCCCAATTTCAGCTCCTCCTTACCCTTTGGCCAAACTCATGATTGTTCAGATCTTTCATCATTTAGCTTAGGCTGGTAGAAAGTTGTCTAGATTTGCCTTTTCTTAACCACAAAAGTGCTCACTTCTTGTCATCCCCTTCCCCTCACTGCCTCTTTCCTTAAATTTACGAGGCCACAAAAGGGACTAGGATTGGATAATTGATCGATGATAGTAGTCACCTGTCAGAAATTGTAGCTTTGGAAACAGAAGAGGTAAGTAAGGTGGTGAGAGTTTCCCCTCAGTGGAGGTCTTGGAGAATTTGTAGAGATTCTTGTGCAGATGTGTGTTCAGCTAGATCAATTCTCTTTGAGGTCCCTTCCAACTGACGGGAATTCTGAGATCAATGATCAGGAGGCTTTTTTGGGCAGGTTGGTCAGGCTGGTCAGGCTGGCATAGATATGCTCCCTCTGCCATGGCTGCTCTCATTACTGCTGCATCTCTCCCAGTACTCTCCCACTGTTTTGTGTGCTGCTGCTTCATGAGTGTTTGTTGAAGCTCAGCAATGAGAAATATAAAGATAGGCAGTATATTGAAATGTATGCAATAAAGTATTTGTACACAATAATATATAATCATTTTAGACACAAAAAAGACTTAACGTGGATACATATCAGAAGTACAGGAGAAAGATCACTAGGCATTAGGTGGGGCCAAAGACCTAGTTCCTCATTTCAGTTATATCTTTAACTAGCCCTTTGACTTTACCTAAGGTACCTTATTTTTAAAATGAATACATTGGCAGAAAATAAGCCTTCATTGATAACATTTACCTTTATAGGAACTTAGCTGTTTTCTATATTGAAGAGAGTCACAGAATGTTGGAATTGGAAGGAATCTTGGGAGCTGTTTAATCCAATTTATAGCCAAAAGAAATCTCTACTACAAGTGGACGTTAGGCCCCTGCTTGAACATCTCCAAGGAGGGAGGCCAGCCCACCGTCCCCCAAGGCAGCCCATTCTTTTGGGTAGTTCTCACTGTTATTAGGAGGTTTTCCTGACTTCAAGACTGAAGTGGCTTCTTTAGAACTTCTTGCCTCACTCCAGGTTCTCTCTTCTGGGGCCATACAGAACAAATGCAGACCTTCTACTACATGATAGCCCTTTAGATACTTCAGTACTGTTGTTGGGTCTGCCCTGAACTTTCTCTTCGCCAGGCTAAACATCCCCAGTTTCCTTCATCTAGATCTTCATGTGACTTGCTTGCGGCAGTCTGAACTCTCCAGCTTGTGTGAGGCCATGCTAAAGTGACTCCCCAAGCTCAGCACCATACTCTTGATGTGGTGATGTGGTGTGACCTGAGGCAGTGTAGAGAGAGACAGTTTGACTCTTGCTCCCAGAAAGCTGTGCCTCTCTGTGTAGCCCAAGACTGTAGCAGCAGTTTGAACTGCTCTGTTATATTGCTGACTCTTCACTTGCAGTTCATTAAAACCCTCGTCTTTTTCAGATAGATTGATTGCTGTCTGAACATGCCTCCTCATTTCATAATTATGTTGTTTGTTTTCAATCCAAATGTAAGACTAGATATTTATTCCCGTTGAATTTTGTCTTGTGGTTGCATCCCCAGTTTTCTCTATGCTTTCTCACTTGGTGACCTCGTTAACTCCCATAAGTTCAATTATCTTTATGTAAATTGAACCTCAGATACTCAGATGCATTCTCTCTCTCTCTCTCTCTCTCTCTCTCACACACACACACACACACACACACACACACACACCCCACACACCTACTAGCACTCTTGAATGCCAGCCTTCTATCACCAGTTATCTATTGGACATTTTAAATTGATTAGCCAGTGGGCATCTCAAAGTAGAACTCATAGTTACCTCTCCTCCCAAGCCTCCTTCTCTTCAGAAGACTTTCTGTCAAGGTGACCACTGTCCTTTCAGTTCCCCAGGTTTCCTCACTCTTCACTCATCCTATCTTGTCAGTTGCCCCAGTCTTATTGATTCTACATCCATAGCATTGCGCACATTCATACCATTTCTCTACCCACATGGCCACTGAACTAGTTCAGATCCTCATCATCTTTTGTTTGGATTATTGCAGTAGCGTCTTAATTGATCTTCCTGCCTCAAGTCTCTCCCTACTCTGGTCCATGTTCCATATAGCTACCAAGCTAAATTCCAAATGCATTTGTCTGACTGCTCAATAAACTCCAGGGGTTCCCTGTTATCTCCTACTATAAATACTTGGGATTTAAATCTGCTTCCAATCTACTTTCCCATACTTATTCGACATTATATCCTTTCATGTACTCTTCAGTGCAGCCAAACTGGCTTTTTTTGTTGCCCATTACGCATAATACATACCTCCTATCTCTTGTCTCTGTGGCATTGCCTGTGTGGCCCCTTTAGCTCCTGCAATGCATTCTCTCTTCATTTTGTACAGGCATACCTCAGAGACATTGCTGGTTCAGTTCCAGACCACCACAATAAAGAGAATAGTGCAATAAAGCGAGTCCTACAAGTTTTTTGTTTCCCAGTGTGCATGAAAGTTATGTCTGCCCTATGCTGTATAGTTTTTTAAGTGTATTATGTTAAAAAAAAAGTACATACCTTAATTAAAAAGTACTTTGTTAAAAAATGCTAACCATCATGTGAGTCTTTTTGCCGGTGGAGAGTCTTCCTCTGATGGTGGTGGTGGGCTGACAGTTTGGAGGACTGTGGCAGTTTCTTCAAATAAGACAGCAGTAAAGTTTCCCCCATTGATTGCCTCATCCTTTCACTTGAACACTTAGAGGCTATTGTAGCAGGGTCATTAATTGGCCTAATTTCAATGTTGTTGTGTCTCCAGGAATAGGGAGACCTGAGGAGAGGGAGAGAGACAGGGGAATGCCTGTCAGTGGATAAGTCAGAACACACACAACATTTATTGATTAAATTCAGTGTTATGTGGGTGTGGTTAGTGGCACCCCAAAATGATTACAGTAGTAATAGTAGTAATCACAGATCATCATGATTGATGTAATAACAATGAAAAAGTGAAATATTGTGAGAATTGCCAAAAGGTAACATGGGGCCACATTATAAGCACATGCTGTTGGAAATATGGCGCTGATAGACTTGATTGATACAGGGTTGCCATAAACCTTCAATTTGTGAAAAACGAAATATCTGCAAAGCACAAGAAAATGAGATATGCCTGTATGTACTTAGGTATTATCACACTCTCCCTTCCCCCCCTTTTGAATGTAAACTCCTTGACTGCGGGAACTGCTTCAGTTTTGTGCCTGGCACATGATTGCTTATGCTTACTGATTGATCCATTGGTCTTACTAGATTGAGCCAGGGATATTCTAGTAAGGTTTAACAGTTGGTCCTCTGGGGAAAAGTTTAATATTCATTTTAAACATTAATTTAATGGGCATATTTAAACATATCTCCATTGCTTTTTAAAGTCTAGACAGTCAGCAAAAGAAATCAAACTCTGATTTGTAGCATTTGCTGATTTTGGAGGTACAGATGCTTACACTGAAAACTGGATGTGGAGAACTGGTTCAGTCTGACTTTGGACGGCTCCAGCATACCCAGTGGAATTATCTGTCAAGGTCTTATTGCATTTTGACTTTGTCATCCATTGTATTAGGTATCTCTTCAGCTTTGTGTCAGTTGGAACTTTTGATACCATCTTTGCTTTTATCCAATACACACACACACACACACACACACAGAATATATGTTGCTTAGGGAATAAGTAGATTTTCTTTTGCTCAGAACAATATTTAGTATTATACAAGGTGGAGGCTGTTCAATCGCTTCTGTGTTTGACCAGAATTAAGGTAGCACTCTGAAGCAAAAGAAAATTGGGTTTACTGCGATCAATTTAATTTCTCAGAGACTCTGGATCAGCAGGACTTAATTTCCTCTTTTTGGACCAAATCACTTCCAGGAAATAGTGGCAAGGTTCCATTTGTTTGTATATGTTCAAATTAATGCCTCACTACTGCAGCCTTACAGGGTTAGGTGAACCAGTTTTCAGAAGAAGGATTTTTATAATGAATTAAAACAGTAACCTCTGTTAAATTCCTGTACTGGTGTTTCTTTGTGGTGTGACTGTGCTTTTGGTTGTTGAAAATTGTGCCAGTGAAAACTAAGGCCATGGTAATGGGGCTCAGGGAATATGCTTATATAATGTCATTATTGGTAAATGAGATTGTTTTGGGCAACATTATGCAGGATGTGCTTGTATGTGATAAGGCAGTGTTTGGTTGTGGAAAGGACATTCTTGTTCTTTCCACCAGAATAAAGTAATCCAGTTCTATCTAGGCTCTGCCACCAGCTTGCTGGGTGACCTTGGGCATATCATTATCTGGGCCTCAGGTTGCTTACGATAATTATGTGAAAGCTCTACCAGTTACATATTATGACTGTCATGAGTGATAACAAAATGCTATAGGAATTTAAGCAAGTGAAAAATCAGTTTTGCTTGGAGTGACTAGATTACCTTTCAGTGGAGGGTAGGGTTTTTGAATTGTGCTTTGAAATATGAGTAGAATGTCTTTTTTTTCCCCCTCCTCTCATAAACACCTTCCTCGCCCCACCCCCAGCATTAATAGTCAAGTAGAGCAACTTTTCATATTGGCCTGGTCCAAAAATTATGTATACATTTCATTCTGAATTCTTCATCTCTATCAGGAACTGAGTAGCATGTTTCATTATTAGTCCTTTGGAATTAATATTTGGTAATTATGCTGATCAGAATTCCTAATTCTTTTGGTTGTTTGGCTTTATCTTTTTTTTTTGTGAATATAGATTGTTCTCCTGGTTCTGTTGACTTCACACTGTATCAGTTCACACAGGTCTTCTCAGTTTTCTTTGAAATTAACCCCTTTGTCAGTTCTTGCAGTATAATAGTATTCATCACAATTATATGTTATAACTTATTCAGCTGTTCCCCAAGGGCATCACCTTAGATTTTCATTCTTCACCACCTTAAAAAGAACTAGAGATATTTTTAATCCTTCCCTTAATCTACCCTCCCTCCAATTCCTTCCTTCTTTTACTTCCTGTTGCCCTGTTGAGTAAAATGTATTTCTGTATTCATTGGGTGTGTGTGCATGTGTGCTTGAGTGTGCATATTCTTCCCTCTTGTGATCAGTTCAGAGAGAATAAGGGTCAGGTGGTAGCTGTTCCCTCCCACCCTTCCTTTTTGTTTGGATGTCTGCTTCTACATCCTGATAATGGGAATTAATTTTACCTAACCATCCTTTCCCTGTCTTCCCCACCTCTTCTCTTTGGTGTTTTCCTTTTTCCCTCTTTTTATTCTTCTCTTAATATCATCCAGACATAATGGAACATTCCCAGGCCATATCTAATTAGACTCCCTCTGTGATCCCTGGTGGTGATAAGGTTCATAGGTGACCTCCCATATTTGAATTATATATAAGCAGCTTATTCCAGAAGATTTTGTATGAAGTGATGAAGAATGAAATATTTCAATGATTACAGTGTTGTAAAGGAAAACAACACTTGGAGAAGATGTGGGAAAATTGGAGCGCTAATGCATTGTTGGTAGAGTTGTGAACTGATTCAACCATTCTGGAGAGCAGTTTGGAATTATGCCCAAAGGGCTATAAAACTGTGCATACCTTTTGATTCAGCAATGCCAGCGCTAGGTCTGTATCCCAAAGAGATCATAAAAAAAGGGAAAAGGACCCACATGTACAAAAACATTTAATGATCATTTCTGCTTATCTTTTTGCTGTTCTTAACTCTTTTTCTTTTTCTTTCTTTTTTTGGCGAGGCAGTTGGGGTTAAGTGACTTGCCCAGGGTCACATAGCTAATAAGTGTCAAGTGTCTGGTCTGAGACCGGGATTTGAACTGAGGTCCTCCTGACTTGAGGGCCGGTGCTTTATCCACTGTGCCACCTAGCTGCGCCCTTTTCCTAACTCTTGTGTATGAATGTCAAAGTTATTACACGGCTCTGGTCTTTTTCATCAGGAATGCTTGGAAGTCCTCTGTTTCATTAAAGTCTATTTTCTTTCTTGTAGTATTATACTCAGTTTTTTGCTGGGTAAGCTTATTCTTATCTATAAGTCTACATCCTTTGCCTTCTGTACGATCTCATTCCAAGCTCTCCAGCTCTTTATTGTGGTGGTTACTAAATCATGTGTGAGCCTGACTATGGCTCCTCCATATATGAATTTATTTCTGGTTGCTTTCAGGTTTTTTTTCTTTCACATGGAAGCCCTGGATTTTGGCTTTGATGTTTCTGGGGGGTTTTATTTTGGGTTTTCTTTCAGGAGGTGACTGACTGTTGGAATCTTTTCTATTTCTACTTTGTCCTCTGTTTCTAAGAGATCTGTACAGTTTTCTTTTAGGATTTCTTGAAATATGATGATGAGGCTCTTTTTTGGTCGTGGTGTTCAGGTAATCTAGTGATTTGTAAATTTTTCACTTCATTTTATTTTCCAGGTCATTTGTTTTTACTTCTAGAAACCTTTATTTTCTTGTATTTTTTTTCAGTCTTTTGATTTTTGTTTTTAATGTTTCTTGTCTCATGGAGTCATTGGGTTCTGGTTTGTCCGTTCTAATTTTTAGGGAGTTCGTTGCTTGGGCAGGGTTTTGTACTTCTTGTGCCAGGCTGTTAATTTTCTTTCCAATTCTTTCTTTAATAGTTCTGATTTCTTTTCCAAATTTCCTTCTAGTACTCAAATTTTATTGATTAAAAACATTTTTTAACTCTTTTAAAAAAATTCTTCATCGCTTCCAGGAATTCTTATTGAGTTTGTGCCTAAGTTGTGCTGTTTTGGGGCTTTGCGTATAGATATTTTGGAGTCATTCTCTTCTATGCTTGTTTCTTTTTAATGGTGGGAGTCTTTTTGTGTGTGCTTGTTCTTCTACTCCGCTTGCTGCCTGACTTCCCACTTGATGTTAGGGCTGGACTTTGGGCATTTCTGGAAGGAAGGTCTGGGCTGATCCTCTTGCTGTTTCTTAGGGTGTTATGTTATCCCAGGATATCAGGGACAGTTCATGCTGGGGGCCTGCAAACTTTCAGGGCTACCACGTGAAGTCTGACTGCTGCCTCCCTGATCTGAACTCTGCAAATTCCCTACCTGGGGTTTGGGGTCTGAGCAACAGTAGATACTGCTGGACTCATCCTCTCTCAGCCAGCTGGGAAGCTATACTGGTGGTTCAGAGTGCCAGAACCACAGGCTCCACTTTGGTCTGAGGTTGCTGCTTTGATTAGTTCCTCTGCAGGCTGTAGACTGGGTTAGAAGCTGAATTGAGAACCAGCTCAACTCCTCGGTTTCTGAGCCATACTGATGCTGGTTGGTTCTGAACTTCCTTGCCCCTCTGGTCACTGGCTAGGGTCTGTGACCCTACCCTTCTTTAGTATACTCTGGATCTATGACCTGGAACTGGCTTGTAGGCAGTAGGTTCCATTTGGCACCTGTGTCAAAGCACCACACCTTGATAAGGGTCTGAAACTTCATCTTGCTCTAGTGCTGTCTCTCCCTAGATTCTGGATTGACCTGGTTACAGCACGTTACTGGCCAGACAGTGTTCCCATTTTCCACAGACCTCTGCTTGTCTCCTTCTCTGAGTTGTGGAAGGTCCAGGACTTGTGATTTTTTTCTTGGATTTCTCCATCAGGATTTGGCTTGGAGCATTTGCTAGGTCTTCCTATGGATTGAAATGGGTCAGGGACATTAAAAATTGATAAAATTCTAAGACAAAAGTGTGGAGCTTGGAAATTAAATTTGACAAACATTTTAGCGTTGTAGGATTATAGTTTTAGAACTGGAACCTTAAAGTCTCTCATTTTACAGTTGAAAGTGAAGTCCAGAGAGAAGTGACTTGCCCAAGGTCAAACAAGAAGTAGCAGAGCAAGGATTTGAACCTGGGTGTCTGCCTCCAAACCTGATGTTTATAGTTGGAGATATTATGTGGCCCTGGTTCTCAAAAGATACAGATCTGGGAACAAATACATTGAAGTGCCTGTTGGAAGCCATAGGAGTGAATCAGTCATATTGCCCAAGGAGAGGCTAGAGCACAGCTTCTTAAACTTTTTACACTTGAGATCCCTTCAGCGCTTCTGAAACTGTGGGTCTCAGACCACATATGGGATCTCGACCCAATTTAAGAAGCTCTGGCTCTAGAGAAGGCAAGAGGCCGGAGGGACCTTTGGAGAACACTTTGGAGAGTGTGTTGGGAAGATGATGAGAGCTCCTGAAGGTGACAGGACTAGTTAGGAAGGAAGAGAGAACCAGGCGAACATCGGGATTTTCAAAACAAAGGAGTGGAGTAGGAGTGCTTAACAGTTTTATCCTAGACCCCTTTGGCAGCCTAGTGAAGCCTCTGGATGCCTTCTCAGAATACTCTTTAAGTGCATTAAGTGAAATACATATTCTAAAGGAATAGTATTCTAAAGGAAACCAATGTCAAAATGGTTATAAATGAAAATATGAAGAAAAACGGATTTGTGGACTTCAGGTTAAGAAACTCGAGTAGATAGTATCCAGTAGGAGAGTGTTGTCAGCGCAGATTTGCAGCTGAGAGGACCAGAATGAAGACTGATAAAAAGCTATTGGGTTTGGCTGTAGGCCATTGCTGCCGCCGGGCAGTCAGCAGTTTCATTAGGGTGGACTCCAATGAACCACTGCAAGGGATTAAAAAGAATGGGTAACCAGGGAGTGGTTGTGGATGTCTTTTTCAAGAAAAGTCAGTGAAGAGGAAGAGAAAAATGGAATAGTATTTGGATGAAATAGGAAAGTCAAAGTAAGGGGAAAGCCTTTTTCAGATTGAATAAGACTAAGGTCTGAACTTGTATGTATCATAGGGAATGGGGAAGATTCAGTAGAGAGGTAGAGGTTGGAAGACAGAGGAGAGGGACCAGAGGGCATGACCAAAGACCTGCTTGAGGGAGTGAGTGGGGGCAGGCATTGGAGCCAGGCTTCAGCCTGGGGAGAGCGTGGGAGACCTTTTTGACCAGAGGAAAGAAGAGTAGGTGATTGTTGGCCTTTGCGTTAGGATACTTAGAGAAACTCACTTCTAATGACTTGGAGCTTCCTGGTGAAGTGAAAGGCTGTTATCTATGGGATGTGCGGTGGACTTCCAGATAGGATTGAGGAGAGGAAAAGTTTGGAGTAGCCAGTGACAGAAATGAAGTAAGAGATGAGAACAGATGCAATAGAAGGATTGTGGAGCAGTAGTGGGGACCTAGTTCAGGTTCTACACTTTACAAAGGTATGGTACTGTGAAGGTTTTGTTCAGAGAGGTGGTAAGTAGTTCTCTTTGGTTGGAGAGTGAAGATTCCAGAGAACTGAGGAATAATTAGATGCTGTAAACAACCCAGGTGAAAAGCCTTAACCATGGAAAGGAGGAAGGACACCTCTTCCTGGAGATAATAGAGAGAGGGGAGGAAATAGTGAAGAAAGAAGTTCTGAAGTAATGGGGCATGGCGGCAAGTAGTTTGGAGGTCAAGATAAGAGAAGCTAGACTGAGTAGCGGCAGCCTTACTGCTAACATGGGAAGTAATGAGGAGTGAAGGATTGGCAAATGGGATACGGGGAAAGCGTTTGGAGGGATAATGGGATTGGGAATCTAGAAAGGTAAATAAAAGCAATTCTAAAGCAGAATCAAAGCCTTGTCAGTGTTCTGCCATTCCACAATTTAGTTATCTTGCATTAACTGTGTGGCAGGCATACAGAGAAAGGCAAACAAAGTCCTCTCTTTTCAAGGAATTTACATTGTAGCTGTGCTCTTTAGTTGGAAGCAAGAGCCGCAACTGTTGGGTGAGCTTGGGTTCAGTTCAGTTCCCCAAGCATTTTATTAATATCTTGCTTTGTGCCAGGAGTATGCTAGGAGCTCAGGATACAAAAACTAACCAAAGAAACAGTCTTCACTCTCAAGGACTTTACATTTTACTGGGTGAAACCAATATGGACTAAAATGTCAGAAGCATGTTTTTCACATGATCTCAGGTGTTGAAAGTGACCTTGAACATTGAAGAGATAGACCTGTAATGAAGGAGATTATGTATTTAGAGCATCCTTTATTCTTTGAAGCCAAATAGTCTTTCTTGGGATGTGAAGTGCATCTGCAGGAACAGGGACTGTTCTTCTGAATCTTGAAATTACCAGTTGAGCAATCACTACTTTGGTAATAGTGCATATCAGTTTGTCAGTAAGGCACAGGATTTAGGAAAGGCATTGTAGGTTCTCTGCCCCTCTGGCTCAAAAAGTACTTGCTCCCAGAGGAATATTACTGAGAACAGTCAAAACGAGGATCACTCTTTTGCTATCCCTGGGATAAAGACTCTGTTCTGATGAAAGAATAGTCAAGAAAAGGGCAACTGTATTCTGGTGTGTTGTGCAGCAAACACACATGCGTTCAGCTTGACACTGTCTTTCCTGTGAAGCTCCTCATTCCTGGTATGCAGAGACTCTTGAAATTCCATGACATTGCTTTCCGGTGGTCTTTACAGTGAGAAGATAAGGGAGAGAGGAAGTAGAAGCTGAGCCATGTAGCAGAGATGGCAGCAGGTCCAGAGTCCTGGGACCAGCTAGAGCACACATCCAAGTGGGTTAGATGAACAGGCTGTTGACTGAAACGTAAGGAGGAAGTGAAGCCTTTGACCTCTGGAAACTGGCAGGATCCTCTGGCTCCACTTAAAGGCTGAGGACAGATACAGCTTTGGGAGGAGTACTGAGCAACAGTTAGAGCATCAGGTGTGGCCTAGAGCATATGGGAACAGATAGTTAACTAGATCCTGACTCATGAGCTGTATGTAGCTGGGCCCTGTGAATCAGTGACAGTCTGCCAAAACTTTGCCATTCTGCTTGAAGGAACCTTGGCTTGGGGGTAGATGGTAGAAATCAGAGGACTAAGGGAGTAGAAAGGTAGTTTTTTGAAGATATTTCTATTGTCTTTTTTACCTTTTCTGTTCTAATTAAATGCTTTTGCTGATTGGCAGTTATTTGGGTTTCTGTTAGCACAATCATAACTAAATATCTCTAGACTCTTAATTGACTTATCTTATCCAGTCTCAGACTACATAGGGTTGACAGTGAATCGAGGCATATGATTTACCAGAAATTTCCTTTTTTTCTTTCTTTCTTTCTTTTTTTTTTTTTTTTGGCAGTTGGGGTTAGGTGACTTGCCCAGGGTCACAGAGCTAGGAAGTGTCAAGTGTTTGGTCTGAGGCTGGATTTGAACTCAGGTACTCCTAACTTCAAGGCCAGTGCTCTATCCACTGTGCCACCTAGCTGCCCCAGAAATTTCCTTTTCTCCCCCAATAAATCCAAATCTCTGAGGGCCTAGTACAAATGGGTGATGTTTTAGTAGACATGATACTTGAATACATGGGAGGAGATGAAGTCACCACAAGAGAATGTGACCTGGTAGCAGGCGAGTTATTTTCCCTGTCTCGACCTTAGTATTGGAAAATGAGGGCTTGCACTAGAAGACTGCTTATGACTTTTCTAGCTCAAAATCCTGTGACGTTATTTCTGGAGGTCATGTGAGTAAAGACCTGGTTTGGCAGATGGGAGAGAATAAGAGGTAAAAACAAAAAGGTCATGTTTTTATATTTTTATGTTCAGAATGCAAGTTCAAATTCAGTTTCAGTCAGGTAATTTTGCTTATTTTAAATCCAACAAGGCTATAGTTTCTTGTCCTTTTAAACAATGTTTATTAAATTTCCTTTTTATCACATACAGCTGCTGCATACTGAACTCTTTTTAATGCTTATCACTAAGGCTGACAAACACAGAAGTTAAATTATCTCCGCCCACAAGGAGGCTATATTTTATTACAGGCTACACCATCCACGCAGATCAGTCTAATACAAGGTAGAGAATGAGGGGGATGAGAGGTCAGAAAAATTAGAGGAGGGGAGAGGGAATCAGGGAAGGCTACCTATGACAGCATTAATAGCTGGTTTTATGCTGAACTTTAAGAAAAGAACATAATCCTGTAATGTAAAGATGGTAATTTCAAAGTCCTGTATCTCTCTTCCCAAACTCCTAGAATTATTTATATTCATTCCCTTTGCTTCCTCAAGAACCATTCATTTTTCATTTCCTTTTAGTTCTACTATTTGGCTTGACCACTCACAGTCTCCTCTGGAATATCGTTCATGTTGTTCTGGGCCCTCTTTTCTCTCTAAACTCTTTCCCTTGGGAAGCTCATTGTCTCTGTGCATTCAACTTTTGTTCTTTTGTGAATGGCTCCCAAATCTGTATTTCTAATGCCGGTGTCTCTCTTGATCTCTAATCCTATAACATCAACTCCTAGCTGAACATCTTTTGCTGACCCCTTAAACTCATTATGTACAAAATCAACTGATTATCTTTCCTCCAAATTAGCTACTTTATTCCTTCTTTTTTGTTGAGAAGTCACCATACTCTTAATCACCCAGATTTGGAGTCATTCTTCATTCTTTCTCTCACCTTCCTACCTGCTCAGGACTCTCTTCATTCTGCTGCCACGGTACCTTTTGATTCTGTTCCAGACACATTTCATCACACATTTCATCACCCTCCTAATTCAGACCTTGGTCTCATTTTTATTAAGGCACAGATGTGACCACGGTAGAATCTTCAGTGGCTCGCTATTGCCTTTAGAAAAAATAATGTAAAATCCTTACCCCAACACTTAAAGCCACCCACAATTTTTCTGGAAATAGCTGAGGATTTAGGAAATAATTCTTACTCAAAAACAGAACAAGGTAACATGAAAACAAATGAAACAACCCGAAACCCTTTATAACTTAGAGGGATAGGCATGGCAAACATCAAAATATCTAATATACTTTAATAATTCAGTCTAATTTGGAATTATCATTGTGAATAATAGATTATCTGAAAAGTAATGAATTTGCATTTGTACCATGCCCTGTTTTGTTGTGTTTTTAATTCTGTAGTTTTTAAGAATTCTAAGGAAACATGCGAAAGTTGTGACTTTTGAAGAGTACAATTGCTGTGGGTATGTCAGCATTTCAAGGATCATTCAGTCCCACAGTGAAATTGGTTTAATCACAATGAAATACTCCCCCAAAAAATTGCAGTGAAAAATGAAAGCCAGTGTCAAGAACTGACATTATTGCTGCAAAAAATATGTAAACAGTCCTCAGAAAACAATCAGAAACCTTCAGAGGGACCTAGCAGCTAGTCAGGTTGTTTTTGATTCCTGTACATTGTTGCATAGCTTTCTTGAATTTGGAAGAACATCCAGAAGATAAGTGAAAAAAATGAGCTACCAATTACCATTTCTATGAAGAACAAAACATTTAGGGAGGAGGAGGTAAGACGGCAGAGTGAGATAAAGCACTGTCTAGCTCACCCAGCACACCTCGTCCAAATAACCTAGAGAACATGCTAGACTGAATTCTGATGGGGAAAGCCAAGAAAAAGTCACGGCGAGTCATTTTTTCTATCATAGGGCAGCTTAGGAAGACAGAGAAGTCTGTAGACACTGGGTACGGGGTGGTTAGTAGTGCATTGCAGTAGGGGCAGTTATGGGGAACATTCTAGCATTTGGAGATGGAAAGGGGGCTGAGTTGGCACCAGGGCAGAAAGATCCTAGGGTCCCCAGAAGTAGTGCTAGGAGCAGGAATGAGGGCCACCTAGCAGCTTTGTTACTCATTACCCAGTTCTGAGTCACAGTTCCAGAATAGAGAGGAATGATCTTAAATGAGATGTACTGTTGAACAAGGAACAAGTTCTAGAAACAGAGACATGTGACTCTGAGCCCTGGAGCAGAGCGGCAACTCAGTTCTAGCCTTTAGCCCAGCACAGAAGCCAACAGTGAAATAACCAGGGCAGGCATCCAAGACCAAAGGGAAGCCAGCATTTTAGTCTCTCTGGACCAGCAGAACCTCTTAATGGGTTAATAGTGACTGAGTTCATCAGCAGTCTTCTGAAACTCAACCACACATAAACCAAAACAGATCCAAATCTGGGTCAGGAACTTATGGAGAGTAGTGAACAGTCCTCTCTCCAGATCACAGCACTTTTAAAGCACTGAAAACTTGAAAGGCCCCCAGACTGAGCTGTGAAAACAGCAGAAGGAAATTAAAGGACATATGCTCAAGCCAGAGGTGAGCAGATCTTAACGCTAACACAAATTTCAAAATCAAATCAAGAAAGAGGCTGGAAAAATGAGCAAACGAAAAAGAACCTGATCATAAAGAGCTGCTTTGGTGACAGGGAAACTTAAGACAGTAACATGAAAACACCTATAAGTGAAGCCTTTTAAAAAATACAGATTGGACACAACAAACCCAGCAAGAATTCCTTGAAGAGTTGAAGTGGTTTGCAGAAAAAGATTGGGAAAAACAACAACAGCAAATAAGAACAGTAGGGGGAAATGGGGAAAGAAACAAGAGCTATGTAAGAAAGTTTTGAAAAGTGAAGTAATGTTTTAAAGAGGTTCCAGGATTCAGAGGTTCAGGATTTGCAGTAGATCCAGTACTAGGCCTGGAGTCAGGAAGAACTGAGTTCAAATCTGGTCTCAGACACTTAACAGCTGTGTGACCCTGGGCAAGTCACTTAACACCTATTTGTTTTAGTTACTCATCTGCAAAATGGGGACACACCTGGAGAAAGAAATGGCAAACCATTCCAATATTTTTGCCAAGAAAACCCAATGGACAAAGTTCGTGGGGTCATGCAGAGTTGGACATGACTGAATGACTGAACAACAATAAAAGAGATACAAAATCTTACTCCTTAAACATTGTAATTAACCAAAAGGAAGCTAATGACTCCATGAGACATCAAGAAGTAATAAAGCCAAAAGATTAATACCCGCCCCCCCCATATGAAATATAGGAAAAACAACTGTTCTGGAAAATAAATTGAGGGGGTAAAATTTAAGAATCATTGGAATACCTGAAAGCCATGAACAAAAAGAGAGCTTAGATAACATTTCAAGAAAATATAAAGGAAAACTATCCAGATATCTTTGAACAGGAGGCATAGTAGAAATTGAAAGAATACACTGGTCACCTCCTGAAAGAAACTATAAAATGAAAACTCTTAGGAATATTATAGTCAAAGTCCAGAACTTCATTGTAAGGAGAAAATACTACAAGTAATCAGAAAGAATTTAAATACTTTGGAACCACAGACAGGATCACATGAAGCTTAGCATCCAACAGTATTATGGAACAGAGGGCTTGCAATATGATTTTCCAGAAGGCGGTGGATCTAGGATTTCAGCCAAGAATAAACTACCCAGCAAAACTGAATATAATCTTACAAGGAAAAAACAGACTTCAGTGAAATAAAGGACTTTGCAGCATTCCTGATGAAAAGACCACAATTAAATAGAAAGTTTGACATTCAAACACAGGCCTCAAGGGAAGCATATAAAGGTAAACATGAGTGAGAAATCATAAGGAACTAAATAGAGTTAAACTTTTTACATTTTTATATGGTGAGAGGATACATGTAACCCCTCAGCACATTATCAGAGATCTGAGATGAAGTCCAATTAGACCAAGGGCCTGGGTGTAATTCTGTTATGTGAAGATGATCTCAAAAGAAGAATGGAAGATAGTTGGGGAAGAGGAATGTACTAGGAGAAGGGGGCAAGAGGGGAAGAATGGGGAAAATTATCATAAACATGGCATGCAGGGGAGAGCTTATACAATGGAGGAGGCAGCGAGATGGGGTGGGGGAGCAGACAACACTTGAATCTTTCATCTGTACTGGTCCATAAAGGGAAGAATAAACATATACACACAATTGGGAAGTAGGAGGGGAAAAGAGTTAAGAGGAAGGGCTAGTAGATTTAAGAGAAGCAGTGGTCAGAAGCCAATCAGACTTAAAGAGCGGAAGGGGTAAAAAAGAAAAGGTACGAAAGAAGAGTACAGACAGTTCTTTATGTAAATTTACATTATGCAAATTTGACAGTATAAAGAACTGTGAAAGAAATCTGCACTCCAAAAAAACCCACCTGTTAACTTTACTATACAGTATTGTGCTCTCTCTCTACTCCTGCTCCTTTACTCTGTGTACTACATTTCCCCTCCCCACAACTACCGTTTAAAAAAATGAAAACCCCAGTGAAAGCAGAAGAATGGAAACAGAGAGAAACTGCCACTATTACCATTGAATTGGGAGCTTACTTTAGACCTCCGGCACCAAGAGTGGAGACCTTGGCTCCCCTCTGCCCATTCACCTGCATTTCCGGCCAGTGCATGTCTCTTCTGTCTTTCCTCACTTGGGTACCATGTTTCTATCCCTGGCCTCTATAGGTCACCTGTCCCCTCCTATCTGTATCTGTCCCCCCTGTATCTGTCCCCTACATGTTCTTCCTCTCGCTTCCAGTCAGACCCTTATGCAGCTGGCCCTGGCCCCTGTGTGTTCCTCCTTCTGCTTTTGCTTCTCTGTCCTCAGCCCCCATATGTCCTTCAACTGTGTGCTAGCTTTATGGACCCTTGGTCCACTTCCCCTCTCTCTCCCTTTCCCAGATCCATAAGTAAATTTAGATTACATAAAAATGGCTTTACATAGAGGTCTGTTTCACAGACCACTTACTTAAATTGAGAACTGTCTGTGTAGGATGAACGGAAATATATAGGGAATCATACCTGTCAATGTGAACAGGATGAACTCACCCATAAAATAGAAGATACCAAAATGGATTAGAAACCAGAATCCAACAATGTGTTTATAAGAAACACACTTTAAACAGAAAGATATATTAAAATAAGGGGCTAGAGGAGAATCTAATGCTTCAGCTAAAGTGAAAAAAGCCATGCTGGCAATCATGATCTTAGACAAAAAAGCAAAAATTGACCTAATTAAAAGAGAGAAACAGGAAAGCTACATTTTGCTAAGTATATAGATAATAAATTAATATTAATGCTGAACATATATGTGCCAAATGGTATAGTATCTAAATTTTAGTCTGGTACAGTAGGAAATAGACACTAAAACTCTAATGGTAAGGGACCTCAATTTACTACTCTCAGACCTAGATAAATTTAATCATAAAATAAACAAAGTTAAGGAGCTGAATAGAATTTTAGAAATTAGATGTGATAGACCTTTGGAAAATATTGAATGAGAATAGAAAGAAGTGTGCCTATTTCTTAGGTGTGCATGGCGCCTTCATAAAAATTGACAGTTTATATTATGGTATGAAGACTCACAAATACAGAAAATGAGAAGTACTAAATGCATCTTATTATGATCGTAATGTAATAAAAATTACAATCAGTAAAGGCATATAAAGCATAGATTAAAAATTCATTGGTTAAAATTAAAAATTCACAAAACAAGAAAAATTTATTGGAAACTACACAAATGAATCCTAACGAATGAGTGAGTCAAAGAACAAATGATAGAAACAACCAATAAATTCATAAAAGACAATTACTACAGTAACATACTACAATTTGTGAGAGGCAGCCAGAGCAGTGTTAATGTAAAATTTTGTATGTCTAAATATATGTATCAGTGTAAGAGAGAGCGAGTAGATCAATGAGTTTAGCATGCAACAACCGAAAACCCCTAAAATGCCGGTAAGTTAAAAACCCTCAATTAAATGCTGAAATAGAAAACTGAAAATCAAAAGAGAGATGAAAAAAATTGAATCAAAAACCTAGGAGCTCATTTTTTCAAGGAAAAAAAAATAGACAAGCCAGTGGTTGATTTAATTTTTTTCAAAAGAAGAAAATCAAATTACCAGTATCAAAAATGAAAAAAAAAAAAACAACTGAATTTACAACCAATGAAGGGAAAACAAAAGCAATTATTAGGAGTAATTTTGCCCAACTATTTTCCAAGAAAATTGACAATCTAAATGAAGTAGATGAATACTTACAAAAATATAAATTGCCCAGTTAGCAGAAGAGGAAATTGAATACTTAAAGAACTGTATCTTAGAAAAAGAAATTGAACAAGCCAAAAATGTACTTCCTAAGGAAAAACAAAACCCCAAGGCCAGATGAATTTACAAGTGAATTCCAAGCAACATTTAAAGAATAATTAATTCCAGTACTAACTGGAGTCTAATTCCAACTTAAATGGTTTCTAAAAATAGGTAAAGGGGATGGAGCCAAGGTAGTTGATTAGGGGCAGCCATCCATCAGAACTTTCCCAGCATTCCTCTCTAAGCACCTTTAAAATAACACCTCAGATCGAATTTTGGAGTACTACAGCCAGTAAAAGGTCAGGTTGAGGCATTTTTCTGGCCTAAGAAAACTTAAGAGGCTAGCAGGGGAGGTTTCTGACATTGGATTGGAGGCCTGTTCAGAGTCTACATACCCAGCAGCCACAGCAGTAGCTTTGGGAGCTTTCAATCCAGAGTCAGCGAGTTGGACAACTGGTCAGAAAGAGATTACAAAGGACGCTTTGTGGCCACTGGGTTTGGCTGGTGCTGATTGGCAACTGTGTTGCCCATACACAGTTCTGTGTCGAAGTCCCAGGACAGATAGGAGCGCTGGTGGTCGATCACAAGGTAGCAGGGGCCCTGGTTGTTGTTCCAAAACAAAGAAGAACACTAGCTAGGAGCACTAGGCTACAGGGGAACAGGGGCCCTTCCTTGGTAAAGACCAGAGTGCAGACCAGGAGAGCAATGACCATACCCTCTTCCAGGATCACATCACCTTAGAAGCACCAAAAAATTTTCAGGTCCCCAGAATGAACTCTGAAAAGAGCAGCATGAAAAAGCCTGAAGCTTGGGACAGTGCCTCCGTCCCCCCAGGTGAGCAGAACCCACCTTTAACATACAGTTCAAATTCAAGAAATAGGCTAGGAAAATGAGCAAAGACCAGGAAAATAATTCAACCATAAAGAGCTACCATAGTGGCAGGGAAGACCAAGACATAAAAACTCAAAAGAAGACAACATTGTGGAAACAGCTACAAAAAAGCCTTGAAGAAAAATGCCAGTTGGACCCAAAGCCAGCAATTTCTGGAAGAGTTAAAGAAAGAGCTAAGAGAAGTAGAGGAAAATTGGGGAAAGGAATGAGAGTGATGCAAGCAAGTTAGGAAAAGAATTAACAGCTTGGTAAAAAATACTGAAGAAAATAACAGCTTTAAAAAACAGAATTAACCAAATGTGAAAGAGGCACAAAAATCAACTGAAGAGAAGAACTTCTTAAAAAAACAGAATTGGCCAAATGGAAAAAGACATACAAAAATTCACTGAAGAAAAGAATTCCTTAAGAAACAGAATTGGCCTAGTGGAGAAAGAGGACAAAAGCTCACTGAAGAAAATAATTACTTAAAAATTAGAATCAGGCAATTGGAAGCTCCATGAGACATCAAGAAACAATAAAACAGTCAAAAGAATGGAAAAAAAAAAGGAAATATGAAATATGTTTTTGGAAAAGCAACTGGCCTAGAAAATATAAATCAAGGAAAGATAATTTAAGAATTATTGGACTACCTGAAAGCCACAATAAAAACAAAACAAAACAGCCTAGATATCATATATCAAGATATTTTAAAAGAAAATTGCCCTCATATCATAGATGCAGAGGGTAACATAGAAATGGAAAGAGTTCACCAGTCACCTCCTGAAAAAGATCCCAAAGTAAATAGTCGCAGGAGTATTATAGCCACATTCCAGAGCTCTCAGGTCAAATTAAAAATACTTCAAGCAGCTAGAAAGAAACAACTCAGATATTGATAGAGCCACAGTCAGGATCAAATAAGATTTAGTGGCCTCTGCTTTAAAGATGCAGAGGGCTTGGAATATGATGTTGCAGAAGGCAGAGGAGCTAGGATTACAACCAAGAATAATCTACCCAGTAAAACTGAATTATAAATGGGTATTTAATGAAATAAAGGACTTCTAAACATTTCTGATGAAAAGGACAGAGCTGAATAGAAAATTTGACATTTAAATATAAGACTGAAGAGAAACATAAGGTAAATGTGAGTAAAGAAGTAAAATAGATTTTTGAGGAGGGATGAGAAGGGGAGAGGAAGAAATGGAAAAAAGTGGGAGGGGGGGTGCTGTGATTGTGAATGGGATGAGCTTACCCGTAAACTGGAAGCAGATAGGAAAATGTATTAGAAACCAGAATCCAATAATATGTTGTTTGTAAAAGACATGCTTGAAACAGAAAGACACAGTTAAAATAAAGGACTGGGGCAGAGTCTAATATGCTTCAACTGAAGTAAAAAAAGACAGGAGCAGCAATCATGGTCTCAGACAAAGCAGAAGCAAAAATAGACCTGATTAAAAAGTGACAGGGAAATTACGTTATGCTAAAGTAAGTAATATAAAACTTTTTTACATCATGTTTCTCTGATAAAGGCCTCATTTCTCAAATGTATATTGAATATAGAACTGAGTCAAATTTATAAAAATAAGAGCCATTCCCCAGTTGATAAATGGTCAAAGAACGTAAATAGTTTTCAGAAGAAGAAACTAAAACTATACAGTCATATGAAAAAATACTCTAAATCACGATTAGAGAAATGCAAATTAAAACAAGTCTGAGGTACCACGCCACACCTATCAGAAATGACGTGCCGGAGGGGATGGTAGAAAAGTAGGTACACTAATGAACTTCTGATAGTTCAGTGAACTGGTCCCGCCATTCTAGAGAACAGTCTGGAACTATGCCCAAAGGGTGTAAAGCTGTGCAATAATACCATTACTAGGTCTGTTTTCTAAAGAGAGCAAAGAAAAAGGAAAATGACCTGTACGTAAAACAGATATTTGGAGGAGCTCTTTTGTGGTGGCAAAGAATTGGAAATCAAGGGGAAGCTCATCAGTTAGGGAATGGCCAAACAAATTGTGGTGAGCAGTTGTGATAGAGTACTATTGTGCTGGGTAGTTAGGTGGTGCAGTGGATAGAATGGTGGGTCCTTGAGCCAGGAAGACTTCTTCCTGACTTGGGCAAGTCACTTACCCTGTTTGCTTCAGTTTCCTCCTCTGTAAAATGAGCTGGGAAAGGAAATGGCAGACACCTCCAGTAACGTTGCCAAGAAAACTCCCAGTGGAATCACAGAGAGTCAAGCACAACTGAAAAAAATGACTGAACAACAACATGACTGTGCTATAAGAAATGACAAGGGGGTTGAAGAAAAGTAGTTTCAGAAAAACACAGCAAGGCCTGTAAGGACTGTATGAACTGATAAAAGTGAAGTGAGAAGAACTGGGAGATCATTGTGCATAGTAACAGCAGTGTTGTGATGATGATCAACTGTGGAAGATTTTATTGCTCTGATCAAGACAGTGATCCAAGACAGTTCCAAAAGACTCATGATGAAAAAATGCTATTTACCTCCAGAGAACAGATGAGCTCTTGAGTGCAAATTGAAATATGATTTTCTCTATTTTGGGGGGAAATATGGCCGACATGGAAATATGTTTTGCATGATTTCACATGTGTAATTGATATCATATTGTTTGCCTTCTCAGTGGCTGTGTGAGGGAGGGAGAGAATTTGGAACCCAAGATTTCAAAGATAAAGAATTCTAAAAATAAATAATAAATTAAGAAGTCATTAAAAAAAGTATGTAATAAATTTCACATTAAAAATAGCTAAAAAACTGTCCTACCAGATTGATGCCTAAAACAGAGACAGTCAAAATAGAGAAATAAGAATCAACAAAGTCATATGGTAATTTCAGTAGATACAGAAAAGGCTTTTGATAAGATGTACTACTGCCTATTCCTGTTTTAAAAAAAAGAAAACACTAGAAAAGCACAGGAATAAATACTGCTTTCCCTAAGATGATGAGTAAAATCTCTCCGTTGTTGTTGGTTCTTCATTCTTGAAGAGGACCAATGACATCACAAGGGTGATGTCTTGACTTGCACAGGAATTGGATTTGAGTGAGATAGAACTGTGTGAAGTCATCAGCTTCACTCTCTCTTCTAGAGTCATTGAAGTCCAGTGGTAAGCTGAAAGGCAAGATGCCTGGGGCTGGCCCAGGATTCCGTGGCCTTTCTAAATTAGATCTTTCCGGGACCTCGGTTTGCATGAGGCAATGTCCATTCAATGACCAGTGTCTAGGTAAGAATCGAGACAAAGGATAGCCTAATTTACCATCACAAAAATATCAGTCTGAGAGGGGAAGACCTTCCCAGTTTCTGGCCAGAACAGAAAACAGTTGCTATTGACACACTTCTAAGCCATTGAAACTTAAACAATAAGCCATAGAGGCTTGGACTGGGAGTTATTATTGCTTATTCTAGGAAAGCCAGTGATTTGGGTTCAAAGGTGGAGTCAGGTAGATCCACTGGAAACACAAAAGACTATTCCAGAGAATCATTGGATTTCTTTAAAACCGTTGTTGTTGTTGTTGTTCTTCCTGTTTTTTAATTATTTATTTTTAAAGCCTGTGTTTTTGTTTTTGTTTTTTGAGCTGTATTTCAAGAAATCATAAATGAAAACTGCACAGGATGAAAAATAAATTGTCCCAGCTTTTAGACAGAAATCCAGTCCCCAAGCTCTAAAATGTCTTTACAGAATATAAACAACCAAAAATTATATTCCTGTGGACAGAGCACCGACATGGAAGGATATGGCACCCCAAGTGGAGAGAGGGCCCATATATGGCAAAGGGCTTGTGGTTCTGTGTGGCTGCAAGGGTAGCAGAACAGACATCTCTAGTCTCATTTCCCTCCACTTTTCTCCAAGAGAAACTTATTCCTGCCAGGTCCTTTTTTCGGAGCTAGTTCTGGGGTTCTGCAAGCCCTAAGTTCTTCCAAGGTGAAGTGAACCAAGAAGAATAGTCACCACTCTCTAGTCTTGTGCTCTGGTCTGTGAGTGACCATAAGCCCTCTTCTCCATCCTGACCATGACCAGGGCCGTTGTACCCCACATATAAAGTGTGGACAATAATAGCATCTACCTCCAAATAAAATAAATAAGTAAAAGTCAAATAAATTTTTTGTGGCTGTTGGATCTTTGCTTGAAGATGTCCACAGCAGGGAGCCCACCACTGCTTTTAGTATCTTTAAACAAGTATTTATCTCAAACTAAAAGCAAGCATTATCTGTAATGGGCTTACAAGCTAGAAGCTTTTCCAGTGAAATCAGATATAATGGAAAGCAAGGATGTCCATTATCATCGTTACTATTCAGTATTGTACTAGAAATGCTAGCTATAGCAATAAGACAGAAGAAATTGAAGGAATCAGTATAGTCCATGAGAGACCAAAACTATCACTTTTTACAGATGGTATGATGATTCACTGAGAAAACTCTATATTCAACTAAAAAACTAATGCAAACAATTAACATCTTCAGCCAGTGATATTATTACCTAAATTAGTTTACTTATTGACACTACCAAAGCACTCCTTTATAGAGCTAGAAAAAAAAAAAACAAAATTCATCCGGATGTACAAAAGGTCAAGAACATCAAGGGAATCGATAGAAAAAAAGATGATAAAAGAGGAGCCCTTGCAGTGCTTTTTCTCAAACTTTACTACAAAGCTGTAATCATCAAACAGTTTGGTGCTAAATAAAGAGATAGAGAGACTGGTCGGCGGAATAGATTTATGTACATTATATACTGAAGCAAATGAGCACAGTCACCTACTGTTTGATAAATCCAAAGATCCTAGCTATTGGAGCAAGAACCCACTATTTGACAAAAACGATTGGGAAAACTGGAAAGTAGTTTTGGTGAAACTAGATATAGACAAGTAACTCCTGTTGTTTGCCAAAATAAGCTCAAAGTGTATGTGATTTTGACGTAAAGAGTGATATCATGGGGCAGCTAGGTGGCGCAGTGGATAGAGCACCGGCCCTAAAGTCAGGAGGACCTGAGTTCAAAACTGACCTCAGACCAAACATTTGGCACTTACTAGCTGTGTGACCCTGGGCAAGTCACTTAATGCCAATTGCCTTTTAAAAAAAAAAGGAAAAGAGTGATATCATAAGTAAATTAGTGGAGCATGGAAGAAATTACTTGTTAGGTAATGGAGAGGGGAAGATTTCATGAAGAAACAAGGGAAAGAGTGTTACAGTAAATAAAATGAATAGTTTTGTGTACATAAAATTAAAGTTTTTGCATGTGCAGAACCAGTATAACTAAAATTAGAAGAAGGCAGAAAACTAGGAAACTAGTCACATTTATAAGAATAGAAGCCATTCCCCCATTGATAAAGCATATGATTAGGCAGTTTCCAGAGGAAGAAATTGAAATCATCAATAGCCATATTTTTAAAAAATGCTCCAAGTTACTGATGATTAGAGAAATGCAAAGTAAGACAACTCTGAGGAACTACCTCATACTCATTATTTTAGCTAAGATGACATAAAAAAGAAGAATGACCAGTGCCGGAGGAGATGTGGGAAAAGAGGTATACTAATTTATCACTGGAGCTTTGAACGTTCTGGAAAGCAATTTGGAACCATCCCCAAAGGCTGTTAAGTTGTACTTAACTTTTGACCCAACAATACCATTACAAGGTCTATACCCCAGAGAGCAAAGAAAGAGGAAAAGGACCAGTATGTACAAAAATGTTTATAGTAGCTAATTTTCTATGATAGAAAAGAATTTGAAATTGAGGGGGTGCCCATCAGTTGAGGAATGGCTGTCAAGTTGTGGTATATGATTGTGATGAAAGACAAATGTACTATAAGAAATTATGAAGGACAATGGAAGACTGGCATCAACTGATGCAAAACGAAATGGGCAGAACTAGGAGAGCATTGTGTACAATAACAGCAATATTGTAAAGATAATCAACATGAAAGACTTAGTCATTCTGATCAATGCAATGACCTGCCATGATTCAGTGGATTCATGATATAAAATACTCTCCATCTTCAGGGAGAGAACTAATGGACTCAGAGTACAGATGGAAGCACATTTTTTTTTCACTTTCTTTTTTCTTGCCTTTTAAAAAAATATGGCTAATACTGGTCATTTGTTTCACAAGACTATAAAAAAAGGACAAAACATTTGTTATGAGTAAGATGGTACCCAAACTGCAAGCACATTTTTTTTCACTTTCTTTTTTCTTGCCTTTTAAAAAAATATGGCTAATACTGGTCATTTGTTTCACAAGACTATAAAAAAAGGACAAAACATTTGTTATGAGTAAGATGGTACCCAAACTGCAAGCACATTTTTTTTCACTTTCTTTTTTCTTGCCTTTTAAAAAAATATGGCTAATACTAGTCATTTGTTTCACAAGACTTATAAAAAAAGGACAAAACATTTGTTATGAGTAAGATGGTACCCAAAACTGCAGTATCAGAGCTGAGAAAAATGTAATTTTTCTTCATGAAGATTAGACTTTTATTCATAGCTATACCAAAAAAATTTTTTTATGTAACACTTTGTACATTATCTTATTTTATTTGAATCTTATAGGAATCCTTTGAGGTGGGCAGTATAGGTATTCCTGTTTTACAGGGAAGTAATTTAAGTCTCAGAAAGGTCATGTGACTAGGTTGTGTGATAGTCATAAAGCTATTATCAGGAGTGAAACGTTAACCTGTGTCTCTTCTGCCTCTCAACAGTAGGAATCTTTCCACTATACTGTGCTGTCAAACCCAAACCAAAAAGAAGAAAACAAAGGCTAAAAATGACTTTCTCACTCATTCATACAATGCTTATTTTTTCCTTCATACCTTTACTTATGCAGTATCCTCTACTTAGAATTCTTTTACATTCATCCATCCATCCAGACTCAGTGTAAGGAAATTATTGTCAGAAGGATTCCAAATGATGTCATAAGATCTGGCAAACTGAAAACAAACTGTAAAACATCCACTCAGAAATGTTTTGTGGATGTTTTACTTGTAGTTGACCTGGAATTCTTGAACTCTGATGAAGTAGAAGTAGAATTGGTCTAGAACTAGAGAAATTCCCACGTGGAGGTAGAATACTCTGACATGACCTTGTATGATGATGCCACACCTAATGAAAAGTTAAACAGTTTACCCAAGAAATGCATATAGATGTGCTTCAATATCTTGAGAAATCCTCTTTTAGCTCTCACTGGAAACATTTGGGTTTTAATTGAGGCTAGAGTTGGGAAGATGGTATACTCAGTGTCCAATAGTTTCATGATAAAAAATGAAAGTGTATGTGTAGAAAATTTGTGAACTCAGTGCTAAATGAATGATTGACAAAAAAGGATATGGTGCATGTTCAAAGTAATTTTTGCAGATATGAAAAGTTGTAATTTTATTTGATTGGCTGATATATTGTATGGTTTTATAGTTCCTCTTTTATCACTAGAGAATGAATTATAATTAGCATATTAAAACATCTGGGTAGCCTTTGTTAGTCTCTGTTTATTTTGCAGTTAAATTGTTGGTAAAAAAAGTTTTCTCTTAATGTTGATAAATATTTCTCTTAAAAATTTTAAATTGTAGAATGAGCCCCCAACCCTCTGGTTCCTTGTAATTTGATAGTACCTTTAAGAACCGTTGTTAGTAATGTTATTACTAGACACCAAGTCAGCTGGGCATTTAAAACCCCGACGTAGCTACCTTTCAGTACTTATTTAATAACATCCTACTCTTTATTCATTCTATGCTCTTAATTTCCCACCCTTAATCTGTTCTCCTGTATCCCTCCATTCATGGTTAAACTCAGAAAAAAAATTGTCTTGAATCCTTGCTTCTACTTCTCCCTTCTCAGCCCTTTGCAGTCTGCCTTCTAAGCCTCATCATTCAAGTTACTCTTCACTCTTCAAAGTTACAGGCAACCTTTTATTGGCCAAACCTGATGGCCATTTATTTCTTAAGCCTCAGACTTCTTTACTTGTACAGATGCAGTATTTGACACTGAGGACCCTTACCCCGTAGATATTCTTTGATTTTGGGGTTGTCTTGACATTTTCCACTCCTTAAATTCTGGTTCCTGCCTGTTTAATTTGATTTGAGCAACTTTCATCTCCTCTTGATCCCCATGATCCACGTCAGGGGAAGGAAGGGATGATGCTGCCATGATTTAAGTTGATCCTTAGTTATTTCCAGTAGAGTGATCTGGCATTTTTGGAAAGAAATTGTACAGTATTTAATTTTAATTTTTTGAATTTTATTTCTCAGGTGCCAAGCTCCCTGTTATCTGGGCTTGTTCCTGCTTTCAACAGATCCTGAGTAAAGGTACAGCCTAGCACAGGGAATGGGTAAAGGATAGAGCTAAAGGCCTTAGCATAATATTTTTACCTGAAGGTGGGAGTATTTTAAAGCTCCAACAGGGGAGTATTTGATAGGTAATTGGAAAGATGGACAAGAAGCATTTCTTCCCTATAGTCTTTTCTCAGTGAATCATTTGAAGTTTTCAATAGTCAGCTTAAAAGAAAATTGAATTTTTGTGACTTCAAACATGCTTTTGAGTATTGTGATTGATCTGACTTAGTTTCTTACTGATACTTGCAAATTTGTGCTAGTTGCATAAATTGTTTTTAAATGATCAGCTTTAGAAGATGGTAAAGTGAATTAATGATGTCTCAGTTTTGATTTTTAAACAGTCAAATCAGTAAGTAAAAGCCTATTAGTAAAATAGGTAAAGATTCCTGGAAAATAGATAATAGTAAATATCCCTATTCATTCACTCATTTATTTATAATTTTAAAAATTCTGAATTTGTAAACATAAAAAAAGAACATTTCCTTTTATAAAATAGAACGAAAAGAGCAGTGAATATGAAATCACATCTCTTTTCCACACAGCTTGCTTTAGAAAATATATACACACACATACATATATAAAATTTAGCCTGTAACTTTCTACTTGTATTTTTCATTCTGAGCTTCTCTTTTTATGAACATTTAAAAAAAAAAGTTCAATGACTTTGTTTTTGGCCTCAGGATTTTCTAGTCCCACTCTCTTTCCCTACTCTTAATCCTCATTGGGGTAAAAACACAACTCTTGTAATGAATAAGCATAATCAAGGAAATCATGCACACATTGGCCATGTCTGACAATGCTTGTGTCTTATTCAGCACCATCAGTCCATCACTTCTATCTCAGGATAGAAGTACATCTAGTAGTACACTTCATCGTTCCATTGTAGTCCTGGTCAGTTGCAGTGATTAGGACTCTTAAGTCATTCAGAATTGTTTCTCTTTATAAAAATGATGCTGTTTTCTAAATAGCTGCAAAGATTTTTTTTTCTGAGTTAACTGTTACATTTTAGCTGTATTAAGTTTGTGCAGAAGCATTTCAATTTCATGTGATCAAAATTGCCCATTTTATCTCTTGGTATCAATTTTTCTCTATAGCTTCTTTGATCAAGAAGTCTTCCGCAATCCATACTTGTGAAAGGGATCTCCCTGTTCCTCTGATTTTTTTTTTTATGATATGACCTTTTATATCTGGGTCATGTATCCATTTAGAGCTCTTTTTGGCATATGATGTGTGATATCGGTCTAAATGTCATTTCTCCAGACTGTTTTACAGTTTTCCCAGGAGATTTTGTTGAAATGGGAAGGGGAGAATCCTCATTCCCTGGGTGCTATCTCATTCATTAGAATATCAGTTCCTTGAGAGTAGGCACTGTCTTAACTTTTCAGATGGATCCTCAGTGCTTTGTACATACTAAGTGCTTAATGTGTGCTTTTTTTTTCTGTTCATTTCATCTTTGGCCAGTTTCTTGCCTTGGGGAAGGGGAAATGCCAAGACCTGAGTCCTGTGAAAGGACTCCACCCTAAGGTTAGAAGTCCAGGGACTGTGGTGCCATTATTGATAACCTACCTGAACTCATTCCTGAGAGATTAACCAGCTCCCATCTGGTCACACTTGCTCATCCTAGTGATTCCGTGCCCTCTTTGATGAGCAGTCAGATCTTGTTCTCCAGGATCACTTACTGCCTGCTGCCTCATTCCCGTGCCCCTCAACCTAACACATTATTCCCTGCCCCCCAGTGCCCCATACTAAAGCTGCCGACCCCTTCCATTGTGCTCTCTGGAATACCTGCTTCATAGGTAATGAACTTGATTTCGTTTTAATCATTTCCTTTCTCCCTCCCTCTCTCCCTCCATCTTCTGGTCCTTTCTAAGACTTGGCCACCCTTTCCAACTCTGGTTGCCCTTTTACCCCTTCCCTTCAACTCACTGCTCAGGGATAGGGAAGATTCCTTCTTGCTCCCTGTTGCCACTGCTAGTCTCGTAGTATACCTCCATCACTCGGTAACCTCTCCTCCTTTGAAGGTCACTCAACCTGTATCTACTAGCCAATCAATATTGTCTTTTCCACTGCCTCCTACCTTCGGGACACACCCTTTCTTTCCTCAGTGAGTTCAGTGCCAAGCTGCTGAGCAGAGCTGGAGGAAATCATGAACCTGTGCTGGCTGGGTCCACTAGAAGTTTATGGTATCTAACCTTGACTGGGCTCTCATCGTCTAAGGCTATATTGTGGGCTCAGAGACATAAAGATGGGACCTCAGAAACTATCTATTCCAATCCCCTTATTTTATAGTTGAGGAAACTGAGGCCTAAAGTTGTGAAATGAATTGTCCAAGGTTGTACAGGTAGTAAGTGGCAGAGACAGTTCCTCTGACTCAAGATCAAGATTGTAACTATCACTCAGTCATGTTACTTGCCTATATTCGGTCATAAATTTATTATTAAAGGCACATTAGAAACTAAGATTGATGTCTCTATGGTGCCAAAAGGAGCTAGCTCTATTTACAATCCATTAGATACTAAGGAAGGTTAATTTTGTGAAAAGTTTAAGATTGGGGGGTAGCTAGGTGGTGCAGTGGATAAAGTACTGGTCCGGGAGTCAGGAGGACCTGAGTTCAAATGCGGCCTCAGACACATAACACGTAATAGCTGTGTGACCTTGGGCAAGTCACTTAACCCCATTGCCTAACAAAAGCTAAAAAAAAAAAAAGAAAAAGATTGATTGAAACTTCATAACTTTTCCTTTATTTGTTATTTTTTTTAATCTCTGTTGTCTGGGATTGGTGGCTACAAAAACTCAGAAAACATCAAAAGGATACTGTACTTACTTCACAAGAAGGGTGGTGGAGGTAAGAGAAATGGAGAAGTACTGTTTGGATTTTGCAGATAGACTGCTGTTGATTTGCTTTGGTACAGGGAGTTTCCTGTATTGATGAAATCACATGTCTGTTCCAAAATAAAAAGATATAGTCACTGGAGGTAGGGTTGGGGAGAGCACTAACAACTGGGGTGATCAGGATTGAGTTCCTATAGGACCATTGTTTTTTGATTGCATACTAGTAAATTTTGAGCATGTACCCCATTATTATTTTGATTTAATTATTTTCATTCGATAAAAATCCTCATTCTTTCCTTTCTTCCTCCCTTCTCACACATTGAAAAAGAAAGCAAAACGTAATTCTTGTCAAATAAAGCAGATTCCCAGATTGGCCGTGTCCAAAATATGTCTGCCTCTGCACTGGGAACCCCATCACCTCTCTCTCAAGATAGAATCTCTAGAATCATCTCCAGAATCAGCCAGTCAAGGTTGGTTATGTTTACATTATGTGTCATAAAAGTTATACAAAAGTAGAGACAGAAGGATGTAAAAAGATGAAATATTTGATCCTAGAGTCAAAAGAGAGCCCTTGGAGTTTATCGAGTAGAGGCGTGTGTCCGTGCCTGCACTTTAGGAAAGTCACTCTGCTACCCTTGTGGAAGATAGTTTGGGCAGGGGAGAAACTTGAACAAGGCAGAAAGATAAACCAGCACTCTATTGAGTAGTCTAGGTGAAAGGGCCTTCATCAGCGTAGGGGCAGCATGAGAAGAGAGAAGTAACACGTGTGAATGATCCTGTGGAAGTAGAAATGATACACTTGGCAAATGATTGGTTATATGGGGTGAAAAATGGTGTTGGCTTGTGGTTTCCTTGGTGCCTGGAAAGTTGATGGTGTCCTTGACACTAATATCAGGAGGTTTGGAAGAAAGATAATGTAGTGAGATTTGTGATGCAGAGCACAGTCCCAACCATGCTTGCTTATTCTTTTTGCCTCTTTCTTTCCAACTCAGAACCAAAGCAGGGTGGGTCTTATAGAACGGGTAACTGGTAATGGAACCTGACCCTGGGGATTTGAGGCACCTGTCGTATCCATAAGGTGATGGAGGAGATTTAGGGAGTAGGGCATGTTGGGGTAGAGGGAAGAATTTTCCCAGTATCCCTCATGTAGCTGTTGTGGGTGACCAGATAGTGGTTAGGTTATACCTGCCCAGTGGAGGCAGTCACAGAAAGTGAAAGGTTTGGAGCTTGCACAGGGAAAGGAAGGAGTTGGGTTGGGGGAGTGTTGGTGGATAAAGGTGGTTTTGTGGCAGTTTTGGAGACAAGCCCTGTGACTGGTTATTGTTTGGTGGTTCATACACCCCTTGGGATCAGGCCCCCTCTTACAGGCACTGTTCATCCTATCTCCCACTGGCTACCCTTGTCTCTACTGTCTTTGATCTTCCAAGGCCTGGTTCTTTGCTTGTTTGATACAGATTTGCTCATGTCTCCTCCATACTTAAAAAACCCTCACTTATTCCTGCCTTCCCCTTTAGGTAATAGCCTCATTTCTTCTACTTCTTTCCTCTTGTTCTTTTTTGATTTCTTTTACTAGCTCATTATCATTTACCAGCCTCATTATCCAGTGGAAACTCCTCACTCCAAAGTTCCCATGATCTTGTAATTGCAAGATCTAGTGGCCTTTTCTTGAAAGTCCTCATTCTGCCTTTGACATTGTTAATTATCCTCTTGTAGATACTCTCTTCTGAGTTTTTGTGAAGCTTCTGTCTTCTTGGATCTCCTCCTACTTAGCTCCCCATTTTTCTGTCCTCTTTGTTGGATCTGTCAGTGTCCACGGCATACTCAGCAGTTGATGGTGAGTGTTCCTAATGCTCTTTCCTGAGACAACTCTTCTCTTTTTTATATTTTCTTACTTATATTTTCTGACCCGAAGCAAAGAAAACAAACTTATTTCCTTTAGCTGCCGCCTGTCAGCTGCTGTATTCCTGACCAATTTGGTGTGTGGCCTATAACAGATACTTAATAAAGGCTTATTGATTACTGATTGAGTGATTGGACTAGGACTTAAAAGAGGAAGAAAAGGAGGAAGGAGGCGGCTTCCGAGCGATTGCAGGAAAGTACCTGATTATAATCATTATTGGCGATCATCCATTCTCTCTCTCTCTCACCCAGGTAGCTCAGATTGGATTTCTTTTAATTGTATACTATACTTTGAGATTCTCATTTTGTATTAATTTTGATCTTGGTTATAACAGTCAGTAATCTGACTTTACAAAGTGAATTGCTTTGGAAATTGCTCCCACATCAGGAATGAGTCATTTTCTCTTTTTTAAAAATGTAATTGGTTTTATTGTTTGGTGCTTACCTTGTTCAGTGCCCTCTGACTCTTTTGGAAGAAAATATTGTAATTTATGTGTGTGAGACTTCTGTGTAGTCTACCATGTGACTTGTTTCTTCTGAGCCATAACTTCCCACATTTCATGTTGTCCTTCCTTATGCTTACTTTTGCTTGGAAGTTACTGAGTATTAAATATTTTAATGTTTAGTTTATAAGGTCTTACCAAGTGTTTCTGGTGCTTTTTCTTTACTTCCCAAGCCTGTGCTACCAATATTGACATAAAAGTTGCAGTTTTTTTCCTTGGAGTCTTTTTTTTTTCTTTTTGCAAATATTTATCAGAAACGTTATGCTATGGGATAACCAACTGTCCTGTGAAATGATGTTTCCTGTTGCCTTTATATTATGATAAAAACCAATGCTGCCCCTTCCTAGTCAGGAGAGCATAAGAGTCATTCCATTAAGCTACACCGTTTTGTTTCCGGTTTCCTTTGTAGGACTAGAGTCAAGTCTGATACAATTCGTGCCCTCCAGTATTTTCAAAGATCCCACATTTTAGAATACCAAGAGCTTGGTTAGTTGTTATAGGTGATCAGAAATGTGTGGGATTCTTAATACCCTCAGTCTCCTTTTCTGACATTGTCATAGCAGAAATAGAAGAGGGACTTCCTCAGAGAAGGCCAAGAGCCATTTTGTATTTCACATTGAATGGTGTACTTGCTCGGTATATAGCAGACGTTTAATAAATACTTGTTGATCAGCTCCTTACAATTAAGAGAGCTGTCTACCTACTGACAAGTTAAGTGGCTTGCCTAGGGCCATGCAGTCAGCCTGTGTCAGAGGAAGGGCTTGAACCCACGACTTCTGGATTCTAGTAGACTTCTCTCCAGCTCCTCAGTGCCCTGCCATAGATCTAAGAGCCATTGGCAATGGCTTAGAGTGCTAGGAGTCTGTGGAGTACCTCTTTTAGACTACAGTTTCCTTGGTGTAAAATGAAAGGATTTGACTTGACCACCTCTAAGAGCCCCTCAAGCTCTGTGATTCTTTGACATCATTGCTGTACCATAGATATATCATAGATTAAGGAGCTGTTTATGCTTTGGTCTGGGAACCTGACTGCCATTGATATTAACATTTTTGTGGGACAAACAGATTCCGAGTTCTGAACAACAATTTAATTTAGGTATGAACCGTTAGGTGTGCTTGAATTTTAATGGTGTTTGCTATTTTGTCATAAAAAGAGATTGAAAATCTGAGTCATTGTGCTGATCAGAAGATGGGTGGCAGCAGCCCTTGCCTGCCCTAATGCAGAGGTTTTTTACCCTTTTTTGTATTGTGGACCCTTGTGGCAGTCTGAGGCCTGTGAATCCATCTCA
This sequence comes from Phascolarctos cinereus, assembly GCF_003287225.1. Lineage (NCBI taxonomy): Eukaryota > Metazoa > Chordata > Mammalia > Diprotodontia > Phascolarctidae > Phascolarctos > Phascolarctos cinereus. The sequence goes on along the minus strand of NW_027555958.1, from coordinate 10,995,231 downwards.
GAATAAGTGCATAAAATCAAATACATACAATTACAAAAGAAACTAATTACACTGAAATAAAGTTATTGAAATATTAAACAAGTTCGTGGATCCAAGGTTATGAATCCCTGCTTATAGGTTTCTACCTTTTTGAAAATATTAGTAGGTTCCTAGTTCTCTAACTAAAAAAAAAAAACTTGAGGTTGTTCTCAACTCTGTAACTAACTTTATGGTGATGGTCTTTTTTTTCTAGGTATATCACATTAAAAAAATCTCCCGTAAAAATTTTGAAAAGAATGGCAGCAGAAACTCAGACACTTAACTTTGGGCCTGAATGGTGAGTTTCTCTTTTTTTTATTTCATTAAACATTGAGTGATCTTGGGAAACCTAACATCTGTCTCTCAGGGGACTATTACAACTACTACTAATACTATGATATTTGCATATCATATATAGAAGAAGTTTGTGAGCAGCACAGTATTTGTAAGGCACCTGGAAAAATCTGTGGAATTCAAAGTATTTTTATTTTTGCATATGGGTCTTAGGCTTTTGACTTAGATGAAGAATTAACATACTTTTATAAAACCTAAGAACATCTCATAACTGATTATCTGTTCTGTTGGGGGAGAGCCCTGCTGTAGAAGATCTCAGAGGTTGATTAATAACAAGATTTCTTTTTGACCATTGAGTGCATATAATTTATTTTTAGAGTAATTATATTTTCATGGACGTTATTCTGAAACTGTTAAGTGGTTTGCATTTCCTAAATGGGCAAGAAGCTTAGAAACACACTGGATTAATTTAATTTAAATTTTTTTTAAAGTTACTACTAGTGATCCATACTTAACTTTCAAGTTGACTTCATAGTTGCTTATATTCACCTTTATCATAAGACTTGAATTTATTATAATATATTGTGGTTAGTTTTTTCCTTCTATAAATTTGATCATTATGTCCTTTCTATTGTGGTTTGAATAATAATCCATTGCTCTTTCAGTCCTTGATCCAGCTCCTTTTGTGGTACCAGGTGCTGTGATTTTGTTTTTTAAATATAAGCACGTGTGTGGTAGGGGTTTTATATTGTCCATATTTGAGAGGCAAGATGATGTAATGGATAAAAGATGGACCTAGGAATGGAGAAGACCTGTATTTTGTCTCTACATGAAATCCTGTCAGGTAAAAAAAAAATCATCTTCTTAGATGGTATTCTGATGGGATCAGTAGGGGTAATCTTCACTTTTGCAAATCCTGGTTTTTCTTCCTTTTTAATCCTTTCTTAAAAGTATAATATTTAGTTTTGTTTTTAAAATTTATTAATAGTTACATTGTCAAAAGATACTTCCTAATAAATATACAACCCCATACTAAGTACATTCCTAAAAGCCATTACTTCATCAGTAATTTATAGGAAGGAAGGATCAGGGGGTCCTTAAAGACTCTTAAGTTTGATCCCTTCCTTTCATGATGAGTAAATCGAGGCCCAGAGAGGCTGAGAGCATCTCTGAGGCCGTATAGAGAGTGAGGAGCAGACGACAGGCATTTGAATACGAGTCCCAGGACTGTCCAGTCAATCATCTCTTCCTCGCCTTAGTGCCCGCCTGGGTCCTGGAGATTTTTGGCTATCTAGCTCTGTCTGTGCATGCAGATTACATGTATGTGATTACAAAGAGAGTAAATTTATACCTAGAAAAATTGGATTTCGGTTTCTACCTTCTTATTTATAATAACCGTGTGACTTTGGTCAAGTCATGTCCCCTCTGTGGGCCTCATTTTCTTCGCAGGTAAAACAGACTACACAGTCGCATGATAACATGCATCTGTACCTATATATGTGTGTGTGTGTGACTTGATGAACTATCAGCAAGACTCTTCAGTCCAGCTTTGTGACTCAGTGGTTGAAATGCACTCTTGCTGTGTATTTTTCATTTGTAGTTGGTTTGATCAGTTCTTTTCTAATTGCTGTGAGCATTTTTTGAGGGCAGAGACTGTTTTTGTCTTTATTAGTATTTCCAAATATTAGTGTAAAAATTCTGTGGTAAATAATAAGTGGTTAATAAATGCTTGTTGAGACTTCATGCCAAACTGGTTGCCTAACAGCCCTATTCTACCAAAACCCTGAAGTTTGCCGCAGTCTAATGATAATCAGTTAATCAAGTAAGAAACTATAATAAAAGACTTCTCCTACCCCAGAATTGCACAGAAATCCAAAATTGACTGGCTCCCTACCAGCAAATCCACTTTTATGTGCAGTTCAGCTTCCCTTGTGAGACCAGAGTTGGCCAGGGACACGATTACGTAGCCTGCAGTCCTCTATGTCCAGATGCAGTAAGGCTGGAGGCCTAGCCTTGAGGAAGCCTTAGGTGGGGATCTTAGAAGCCTCAAGGAGTGGCAGTGAGGATGCCCCAGTGTTCCACATGCTGAATCCTGGGATTCCACAGAGGTCCCTGAAGATGCAGCTCGTTGAACCTCAGAAATCCAGAGGAGGCTAGACCTGGGGAGGTGGAGATCAGTAGCAAAACCCAAGGGACTCGGAGTGAAATCATCAGGGCACCCCCCTCCTCCTCAAAAGGGGGGAGAAAGCAGGCAAAAGTCCCAACGAAGCTGAAGGGGCGAGCAAGTCAAAGAAAACACCATCTAATTTCAAACATTACTGTACTTCTAACTTTGATTTTTCACAAGGATTACATGAATACCTAGGAGAAATTCAGTTATAAAAACTGAAATAAAAGATCTGGAGGAAGGAATTGGAAAGAGAATAGGTAGTTTAGAATAGAGAAACTGGTAAACCTCGATGAAGAAATAAGATCACTTGAAAATTAAAATTTGCCAAACTGAAATCAGATTTCATGAGATAGCAAGAAATATTAGAACAAAATCTGAAGATGGAAAAAGTAGAAGAAAAGATAAGCCATCAGATCAGAAACAACTGATATGGAAAACAGGTCAAGAAGAGATAATTTAATATTCATTGGACATCCAGAAAACTGTGACTTTAAAAAAAATTTTAAAATCTGGCGATACTCTTCTTTTCAAGAAATTATAAATGAACACTGATTAAATCTATTAGAACAAATAAAGACAAAAGGGAGCAATCCATCACCTACTGAAAGGAATCCAAATGATTAAGTATCAGGAATATCATAGCCAAAATTCAGAGCTTCCACATCAAAGAAAAAGACTACAAGCATGCTGAAAAGAGCAGTTCAAGTCCAAAGAACTGCAGTCACAGTCATATAAGACCTGGTAGCTTACTGTGTAAACATGAGAAGATCTGCACTACAAAATCCCAAAAGGTTCCAGAGATGGTCTAAGAGGTGAGAACTCAGCTTGCAGAGCGGAGCATGTATGATTCTACAGGGGAAAAAATGGTTCTTGAATGGAATAGGGAACTTGCAAGTATTCCTCCTGAAAAGAACAGCGCTGAATAGGAAGTTTGAAATACAAACTTGACAGTCCAAACAGACCTAGAAAGGTCAATTTATTTGAAATTTTGGAAGGGGCTTATCCTATGATGGGGGAGAAGAAACAAGTGTCTTTTCAGAACATTAATGACTTCAAAGAATATGAAGAAAGTTGAGTAAGAAAACGGGTCCTGAGGGTGGATTGGTTCTGTTCTGAAGTTTTGAGGAAAGGAAAGAGAAAGGAGAGCGAAAGGAAGAATGTGTAGAAATAAGAAAAAGGGAATATTTGCTCTTTTTCATAAGTGGGGCACATGAGAATTGTATACAAACATGGAGAGAATGTGTGTGGGGGGGATTAAACGTCAGATGACCTCACTCTTATTTGGGGGAAAAACAGGTTTGAAAACCCACACACATGCAGTGAAATACAGCATATTCAGCAGGGAAATAGCCAGGAAAGGGTGTGGGGCGGGGGTGTAAAAGGGGTAGGATGATACTGGGGAGCAAATAGTCACAAACCTACAATCTTCCTGATTTTGATGGAGGGGAATACAAAGGGGAAAAGTGGAAAAGAACCCAAGTGGTGCGAGCCTTAGATTGCCTTTTAGACAGTTGGGGAAAGGCTGACTAAATGGTGGCATATAAATATAAAGGAATAAGTAAGAGATGTAGTAAGAGATGATAAACAAATGGAGAGAATTCTGGGTAGTATGAAGTGCGGGAGAACCAAGAGAACATGTTATATAAAGGTAATACTGAAAAGAAAAACCAACTTTGAAATGCTTAGGAACTGATCAAAGCAGTATTCAACCTTGTGTTCAGAGGATCTATCTGGGATGAGACGTATTGCCTACCTCCTGATAGAAGGGCAAGGCTACTGTATGGATTTCTTTGGCTTCACTATACTTGTTTGTTATTTGGGTTTCTTCTCTTCCTCTCTTTTAATTAAGAAAGGGTTAACAGTAGTGATACCAAGAAAAAGAGGGGCATTTTAATGCTTTTAAGATGCCTGAGATGTATTACATTCCAATAGGAGGACAAAAGCTTGTTAGTTCTTGCATGTTGGATACAGAACATAGAGGGTTTGTGGAAGCAGCCAGTCTGGCTGTAACAGAAGCCCCCAGAGTGCAGGGATGGGTCCTCTGTTTGTGTCTCAAGCACCTAGCACAATTGTTTTGTTCTTGGTACATCATGAAATGTTTGTTGAGATAAGTAAAATTGAATGCATGAGAGGGAGCCATCATGTGAAGTAAGGTTGGGAAATTGGGTTTGATTTAGGGATCTCAGATGCCAGCTTGAGGAATTTAGACTCACATAAGGAAGCTAAAGAAGGTTTCAGTCAGTGGAGTGATGAGGTCAGATCTGTGTGAAGAATAAGGTAGAATGGGGAAGGTTGGCTATGGATGTCAGGCTGTTAACAGCAATCAATATATGGTCTGAAGTAGGGCAGGAGGAGGGAACTGAGGCACTGAGGTGGAGGAAGTGAAGGAGGAAGGAATGTTAAAAGACTAGGAAAATAACAGTAACATTTCTCTTGGTTTGAAAATTGGCAAAGCACCTTGTACAAGGAAGATCATGATTCTAAGAGATAAAGTACAAAAATCTGAATATCAGTGAAGTGGATCTGAGCTGTTCTGCTCAGTTAAGGAGTCGGCTTTCCTGTCATTGTTTGTGGGGATCAGTGTGCCTTAGGATTTCCTCATTGCTTTTCTTGCATGAACTGTAGGGCAACACAGTCTAAGGCTTTCTTGATAGATTTTCTGAAAGAAGACGAATGACTTTAAACTCTTTATTTACATCTTATAGAAAAAAATCCAGACTAGAAAACTCGAATTTCCCCCTTTATGTTTTTAAATTTTTTAAAACAAAATTTTTTTCCTAAATAATGAAAATCTACCTTCTCTCTTTCTTCTCCTCTCCTGCTGAAAAGAAACACAAGTCACTTGCAATAAACATGCCTACTCATGCAAAACAAATTCTTACTTTGACCATATCAAAAACAAACAAACAAACAAAAAAAAAAAATATATATATATATATATATATATATATACATATATATACACATATATATATATATATGTGTGTGTCTCTCTCTCTCTCAGTCTGTACTCTGAATCCATCACCTCTCTTTTAGGAGGTAGGTAGCATGTGTCTTCATGGGTCCTGTGGAAATGTGAGGTTGGTCATTTCATTGATCAGAGTTATGAAGTTAAAATTTTTCATGGTTGTTTGCCTTTACAGTGTTGTTATTGTATAAACCGCCCTCCTGGTTCTGCTCCCTTCTCTCTGCATTAGCTCGGAGAAGTCTTCTCAGGTTTGTCTGAAATAATGCCTTTCATCCTTTCTTACATCATAATAGTATTCCGTTACATTCAGGCCGCATAACTTGTTCAGCCATTCCCCAGCTGATGGGCCAGCATCCCCTTAAGTTTCCTGTTTTTTGCTAGAACACAAAAGAGCTGCCATCATGATTGATATAAGAATATCGGCTCCTTTCACCTAGCACGTGCCCCAGCACATAATAGATACCAAATAAAGGTCTTTCAGTTAGATTGATTGATTTATCACATTTGAATTTATTTTGGTTTTTGAAATTGAGGTCATCAGTGTAGACCCTAGGATATAAAGATTTTTTTTTTGGAAGATGCTTAAGTGTCTGATATCTTGGAGATTTGGGTGAGAGATTTTTGTGGGCTGGGAGAGACAGCAGTTAAGTATATCGTTAATCTTGAAGCTCATCTGACTCAGTTCTATTGGCATGTGAGACTGACGCTGCAGGTACTATTTTATTATGAATAGTAAATTCAGAACTGTATTGAACACATTTTCTGATGTATTAAACCTCATGTTAAGCAGCTTTTCTTTAAAACCCAGAGTAGGAATTTTCAGCTACTAGATTAGGAACGGAAATCTTGAAATAGGTTCTTTTACATTGTCAGCTACTCTGGTTGTTGAAAATGAGTCCCTTTCTAGGCAGTAGGTGAGCCTGGCCATGTTATGGATGCCTGAGTGGAGGACAAGGGCAGGACTAAGTTCTAGTGATTGACGAGGTGGACTCTTCTCTTATGAATGATTTCACATCTTTAACAGCTGGGCAATTTTTGTAGCATGAGTAATTAGGATTTGTTATATGAAGATTTACTGGTATTAGTTTGAAATAAGTTGTTTGCTTGATGCAGAGGAGTGCATTACTGAAATCACTGTGTTTGTGCTGTGCTGAGAGGTGCATTCATAGTGAAGGCAGCCGCCAACTCCTTTCCACACGACAGGTGTATAAAGAAACCATGCTCTAATTACTTAGAATGAGGAACAAGAGATAATTTTGTGTACTCTGTTAACATGTGTTTACTTGAGAGCTTGATTTAACAAGCTCTCCTATGGCCTCAAACAAGGCACACTGTTTTATCATTTACGTGCATCAAGTTCTCATCAGTGTTGTTCATTGCTGATAATATGAATTATGGGGGCAGCGAGCTGGTGCAGTGGATATAGCACCGTCCCTGGATTCAGGACGACTTGAGTTCAAATCCGGCCTCAGACACATAACACTTACTAGCTGTGTGACCCTGGGCAAGTCACTTAACCCTATTGCCTAGCCAAAAAAAAAAAACAAGATAATATGAATTATGGAACTTCAAGCAGCCAATGGTTTTTTCTCTGCTGTGCTGCAGAGAAATATCTTTAATATCTTAATAGTTCTCATCAAAGTGGATAATCTTTTCAGTGGTGAGGATTTTAACTTACCCACACTTTCTTATCTTGTATACTTTTTTCTTCTTACGTGAATCCTAGTGGCCACCCAGCATAAAGGGTGCTTGCCTCTAGATCAGTGATCTACAAATTGTTTTGATCATGTATGCTTCTCAGTTTAAAACAGTGAGCAGGCAGCCCTAGCGTATTCTGTTTATTCATGAAATGTTTACATGTATGATGATATCATGTATGTTATTTTTAAAAATACACAAAAATAGAACTTAAGGTTGAGACAAAGATAAAATAAACAATATTTTAAAATACCTTAAATTTTATTTTATAAATAAATTGTCCACTAAAATAAATAACTTTTTAAAAGAAAACAATCTGATTGAATATGCTTCATTGTTTTAAAAAATTTTAGCTATTACCCTCTGTGGTAAAAAATTTGATTTTAAGTTGAGTTTTATTTTGATGCCTAATATTTTACAGCTGTCGTGGCTGAAATACACACCTAATAAAGAGACATAGGTCAGAATGGAAGGAAGAAGGTCATCATTGACTGCATTTACTAAATCATGTTGCTCATTTTGCAGTCTCGGCAATTCCATGGAGATTTTTGTTGAAATTGGCTAATCATTTTCCACCTTTTGTGGTGCAAATCCATTCTTGCAACTAACCAGAAAGTATTGTTGAATTAAATTAAATTTTAATTTTAAGTTAACAGTTTACATTTTTAATAAATGGGTTCAAAATCCACTGAAACTCTTCATTTTGGAGAATTTTAATAAGTTAAAAAAAGTTTTTTAAAATTTGCAGATAAGATAGTTTTAAATTTGTGAAAAATTCACATAATTCTTGGCAACAAAAGCTTAGTTTTTTAAGTGTTTTATAAATCATGATGATAATTCACTTTACATATATTTTAACTCATTTGATCCTCTCAACAATCCTGTGAATAGGAACTATTATCCCTATTTTATATATGAGGGGAAACTGAGTCTGAGAGAGTTGAATAGACTTTCCCATGGCCACCCAACTAGTAATGTCTAAGGCAGGATTTGAATTCTAATCTTCCCAACTCTTAAATGCAGTGCTATGATGCTACCTTGCTGACTGTGTATGATGGCTTCATATGACAATTATTTCATCTCCAGTATTCATAAAGAGAACGGTTGTCATTAATGGCTGTGAAGTTGTTTCCGGTATTTATGGTAATTTCAAATTTTTACTACGCTTTTCATCAGCTTTTATTAGATCAGTATTGTTTTTTCATAATAATGAGGGTGAAGAAGACTGTTACGGACCAGGAGTAGAAATACCTATTAGTCCTGCCATTTTCTTCTTTACTTTTACTGGCATTATTAATATTACCTTCAGTTTGCAATATCTTTGCAGATAACATTTCAAGCTAGTTATTTTGTGAGGGTTAGTATACTTAAATCCGTAAATTCATTTTTCTGGGTACACAACAAAAATAATAGGTTGCAGTATTCTAAAAGATGACAACAATAGCGAATAATTCACATTTATGTAAGGCTTCAAGGTTTGCAGAGTGCCCCTGACATGGATATTCTATTAATTTTCTGTTTTCTAAATTAAAAATAATTGTAAATTCTAATATTTTCTTTGCACTGTGTTGGATCGTCTTAGGTAGCCCATTTGGAGACTCCTGCTTCAGGTTTCTTGATAGTGGTAGAACAGAGCACATGGATTGTCCATCTTGTCCAGCCTATCTCCATTTCTTTTCACATTCTCTTTGATGAATGTATTGCAAGCCATTTACTCCTTTCTCATTGTCTTTTAGGTGTCCTGGGATTTTGATATTTCAAAAACCATGGTATTCCAGCTTTATTTAAGAAATAGAATTGAATCAAGCAGCATTTATTAAATATCATTGAGGCGCCAGTTACTATCTCAGGTGTAGAGTGAGAAGGACAAAGACAAAAATGAAAGACGCTCTGACCTCAGAGGGATTGTTTTCTGTGGTGGGAGACAAAACATACATCTGAAAGTACAGACCTAATAAATACTAGGCAGTTTGGGTGGGGCACTGGTAGTTAGAGGGAATAGAAAAGACTAGTAGAAAGAGAGAGGTAGTGTTTGAAATGCTCTTGAAAGGTAAAAGGGTCTTAAGAGGTGGAGATGAGGAGGAGTGCATTACAGGCATGGGAGCTAGCCATGTGAAAAGATGTGGAAGTGGGAGATGAAATGTCCCTTGTAAGGAACAGCTAAGAAGGCCATTTTGGCTGGATCAGATTGCAGGGGTGGGGGGCATTGTTAGCCAAGTCTGGAGAGGTAGGGTAGAGCCAGGTTATAAAGGACTTTTAGATACACAGAAGAAGAGTTAATATGTGATCCTAGGCGTGTGCCCCAGGCGAATCCACTGGAGTTGGTAAATGACATGGACAGACCTGTGTTTTGGGAACATTGTTGTCTTTGGAGGGAAGCGAGATTCACAGTAGGGGGTCCAATTAGGAGGCATTAGTCCAGGTGACAGTGATGAACTAGGGTGGGGGTGGGGGTGGTGTTTGGAGAGAGCAGTACAGTGAGCAGTCAGGGATGACATCCATCTTTCTAGTGACTAGAGGGGTGGTGGTTACCTTGATAGGAATGGGAAACATCTGGAAGAGGGTGGGTTTTGGGGAAAGATAAAGAGTTTGATATATCTCTGGCAGTCCAGTTATAACTGTCTAATAGGCATTTGATGATGTGGCAGTGGGACTTAAGAGAGACTGGGCTACACATAATTTTGAGAGTCATCTGAGATGATACTTAAATTCATGGGAGCTGATTAAGTCACCTAAAGAAAGAAGGTAGGAAGATAGGAAAAGAGGGTCTAGGATGAAGCCTTGGGTGATGCCCACTGTTAAGGAACAGGCTGTGGATTGTGGTAGAACAAAGGAGATGCAGGAGTGGTCAGACACCTTGGAGGAGCCCCCGAGGGAGGGGACAGTGAACAGCATCACTGAAACCACGAGAGGAGAGTGGCCAGCAGTGACAAATGCCACACCGAGATAAGAAGGAAAAGCACTGAGCAAAGGCCATTCGATAGCAGCTGAGAGCCGCATAAAGGGAATCTTCACAGAGTACACTCAGTGTGTGTGTGAGTCTTCTGTTGCCTTTGTTGACTGACTGTCTCATTTGCAACTCTGCTTTTCCTCCAGGCTTCGAGCTCTGTCCAGTGGTGGCAGTGTGACGTCCCCTCCTCTTTCTCCAGCATTGCCGAAGTATAAATTAGCAGACTACCGCTATGGGCGCGAGGAAATGTTAGCACTTTTTCTAAAGGATAACAAGGTAATCGTACGGGCTTTAAAACAGGAGAAGACCGAGAGCGCCCCAGGATGACCTGTGACTGGAGAGAACAGTGTGTCAAAGGGCCTTCGACAGCAGGCTGTACGCGCACCTTCTCCCACCCCCAGCGGCTTTTGACGATGCCTTTTTCCCTCAATTGAGTCAGTTCTGGCAGTGTGCTGGCAGCAGGGTCTCGCCCTGAAGGGGAAGTTCTGCTCTGAGTTACACCACCTGAGGTAGACGGGAGAGCAGTTAGTCCTTAATCTGCCTTTTCCAGGTGGCATTTTCCCTAAATACCTCTCATCTCTTGACTCTTTGCTCCCCTGAGTTGCAGACAGGAAGTCCAGTCCCCTCCAGGACACTGTGTGCCCTGTGGTTGTGGAGACGGGAGTTAGGAGCTCTGGCCTGGGCCACTTCCAGTCCTGGGCCTCTCTCTCTGGCTCCATGTTACTGAAGCCTTAGACCTGAGCTTGAGGGCACAATGCCCGAGTTCTTTTCAGAAGCAGCAGCAACAAAGATGACTGACATGCGGTGGTTTATGGTTTCCCTGACTGTACATAGATTACTTCACTGTAGCCTCACAGCAGCCTGTTCTCTTACTCCCATTTTTCTGATGAGGAGACTGAGGGTGAGAGAAGTAAGTGACTTTCACAGGCTCACTTAGGCACCTGGCTACAATGCAGACAGCTGCGTTTAAAGTACTCTTATGGTTTCCATCAGGTGAGGGTGGGGGGAGAGTACAGATTCGTGATGCACCTAGCTACTGATTTCTGTGTGGTGGTTTGCTTTTCTGTATTACTTGAATCAATTGAAAATTGCTAACTTTGGACCCAGGCACTTTTAAAATTTGTGTTTCAGAATTTCATCTATTTTACTACTTTTTGTTTTTAAGTTAGATTCATTTCTGAATATAGCTCTTCCTTCTCCCATGCCCAGGGAGCCTTCCCTTTTCAGGGGAGGAGAACAAGAGCAGTTCTGCCAGGCAGCCTGCCCCATTGAGCCAGTAAGACGCGGGCAGCCTTCTGCTCCCTTCAAAGGGAAGGGCGTGATGGGCAGCTTTCCCGGCTCTCGGCCCTTGAGTTTAGGGGGACAGGGTGGCAAATTGGGCAAGTCAGTGCAGGGTCTTTTCTCCCCCTATAATGGGAAAACCTGAGACAGATCCCTACATCAGGGCAGTGCTCCTTGGCTGCTAGTAACATTTGTGCTGCACGTCCTACTCAGCGTTTGGCTGCCGGTCATGGTCTCTGCTCTTCTTGCTTCCCCAGATCCCTTCAGACCTTAAGGATAAGGAGTTTTTGCCCATTCTCCAGGAGGAGCCCCTGCCGCCACTGGCACTAGTGCCTTTTACAGAAGAAGAACAGGTTGGTGTCCCTCTCTTCTCATCTCTGGCAGTTAGAGTTTGGTTTACATTTAGAGAAGAATGATGATCATCAAAATCAGAGTCCATTTGTCAGGTGCTTTTGGAAGCTCAAATGCTTTGCGTGCTTTCTTCTTTTGAGCCTCAGTAACTCTTTTGGGCTGCTAGCTGGCGCCATAGTGCATCAAGCACTGGGCCTGGAGTCGGGATGGTGCGGCATCTTCTTCCTCAGTTCAAATCTGGCCTCAGACACTTACTAGCTATGTGACTTTGGGCAGGTCACCCCTGTTTGACTCAGTTACCTCATCTGCAAAATGAGCTGGGTGAAGGAGATAACTGGAAGATACTGGAGCAAACCACTCCAGTATCTCTGCCAAGAAAACCCCAAAAGGAGTCACAGAGAGTCGGACATGACTGAAAAACAACTGAACAGGTAGCTCTTTTATAGGGGTGGTGAAATGAATATCCTCATTTTTACAGAAGTGGAAGCAGTTTCAGATGCAGTGTGAAAGGTCACATGTCCAGGAGGAAAAGCCTTAGACTAAAAATCTGAGCACGCAGCTACCTCTTGCACCTCTTTTTTTCTTTCAGCCAAAGACAAGGATTATTAGAACATCTGCCATATTGGGCAGACTTTTAAGGAGTCTGAACGTGCGTAAGCCATGGCTAGATTTGAAGAATCCCAGCAGTGGCTAGATTATAAGAATCTGAGCCTCTTGTTGGAGAAAAGACGGACCTTATATACACAGAAAGCCTGTGGGAGGGACCTAGGAGTGGTCAGTAGGTTGGGGTGAACAGAGCTCCTGGGACCTGGATTTTGTGGCCGTCCCTCTCTTTTGCAGCTTTGACCCTGCCTTGGGGACCTGATGCCAGTCAGCCTCTCTGGGCCTCTTGCCTTGCTGCTGCTTGCTGGGTGGGTTAGGGTTATTTGCTTTTTTGTAGTAAGCGATGATATGGCTTGGAAAGAGTACTCGAAGATTGCTAACTGTAGACCCAGACACTGTTTAGTGTGTGATTCAAAATGTAATTTATTGCTGCCTATTGTTTTTAAGTTAGACTCATTTCTCAGTATAGCCCTTCCTTCTCCTCTGCCCACTGAGCCTTCCCAGGTGAAACAGGTTCTAGAGAAGAGCCGCTCAGCCAGCCCTAACCAGCACATCAAGTGCTTATTGCCCCCTGTGTGAAATGAGAATGAAGCTTTATAACGGTCTGGGAGAACCAGAGCCCATGCCGTGATGGCCCTGAGGTCAGCCAGGTGTGCAGTGGCTGTTGGACACAGCGCTTTGTCGTTCCTGCTCTGCTGCTCTTCTCCCAGGAGTGCTCCTTTCTCCATAGCCCAGACCTTTTCCAGCACACTATGAAACTGTCAGTACTCCAACTTGGACACTTACCAAGTGCCCAGTTAGCTTTCTCATAGGGTTCTTTGCCTTCTAATATGTAGTTTCCTTCCTTCAAGTTAGCTGGTTTTTCTTAGCGGTATCAGAGGGATTGAATGTGCAGGTAAGTGAGAGAAAGGCGATTCTCTCAGGGTGGTGTTGCTCAGGTTAGTGGTGAGTCACATGTTCTTCCCAAAGTGACTTGTGATGCTTGATTATCAGCATTGAGTCCTTTTCTGTGGGAGATAGCAGCGATCCTGGATTTGGCATCCGAAGACCTAGGTTCGGCTCTCCCCTGTCATTTAATAGCTCTGTGACCTAGGCAAGCCACTTAACTTCTCTGCCTCAGTTTCCTTATCTGTAGAACGGGAATACCTATAATCTGAAGAGAGGAAGAGTGCTGGATTTGAAATTAGAAGACTTAAGTGTGAATCCCTGTTCTGCTATCCATGTGACCTAAGCTATTCATTTGCCCTTGCTAGGCCTAATTTCCTTCTGAAACATGAAGGTGTGGCATTTGATAGTTGTTAGGGTCCGTTTTGGCTCTCAATTGAAGATCCTCTGGTCTCATCTACTTTGCAGGCTTTTTCTGAGGATTAAGTGGGAGAATGGAAGGGAACAGGATTTATAAATCTCAACCATTATTATTATGCCCTGTGTTGGTAGCACTCACAACTGCTGTAGAGGAAAATGTGCTTCCTAAACCCAGTATTTGAGCTAGGTTTTTATCCATTTCCCCATGACAGCTCCTGATGACCATATCCTTAGATAAACAGCCATTTTCATTTTATACCTAGAGGTGCTAAGGTCCTGATAAATAAAGCAGAAGGAAAATTACAGTCACAGGGCCTTGTCTTGAGGAGTTGACAGTTTTGTCAGGGAAACAGAAGGAACTTGCTGAAGGGAAGTCACTTTGGCCAGATCATTTGAATGGTTCACTTGGAACATTAACTGAGGAAGGACCGTCATTATTCAGGGGCAGGTTTTATTAATTCTGATTCCTCTTTGTTATTGCCATTACCTGTTACCTGTTGATGCCGTTATCTTCCTGATTAAAATATAGTATTTCCATGACCACTTTTATTGTTATACCAATATCTAAGACAAAATAAGTCTGATGTTTGAACGCGGTTTTTGGTTTTTTGGTTTTTTTTGCCCCAAGCCGTAAGAAGTTTTCCACTGAGGCTGGAGGAGGGAAAAAGCCCCAAGCCAGGAGAGGCCTCAGTGGTATTGCCATCCACACGTCCACGTAGTAGAAGCTGTGAGAACTGCAGTCTGTTGCCCAGGGGCACTCACCATTCTGCTGTCTAGTTTTTCTTTACCACAGAATGTTACCGTCCCAAGAGTCACAAATACCCTTTGGTATCTGGTGGTTTTCAACGGGTTTTGAAGTGGCTATAGTTTTTGGAGTGCCACAAATAGGTACTTGGCAGCCCTTGATTTCATTTAATTTTTTATATATAAACTTGTTTGTCTCACAGGAGGATTGAGGACCTTTTCCCATTAACTATAATAAATCAACTAACATTATGCCATATACTTAAAATTGCTAGCCTGTGTGGAAAAGGGCCTGGATGTGTAGGGCTCCATGTCCCTCCCTGGCAGCAGGCTTGTCGTTCTCACAGATTCCACCAGATGGAGGCCGGTCCCAGTGAGGGCTGTCCTGGAGAGGGGTTTTTCCCCTCCTCCTGCCTCAGTGTGGGGACTCTCACAGGGCCTGTGCAGTCAGAATTTTCTCCATGCAGTTGAGCCTTTGGTCCCTTTAGCTGCCTGACGGGAGGGTAGGGGAAATAGATAGAACACAACCTCCTGAGAAGCTGCTTCTTGGGCAGAACAGCAGTGTCTGACAGTGGCTTTCTGCTTCTTTCACTCTCCGTTCTATCTTTTGAACTCAAAATCACCTTTAAAAAATAGCCTGTAGCCCTGGCTCCATAGTTAGAATTGATTTGGTGGGGAGGGGCAGTTTGACTCTAGTACAGGGGTGGGGAACCTGCAGCCTCCACACCACGTATGGCCTCTCAGGTCCTTGGGTACAACCTTTTAACTTTACAGAACAAAATCCCCTTAATGAAAGGATTTGTTCTGTAAAACTCAGACTCAGTCAAAAGGCCTCACTCGAGGATCTAGAAGGCCACATGTGGCCTTGACACTGCAGGTTCCCCATCCCTGCTCTAGTATGTTTGTGATTTCATAAGTGTGGGTACCCTGTTGACATGAGTTTTTGTGGCTGTCCTTTTGAGGATGATTCAATACTTGGCTCCTCTGGTCCTTGGGCAGTGCACACGAAGTCTGATACCAGGCCAGTGTGGGGAGCCTTCCCATGTTTCCTGGTAGAATCCTCGTACACTGCCGACGTTAGGCATCCAAGCAGAACTAAAGTGCCCATGATCTTGGTTAGAACGTCTCCTGTTTTTCTCATACTTGTAAAGGTTTCTGAGACTACAGAAACAGCAGTTTAAAAAGATAGGTCAGTGTATTATTGCTGTTTTACAGATGGGGAAACTGAAACCCAGAGAATTAAGTGTCCAGCACTATATGCTGCTAGATGTTGCTATAGCTTACAGCTCTACCTGGGGGGGGTGTGCTCACACAGAAATGCGCATGCTCGAGTGAGCACACACACAGGTTCTTGATAGGCTTTTTCTCTTTTCCCTTTCCAGATTTTAACATTGAACGAGACACTCTTTTCTCTTGTGTAGGATTAAAAAATAAAACTACAACTTGAAAATATTCTCTTCCCATTAACTTAGGCAGGGCCAGGCAGAATATGAGCAGGGTAGCAGATCATTTTTCCTGGTGATTTGGGCATAACCATGACACGGAGTGCCAAAGGGCTAGCCTCAGGCCTGATGCTCTCAGGCTGTTCAGGAGTGGTTCATCCCTGTCAGTATTTTTGCATTTCAATTTTAAGATTATTTAGCCTGCAGTTGAGTTTACAAAAGGAGAGACATAGAAGATAAAGCATTTCAGCTCAGGTAAAGTGAAATTGATAATTTCAGAAAAGAGATAGTATTTCATCTGTTTTGAAGCTTAGAAAGGGTCCTCCCTGGGATTCTTGAGTTAGAAATATTTCTTTGAAAATGATTACACGTACCATGCTTGATTGGGCTCTTTGTTTCCTTGAGCTGAGTTTCATAAATCGTTACTTAGCTCCTTTATAGTCATTCTTTTATGTGATTTTTTTTTTCTTTTTTGAAAAAGTTAAATGGGTAACCAACAAGTGTTGTCATCTGACCTGTTGCTTTTTATACCTCACCTATCTATGTTTGGATAATTTTGAAATCTCAGCATAGATAATGCCACCTTATAGATATGTAATATTTTCTACACATCTGTGATATGTTAGGGCATAAAATTATACTTATTTTGGTAAAAGATATGGGGAAATTGGGACTCAGAGAAGGGAGCCCCCCTCTTTGGTAATTTGTAGCAAGTCCAGGATGAAAACTAAGGCTTAAGATTCCTGGTTCAGCTTTTTATCCAGTCATTAAATATCAGTGATCTTAATCTGTGGCTCCAGTTTGTGATTTTGATTGTTATTTCCAAAGCCAGAATATTTAGACTGAGTTAAAATTACCAGAGGGTGGCATGGGCCAACCATTTGCTCCGCTGTGTCAATATTGTTTCTGATTTTTGTTTTTTTTGGCTGTTTTTTTTAGAAGAGGAACGTTTTCCCTTTGTTCCCTGTATTCCAGTGGTAGTTTAGGTGTTGGTCAAATATTTTTCACTTGTTTTGAAAAGTCAAAATATGCTTAAATGTCTAAAATGATGTATGTTGAGTCAATATGCATATGTTTTAAACCAGCCTTCCTTATATTCCCTTTAAATGTTGTCTTTTAGGTATTCTGAGGCTATCTTAGCCTTGCTTGGCTAAATATTTACAAGACACTAAGTGTACAGAATGCATCTGTGTAAAGAAATAGGACACTTCCAAGTGCTTTGTGGAAAGACCTTGGAAATCAAATGCTAGGGATGCTTAAGTCTTTTCAATGGATGAGCCGTTTTTTAATAGGTCTGCCTTGGAGAGTGTGCTTCCTGCCTTTTGCCTTTAATCCTCTGTGTCCTGTGTTTGTATTCTGCTGTCCCTCCTCCCATGTTCTCCTCTTCGGGAAGAGAGCCAGTTAAGCGTGATTTTGGCCTTGATGTCTCCCTTGCATCCCTACCCCTCACTGTGGTTTCTGGACACTGCTGCCCTCCTGGACCAGATTCTGCCATCCCCCAGCTGGGGAGGGGTTGAACTTCAGTTTATTTACTTTGCAGAAGAAGAGTTTTGAAACGTCACATTCCTGCTTCACTTTTTTTGTTTGTTGGTACTCTTTCAGAGGATTGGAATAGGTGATTGTATTGCTTCTTAAGGGGAAAGAGGGTGATTGTGGAATTTGGTTTTCTGAAGCCCTCCCTCTCTCTCTCTGTGCCTGCCTCCCCCATTGCCCTTCCCACACATGCCCATCTTGGGGCTGTTTCACTGTTCCTCAGAGCAGGATGGGGGAAAGACAGGATCCAGTTCCCTATTTATAGAGTCACACTTCAGTTCTGCCATGTCCCCATTGTGTAAGACCAAGGCAGAGGCAAGTGAGCAGCCAAAGCCTTCTGCCCCATATCTAGGTTTTCTTATAGTGAGAGCATTTCCCTTACTGTCCTTTCTACCATACTTCTCTTGCCTTGAATCATACGCTTTTCCCTGTGTGGAATGATTAGTGTTCTCTGGCGATTCAAACACTCTGATCCCTTTAATCCACAGGCATTTATTAAGTACCTGTGTTACAGGCACCTTGCTTAGACACCATACTTCAAGTCTTAGCTAGTCTATCATGACGGCTCCTGGCTGACCATGAGTCAGGATAGCCCTGGCGGGGAAAAGACATGGCACTTAACCTCCATGCGCTTCCGTTTCCTCATTTGTAACATATTAATAGTGTAATCACTGTGCTACCTCCCTCTTAGGTGGTTGTAGGAGGAGCACTCCGTTTTGGGGTGTGAGATGGTGGTGGTGGTGGTTAATCTAGCTCATCACTATGTGTTGTCGTTAGTGGGCTCTATTGGAGACCTGCTGCCCAAGGACTGAGACATGGTTTTAGGGTTTTAGAGGCCCATGAGCCCTAGCACCATCCTGGGCACCACCGTGAACTCCACTCCACCCCATCCTACCCCACCCCACACGTAAATGATGGTTAATTTGGTGACTCTTGGCCAGAATTACCTATGTGTGTCTCCTATGCTGTTCTGTTATTTGATAGTGCGTGTGTGTGCACGTTGAGGGAGGGGGCAGTTTCATGTACTTTTTGTTTTTACCCAAATTGCACTTTCTTTCCTTGGCAGAGAAACTTTTCCATGTCTGTAAATAGTGCTGCTGTCCTGCGATTGACAGGACGAGGAGGAGGAACAGCAGTAGGGGCTCCTCGAGGTCGAAGTTCCTCTAGAGGTCGAGGTGAGCTTTTATATTAACAAAATAATGATGTACAAGAAAGAGGATGCTAGAGGAAAATCACCGTAAAAATAAAAAGAGGTGGAGATTTTTATTGCCTGTATGAACAGGATTTTGCTCAAATACCCTAATTTATGTTTCTGATCAGAAGCCATTTTTTCAGAGCCCAGGCTCCCTAAAGCCTAATTTGAGGAATTGAACTGGATTCTGGCTCCAGAATTAGAGGCATGAGCAGACTCTGACATCTGCTGTTACACTTCTAAGCTCCTTTTGGGACCCTTGACTACTCTTCCATGCATCCTGGGAGTTTGTAATCTCTGAACTGACTTGGCTTCCTGACCAGCCTCAGACTCCTAGAGAGCTCCTGGGAAGAAGGGCATGCTCTCCTGGGGGTGGAGCTGTCTCCCACTCCCCAGCCACTCAGGGTCCATGGCAGCAGGGGGCATATGATGTGGTTTCCCATGGAGATACCTTGAAAGTGAAACAGGAAATATTGGGTATGGAAAGCAGGCAGTTTAATTTGTAATCTGACAACTTTCTAACATTTATTCTTTTGCTTTTTATCTGTTTGGTGCTATGACTGTCTTGTATTTGTTATCATTTTGGTATATGAGGGCATCTTGAATATTTTTGAAATGGTCATGTGTATGTTTACTTAGTAGCAAGCACATCTTTCACATCTTATAATTTCTTTTAAAATGATTTTTTAGAAGAAAAATTGAGCTACCTGAAGTGCATAAATAGAATAAAACTAAGTATCTCACTTAGTTTCTTTATGTTATTAGTACCTTCCTTGTGCCCTTCTCCTGTCCATGAAGGGTTTTCTGTGGAATGGTGTCAATAGTGAGAGACTTTTTCTAATTTACTGTTTTCCTCAGGTCTCTGGAATTGTTGTTTTTCTTAGTTCACTCAGGGGTTTAGTCAAATCAGTAAGCATTTATTAAATTTCTTGTATGAGAGGATATGAAAAAAAGTATTAATACAGTTATTAACTGATTGTACCTAATTCTTCCTTCTCAGTGGTCAATTTGTTATTAAAAACTACTTCCGGTGTATTCTTAGATCTTTTTGTCTTGATGGTGGCAGAAGGTCAAGGTAGAGATAGGATGGACAAGAATTCCTTCCTCCTTTCCTCCCTCCCTCCTTTCCCTCCTCCCTTTTCTTCCTCCCCTCCCTTTCTTTTCCTTCCATCCACAGGAGGTTAGCAGCTAGGAGAGGGTAGGGCTGAATAAGTGTAGAAGCAGCATTTTGCTGGAGCAACCTTGACCCAGGAGCATCATAAACTCAGGTGTTGCCTGTTTCTACATCATCTGACGGTGAGTTCCCATGGGGAGAAACAGAAGGTCTAGGCACTGAGGGATCAGTCCCAGTGGTGTACAGGCTATGTCTTTCTGTCTGAACTGATCGCCAAGTGTGTTTATTTCTGGGTTCCTCAACAGGATAGAAGTAATCCAAGATCAAAGCCAGGAGCAAAATAGTCTCGGGGGCAGATGGGCAATCAGAGTCAGGTTAAAAGTTTGGTGAATGAAAGAATGTAACTCAGGAAAAAGAAAAGGAGAAGAAACTCTGGACCATTTAGCCTGCAGCAGCCATGAGGCCTTGTCCATGAACTCTAGAGCTGGGTCTGAGGAGGGAGCAGCAAAGCTTTTTTGATGAAGATGGCAGAGACAGGCATTAGCAAATGGGGAGATGACTTTGTGGTCTCAGGAGTGAGGCATCATGGCAGTTGGTGAGCGTATGGAGCCCTCCAGTGTCAGATTTCTGTGACCCCTTTTGGTTAAAAAGAGTCTGCGCTGCCTTTCTCGGGCCCATGTCTAAGAGTGGGCTTGTCATGGATCTTCTAGCCTGGTATTTTCTCCTCATTTGATGTGCTTGATCTTATGTAGTCAGAAGATATCTGGAAAGTATTTCTGAAGGACTTTGTTATCCTGGGTAGGAAGCTGAAGGAGAGGTGTGCCCTGGCTGCTGTTTCTTCTTTCATTTGAATGTTATGATAGAGGAAGAGAGAGTAGTATGTGGGAAGTAAATAGCTGGATAAATAGTTATCATTGAAGAAGACAAGTTGGTTTTCTTTTCTTTTTTATTTGTTACATTTTTAAAATTTTTTAAAAATTTGTTTTTTAACAATTCATTAAAAAAATTTTTTTTTTTTTTGGTTTTTGCTGGGCAGTGGGGTTAAGTGACTTGTCCAGGGTCATACAGCTGGTGAGTGTTATGTGTCTGAGGCTGGATTTGAACTCAGGTCCTCCTGAATCCAGGGCCGGTGCTCTATCCACTGTGCCACCTAGCTGCCCCTCATTTAAGAATTTTAAGTTTCAAATTCTTTCTTTCTTTCCAGCCTCTCCTCCACCTATTGAGAAGGCAAATTAATATGATGCCTTTTATACATGTGAAGTCATGTAAGACATTTACATTTAGCCATGTTGCAAAGAAAAAAAAACCAGAACAAGGAAAGTAAAGAAAATGGGGAAAAATATGCATCAGTCTGCACTCAGAGTTCAGATGTAGAGGTGGATAGCATTTTTCATCATGAGTCCTTTAGAAAATTGTTGAGTCACTGTATTCATCAGAGTTAGCTAAGTCATTCATAGATGATTATCATTACAGTATTGCTGTTGCTGTTTACAGTGTTCTCCTGGTTCTGCTCACCGCACTTTGTATTAGTTCATTCATTAGTCTTCCAGGTTTTTCTGAAACCTGCCCCCGTGACATTTCTTACAGCACAATCATATTGCATCACAGCCATATGCCACAAGTGGTTTGGCCGTTTCCCAATTACTGAGCTTCCCTTCAATTTCCAATTCTTTGCCACCTCAAAAAGAACTATTAGAAATATTTTTGTATATAATGGGTCCTTTTCCTCTTTTCTTTGATTTCTTTGGAATACTCACCTAGTGTTCGTATGACTGGGTCAAAGGCTGTGCACAGCCTTAGAGCCTTTTGGGCATAGTTCCAAGTTGTTCTCTCAAGGGGTTTGTCCAATTCACAACTCCTTTAACTTGAGTTAGTGTACCCTTTTTTCCCCACATCCTCTCCAGCATTTATCATTTTGCTTTACTGTCACGTTAGCCGATCACATCAGAGTTGATTTAATTTGCATGTCTCTAATTATTAGTGAGGGCAGCTAGGTGGCACAGTGGATAGAGTACTGGCTTGAAGTCAGGAAGACCTGAGTTCAGATCCAGCCTCAGATACGTCCTAGCAGTGTGACCTGGACAAGTCACCTAACCCTGTTTGCCTAAGTTTTCTTATCTGCAAAATAAGCTGGAGAAGGAATTGGCAAACCATTCCAGTATCTTTGTCCACAAAAACCCCAACTGGAGTCATGATGAGGCAGATGTGACTGAAATGACTGAACAACAACAACAGGTGTTAGTGATTTAGAGCATTTTTTAATGTGACTGTTGATAGCTTTGATTTCTTTTTCTGAAAACTGCCTATTTGTAGGATTTGGTTTCTTTGACTAATTTCTTACTAGAATTGTAGACTTCTGGAAAGGAATAAAGTTCTGCTTCTGAAGATGAGGAAGAATGATGGGGAGTCAAAGGCCTGAAACTGTAAACAGAAATTTGAGGGGAAGAGAAGAGTGCCCAGTAATAAAATGTGTGTGTGTGTGTGTGTGTGTGTGTGTGTGATACTGACGGTACATATATATGAAATGGAATGATGGAATTATGGTAGAATACTGTTGTTCTATAAGAAAGAATAAAGAGTATAATTTTAGAGAAACGTGGGAAGACCTAAATGAACTGATACAAAGTAAAGCGAGCAGAACCAGGAGAACTCTGTGTGTGTGTGTGTGTGTGTGTGTGTGTGTGTGTGTGTGTGTGTGTCTGCCTGCATGTATACACGCACACTGGCATAACATTGCAGAGCTAAATTTGAACAGATGGAGAGCAGTATAATTTCATAGATATTGTTGAGGTTTGGTGGAATGGGAATTGTAATTTAAATGTGACAAGGGGTCACTAAATGTTTGGTTTAAAAGAAATTATCTGGAGAAGGAGGAGTAATAAGAACGGAAGTATAAAGCTGTTTTTCATAGTGGTTTATATACTATAACTGTTTTGGTCATAATAAATCACTTGAAGTAAGATAAGAAGGGTTATTATCCACTTTTAATGATGAGAAAACTAGGCCTCCTAAGGAAGTTTCTTGGAATAATGGAACTGAGTGGTACATCCCAGGACTGAAACCCAGGTCTTCTGAATCTAGTTCAATGCTGTTTTTATTTAACTACACCACTTTTCTTTTATATTAAGGCATGCACTACATACTAAAGTGTACACCTGTGTAGAATTCCACAAGCCTTAGTATGTAATAAGCACAAAAGAAAGCGTTTAAGTGTGGACAAAGAAAGAAACAAATAGTGATATAGTTGCAGGTATACAATGGACATCTAGGTGGTGCAGTGAATAGAGTGCTGGGCTGGGAGTTAGGAAGACTCATCTTGCTCAGTTCAAATCTGGCCTCAGATACTTACCAGCTGAGTGACCGTGGACAAGTCAACTAACCCTGTTTGCCTCAGTTTCCTCATCTGTAAAATTAGCTGGAGAAGGAAGTGGGAGACTACTACAGTATCTTTGCTAAGAAAATCCTAAATGAGGTCATGAAGAGTTGGACGTGACTGAAATGACTGAACAGAACTGAGCTTCTCAGAAGAGTGTGAAAGGTGTTATCTTAATGTAGGTTATAAAAGTGGAACAGCAGCAAGGTTTAGTGGTTTCACTAGTATCAGTGGTTTCATTTATCCAAAATCTTATAGATTTTTGACTTACTGACAGTTTACTTTCTTAGAAGCCACAGGAAGGAAAACCAGAAACTGTTGTACTCTTGAACTTTGTCATAATCAAAAAGGGAAAACTGAATGACAAATTGGAATTGATAAGAACCTTAGGAGAAAGTGACCAATTATAGTAAAAGAAGGGGACACTAGATGTGCTTAAACACATCTCCCAGGTTTTAGGAAAATGTTTTTCAAAACTTCAGTAGTTAGGATTAGTTGTTCTTAATAGAGATTCCAAAGGAGAAGATTTTTTGAAAAAGAGCCAGAAGAGTCTCAGAAATGAAATTCTGCTTAAAAGACCATGGATATACTTGATGAGAAAGAAAATATCTGTATGTGGGAGGTGACAGAGGAATGACATTGGAAAACCCAAGTGCCTGAACAGGACTCATGGGAGGCTAGAATGAAATCTGACACATAACCAAGATGGAGGAGATGGGCCGTAGAGTCAAGGACAAGTATGTAACAGATAGCACAATCCTATGAGAACAGTTTCAGCCTAGAATTGGCTAATGCTTATGATATGATAAAGGTAGAAGAGAGTTTGAATCAGCAAGAAAATAAAGAAGGGGCGAGTCCTTTGCTTGTGGGAAAATGGTTTGAGGTTTCCATATGACAGAAACAGAATTATCTAACTCTTACTATGCCTCATTTTTTTTTTAAATCAAGGATCATCAAGCTTGAGTGAAGGCAAACATTCTCTTCTCCAAGTAGGTGAGCATCTGTCACTTAGATGGATTAGCATCGTTGGTAGTCTTTGAATAGACGTGGAAAATAAAAACCAAAAAAACTAGAAAGATGGAGGTGGGCTTGACATCTGTTCTCATGGAAATTGTGGAATGGATTGTGCAGTAGATGATCTCTGATCCCTTAGGACAGGCGTGGGAAATACAGTGGGCATCCAATGTTCAGTCGTGCCAAACCAAATTAATTTACTTTTTTGGAAAAATGATTAGATTTGTAGAACAAAGGAATGCCTTAGATGCAGTTTGATTTTAAAATAATGAACTCTCTTAGGCTATCTGTGTAGATAATATGGAGAACTGAAATTTGGATCATAGTACAGTCAGGTTCATTCATAGCTATTTGAACAGTGATACTTCAACTGTATGTATATACTTCAGTGGCTTGGATGAAGTTGTCACCTTCTTTGCGTATCATGCTTACTGATGATGGCAAATCTGGCAGTGATCACTAATTTATGAAATAGGAGAACTAGGGTTCAGATACTCTCTGTGGGCCTGGACCAAATTCCTGGGATGAAAATAAGCCTTGTACTTGGTTTCTATATGTATGTATGAAATGAGAAGTTGTTGTTCACCTCTAAATCATGTGATTACGACTTGGAGGTTTCTACTGATAGACAAGCTCAGTGGGAGTTGATAATGATAGAACTGCTTAAACAGCATATATGGTTTGTCTGTGTTAACAGATGACAACATCCAGCACAAGTGAAGTAATAATGTTCACTTTTGACTACCTTGGCATTGTTGTGCTCAGTTCTGAGTGCCCCAATTTAAGAGGGATTTTGACAAACCATGCCACATGCAGAGACAGTCTACAAGAATAGGTTGGTAAGAGTTCTGGAAACCATGTGGCACCTGTTATAAGAACATCAGACTTTAGCTTAGAGAACACTTGGGGATGGGAAATAGGGACGTAATAATCTGTATTTAAATATTTTAAGTGCTATCACATGAAGGAGGAAGTAGATATTGTGTTTTTCTCTATGCTAGCAGTAGACCCAGTGCTGAAAATTACAGCAATATGTTTTAAAACTTATTTACTTTGAACAAATTGGATTTGTACCAAGGATGCAAGGGTGTTTCAACCTTAGGAAAACAACTGTCGTAAATATTGAAAATAAAAATGACAGAAACCACGATTACATTGTTGTAACAAAAAGCCTTTTGCAAAGTATAGTAGTCATTTATACTTTTGTTTTTTTTTTTAATCAGAGGTATAGATGGGCATTTTTAATATGAAAATTGTATCTCTAAAATAAAAACTGGCATTATTTGCAGTGGAAAAGCATTAGAAGTTTTCCTACTAAATATAAGGTTAAAATTGGCATATTACCCCTTTCCACTATTATTTGCCATTTTTAGCTATGCAAGTGATATTAGTAAGATGAGAAAGAAAATGAAGACATTAACATTACCAGATAGCTGGGATACTTGACACGCAGGTGACATTAGAGTTCACTTGGCTAGTCTTGGGAATCAGGAAGAACTGACAACGCTTTCAGTGAAATCGCAGGGAACAAAATAAATGCAGATAAATTATCAGCATTTCTATAAAGTAATAACAAAACCGATGGGAAAACGGTAAGAAATTCCACTCAAAGTAAAGCTACTTAAAATATTTGGGAGTCCGTCTCCTAAGATATGTTCAAGACAAAAATAGAATTACAATATATTTTTTAAAGAAAGATAAATAGGCCGATATTTGGAGAGAGATTTATTGCTTGTGGGTGAGTGACACCAATATAAAATTGATCTACAGATTCAGAGGTATACCAATCCAATTAGCTGGGGATTGGTTACTATCTAGAGAATGACAATTCATTTTTAAGAACAAAAGCTCTAAACACATTTGGTTAAATATAAGGAAGGTACATCAAAGTAGAAAGCTCAGCCATCTGTGGTGGTTGGGGTGGAGGTGGTGAGAATGAATTCCTGTATTGCGTATGAGGCTAGACCTCTTTCCACTTTTACAGTTTGTGATTTGCGAGTTTTTGTCACCTGTATTACCTTTGTTGATCTTCAAAGTACATTTTACTTTAAGGTAACTTTGATAAATCATAATTTATAAGTTAGTTGGTATTTATGAACAGCATTATTGAAAGAATTCCTGACAGTTCTTTTAAAGAGTGAGATTCTTTGTTGTATTCATAGTTGGTTTCCTTTTAATAAATTGATCTAAGTATTTAGTTTAGCTCACCTTGGAATGTTTCAGAGTTGTTTATAATCTAAGATAGATCAGTATGCTGTCTAACCATGTGCGTTCAGCTGTCATCAGTTCTAAGAGTAGCCTGTGGGGAAGCATACTCTAGGCCCCTGATATCAAATTCAAATAGAAAGGAGGGAGGAGGGCACTAAACGATACAGAAGGATCTCTGTGGGTATATATCAACTTTAAAAAATAACACATTAACCCTATGTATTCTGTTGTATTTTTAAAAGAAATATTTCCCAGTTACATTTTAATCTGGTTCTGCTGTACTTAAGTGCATCATATTTGACACCTCTGCTCTAGAATCATTATGTCTGAAATGTACTGCATGTTTTCTTTTTTTCATGTAACTAGAGATTGTTGAAGGTTTACAACTCACTAGAAACCTCTGGCAAATGACAATTATGTTATCTGTTGGTAAAGCTCTTGACTCTCTACCATATTATAAGCCATAATTATTGCCCATTGGATAGAATTTATTTTATTATTTGCTTTGAAATACCTTGTAGAGTACTTCATCTCAACTAAAAAAGTTACTTTCTCATTGGCTTTCTTTACTTATTTTACTTACTCTGTGCCCTTTAGAAGGATAAAAACCTATCCCTTCCAAATCTCAGCTTTTCCCCCATCGTGGAGTATCACCATAAAAAACCTTCTATTGTAGGGACAGCTAGGTGGCACAGTAGATAGAGCACCAGCCCTGGAGTCAGGAGGACCTGAGTTCAAATCCAGCTCAGACACATAACACTCACTAGCTGTGTGACTCTGGACAAGTCACTTGACCCCAATTGCTCTCACCAAGAAAAAAAAAGCCCCAAAACCCCCCCCCCCCGACCTTTTATTGTATTGGATCTTTGTGTATTATGTAAGTTTTATTTCTTTTATGAGCCACTTTGAATGAAATTCCAAAGGATCATCCGTTTAATTTATTTGTACTGCCATTTTATTGAAATATGCATAAGTGCCTAATGTCTAGAAGTATTTTTTATGTGGATTTTTTTAAGTGGTAGCAACATTTATTGGTCTGTTGGACATACAGTCTATTATATAGCCTTTGGCTCTGCTGTTTTAAGACACACCTATGCTCTTTGTAGTCAGTCTTTGATTATTTATTCCAGAAGAGGGAGAAGATGCATAGATAAATACAGTAATTTTGAAAATCCGTCATTTTGTATTTAACTTTGAAAAATATCCATATGCCCTTTCAGGACACATGATCATTCCCACCTGTCATCAGAAGAGGTTTTTTTTTTTTTATGTGAGGTCAGTGAGTAGAAGCTTCTTTTTTGATGGCTCTGTGAACGTCTTGCTGTAATGGCCACTTATTTCTGGTTTTTTGTTTGTTTGTTTGTTTTTGTTTGTTTGTTGTTTTGTCTTTGCAGGTCGAGGCAGAGGTGAAGGTGGTTTTTACCAAAGAAGTTTTGACGAAATTGAGGGTGGATTTGGCCGAGGTGGCGGCGGCCGAGAAATGCATCGGTCACAGAGCTGGGAAGAAAGGTAACCCCTGCCCTGGTGGCTTCTGCAGCTCCAAACATGGGTCCTGGGAACCCTTCACTTCCCTCCTCTTTTTGGGGGGCGGTCACTCCACACGTTGGATTGGCTTGATAGTCTGAGGAGCAGTCTGGGCTGAAAACCTGCTAATGTTATGCGAGGAGAGAGAGAATAAACCCAGTAGGAGAATATTCCTGAAGAGTAATGTTCCTGTGCATTTAACAAATGATGTTCTCAGCAAGACTGTCCTTCTTCTGTCAGTGCCTTGTTGGGTCTCTCATCCGTGTAGGTGCTCCTTCCAGCTGTGCAGAATGCAGCCAATCCAGACGTTCTTATCCGTGCAACTGTTGTTGATGTCCTCATGTAAATCCTCCGCGGGGGGTCCTGACGATGGGTTACGGGCTTTCCTCATCTTCTTTTGATAGCGTGTGGATGCCAGTGGTGTCTGTGGGCTGTTCAGTGGTTATCCCTTGTTCTTGCTCTGTGACTGGCAGAAATCCTTTTCCTGCTATGTACATAGCCTTTAAAAATGTTTTGTTGGTATTCTAGTCTTTATTAAAATGTTGTCAATTCCCAGTGATTCTCTCCTTTCCCTCTCCCCCAGCCTTCCTTTGTTTTTTTTTTTAAACAAGTATATTCAAGAAAAACAGATCAGCACATTGGCCTTGTCTGAAAATGTCTGTATTGTCCACCACCCATCTCCCAAAAGGCTAGAGGCATTCTTCACCATCAGTCCTCTGAAGTAATGTTTGTTCATGCAATTGGTTTGAGTTTTGATGTCTTTCAGTGTTGTTTTTCTTTATATTATAGTGGTCATTGTATAAATGATTTTCCTGGTTCTGTTCACTTCACTCTGTGACAGTTTATACCAGTCTTAGAAAATTTCTCTAAATTCTTTAATTCAGAGAATTTCTTATGACAATAATATTCCATTTAATTCCAATGTCATAAGTGGTGCTTATATTCTTCATGCAGTTCTCTATATTATATCCTCCTTAGGCCTACTGTGTGTTTCTCCAGATGCATAATAATTGAGAAGGGTATGGACCCAACTGTCCACACGAGATGAACCAAATGAATGAAGAAAGCCTGTTGGCCAGACTGTCATATGCATTTGGATGGACAGTGTGTAGTAGAACTGGTCCATCAGTCTACACGTCTTACACTGTGAAGAGACAACGCATCAGGCCCATCCTTGACTAGGAGGAGGGAGCAGCCTATGTATATTGCCTTTGAGAAGTTACCCGGTCTTTTTCATGACCCCATGTTTCTTTCTGAAACAAAGACCCATATTTGGCTGAGACTAATAGGATACCACAGTCTCTGGAGAATTTTAGTTTTCAGTCATCTAATGTCACTCAGGATAGATAATGTAATCTCTAGTAAAAATGTTTTGGATTAAAGGTGAAGTCGAGCAGCTAAAGGCTTGTCTTTTCAGATTGTTTAATGAAACTGGCCTTTCTAGTGAGTCTAACCCCTCTTTTTCGTTGTTAGTCCTAAGCTAAGAAGAAAGTGTGTACCAGAACTGGCGTTGAAATTATCATATGGCTTCATAGTCCTTGTTCAAAAGTTTATTTCTGTTTTTCTAGGGGAGACAGACGGTTTGAAAAACCAGGGCGAAAAGATTCAGGTAAGGTGTTTGGAAGTTTGAATTATGACTTTCATTCTCTAATTGCTTGTTTTCAGTTTTGAGTTATTCTAGGATTTTGTAGGGAAAGACAAACTAGATTGGCCTTATGTTCCCTATGTGTTCTGCATGGTAGAGGTTCCTAAGTAGAGGCATGGTTTTCATAATAGATCTTTAACTATTTCCTGAATCCCATGGTGGTTTGTAAAACTGTGAGTTTGCATCAATTCTTTCTGGGGCAAGGGTGGTTGGGGCAGGAGGCAGATTGTATGTAGTATTTGTGGAAAATTTGGAGGTTTAATTTTTTTCCATTTGGAAAGCTTTGCTTTAAGATTACTTGGAAAACGGGGCAGTACATTTCCAATTTCCTATTAGAAAAGTATAGTTTAGAACAGGCCTGCACAACCTATGGCCTGCCAAAGGATTTCTTCTACATAGAAAGGATGTTCTCCTCTACATTTTTGCGGGCTGCCTGAAATCCTTAGGCCACCTGCAGGTTTTGTAGGCCTGGTTTAGAAATAGGATAGCAGTTATGGATTCTGGACCAAAGGACTGGATTATGATCTGGAGTCCAGGTCAAGTAGCTTGGTGAGAGCTTTTTGGCAAATGGAGCCTTAGGAATTATTACAAATACTGCTGTGATAGGAAAGGCATTATGATAGAGTGCACAGAAGGCTGGCTTTAGACCCGAGTTCAGATCTTACATCTCAGCCTTGCTAGCTGTGTAACTTTGGGGCAGTCACTTTGCCTCTTTCCTCAGCTGTACAATGAAATTAATAATGCTCATAGTACCTGTCAGCTAGGGTAGATGTGGATAGTGGATGGAGTGCTGGACCTAGAGTCAGGGAGACTCATCTTCCCGAGTTCAAATTTGGGCTCACATACCAACTAGCTGTGTGACCCTGGGCAAGTCACTTCACCCTGTTTGCCTCAATTTCCTCATCTGTAAATTGAGCTGGAGAAGGAAATGGCCAGCCATCTGGTATCTCTGCCAAAAAACAAAAACCAAAAAACCCCAAATGGGGTCATGAGGGGTTGGACACGACCAAAGGTGACTGAACAAGAAGTCTTTCTAAAAGAGTTGATCAGAGAATCACTTAAGATAATAATGTATGTGAAGTGCTTTGTAAACCTTGAGGCTGTTCTAGAAGTTAGCTCTTAAATCAAGTTAGTAAGCATTTATTAAGTGTTTGTTATATCATTACGATTTTGCTAAGCTCTGGGTTTATTTAAACAAACAAAAAGCAGACCTAGTCCCTGTCCTCAGGAGCTCTTCTTCCAAGCGGGGAAACAATGTACCCACAACTGGGTGCACACAGGACACCTGCAGAGTCCCGGGAGGGCCTCCTAGAAGAGAGGGGTAGGGGGTAGAAAGGCTTCTTGCTGAAGATGGGACTTGAACTGAAGCTTGAGGGAAGGAATTTCATTGACCATCTTAACTGAGAAGTCTGTAGTCCTGGTCTAGACAATGTTATGAAAGTTTTCTGCTGTTATGAGCTTGGGTAATTTCTTATGTGCTAGGGAACTTTTTAAAAGTAAGATTGTCTCTTTTGGTGTAGGATGTCTCTCTTTAACAGCTCTAAACTCAGTTTTTAAAGAGAAATGAAAGTTCTTTTTCTATAGCCGTGAGGAACCAAAAGATGAATTTATAGCAAAAACTGGCCAGTATTAGCCTGCAAAGCATTCTTGTTACAGTGTCTGATGCCACTTGCTGTGAGGTATGTGGAGGAAGCCGCTGCTTCCCTCTCTAAGATGTCTGGATATGACATGGCGACCCACAGAAGAGTGTTCGTGGTAGACCAGGTAGACCTGGTGCCAGCTTCACTTTTCAGTGAGCTCATTTTGGGCAGGGCTATTGTCAGTACAGCAGTGCTAAGTTAGGAGACTGAAAAGTAACTAGTTATTGCTGTTAAGAGAAAGTAAAGACAGGTGAAAATTACTTTGGCAACATTCTGATTCCAGTTACAACTAGACTAGTGTTTTTTCAAGAACAGATTTCCTTACTTAGTCGTTTATATCCCAGTCCCTGTTATCTTACTAATCTGGGTTTTAATGGACGCGAGGCAAGAGAGACCAAAATGAAACTTTCTGGTTAGTGGATCCATATATTTAAGAAACCTGTCACAAATGATCTGTGCTGTTGTGGCTTTAATGAACTTGTCAGGAGTCACGTTGTAGAACTGTCAGTCTTGTGCTTTTGAATGTTGAGTGATAATGCCATTCCCCTCATTAGACTGTGGGCTCCTTGAGGGCAGGGTTTGTATTGTGCGCAGTATAGTGCCTAGCACATTGTAGGTGTTTAATAAATGTTACTGTCTAACTAGTATAGTATAGTGAGAAGAACACTGGGTTCTGAGTAAGTGGAGCTGACCTTACACTTGTGGCTGGTTGACCTTGGGCATTTACCTAAACTTACTGGGCTTCTGTCCCTCGATGAGTCATATAAGAAGTTTGGCTTGGAAGATTACTAATGTCCTCTGCAGCATGGCGTTTGAAGGTGGGGTGCTTTGTAAAGCGTGAAGCACAATGTAAACTATTTCCTGTTAATATTTGAAGGAAAATGAAAGATACAGTTGGAAGGAGCACGAACTGCCTTGGATTCTCCGTATCTCTGCAGATGGCCAAAGTGACTTCCTCTGTGCTGGTAAAATGAATGATAGTAACAGCCGCTGGTGTTGATGTTGTCCTATGAGGTAGATGAGGCACTTCATGTAAACCCTCTCCTGTCAGGCAGGTGTTTAACAGGTTTGAATAGCCTCCTTTGACAGAAGAAGAAACTGAGGTTCTGAAAGGGGAATCCAGGCCCTTGCTTGTGGTCACCCAGATGTCTGGGGAATTTGAACCCGGGTTTTCTTTGGGTTTTTAAGCTTGTGATCCTTTCTACTACAGTACTGTTAATTAATAAGGGAATGGAAATACCATTTTTATTATTCCAAATGATAGAGCAATGTTACTAACTTGGTTAAGAAATTCTGGCAGCCACTTTGAAGCATCAATAGGTGACCATTTCTTGTTTTAATGTATTCATGTTCTCTTTGTTTAATGAAGTATAAGGAAAAGCCAGAAGTTTCTGATGAGTTAAATAGCTTATGGAAGGGTTATAATTATACTTGGTTAATCCCATGAAGGTAATTTTGCAAATAAAGTAAAGAGAAATGCTTCCCTCCTTGGGTCTTTCCCTTTAGACATACCAAGAGGGTTAAGTTATTGGTAGCTTCCTCCCAGTACTGATGTTTGGGAACTTGCAGAGATATTAAGATTGGGGAGGACTTTCTCCTAGAGTGTAATATGGGCTTATAGGGAACATTTGGGGGGTGAATAAAAGCTCATCTTCCTGCTGCTTGTTTAGAACTTCGCTGTATATCCCAGATTCAGACATGGCAGTGATTTTCAAGATCATTGAGTCCAGCCCCCTCACGTTAACAGATGAGGAAACTGGAGGCCCAGGGAGGCCTGGTGCCTGGATTTAGGTCGAACAAGAGCAAGGAAGCCACAGAGTGCAGCACGGACACCTCTGCTTCTCTGACTACAAACCCGGCTGGCTTTCCACCCTCTAGAGCCTGTGGGTTAGAGAATGGGGCTCCTTCAGGGGCCTGTTAATTGGCACTCAGTTTGTGCCCGTTACCATGGAACCAGGAGTAAACATCCTACAGTAAAGTTGCCTTCCACAGAAATTACTTTAAGAGCCCATGGGATGAGCACTAGGGTGCATTCCATAACGAAGTTTCTTAGTTGATACTAAGTAATGTAAATATCAGGGACTAAAATGATACTAATAAACTGATTGGATTTTGTAATGTGATGTAAAGTACTGAGAAACTGAAAATGTTCTGATTGCTACATGGCTACTAGCAAAGGCAAATTTTTTAGCTCATTTGGCAAAGTATAAGTATCTTGACCTTCAGCCAAGCCCTTAACGCTTCATTATGCTGCCCCCAGGAGTTTATTCATAGTGAACTCTTAAGAATATTTCACAGAATCAGAAGATACCTGAGAGAGAGGTCATGTGGAGTCCAAGTTCTTCCTAAACGAGACTCGCCTGTCCACCATGTCTGACGCATGATTGATCATTGGCTTTTACTGAGAGACCTCCAGAGAGGGGGAGTCACTGACTGTTCACACAGCACATATTCTTGTAGTAAAGAAGTAAGACACAAATGCAGACAAGGTAGCACCGTGTTGACTGGTGACTTTGTTAGAATGAAGGCGGTGTGTGAATCTGTTAACCTGGCTCCCTCTTCCACGTCCCCTGCCTCCCTGGTGTGTACTCTTATGGGTATGATGCACATTGTATAGAGGGAAGGTTATGATCCTGGACCTCGTTCCTTACTTGGTTACGGGTTGAGTGTAAAGGAAATAATGTCAAAGAAAGCCTTTTAGTTGACTAGGGGAAGGCTTTCAATATAAGTGTCAAGATGCAGTTATATTTTTCATAATCCAAGTGCTTTTGGTTTGTTTTCATTTGTCTTCAGTTGTGTCCGACTCTTCATGACCCATTTGGAGTTTTCTTGGCAAAGATACTGGAGTGATTTGATACTTCCTTCTCCAGCTTATTTTACAGATGAGGAAACTGAGGCAAACAAGATTAAGTATCTCACCCAGGATCACATAGCTCAAAATATTCTGAGGCTAGATTTGAACTGAGGAAGATGAGTCTTTTTGACTCTAGACCAGGCTTGCCAAAGGATTTTGGGTGGCCAG
Source organism: Phascolarctos cinereus (assembly GCF_003287225.1). Taxonomy (NCBI): domain Eukaryota; kingdom Metazoa; phylum Chordata; class Mammalia; order Diprotodontia; family Phascolarctidae; genus Phascolarctos; species Phascolarctos cinereus. The sequence continues at coordinate 10,961,142 of NW_027555958.1, read as the reverse complement.
TGAAAAATGTGAGGCTGTAAAACAGATCTGCACAACATCTGGCCTGTGGTCTGCTTTGAGGGGCAGCCTGCTGGCCATGTGTTGTGCAGGCCTGCTCTAGACCTAGCATTCTATCCACTGGGCCCCTAGCTGCTCAGTGCATCTGATACTACTTTCTAATTAGGAATCTCTGTTGGTCAGTAATTCCAGTAATCTTGTGTTAGGATAGAAGCCTCTTGTTACTATATCCTTAAAACAAACTAAAAACAACTTTTCAAATGGCAAATAGCTATTACTATAGTCTTTAAGCCAGGCCTTTTCTCTTTGCCACTTTCATCCTGCCTCTGTTTAAAAAAAAATTCAGCAAGCATTAAATCTACAGCTCCTTGCTTTAACTTGACATGTACTATTCTAAACCTGTGTCCTGTCCTTGCTTGGTCATCACTAATGCAATATTCATCTTCCTCCAGTTTCTTTTTCCATGTAAATTTAATAGTAGGGACTTCCAAGGGTGCGAGGTGGGTGGAATAATAACTCCTCGTGAGAGTTTGGAAGGATAGAATTTGTGCATTCTCATTTTATAAGTTGAGGTGTAGTTTAGTGTTGAAAAGAAATTTTAAAGTATATGTCAAGAAAAGAGTGCAAGGTTTTATTCATTAGGATGATTGAAGAATGGTCTATGAGAGTCAGATTTGAGACAGATTTACTAGAAAAGGAAGTAATGATCCAAGACAGCATGGCTTTATTAGGAAGAAGACATGCCACACTAATGTATCTTTTTTTGACAGGGTTACTAAGTCAATAGATAGGGATATGCTACAGATAAAGTTTTCCTGGCTTTTAGCAAAATATTTGATCAAGTTTCTTATATTTACAGACAAAATGGGGAGAGATGTGCTAGATGATAATGAAGTTAGTTTCAGAATTGGTTCTCTGGCTTGACCCAAAGAGTACTTAACATTTAGATAAAAACGTGGAAGGAGGACTTCAGTGAGATGGTACAGGGATCTAGACTTATCTCAGTAACTTGGATAAAGGGAGAGGTGTTCTCTTTGTCAAATTAGCAAATGGCACAAAAGCTGGTATGACTAGGTAACATACTGAATAATTAGAATCCAGAATGATCTAAACAGGTTAGAACCAATTGGACCAAATTAAACTAAGATGAAATGTAATAGAGATAAAAGCAGCCTTATGCTTGGTTTCAAAAAATCTTCCCAAGTACAAGATGGGGAAGATATGATTAGACCATGAAGAAGACTGAACAAGATGGGATAGAATGGGGTTTAGTGGACTGGCAGGTGGATACAACTCAACAGTGTGACCTGGCTGCCACTAAATATAGTCTTTGGCTACATTGAGTATTCTGTCTTCCAAGAATATGGAGATAACACTGCCATTACACTTTATTCTGGTCAGACCGTGTGCAGAATACTATGTATCATATTTTAGCAGACATCGATAGGTTGATGAATGTCCTGAGATATTGTGCCATGTGAGGTTAGGTCTGAAGGATGGTTTTAACTGGAGACCAGAAGCCTCAGGCTGAGGGGTAGGAGAGTGTGGGAGGTAGCTTTTTGGCAGGTGGAATAGCTTTATTCAAGCATTTGAAAGATTGTCACCTGGAAAGGGATTCTTATCCCTGCTAGGGCAGAATTAGAGATTGCAAAGACGCACATTTTGGATGGGTTCTAAGGAGAACTTTCTTCACAGTTAGCATTGTCTAACAATAGAATGGACACCAGACTTGGTGAGCTCCTTCTCCTAGGAGGTCTTCAAGCAAAGTTTTGGATGACTGCTTGGCAGGTTTTAGCGACAGTTCTTTTTCAGATGTAGTTTGGACTGGATGGCTGATCTTATGATTCTCTGATACTTTCATGGGTCTGCATTGTACTTGTAATTAATTTATTCCCTCCTACATTAATTTAGTTTATAGGTACAACGTCCAAATACTAAGTTAATACATCATTGAAAAGAACAGACACAGCTATACTTAAGAGTGAGATGATTAAAATGTAGGTATCATGGAATAATAGAGTCGGAAGGATTTCGGAGGGTCATGTAGTCCAATGTCCCACTGATCTTTTGTGTTTTCAGAAGAATCTGTGTGCTTTAGATTTAGAAAAGGAAATTTTGTTCTTAATTCTTTGATATGTAAATATTCAAACTGGATAATATTCCTCCTTTGCCAGTCTGTAGCAGTGTTATGTTTAAATGTTATCTGTTTTAATCCTTAAATTTTTTTTTTAATCCTTAACACAGGGTTAGAACATATCCTATTTAGTTACAGTATGGAATCATTTGTATCTTTTCCTTAAAATGAAAACCATGATGATGTCATTTTCAGTTTGTTGGTTTGATTCCAACTTTTGCAAGAGATAGTGTTTGCTCATAGTATTTGCTTTCATGGGTGCAGTCTTGGAACCAGAGCACCTCTGCGTGCATCTTTACACTGGTTACCTGTATGGCGTGGAGAATTGGTTAACTTTTCTCTGCCTGTCTTTGCTCATCTGCCAAATGAAGTGGTTGGACGAGACATAATCTCTACAGTTCTTTCCAGCTTTAAGTCAGTGAAGCCATAATTCTAATAAAAGTCTGGTTTTGGTTTTTCAAAGTTTCTTAGGTTATATTGACTTGCCTTCCATCTTTAATAATAAATCTCAGTAGGAAAAATGAAAATGTTAAATTGTAAACCCTCATTTCTGTAAAAAAAAAAATCACGCAATGTTAGAATAAAGACTGTAGTTAGGTCTTTTAAATAATGTACATAGGTGTAATGAGTGTTATTTTCTTTTTAGTAAGTTTTCTTTTTTGTAGCCCTAATATTGGTTCATTTTTACGTATCATGGTCAGGGAAATATTATTCTGACAAAAGATACAAAGCACACGTATCATTATTTCTTATGTCCCAAATAGTTTGCTACTAATTTAAAAACACTCTCTACAGGGTCATTTTTTTTCTTTTGTCTTTTACTAGAGCTTTTTGAATTAGGTCTAATTTGCCTTCATAAAAATTCTCTAAACACTTAAAAGTCTCATGTCCTTATGAATTTCATTATTAACTTTTAAAAATTAAATCCAGTACTTAATGATCTTCCTGGCTTTCTGAAAAGTGTGATAATTCGTATAACATAATCATTATATCCAAGGAGAATTTGTCATATAGTTGCTTCAAATTAGAATTGTATGTATTACATTAATTTATAGATTTAAATGGAATTGCTATGGGTAGGCTTTCTTTTTTTTGGAGGTTACTTTCTTGAATTCATTGCCTTTTACAAAAAATATCAACTCATTTAAATGTCAACAGAAATGAAGTCTGTATAATATTTGTTTCAGTCACTGTAGCTTTGATCAGTTTAGTGAAATCAGCTGGTAGAATTCTTACTTTCCCAGGTTCTATGTTACCAGAGTGTCTGCGGTTAATTCATCCATCAGTCTCAGTTTATGTGGTCATATATCATGCTTTGCATGCCACGCTGTAATTGAAGAAAAAGATAATGAGAGAGCGATGATGAGGGGAAAGCAGCTGCACATCCAGTTAAGTAGTTTAATATATATTTTAAATGTAGCCATGTCTGAATCTATTCTGCTAGCCCAGTTTCAGAGATCTGAAAGTTATCAATGTGCTGTCCATTAATATTGATTCCCATGTCAGTCCTGTTTGGGCTCTTAGGGACTATAGCAGTTTGAAGTTCAGGGATAGTTTTGTCAAAATTCTCCATTTTGATAATATATTCCCCTTTGGAACCTCGAGTCATCAGAGAGGCAAAAGAGTGATGCTTCATGATCTCTGACGGTAGGTAGGATGTCCTCCTTTGGCATATTTCCCCCGTGCCCTCATGAATAGCTGAGAGGAAAACTACTAATTCAAAGTGTCCAGGATTTTCATGCTGGAGAAAAGCAGTTAGAGGGCTCGAGGGTGTGATGGGGTGATAGTAGGTCAGTGGAAAGGTGAAGAGCGGACACTCCTCGGAGCTGATACTGTCAAGGTGCAAGTCCACACTGGTCTGGTAGAGTTGGTTATTTTCTCGCTCCTGGTACAGAATGGCAGAAACCCGGACGCAGGTGAGTGGGGTTTGTTGAGTGTTGGCCACTTTGAAGATCAGATTTGGTTTGCCATCTATGTGGGTTACTACTGCCAAGTCAGTAAAGCGGATCCAGAAAATTCTGTTCTTTGGACGGGCAATCTTTGCCACAAAGGCACCTAAATTAGAAACAGTTGACTTTGTTACAGACTTATCATTAATTCTAACTAACTTTTATGAACTAGTTTACCAAGTGATGTATTTTCGGTATTTTTTTCTTACATTGGGTTAGGTGTGGAATTGTTTGTATTTTAGGTATCTTTTTTTTTTTTAACCAGGTGGGGAACTGTCCTTTTTTTTTATTTTTTATTTTTTATTTTTTAAGGCTAGGCAATGGGATTAAGTGACCTGCCCAGGGTCACACAGCTAGTAAGTGTTATGTGTCTGAGGCTGGATTTGAACTCAGGACCTCCTGAATCCAGGGCCAGTGCTCCATCCACTGAGCCACCTAGCTGTCCCTTTAGGTATCGTTTTTTAGAATAGATTAGGAACTAGATTTTAAGTGTCATGTACTACCTCTTGGAATTGATTTTGTTTAACTTTTTTGGGAATGTAAACCTTTTAAGTAGGGCCTGGAAACAATTTGTGTGTTAGTAAGTACATGTTTTGTCAAAACTTTTCAAAGAAAGAAAATAGATTTTCTTGGCGTATATGTTCTTACTATAGATCTAAATCAGATCTGCACAACATATAGTTTGCAGGCCGCTTGTGACCCACCAAAGGATTTCAGGTGGCTTGTGGAAAATGTAGAGGTTATAAAAGAAAGTAAAGATGTAACAAGTGCTTTGTCTGTGCCCCGCTTAACCTGCCTTCCCCTAGTCATGTTGTCCCTGTCGTGGATTGCCACTGTGTACTCTCTTCTGTTTGTCCCATGACTCGCAGCAGCCAACCATCATTATACCTTTACTTGGAAAGTGAGCCGCTAGAAGCCTATCTGGGGCCTGAAGAAGTTTAGCCTATTTTAATTTTGGCCTCTCCTTACTGCCAAGTGGTGCAGATCTGATCTAAATGGAGATCTTTTTCATATGAATAAAATTGCTTTTGTTTATTGGGAATGGGAAAATTCCCTTTTCCTCATTTCTTAGATTTGGAGGTGGGGGCAGTGACCTCTGATTTCATCAGTGTAGGGACCATCCAGCCCCCACTGATCTGTGGTTTGTAATCTTAGAAAATTGCTGAGGCCTTGGGAAGTTAAGTGACTTGACCAAGGTTACACAGGTAGGACTTCTAAAAAGACTCCACTACACCAATATTTTCCAAACTTTTTTGACTGTAGATCCATATTGTTAAAAGATTTTTTTTTAGAGTGCTCCCTGATTGGTAAAAAACTTATTTTGAGTGCCCCTCCCAAGTGTATGAGTATTTATTTATACCTTATACACGTACTACTCCATCAGTAATTGTATAGGTTATAAAACTTTCCCCCAAGTAGGCATTGTTAAATATAGAATCAATAGGGACCCTCTGGAGTTTGGAGAACGGTAGTGAGATGGTTTCGTCTGTGAGCTGTGGGGGAGGATCACTTGGAGAGGAGAAAGACTTGCAGCAGATGGACCAATTAGGGGGCTGTTGTATGAGCCCGGGCAAGATGTGATGAGGTCCTGAGCTGGAGTGATCGCTGGGTCAGTAGGAAGAGGGGCCAGATGTCAGTAATGAAGAATCAGCACTGATTGGATGAGTGGGAGGGGCCAAAGTGAGGTGTCTGGATGGACCTGGAGCTTGGGAGAACCTGCATGACTGGAAATATGGTTATGCCCTTGATAGTAGCTGGGAAGTTTGGAAGAGAGGAGGGTTTGGCCTGTGGGATTAACCCTGGTTTGCTCAAAATGGAGAGTGATGGGGCTCTTCCTTGCCTCAGTGCAGAGGTAAGGGAGGGAGCGGGGGTGGGGGTGGGGGTGGCGCCATAGAGACAGGGTTGGAATTTTCTGTGCCCTGAAGGGTCACCACCCTACTTCAAATGAGAGACTGGTATGTACCTAAAGGAGATACCTTATATAGTAGAGAGATTGTTGGGGATGAGGGCAAGTATGGTTGTATGAGAGCTGTCTTTCTCTTTGGTTACATACCCTTTGGGGACCCCACTTTGAAGACCACCGCATTTATTGTTAGGAAACTGTTGATTTGTCTCTCTTTCTGTATGTTGGGCAAGAGGAGAAGAGCAGCTGGTAAAGGGAAAGGCCCTTGGGAGTTGCCAGACACTTAAAGCTGAAATAGAGCTTTATTTTAAGTCAAATGGTCTTCATGATAGGGAGAGTATATTGAAATAGTGCTGGATTCGGAGTTCGAGGGCCTGATTTCAAATTTTGCTCTGCCACCATGAAGGGTGAGGCACCATAATTTCTCACTGAAATTGATAGGCTTGTACCATATTCTTTTTGTGGTACTGCTGTGAATGAGCTTAGGGAGTATTATCACCTCTGAAAGCCAAGGTTTTTTCCCTTGTGAAAACATCTATTTTAGAGCTTATATTAATTTAAAGGCTTTTAAAGTCCTTGAAACCAGACTATTTCTTTTTAGCCTTATTCAAGTTATCATTTGCCAACTATAGAAAAAGTAATCAAATCCACAAGTATTTAGTGAATATCTGTTATGCAAAAGACGTTATGGGAAATGCATAACAAGCTACCTGAATGGTGTAGATAAATAGTGTCAAGAGTTTAGAGAGCCTAGGTGTTGATTGCTGCCCAGGTGCCAAACTAAAGCGTGGACTGGTTGCCCGATCTGCCAAAGATCACAGCAGGCCAAGGACCTGAATCCATGTCCCCTGACTCTTCACACAGTACTTCTCCAAGGGACTGAGAAAAGCATCTAGAAGAAAGGGCTCTTGTCTGTTGAGAAGCACGTTTACCAGCAGAGTGTTAGTCCTGGTAAGGGTCTCTGCCTTCCCTGAAGCACTTCCCCATGGCCTTTTTGAACAGGTAGTTTTGCAACCTAGTTTCTAGTGGATTTTTCTCTAGGGTGGGTGTTGGATTTAGTCTCTGTCGTGTAATACTGACTCTGGTACTGTGTCCCCAGTGGAGGGTCAGATTAAATCGGAGGGAAATTCTGACTTAATTGGAGAAAATCGAAAAATGAATTTTTGCTTACAATTAAGATGCGGAAGCCATATTTCACAATTTGGAAGCTATGTCTTCCCAACTAGGAGTGCATCTCATTGTGGGCTCCTAGGTTTGGGCGATCGAGATGCCAGTCTTCCTTCTTAGCTGCTATGCTGTTTGGTCTCTTTTACACCCTTCACTCCTTCAAGCCAGGGGATATGATGAAAATAACACAAAGTATTTTTTCCTGTACATACAAAGACAAGACGTATTTGGCTTTCTTGAAAAGACTGTGGCATCCCTGTGGAACTTGATAAGAGTTAGGATTTACTAGCAAGGCAGCTTCTTCAGGATGAGAATGTTTTTAGCATAGAATTATTACTATTTCTCTCACTTGGAGGGAGGGAGGGAAACCCTTTTCTTCTCCCTGTCCCCTGGAAACTCTCTTCCTAATGAGAACACATCCCAGAGGCAAATCCTTCTCTGTGTTACATGGATTTCCTGTACTTCCCAAATACTTGGTCACATTTTTGAGAGAACAAAGAAAATTACCTGTGATAAAGGCCTCCAGCATGATTCCCAGGAGCATCTGGGTGGCCAGTAAGAAAACTGCTCCGGGACATTCACCACTGGGGTACATGGTCCCGTAGCCAATGGTGAGCTGCGTCTCCACTGAGAAGCAGAATGCGTCTGTGAAACTGGTGAGGTATTTTACACAGATGGTGTGGTTTTCAGGTGGTTTGTCATGGTTGATCCCAATATCGCCATTCACCTCTGCTAGAACATACCAGAAGACTGCAAAGACGAGCCAGTGAAGCACAAAAGATGCAGAAAAGATCAGTAACATCCATCGCCATCGCATGTCTATTAGGAGTCCCCACACGTCTTGGAGCCGGGCGAGGCAAGATCCTGGGGCTTTGCCCATTTGCAGGGTGCTGTGGCCATCTTTGGTTACTATCCTCTTGTGTGTCTGAGTCAGGAGTGGAGTCATATATTTAGCGCCATCCATTCTGGACTGTTGTGCTCTGAAACCAGAAGATCTATTGGTAGCGGATGGTTAGTCAACATGAAAAGATTCTGACAGCCCCCACTAACATACAGTCTTGCACAAACACACCAGCCCAAAATGATACTTTCCCTGTTTAAGCTCTGACACTTAATTTATCTATACCATTCAGTTAGCTTGTTTTGCATTTCACATAATGTCTTTTGCATAATAGGTATTCATTAAATACTTGTTGATTTGATTACTTTTTCTATAGTTGGCAAACGATAACTTGAATAAGGCTAAAAAGAAATCATCAAAATTAAATGAATTATGACTGTTGTCACTTTATTATATTTAGATTTAAAAAGCTAGAATTACTTGGAAGTTAAATTTCTACACAGTATCAGCTTTTTTTATGTCACGTCTACCTTGAGAATTTTCTGTAAGGAGGCTTTCCGTACAACGAACTTAGGAAACAGGTTCATGCTAAGCTTTTTGTCCCACTCTAGAGGCAGACAGGTGTTAACATAAGAATATATGTAGCAATGAAGCATAACGATGCTTCATACATCTGTTCATTGCGTAGTGGGAATAGTCCTAAACAAGTACTATTGGATATTTTAAAAGAGCAACACATTTCAGAAGTTGAGCAAAATGAATCATTATGAAGGAGTCTAATGAAATGGCAGTTTTATAAAGATGATATGACACCATATAATAACATGGGAGTTTGAACATTTTCATTGGCAGCTTCTCACTGGGGCATCTGGTTTTCCTTTGTTAAGCGTAATTGGGTGTGTTTCACCTGGGGTCACCCTTATGTGGGTCAGGTCCTTCTTTGGTGTGCTAAGTAAGGGGCTTCTACACACAGAAAATGAAATGAGGACTTTTTCCCATTGAATACTCATTTCAGAAAGATTACATCATCACAGTAGTGGCCCATTCGTTATGATCTCTATGTAGAAACCTTGTCATTATTTCTACATCCTTTACTTGGAATAAGGATGCTTAAGAAGGCTCTTAGCAGAAGCAGTCAGCATGCAAACTCTGCTCCTATGGCCTCTTCGGGTGCTCTCTATAGCCATTGGCCTGACTTGGACAGTTGAAAAATGGTTATTAGATGATTAGTTATTTATTCCTCCTTCTTTGATATCTTTCTGTACTTTTCTTTCTGAATTTTAGTCTCTGAAACCTTTTGTCCTCCTATTGGGCCATTGGATTTGAATCCCCAATTTAAAATGTTTCAGAAATATTTACAAGGAGAAAGAGAGCACCCTAATTTTCCAGATGTCATCATGAATCTATTTAGGGTTAACTGATTGCTTAGACTTTCACATTTATACATTTTTAATGCTAGATTGTCCATTAACACAGTTAAAAGCATTGATGTCATCCTCAAAGTATAATGAAGATTACATGTTAATGAGTAATTAGACCCTTGACATAAAAATGGTTATAAAAGTCTGTCATATTATTATTTAGTGGTGCCCTGGCATAATTATTTAATGACTGATTTTACTAGGCACCATACGCAGTATTTTATACACAGACACATACTCAGCTATTTTTATGAATGTTCAAGACTTCTCCAGAGGTGACTGATATTGCTACAAATGTAGTCTGTGTCAGCATGTGATTTTATTAAGCATAATTTTATTAGATTTTGACCCTGGCCCTCTACTTAGGTTTGCTTTCATTTTCTTTAATATTTCTTCATGGAAGAATATACTATGAAATAGCTCATTATCTTCAATCATCCTTTTGGGTATACATGTAATTTTTCAGTGCAGATACTGCTGATTTGCATGTTGTTTTTCAGTCTGTACACTCTGTTCCACCTTACTTACATCAGAATTTTTCTTACAAGGACCAGAGTTAACTCTTCAGTTAATTTATTTTCACGCTTAGACCTCCTTGGTTCAGAAGCATACAGCATAAATCAGTTCAATACTTCCTATGTGCAGAGAGCAGAAGGGGTAGATTCAGAGTTTAGTTAATAAAGACCCAGCCCCTGACTTTCTGGAGCTTGACTGGCCAGGCTGATGGGACACGTATATGTATGAGAGACGTGATTAGCAGAAACGGCATCATCCATGGATGAAAGTAAAGTGCAGGGTAAAGAACCTGCTAACGTGGTGTACATCCTCACACTTTAAGGCCTGGGGGACCTTCAGCGTTAGAGAGCCCAGGGCCCAGCGTTACTCATTGAAGCCGTGGCCTTTTGCTGAAAGGTTTCATCCTTCTTAGTCTAACTTGTCAATTTTTTAAGCTTTTTTCTTATCTCCTAATCGCGAAATTCGTTTATTTAAGAAATCAGAGTTTTCTGCCACTTGAATTCTAATTGTGTCTTCTTCATCCCCCACCCCAGCATAGTTCCTCAATCATCTTCTTCCTACAGTTTTGTGTCCCCTACCATCCTGCTCCTGTCTCTGTTCTTTCATTTGCTCAGACAGTTTAAGTATTTCTTTTTCTTGCTAAGGAGTTTCCCTGACATCATGCTCTAGGGTGACTTTCACTTTTGAAGACTCTGGGGCCTTTGCTGTCTGATGAGTCAGACGCACCAAGCCACGTCCTGCATCGCTGGCAGCACTGGGCTCTGGCCTCAGTTGTTGCTGTGGGTATGACCCTGCATAGGTCACTTCATCTTCTGGGGCCTGGGTTTGTTCAGGGTGATTTGGGCAGGACAGCAAATGAAATGGAGGACAGTTTAAAGTCAGCAAAGCAACTCATCCTCAACACAGCTCCAGGGAATTGCTGTGATAATTACCCTCATTTTACATTTAAGGGAATAGAGGCAGACTTGCCTGTGATCACAGAGTCAGAAAGAATTTGTCACACTCTGGTCTTCTGGCACTGAGTTGAGCGCTTTCTCCACTCTGCCGTGATCTCTGTGGTTTTTTCTGTTTCTACATCATGCTCTGGATCATGTTCCGTGTCCCCATAAGCCCGTGTGCTGCTTATCTGTATTTTGTATAAGTCACTATTTTGTAATTTGTCTCTAGTGATCAGTGTGTGTGTGTGTGTGTGTGCGCGTGTGTGTGTGTGTGTGTGTGTGTATGTATGTATATATATGTATGTGATTGTGATCAAAGATTGCCCCCTTTTGTACTATCTGCAAAGTACTTCATCCTTTAGCGGATTCTGTCATTCAGTAAGTTATATTTTGATTGAATAAGGGAGGATGAATGAATATTATGTCGATGTCGTTATTGACTTCTGCTTAGATGATTTCCATCAGCTAAAATGCTTGTAATGAAATAAGTAGTGGAAAGGAAATTTTGAGAGAGTTTTATCTGAGTGGATAGAGCAAGATTTCGTACACACAAGTGTGTGTGTGTGTGTGTGTGTGTGTGTGTGTGTGTGTGTGTGTGGTTGTGTGTTTTACTACTTTGGTGAGTTAAAATAAAGGACTGTTAGACCCTTCCAGCTAAAGTTCTGAAATAATGTCTTCTCTGCCGTGGTTTAAAATACTGTAATTCACACTACATGTTAAAGACAAGTCATAACAATAAATATCATCTTAGTTGATCAGTTTTATTCACGTTTGTTATAAACTGGCTCAGTACAGTTAAGACTTTATTGAGAATTGTATACCAATCTTCTTTTTTGCACATTTGATAAAATCTACAAAATAAGAGCCTATTCAGACCAATTAATAAGCTTCGTGTCCTTTTTACTTTTTGTCTCCTTTATAGGAATAACTATTTTTATTCCAATATTAACCATCAACTTAAATAGTGAATTAAAATTAGGGTATAGGTAGTGAAAGAGAGAGCAAGAGAGAGAGTGTGTGTGTATGTGTGTGAGTATCCATTATTGAAAATAAAAACTATGCGAGCATTTAAGTCCTTTGTCATTGTCCATTTTAGGAGTTTTTACTCACGTAATTTACCCCTACTGAGTAAAAAAGCAAAGCATAATCTTAAAAAAAAAGTCTTTTTAATTCCTTCCAGTGACTTGTTCTGTTCTCCCAAGTGAAGTTTCTGAATCATAATCAGATATAGGCATGTATTCAGTGAGGTGATGAGAAATTCCAGGAATATTTTCAACTGGGCTATCCCATTTCTGATATTTCAAAAGAAATGTTTTCATAGAATTACCCATATTCCACATAACTAATTATGACCCTAACCTTTCTGCCTACCACTCCCCTTCACCCTCCCCCCCCGCCCCAATTAATAATTTTTAATAGATAAATACTTACCAACTGTTTTGAAGCTTTGGCTAATGTGCAGAAATGTGGCTCTTTAGGGAGTCTTGGAGGGGTATTTCTCTTTAGGCAGACAGCCCTATCTACAAGTCTGGTTTGTAGGGCTCTCTTGTTGAACTGGGTTTACAGTTCACATTCCTCTGTTTATAATGCAGTGGGGGCTGGTTTCTTCTGAAGCTGATGTGATTGGTCACTTAGTCTGCAGGGGGGCCAATTAGCTCTGATCATGTGGAAAAGAATGCTCGTTTGTTAGGAGGTCTTTCTTTACCCAACACAAACCTTAGCAGCCCTAGAGAAATCCTCCAAAACTGACTTGGAGAAGGGGTGCATTTTTTTCTCTAATCAGAATCCGACTTTAGTAAGTTGTGCATAATCTTACTTTAGGTCTTATTTGGAAGTCCAAAGGTATAAAATTCCTTGCAACTTTCCATTTGGTCTTCTCTTTTATTGTAGGTTAAAGTACAAGATACTTGTACTAACAAGACCTCCCTTTCTTCTATCACTTTATTATTATTTTTTTCTTCTATCACTTCAGATAAGGTTTATTTTGGAGAAGAATGTTGTAATCAAAGATCTGGAAGAGATTTTTGAATCTAGCTTCTGTATTTTACATATGTAAGATTCAGAATCCACAGTCATGTTGGTGATAAAGCCAGAACTAGAATTTAGGGTTAGAAATAGGCCAAGATGTTAACTTTTATCTCTTTTTCAAGTGCCATTCCTAGTTAGAATGGCTATTATGGGTTCCAGTGTTGTCCTGGTAGTAATAGATCATTGGGGAAAACCTTTCAATACATTTATAGTTCAGTATAGTAATATCTAAGACCTAACCTGTCCAATGACTTCTTTGTAGAAGAACTGAAGAATTCAATTATAAATCCAGCTTCAGGGGGCATTTAAGGAATTTTTGCTTTAATGGCACATATAGCGATCCTCAGTAAAACAAGGTATACAGGACAGAGACAATTCAGCTCAATGCCATAGTAGTGTTTAGCTGGAAATTTTCTGTGTGCCAGCTCGTGTCAACACTGAAATGAACTCTGGGGATAGCTTTGTTGTGACCTGCAGTGCAATACTTTTTTTCCTCTCTATTAGCTACTGATGTGAGAACTTTGATCCAACATTTCTATATAAGAGGATCTGAGGAACAAAGACTCTGATTGTGTCTCGCAGGCCGAGCTGTTGGAGACCTGCTGGGAAAATTATTAATGTGGACCCATGTAATGCTCCTTAGGGAGTGAAATCGGCCCTTGGGGACTTTGGCTCTTTTTGTAAAACAAACAAAAAATTAATTCTCTCTTTGTTTAATTAATACCAAACATTTCAATACAAGTTCAGGCACAGCATCTAAAAATCTGATCGATATTATGTGACCTTCTGAATTGTGGAAGGTAAAACCCTAGGAAAGGGACCTGTGGGGCATCATTTCACTCATTCCTCTTTCATTCATTTGGTAGTAGAAATGATAATTAGCTATTGGCAGGCTGATTTTTAAAATAAATTCTGATATTTTATAGCAGCTGTGACGTAAACAGATAATATGTGGGGCAGAGGCTTATGATTCCAACTGCCAAGTGGCTTCCAAGTAAGCGTCTTATAGTAGTAGGATGAAATTGGGAATCACGTATAGTAAAATTAACTGTCACAGTCATCATACCCCAATAAATTTTTATTATTGATCTTTATACTGTATTTTAACAGGGATAGTTCCAACTTCAAGAAATATTAGGGTCTTAGAATGTAAACTTTGAGATCTTGAGGCACAAGGAAATACATTATGAGGTAGCTAAGTGGTAAAGTGGATAGAGCACCGGCCCTGAAGTCAGGAGAATCTGAGTTCAAATCTGGCCTCAGACCAAACACTTGGCACTTACTAGCTGTGTGACCCTGGGCAAGTCACTTAACCCCAGTTGCCTAAAAAAAAAAAACCATTATATGAAACTGGTACTTATTTTACAGAATTCTGAACTCTTTGAATGATATTTTTGAGTCTTGTCAAATTTTAGACCAGGAACTGGATTTTTTGGAAGAAGACAATTGGGAGGTAACAAATGAACTTCTTCCTTATGACAGGTTCCTCTCTTGTAAGTCAGAGTAGAGATCCTGAAAAGTAACAGAATTTCCAGAAATGGCCTTACTTGGAAAATAAGGTAACTGGAGCTGAGTGCTGTTTGTTTTTTTTTTTTTTAATTTGTGGTGTAGGAAAAGCAGTAACGAGCACCAGAGGAACGGTGATCTAAAATGGTGTAATGAGGGCAGCATCAACAACACCTTGAGAGATGCATACATGTTCAGTTGACAGGGAATCCGCAGCAATCTGAATAGAGCTAAGATAAGGGAAGCCTGCAGTGGAGATGCATGGAAATGGCGTAAAGAAAGTTAAAGTCTCAGTGGAGGCAGCTAAGAGCCCAGTTACTACAGAAGATGGCAAAGTAGTAGAACTCAAGGTGGAAAAAACCACCTCAGAAAAATGAAGGAATTGGAAAAAGATGATGGGAAAAAATGCAGATAAAAATGACAGGATTTGGAAGACAAATTAGAGAAAATAAAACATAATAGAGAGGTGTCCCTTAAGTGCAGAATTACCACATTATTTCAGGAAAATATAAAAAAGGTTCCCAGATGTGTCAAAACTAAATGCCACACTACAAAGAGAAGGTCTTCCTAGAAGCTCAATGTGGAGATAATGGCAGTCTGGAACACAGGTCACGCAGACTCTGAGAGTGCCACATCTATTGTATGTGTCAGTTTTCTGAGAGAAGTGGAAATGTGTGTATGTTCCTGACAAGGGATACCCTTTAGCGACAGGACACATTGAACTTCAAGAGGCTCCCCACTACTGTAGACTGACATTTAAAGTATTGGTTAAGGCCCAGCATGACTCTTCAGTCTGTACTCCATGACTGTCTCAGGAGTTTTGAAGCCTCTCATTTGTCACATTTCAGTGTGACCCCCTGGTTATTTTGGATTGATTTGGTTTTGGGATGATATAGAGCTGCCTAGTCACAAAGAACCCAGATCAGCTGCATTTATACAGTGAAGCCCAAGGTCTTTGTGCCCTAGCTTCTTCTGTGTTTCCTTCCTAGCTAGAATCTCTCCCCCAGTGGTCTTTAAACATGTGCATTCATACCATTCTTCATGTGGGCTTGCCTTTTGCCCTGCTAGCATACAAGGATTCTGAGGGCCGCCAAGATTCCACTCTGGGCCCAGGGCTGTCCCAGTGTGTCTTACTTTCTCCAAGGCCAGTCTCTTTACCTCAAAATATCCAAGCCTAAAACAGCCCCAACAGTAACTTTTTACCTTTAACCACACTGCTAATTCCTAGCCAATCCCAGGCTCTGTGTTAAATGTAATTGTTGGGGTCACATTGAGGTGGATCGAGAAAGAGGCAGTGCTGACTTGGGACTTAAAAAGACTTGGGTTCAAGTCTTGTCTCTGACATACTGAGTGTGTGACTCTGCAAATCCCTTCACCTCAGTTCCCCCTGCATCTCTCTTAAGCTAAGGAGCAGTGAAGTGGCTGGTTTTCTTTTGGTCAAATAGGTCCCTATACTCATGAAATCACAGGGTTCTTCCCCTCCCCACCCCTGCCCCCTAAAAAATAAACAACCAGGCATGTTAGACTATTAAAAGGTAATACTTTCTGGAATGTCTGATACTCCTTACCCCTCAGTTCTCTGACATTCAGGTTTGTTATTGAACATAAAAGGAAGACATACACATTTAAAAAAATATGTGTGTGTGTGTGTGTGTGTGTGTGTGTATAAAACATCTTGCAACAAGTAATAGCTGAGATTATTTGGCATCTGATGTAGAAACCTTGTATACTAACAAGTTGATATATCTCTGTCCCATAATTCCCCTTTTGCTTTTTGAAAGTGGTCTTTCGTAGGCTCCAAGCTTCGCAGCTGTAGATTGTGTTGGCCGAGGGCCTCTTTTGCTCTGTCTGAAGTTTTCCATAAACACCACTGTTGGCTGTGGGTCAAACATGCACACAGGTGCCCTTTCACTGCTCTTTCTCCTTAGGAAGTCCACTCAATTAGACCAGGCCAAGGCCAACACTACATTTTATTTTATTTTTCATGGTAGAAAAACCCTGCCCAGTGTTAACTACAGTATGTAAGGCACAAGTGTCTCTGAAACATCCAAGTTGTGGGGAGGTTGTATGACAGTGATTCACTGCAGTCTCAGAGGACTCAATTCCAGGTGACCCTAAAGCCAATGGAAAGAGAAGCTACCCAGTGGGTGCTAGCAGCATGTGCTGCTTTCCCAGTGATCCTTCCTTTGTTTATGAGAAATGGCTTTCGGGACACATTGAACTCCACAAGGGCTGGCCAGTTGGCCATAATGCTGAGCTGGCATCCTCCAGAGTAGCACATCAAAGCCAGAGGGGGCCCTCTGGTCTCCTGGGCAGCTAGATTATCTGAGGAGGAGTTACAGAAAGACAGGAAGCTTCACTGTGCAGATGTGGCAGCTTGGAGAGATTGGGATCTGCCCTGTCCCAGAGGTGGTGATTGGAGGCTAGGCCTCAGCGTTGTGCCAGTCAAGTTGTGGAACTAGAGAAGCAGCGAAGACACAGTTCAGCGAGTGTATATGAAGGAGTTGATGAGAAACATGTGTGCGGAGGGCAAAGTGGAGATAAATGCATATCCTTAATTTGGCATTGTTCTTTGGAGAGATGAAGTCACTTCGTTCTGGAAGATAAGGGGTCCAACTAGGTTTTTTGTAGTCTGTCATGTTTGGTGTCATGATTTTTCAAATTTTTACATATAATATTGTGTTGTATATTTCTTGCTACCTTCTTGCCAACCTTATCTGTAAGCTCATTCAGTGCTGGATGGTAGTCTTATATTTATTGCGCCTAATAAATGTTTATTATGTTGTTTTATTATGGAGCCTAAGGTCACAGGGATGGAAAGAAGAATCTTAAGGAGAAATTAAAGGGATTGTACTTGGCGAAGTGGATGAGAGTTCAGACACAATTTGGTTGTTTCAAGGGAAGTAGAGGAAAGATCCGAGATCTTGAGTGCAGTAGGCAGGAGATTGGGGCCTGTTTGAATCCTGTTCTGCTGTTCCTTTTCTGCCTTTGGGAAATTCTAAGGCTTCATCAGTTTGTTGGGAGGAAAGCATTTCCTAACTTGAAAAGGCACTGTAGAAATATTACTTCATATCAGAGCACAAGTTCCTGAAAGGAAATTTTCAAGAAAAGATGGGAATGTCTCCTTCCAGTAGGGGACTGTTAGAATGGGTGTGCTCCCAGCATCCGCTTCAGTCTCAGGGCTCTGAGCCATAATCATATGGATAGAGTAGTCAGTAAGAACCAAGCTGCAATTGAAGAAAGCAGTAATTCCTTCTGTCTTTGGTGAATACTAATTTCCCTATACCTGTAGGCAGAAATTTGACTTGTTTGCTTTCACATATGAAAGTTTTGCAGTACTGCTTATCTGTTCTTTGTAGGGTCTGTAATAATAATGTAAATATCATGATATATACAGTGTCTCAAAAGTCTCAGTGCGGTTGTAAGGTTGTAAAGCGTTTGAAAGTTGTAAGCTTGTAAATCAGAACTGTATTCCCACTATTATAAAGTAGTTAGCTACTTCTTCGATATTCATTTTATGTAGTTTAAAGTATGGTCTGTCAATATAGGTTTGATTTTTATACAATATAGCTAAAACTGTTGTTAAAATTTCTAACTAGTCCAAGTTGGACTATTTCAATATTTCTCTCGAGTCATTTATCTTTAGGTAAAAGTCTAAATATTTGCTGAAAAAGTCATAGAATCTTGGTGAAGAAGTTTCTTCTTGCTCTATTGACGTATCAGATTATCTTCTGGAAACAGGTTGCTCAGCCTTGCTCAAATATATTTTTTTTGGTCTAATTCCTCAAAGGCTTCTGGTATCCCCATCTTTAAATTTTTTGATGGCCTGGACTTGTGAGTTCACTGATGTGGGGATCACATGTCTGCTGGTGCAGATCTCTTGCCTGGGGCGTGGAGAGGTTAGATTTCACCTCTAAGCAGGATCTGAGTCCAGGTTTTCCCATTTGTACACTGCACATTTCTGCTTTTGCTCTAGAAGTAAAGAGGCATTATTAAAATAATAGCTCTGGAGAGGAAGGGGGCTTCACATATATGCCATTTGGATTTTGTTCTGGCCACTCAGTTGTCCTTACAGCCTATTTAAACCTTTGCTGTTCGGCTTGGTTTTTGTTTGATTCAACCTGCGCTAACACTGACCATTCTTAAGCCGTCTGGTGAACACCAAACAGATGTGTCTTCTGTTAATTCTCTCTTTCTAAGTGATGGAGAATGGTTGGCTGTAAGAGTGTCAGAAAGAGGCGGGTTCCATGAAGCGTGTTGGTTTATCTCGGATTTATAACAGAGTTAAAGGCATCATACACTTTTTAATATCAGAAAGCAGAAATTGAAGTTAGTCAGCGTCATCTTTCTTAGACGGTAAGATAGTGATGAGAAGATAATGGATAAGGTAAGGCCAGGGGTGGGGTGGCATACTTTTTACTCTTTTGATGCTCAGATTTGTTTATTTTAAATTGAGTTTTCACCTAGTAGTACCATTGTGAATCCTTCCGTTCCCTACCGCAGCAGTATTGGATTGTTGAAATGCACTTGAAAGGTTTACTTTGGAAATCTAAGGTGTTTTTTTCCCCATAGATAATTGAAAATAAGATCAATCCTTATCCAGTCCAAGTAGAGTGAGTGGAACTGAGTCAACTAGTATTTATTAAGCACTTCATGTAAGGAATTAAATAGTAATAAAATAAGGAATGCTATATGCTTGTGTGGCACTTCATAGTTTTCTGAATGCTTTCCTAGACATTTTCCTTCCCACCACTTGCAGGCTAATTGGGGAGAAAACATTAAAGGATTCTTCTGTTGTTCAGTTGTGTCTGACTGAACTGAGCCCCATTTGGGGTTTTCTTGGTAGAGATACAGGAGATCTTTGCATTGCCTTCTCCAGATGAGGGAACTGAGGAAACAGGGTGGAGTGACTTGCCCAGGGCAGCACAGCCAGTGACTGCGTGAGTTCAGATTTGAATTCTTTCTGACTCCAGAATCTGAAAGGATTCTGCCTTCTTGCAAAACAGCTTCCCTTTGGGGCCAGCGAATAGCCATTGGGGGATGGGGACAGGGCCAGGAGGGGAGGAGGGATGCCTCAGGTGGGATGCCAGAATGATTGATGTTTTTTCCTTTTCTGGCAGTCATTTCAGTGAAGTTCTTTGTATTTCTCCTTCTGATATTTTCATAGAAATTAGAAGGAGTCATTGTGTCACAACAGGCTCTATCCCATAAATTTGAAGCTGCTACATCATTTATAAAAATCCCAGGGTTTGAGAATCGGAAGGGACATCAGTGGCCGTCTAGTCCAACCCCTGCATGACAGGAGTCCCCACTATCCCATATTGACAGTGGGCATCTACCTCCGCTTGAAGCCCTCCAAGGAGGGAGAGCTGCCACCTCTCTCAGGAGCCCTTCTCTGGACATCCTGCAGCTTGGTAATATCTTTCTTAAACCGTGGTGCCTGGAATTGGAACACAGGACCAAGGCAGAGGACAGTGGGACTGTCACCCCCTACTTCCTGAAAGCTGTACTGTTCTCATGCCTCTGGAGATCTCATTGGCTTTTTTGGCTGCCACATCACTTTGCTGACTCATTTTGAGCTTTGGGTCCACTCAGACCCCTAGGTTTTTTTCCAAAACAACTGCTCTCTAACCATGGCCTCTTGCATCTTGTATTTGTGAAGTTGATTTCTTATATCCAAGTGTAAACCTTGATGCTTATCTGTAGTGAATTTCGTCTTATTAGATTCAGCCCAATGGTGTGGTCCTTCAGGATCTTTTTTGGTCCTGATTTTGTCATCCTCTGTGTTAGTTGTGCCTCCCAGCTCTTTTTCATCTGCAGAATGGATGAGCATGCCACCCATGCCTTTAATCAAGTGGGGCTGAGCACAGATCTCTACAAGAGAATGTGCCACTTGGGGTGAACTGTCCTAGGATTGTTATGGAGGGGAGCAGGCTTCTAAGAGCCCTTTTCAAACTGTCAGGTGGTAGGATTCTGCAATTTCGAAGAATGGTGGTGCAGTGTCCGTGCATGCGTATGTGTGTGCCCCCTGGCTCTTAGCAAAGAGACGGCAGGCTAAATGAAGCAAACGTTTTCAGACAAGAGCCAATGTGTTGATTTGTTTTGCATGACTGTACTTTCTTGTTACAAGGTAGGGTGTTTTGGGGGGTGAGAGTGACTGGGAAGTTCCAGGTTTTATTTCAAAAGAGTCTCAATGAAACATTTTTAAAAGGATGATTATATAATGCTGTTTGTCTAGAAGCAGTGTTCACCAAGCAAGGCTGTACCTTTACTACTCCAAATATGTGGGGCAAAATAGAGAGAAACCTTAGGACCTTGGTAGAAAGATTTCTTGGTGGTTTTGTAAGGATTTTCTTGTCTTTTGATAACTTTTTATTGGTTGTTTAGTGTGAAAATTACCCCATCCCCAGGAAAATTTTATTTCAAGAAAACTGATCTACCAGTATGTGATCTATTTGATTGTTCTTGACTGGATTTGTTACTCATTGCTTAAGAATGGAAATGAGGGGTGTTGGAGGAGGTTGGGATTTAAATGTCACATCCATTTTGCAAGAGTTGTGTTGGAAAAGTTCCGTAATTACTTTGTTTTCTTTTCAGTGAGACCAAACTTTGAGGAAGGCGGGACGACAGTAGCAGGGAGAAAGCATGAATTTATCCGTTCTGAGAGTGAAAACTGGCGCATCTTTAGAGAGGAACAAAACGGGGAAGATGAAGATGGAGGCTGGCGCCTGGCAGGATCACGAAGGGATGGAGAGAGATGGCGTCCCCACAGCCCAGGTGAGAAGTACAGAAATCGCCGAAACACTGTCTAGAGAGAGATGACGATGAAGAGTGGTTGGTTTGTGCTTGGCTTTTGTCACTACAAAATATCGTCCAAGGAGAAGCGTGCTGTGGCTTGTTGACTTCTGTGCCTTAGGTTCCTCACCTAGCAAACAAAGGGATCTGTTGAAAGCATCACCCAAATTTCCTTCCTGCCTCACATTTCTGTGCTTCTGCTCCTAACTATCTGCACACACTTTTCATCATATATTTGCTTATGTAGAAACGGGAATGGAATGTGTCCCCTCTGCCGCTATGGGTCTCAAGAAAGGGTATGTTATTTTATTGCTATTTTCTCTGGAAAAAGTGGTGGCTTATTTTGGGAATAAGCTTCAAGCCCAGGTCACGAATGTATTGTCACATGTTCTTTTTTGTATCTTCACATTGGAAGCAGGGAGAGAGAATAAGAAGTCCTTTTTGGTTCTTTTGCCTCTTCTGTTTTACTCTGAGAATGCTTCAGTCTGTTCTTTCTCCTGACATTAGATATGCTGGTAATTGAAGACAGTGGTGCTTGTGTTAAAGTTCAGTCCCTCTCAAACTGCTGATTCAACACCGCATGATAATCAGATGTGGATGTAGCTTATGTAGGTCGTGAGGGCGTTGGGGGCTCAAGCTCATCAATTGCATATGTATCACTTGATTTTGTTCTTTCAGCATGATATCTTGGAATGGGAAAATGGAAAAGCGGAGTCTTAGAAAAGGTTACTGTCCACCCACTGCCAATGCCAATTATATTATGTTTTGTTTCTTCAAAAT
This sequence comes from Phascolarctos cinereus, assembly GCF_003287225.1. Lineage (NCBI taxonomy): Eukaryota > Metazoa > Chordata > Mammalia > Diprotodontia > Phascolarctidae > Phascolarctos > Phascolarctos cinereus. The sequence continues at coordinate 10,939,167 of NW_027555958.1, read as the reverse complement.
ATAGTTGTATTGGCATTCTTTATTTTTATATTACTTGCACTTCTCAATTTATTTCTCCTCGAAAGTCATCCCTTATAACAAAAAAAATTTTAAAAATAGAGGGGGAATAATAGCTGAGCAAAACTAACATTAAAAAAGTCCGATATCAGGCAGTGAACAAGCATTTATTACATGGTTCCTGTGTGCCAAGCACTGTACTTGGCTCTGGAAGTACCAAAAAATGAAATAATCCTCCCTCACAAGGAGCTCATGTTCTAATGGGAGAGGGCCCTGGCAGCTGGTGGAATCAGGAAACCTTCATGCTGAGGATGGTGTTTGAGCTGTGTCTTTAAGGAACACAGGGGCTCTGGGAAGAAGAGGATTGCAGGCATGTAGGTGGGGTGGTGTTTGGCCAGATGATTAGAGAGCATGTCTCACCTTCCTGATCTCATGATCCTCTTCAAGAAGGAAGGTCAAACAACAGGATAGGGAGTAAAGTCCATGAAGGCCGTAAAGATAGCCTAGGGCCAAGTTACTTTAGACGTCAGAGCTAAACAAAGGTGTTTCATCTCAAGGTCAATAGGAAGCCATGGGAGTTGATGATTGAACAGCAGTCCTGTGGTCAGATTCCCATTTAAGGAAAATGTCCTTGGTTAGCTGTGTGTGGGTAGGACTGGAGTGGGGAGAGACAGGAGGCAGGGAGACCAGGTAGGAGGTTGTTGGCAAGTCAGTAATCTAGAAGGGAGGTGATGAGGGCCTGCACTAAGGGGGACCCTTGGTGGATGGGAAGGGCCAGATGTGAGAGATGTCCCGAAGGGAGGAATGGGAAGAACTGGCCATTGTCTGGATCTGAGGGGCAAGGGTGGAAGGAGAGGAGAGAGGCCGAGGATGTTGTCAGGGTCACTACAAAGATAGGTGGGGCTGAGGAGGTGCCTTTGCTAGAAAAGGGGACCGTGTAGGGGGAAAGCGTGAGCTCCTCATCCTCCTCTGCAAAGGGCCAGGTTTGCTGATTGCAGCTTTATAGGCTTCATCTCCATTGTCTTTGCTCCTCCCATTTACATTGTTGTGGTCATCATGTATACCTTTCCCTAGTTTTACTTCCTGTACTTTGCATAATTTCACTTGGCTTACCATCACATCTGTGTTCATCCCATTCACTGTTTCTTAGAGGACAGTCGTATTCCATTATATTAATGAATTGATGTTTGTTTAACTATTGACCAGGGGCAGCTGTATCACTTCTAGCTCTTTCCTACTACAGAAAGTGCTTCTATAAATATTTTGGTGTATTTAGTGTGTGGGGCCTTTTTATAATCAATGACCTCCTTGGAACGTAGAGCTAGCATTGGAATCTCTCTGTCAAAAGGCATGACATTTGGATTATTTTCTTGCAGAATTCCAAATCACTTTGCAGAACAGTTGCACTAGTGTACAAACTCTGCCAGTTCATACTCTATAGTTCATTAATGTGTCCATATTCTTACAACTCCTTGAACCTTGACTCTTCTCTTTAAATCATCTCTCAGTTTTCTCCATGTGAGTTGAAACCTCAGAATTGTTTTGGTTTACATTTTTCTTTTTGTTAATGATTTGGAGTGTTCTTTCATATGGTTTTTAAGATTTTATAGCTCTTCGTTTGGGATTTGTTTGTTCATAACCTTTGACCACTTGTTTATTGGGGAATGGTTTTTGTACTTACATATTTGTTAATTTTACTTCATATTTTGGATATCAGACTTTTATCAGAGGTTGGATAGATTTTCCCCCAGTCAGCCACTTACTTTCTGGTCTCACTCGCGTTCATTTTGTTCATGCAAAATTTTTTCAATTTCTTCTACTTGAAATCATCTGTTTTGTCTTTGTAATTGTGTCTATCCCTGGTTTGTTTAAGAAATCGCTCCCGGGTCATAACTATGAAAAGTATATGTCCTCGTCCTCTTCTAATTTTTTTTTTAATGGTGTGACCTTTTAATATTCAAGTCACATGGGATACTTTAAAGATTTTTAACATATCGTTTGAACTTTGCTTTAGTATATAAAACCACTAACCACATCATATTAGACCTATCTAGCTTATCAAGTGCTTGAACAGTTTAGCTGACATTATTTTGTTGACATTGTTAGAAGCATAACAAACTTTGAAGAAATTTTTGATCATTTTATAAACTCTTTCAGGGTAGATGTTTTTGACAGTGTCATTGGGGTCTTGTCCTTAGATTCCCGGGCACCTGGGATCCCTGATTCTCTTCTCTTCCATTCATATCCTCACCAGCATTGGTCTGCCCCAGGCATCCAGATAGGATTGTTCTAGTCCAAGGGATCGTGGCCTTGGTGCTACATTTGCCAGCTTAGTGGAGGGGAGGGGCTTGTAGAGCGTGTTCCCAGTGAGTGAGTATTCGTTGAAAGATTGGACAAGATCTGAGCTAAGAGAGAAGATGAATTCCAGCTGGTCAAAAGCAAATAAGGTGAATGTTTTGGAAGAGGAGCAGCATTTCTCAGCCTGGGCAGTGTTGATTCTGTTAAAGGGAGTTAAACAAAGTAAAATTTGAAACTCTTCGACTGTCCCTCCAATCCATTTGTATTTTAGGGAGATCATTTTTTTCTCTGAATGGTCATATAAACCTTAGATTAAGTGTAATTTGTCAGTATATTCAACACAAATATGTAAATCCGGTCTCCTGGTGTTTTGTTTGTTTGTTTACTTTAGTTTGTTCATGTCATTTTCATGCAGTAAGAATTTAAGAAAGAGGGAAGCGCTGGGTTAGAAAAAAGAATGAAAATTGATTTCTTTCAAAGGAAACGGTTTTTTTCTCATCCCACTACCTAGAAAGTTTTTGAGTAATATTCATTGTAAGCTGTCTCTTTATGCTTGTTAGAAGAATATAATTTTAAATGACTATTTACCTAAAGTTTTTGTTGTGGTTGCCTTGATCGTTTACACTACAAAATATAGAAAACTGCACCCGGAATTTCAGTTTGGCCCTTGTAGGCCTTATTGTAGACGCTGTGATGCTGATGTAGACCCAAGCTCTGGACCATCAGTTTACCAGGCAAAAGTACATCTGTCCCTGGTACCAGACGTAAAGATTGTACTCAACATCATAAGGAGTACGTTATCATAATTATTGGTGAACTCTTTCTAATATGAAATGCTGAGGTGACAGCAGGGTGCTCTAGAACCTTGTAGCCTGCTTTTTATTGAAATCATGTTTATTACAGCACAGTTCCACTGATGCATACATGTGTAGAAATGAGATAATAGGACACCCTAGTGCTTGATGTGTATGATAAACTAAACACACCTGTATCTAGAAAGAATGGAGGCCACACACAGAAATAGACCTTTAGGTGATGCTGGCTGGATACGTGGACATCTTTTAATTGTTAATATGGCTTGGATGCCAAGCTATATTTGATAGAATTTTGATAGAAGAATCTTTTCCCCCGTTTCACAGCTTCCCTTCTTTTCCTAGGCACATTCTTTTTTCTTTTTTTTTGTGCAAAAGCTTTTCCATTTCATGCAATCAAAATTATCTCACTTATATTTTGAAATTGCCTCTCCTTCATTTAGTTAGGAATATATTCTACTTGCAGCTGTGAAAGGTAGGATCTGATTGTCTTCTCATTTTTTCATGTATCCATTTTAAATGTATTACAGAATACAAGTGAATGAATAAAGCTTTTATGAAGCACTCACCGTACGTTCAGCTTTTTGCTGAGTGCTGGGGATATATATATGGAAAAGTCAGAGGATCCCTGCTTTAAGGAGCTCACGTTCTAATGGGGGAGGCAACACATAGGGAATGTTTCAGATGCAGTCATGGTAGGCACGTCCTTTGGGCCTTGGGATGTGCTGACAAAGCACATACTAGCACTGCTTCTGTATGGTCTTCTGTGCTGACAAGATCCTCTTAGTTTCTGACGTTGAGCAACCTGACAGGATCAAAGACTTTCCATTCTGGGTCGTCAGCCCCTACAAAGTGATCCTCAGGCTGCAGCTTCTCAGGGGGATGGCCCAGGGCACTGGGCTGGGAGCATCAGACTCAGGGGCCTGGGCTGTCTCTACCTGGGGAGATGGGCATGAGGATGGCGAGTTCAGACCTGTCTGGCACACGCTGTCTCCTGTCTCTTTCCCAGAGTTCCCTGCTGCTTCATCTAATTTGGCCCGCCTGGCCTGTGTATGGCAGTTGTCTTTTGATGTAGGGGTAGCTGGCTGTGAGAGGCAGTCTGGGAGCAGTGTGCTGCCCTCCCAGGGCTCCTGTGCCCATTTGCCTGTTGGTGGCAGCTAATCAGCAGGCAGCTGCCGCTGGTGATAAGGAAGGGGCTTTCCTCTCCTCAGTGACTTCTGCCCCAATAATGACTGTCCAGGCCAAGAAAAGATAGACTAGCCAGGAAGCAGGCCCGGGCACTGTCATTCCCAAGGTTCTACGGAATCCTGGGCTGTTTCCATCAGGGTCTCAGGGGAGATGGTGGTGATGGTTTGACTTGCCTGGTGTAAAAGGCGTTGATGTAAGTCTAAGTGGTGCCAGACTGCTTAAAAAGCAATTCTACCTTGTCTTTCATTTTCAAAATGAGTATTCTCCCCCCCCCCCCCCCGGCCAAGCTTCATTGTAGGTTAGCTAGTAAAAGAGGCTTTCACCCAGGGCAGGGGAAAGTCAGCAATAAGTCTGCATTTTCTCTTTTGAAAGCTTTCCTTTAGTTCGCCATGGACTGATACTTCATGTTATCCATAGTAGATGTGACTAGCTTGCTCACAGTTATTTGCATACTGAATTGCCACTTAAGGGTAAAAGAGTCTAGCTCATATCACATGTTGTAGAAATGATTTGAGGCATTATAATTTTTCTGTGAAACTAGTAGCCCAATGCCATATTTTTATTCTTTATGTAAGGATTTTTGAAAACTCTGGTTATTTCAAATTTTTCAAAAGTGTGTACTTTTCAGCATGAGAAGATGTACACATTTATCTGATCTTTTAAATTTGGCCTTAATGGATCCCACAGGTCAGGTAGACAGTTGTTGGAATATTTACACTGAATAACAACCTGATAATAAACATTAGATCAAATTATATTTTTAACTTAGTGCCTTTAACTTGTTTTTCTTAGCTATTTTAGAGCCTGCATCTCGACTAAATAATTAATAATGGTCATATGGTTATAGCATGCCATTGAGTCACTTGATGACAGTACGTTCTCAACTGGTATTTGTTGTAATTCATTTAATTTTAAGCAAGGAAGTAACAGATAGGCTACCCATACTTGTGATTTCTAAATGTCCTGTTCATATCCTACCCAGTGCTTTCTTTCCTTCCCTCTAAATTTTCTTTTCTTTTTTTTTCTTTTGTTTATTTTTTTCTTGACTCTAGATTTTCTTAAGAACTCCCTATCCCACTCTCCACTGTGGTTCTTCCAAACCTTTTCAAACCTCCCATTCCATTCCTTCCCTTCTCTTCCATATCGCACCTGAAGACCATTCGCTGTGAGTTCCCTCTTCTCCTCTCTTAAGATTCAGGTGCCTTCTGCCACTGTCTCCTCCTTTACCCTGTATCTCCCACAGAGAGGTGGCCCCATTCCTTCCTGACAGATTGTCCCTGCTGTCGTCCCCACTATTTCACTTATCTTCAGGCTCCCCTACCTACTGGTTCCTTCCCTGCTACCTATTATAGGCATGCCCATGTCTCCCCCATCCTCCAAAAACCCCTCCAACTTGATTCTTCCATCCTTGCTAACTATTGTCCTATATTTCTTCTGCCTTTTGTGGCCACATTGCTTGAAAAGACTATTTGCAATCAGTGCCTTCATTTCCTTTCCTCTCATTTAATCCCCTACAGTTTGTCTTGTGACTTCATTCCACCAAAGCTGTTCTGTCCAAAGTTACCAATGATCCAGTGGCCAGATTTAGTGGTCTTTTCTCAGTCCTCATTGTTCTTGACCGCTCTGTTCATCACCTTCTTCTCCTTGATCTGCTTGCCACTTTCTTCTGATTCACCTCCTACCACTCTGACTGCTCTGGCCTGGGCCCTCCATTCTCCCTTCTCCCTCTGTACTACTTCACTTGGTGACCTCGTCAGCTCCTGTGGCTTTAAATGTCATCTCTATGCTGATGATTTTTTTTAAAATTTATTTTAATTTATCAGCAATCACTTCCATAAGGTTTTGAGTTTTAAATTTTTCTCCCCCTCCCTCCCCCATTCGGTGTACAGTCTGATATAGGTTATACACATACATTCCTATTAAACATATTTTCACATTAGTGATGTTGTAAAGAAGAATTAGAACCAATAGGAGGAACCACCAGAAAGAGGAAACAAAACACAGCAGAAGGGAAAAAATAGCAAATAGTATGCTTCAATCTACATTCAAATTCCATAGTTCTTTCTTTGTATGTGGATATATGCTGATGACTCTTTTTTTTTTAATTTATTTTTGCTAGGTAATTGGGGTAAAGTGACTTGCCCAGGGTCACATAGCTAGTAAGTGTCATGTGTTGTGTGTCTGAGAATGGATTTGAACTCAGGTCTTCCTGACTCCAAGGCCAGAGCTCTATCAACTGTGCCACCTAGCTGCCCCTATGCTGATGCTTCTTAAAGTGACCTCTGCTGACCTCCAGCCTCCCATCTCATGTTGCTTTTCAGATGTCTCAAACTGGATGTTCAATTAATGTCTTGAACTCTGTGTGCTGAAAACCAAAGTCATCATCCCATTCTCTTTCCCCTTCCAAACTGACCTATCACTGTTGAGGGTACCACCAGTCTCCCAGGCTCACAAGCTTGTGTCATCTTTGATCCTTCACTGTTTCTTAGAACCTGCTGTCTGGCACGCTTGCGTGCGCTCTTTCAGCACCACTCTCCCCCCCCCACACACACACACTCCCCCAACTCCAATCCAATCTGTTGTGAAGGCCTTGGCCTTCTCTGACACTGCCACCACCCCCTGTGTGAGCTCTCATCGCCTCATGCCTGGATTATTGCAGTAGCTTGCTGCTCATTCTTCCTGCCTCCAGTTTTTCTCTACTCCAGTTCATCCTCCATTGAAACCCCCCAAGCAATAAACTGATGGCTCCCTGTCATCTCCAAGATCAAATCCCGATCAGATCAAAATCCTCTATTTGGTGTTCATTGCCCTTCATAACCTCTCCTTCCCTGCCGCCCCCTCTCACCTTTCCAGTCTTATACCTTACATCCTTCCATGTCCTCTTTCATCTAGCAACTCTGGCCTCTTGGCTGTTCCAAAACTAAGACCTTCCCTCTCTTGTCTTCAGCCATTCTCTCTGGCTTTCCCCTGTGACTAGAAGGCTCTGCCTCCCGCCTTCTACCTGATGCAGGAAGCCTTTCCCAATCCGTCTCAATTTTAGGCCCTTCCCTCTGTTAATTATTTCCTGTTTATCCTGTATGGGACTTGATGTACACATCTGTTTGCTTGTCATCTCTCTAATTAAACAGTGACCTCTTTGGTTTCAGGGACTGTCTTTTGCATTTTTTTGTATCCCCAGCACTTACATAGCACAGAGCCTGGCACATAATAGGTGCCTAATAAATGCTTATTGACTGACTGAGCCATTCATTTTTTTCCTTCCCTGTCTTAGATGGTCCTCGATCTGCAGGGTGGCGAGAGCACATGGAACGGCGACGAAGGTTTGAATTTGACTTTCGAGAACGGGATGATGAGCGAGGTTACCGAAGGGTGAGGTCTGGCAGTGGTAGCATAGATGATGACAGGGACAGCCTTCCTGAATGGTGCCTGGAGGACGCTGAAGAGGAGATGGGAACTTTTGATTCCTCCGGGGCCTTCCTCTCCCTAAAGGTGAACACTTGTTTCCTTTTTCGTGGCAGAGGAGAGTAGTGAAGAAATGAGTTATTGAGAGTATATGTTTCCTTGTTACAGAAAGTACAGAAAGAGCCCATTCCTGAGGAACAGGAAATGGACTTTCGGCCTGTAGAGGAGGGGGAGGAGCGCTCTGATTCGGAGGGGAGCCACAATGAAGAAGCCAAAGAACCTGATAAGGCTGCCAGCAGAGATGGGGATCAAGTAGATCGAGGAGCTGTAGGTAAGGAAGACTCCTTGGAACTTTGGCCAGACTTCAATAATTAATTTATTATTAATTCAAGATCCTTCCCTGTCGTAGAAACTTCAGAAGAACCCGTCAGGCCATCGTCCCCAAGTGCGCAGCCGGCTAGTCCTTCAGAGCGGCAGCCTCAGGAACCCCTGCAGCCAAGCCTATTTGAGAGGAAAGAAGAGAGCAAAATGGAGCAGCCGGAAGAGGACAGCCAGTCTGAGAGCTCCCTCCCCACCCAGGGGCCCAGCAGAGGGGAAGGTACTTGGCCTTTCCGATGTCAGCAGACCAACTGAAGTTGAGATGATGAGACCCAAGGGTTTCCTTCATGCTGTCCATTCTTTGCAGAGAAATGGAAACTGGGGGGGGGGGGGAATACCCTAACACAGTGATCTTGTTTGACTCTGTTCCTCTGCTTAATCACCATAATAATTGTCTTTCTATAGTATTTTGTAGTTTACATTTGTTCTGTTATTTGAGCACTACAAAGGCCATGTGAAGTAGATGCTGTTCTTATTCTCATTTCATAGCTTAAGAAGCTGAGCCTGAGAGAGAATCTGTGACTTGCCCAGGGTCACACAGCTAGGGCCCAATTTGAACTTAGTAAGGCCTTGATCCACTCTACCACTCCCCGTTCTGCAGTGCCCAGGGGACAGTGTGACAGCCTCTGGCCCCAGGCTCCTCTCTAGATTCTGGGAGTTTATTTGAGACAAAAACTTAGGTGAGTTCAGTCATCATTGCCCTGAACCCCCAGTTAGGAAAAATTCTTAACACTTAAGCAGAGGCTGCCTAATTTACCATTTATATTTATTTCTAGTTACTCCAGGCATTTTTGAGGCAAAAATTCAGTTTACTGAAAATATTTGGGTCGTGTAGCAATTGATTATGGTATACTTACTGTCTGTGGATAGAGAGGCAGGACGAGGGGATACTGGGGAAAGAATTGACCTTTGGGGGGGCCTTGTTCTGCCCCAAGATGTTTATAATGCCAGTGACCCTCCTGGACATCTCCCTTCTCTGCCACAGGATTCTGATCCTTATGAGGCCAGGACTTCAAATCTCCATGCCTCTTTTCTTCCTTAAGTTGTCTATATGTAACCTGAAAGATTTGTAATAGTCACTTTCTTTTGTGATTTGTAAAGTTCTCTAGCAAGTATAATTTCATTCTGTATGTACCTGTCACCTCTTGCTCAATGACTGTGCAAATACTCTACAGGAGGATTACAGATCCGAATTTTATTGTATTGAATTATTGACTGAAATTTGATATTTAATAATAATGCAGTGTGATAAAATTCTGTTACAGCAGTAGTATTTGGACTGTCCCCAGTAGTCTTTTGTGAGGAGATCTGACTTCACTGAATATTCCCCCCAAAATGGAGGAGGCAGAATGAGCTATACTTACATGATCTTAGGGTGAGGAAAATGTGGGTTCAGATGTGGTCTGTGACAGGTTTCTGACCTTGTAATCTTTGAGCCAGTCACTTGACCTCTTCTGTGCCCCCAGGTAGAATATTAGGGCTACAAGCTGCCAAGTGTGTGTTAACATGCTTTGTTACTTTTCCCCCTTAAGACTGCTAATGAAATCACAGCTTCTGTCCCATTCCCTTCCCCTTCAAAAAAAAAATCCTGAAATAATTTGGATATTTCCTATGACTTAGAAAGGCTTTCTTTAAATTGTAATTTTTGGTAACTGATTGATATAGCTACTGTTTTCACCATTTTTTCTGTTCAAGTTGTTGATTTTTCTTTTATTAGTTTGCCCTGACTTAATGCAGAATTTCTAGTTAGTCTTGCTGTCAGGCAGCCTAAATGTAGACATGTGTTCTCCTGAGGCCACTATATCTATGCCAGAGGCTTTTAATGTCTTCCATCTCTTTCTCTAGAACTGGTCCCTGCTGTCCAGTCTTTGTCACAGAATGCTTCAGACCCATCCTCTTCTGGTCTCCTTCTCCCCCCTCCCGTTGCCAGTCCAGGCCCCACCCTCCGGACCCCCCAGACACCAGCCCTGGCTGCTCCTGGCATGAGCACTGTCTCTGCAGATCCAGATGATGAAGATGGCCTCAAACACCTGCAGCAGGTAAATGTTAGGCCTCCTTAGCATCAGGAACTTCCTGGAAACTGTAGCGGTATTGCACAAGTAGGCCAACGTAGAATGTTCTTTTCTGTTTTAATCACCAAAAGGGGCAGACACGTTTTGTGTCTTTAGTTGTGAGTGTGAGCTTCATTCCCTTTCCAGTCCTTTCATGCTTATAAATGTCTGTTATGCAGTGGTCATCGTGTCAGGTTATTTTTTGCTCCTTTTGAGTTTGCCCTTGGCTGTTTTTTTGCTTTCGGTATGTGAAGAATGCAAAAAAATGCTCCCTTTCAGCAATTGCTAATGGGTACCATTGTCTTGATTTTCAGTTTAGCTGGATGTTAAATCAAACAACCATTAAAGGGTCAGGATAGGAACATCCTGGTCTGTCATTATCTGAGGAGACTGTAGATTTCCATTTAATTGTATATGTGTTGTTGGTCAGTCTGTTGAGGTTTTCTTGGCAAAGATACTGGAGTAGTTTGCCATTTCCTTTTCCAGCTTATTTTACAGATGAGGAAACTGAGGCAAACAGGGTGAAGTGACTTGCCTGAGGTCACACAGCTAGTAGGTGTCTCAGGCTGGATTTGAACTAAGGTCTTTTCTGACTCCAGGCCTGGTGTTCTGTCCACTGCACCACCTAGCTGCCCAGTTGTGTCTGTACTTCTGTCATATTCAAAATAGACAATTCACCTTTTAAAAAAAACAGTTCCTCTAAGAGTTATCTCTGTTTTGTAAGATGCTCGTTGTATTATGTCAGTTGAGCATTGGACCCTAGTTCTATTGCTGATCCACTTTCAGGTTTATACTTTCATGTTGGTCTTTGGTTTAAAGGTATTTTTCCTGTGTCTGTATGGAGACAACTTCTGTCCTCATTCTTTTACCTCTGCAGCATTTGTAAGTCCCTGCTCTTGTTCTCTCTTGGGTGGACTTCTCCTAGCTCTCTGATCACTCTTCATTTTTTTTTAAAAATTAATTTATTTTGATTTATCAACAATCACTTCCATAAGCTTTTGAGTTTAAAATTTTTCTCCGCCTTCCTCCCCACCACCCTCCCCAAGACGGCACACAATCTGATGTAGGCTGTACATATACATTCCTATTAAACATATTTTCACATTAATGATGTTGTAAGTAAGAATTAGAACCGATAGGAAGAACCACCAGAAAGAGGAAACAAAATACAACAGAAGAAAAAAAAATAGCAAATAGTCTGCTTCGGTCTGCATTCAAACTCCCTAGTTCTTTCTTTGGATGTGGATAGCATTTTCCATCATGAGACGTTGGAGATGTCTAATGGATCACTCTTCATTTTAACTTACATTTGCTTTATATGTGTATGTTTTTGTGTGTGTTGAATGTGTGCGGGCCTGTGTTCTCTCCCAAAAGAATGTCAGCTCTTTCACGGCAGGAACTATTTCATTTGTATCGTAGTAACCCCCGTGCCTGGCACACGTGCTTAAGTAATACTTGCTGATTAATTAATTGCTTGGTCTCATGACTACTTTTCTCTCATGGGTGCCTTTCCCCTTCTCTTACAGCAAGCAGAAAAGATGGTGGCATACCTACAGGACAGTGCCCTGGATGATGAAAGACTGACTGCAAAGCTCCAGGAGCACCGGGCCAAAGGAGTCTCCATTCCGTTGCTGCATGAGGCCATGCAGAAGTGGTATTACAAAGATCCACAAGGAGAAATTCAGGGTATGTTTAGGTGCTTTGGCTCCCTCGTGGAGAAATGTCACTTTCCACACATTTATCCCAAAAGGAAGATGATCTGTACTTCAGAAATGGAAACAGCCAGGCTCCTTTTGTAATACTGTAGAGGGCTGTGCTCTGCCACAACCCTCAAGTGCCATTAGGGGATGTCCAGTAGGATCCCCAGCTGTGCTTTGTCAAGGCCTTCGATCTCCAGATGTTTCCCTTGTCTGAAGCAGGAAGACCATTGTCATCAGTGGAACCTTTTATTTTGACTCAGCAGTGGATGTTGGTGCCAGAGCCAGAACATGATGGTCGTCATTTGCTCAGCCAGTGCATTTGTCCTTTGGGTGTTTTGTATCTTAGCTGAAGTGTTTTCCAGTTCCACTTGTGTCATTGAGTGTGTATCATGCTGTGCAGTTTACTTTGTTAGCTCCTAGTTCCACTGGTTGTGTTGAAAAATGGCTAAATAATTGAAGTTAATCTCTTCTCAGGTTGCATACTTTATTTCCCTAAGTTTCTTTTCTTCTGGGAAAGAAAATAAATAAGTCTGAAGAGACTTACAGTTTTCTTCCAGTTGTGCCTAGAATTACTGATTATGTGAAAGGATATTGGTGCACTGATTGACATATCATCATCACTCTGATGCTTTTACTATGTGTGACCTTGGACAATTCATTTTATCACTGTGCCTTTCAGTCTTCTCATCTGTAAAATGAGGGCACCGAACCGGATGCTATCGATGACTATTTCTTGAGCTGCTGGTTAGACAGTCAGACAGCATAGGTACCTGAGGCACTACACTGCTCTTTCATGCTTAGGTCTAGGGGAGTCTGCCAACAGGGTGAACTATATCAAGAGACAAATGTTTGTTCTAGAATGGGATCAGACTCTGGGTATGGCTGCTCCGGGAATCCCTGACATGCTTTTGTTTTGCTGGGTTGTGCCATAGGTCCATTCAATAACCAAGAAATGGCAGAGTGGTTTCAAGCGGGCTATTTCACTATGTCCTTGTTGGTGAAGAGAGCGTGCGATGAAAGTTTCCAACCCCTCGGCGATATCATGAAAATGTGGGGAAGGGTTCCCTTTTCACCCGGCCCAGCACCCCCTCCGCATTTGGTAAGTAGCCTAAATTTCATCTGAAGTACTCACAAGGAGAGTGTCCGCTAACTGGGAAGTGGCAAAACAAACTGTTGTCAACAAACAAGTGTTATGTAATACTACTGTTCCATAAGAAAAACCCAAATAGAAGGAAGTGGGAGAAACATGCAAAGACTTATATGAACTGATATAGAACAATGTAAAACCAGGAGAACGAATACATACCAGAAGATTGTGTTGGCATAACCTGGGAGACACATGGAAACCTGGGAGGTTAGTTTCCTTAAAAGAAAGTGCAAGATTTGTCAGGTAGAGATTCACTTTTTAAAATGAGGCATTTAGATCAAACTGACTTTATATTCCTTCCCATTCTCACTCAAAATCTATGTTAAGATCATATGATATAATTTTCTTTTGTAGCACGGATAGAGGATTTTATAAAGAAAAAACCTGGGAATATCACTGCTTTGTGCTTATAAGCATTTCCATTTACAATAAACTGTACAATCGTTTTTTATTCCAAATGCCATGCTCTTTCATTGCATTTTATTGCCAACGTCCAGGCCATTTTGAGAGGTCACTATTCTACTGTCATGTAGAGAGGCATTGACTGTGTTTAATACTGTAGGAATATTCCATTTTCTGGGATTATTTTTAGGAATGGAGAACCAAGTTGCTTTCTATCCTGGTTGGAAAGAACCTGTTTTAAGTAACTGTTATGTTACTGGCCTGTCAATAAACAACATCTGGTAGCTTTAATGATCTGATTCTGGAGCTTTGAAGCTAGTTTTTCTTGAGCGTCATTTAGTTGACCCCTTGGAATATAAAATAGATCAGATGAATGGAGAAACTAGAAGACTCACTGAATTTTTACAAGATAATTATTCAGCAGTCTTTATCATTACTTTGTAGCTTTCGGAGGCTAGGTTAACCAAGTTGAGTGCTTTGACATTTCAGATTTCACTTCTCATCAGGATTATTGTTTTAGCCTTCTGTTGAGTTTACTGGATAGCCACTTTCAGCTCTAATCCATCCTTGACAAAGCTGCCGAAATACCCTTAGTGACGCATAGCTCTCGGCACATCCACCCTCATTCTGACAGTGCACTTCAATGCATTTCTAACTGTCTAAATCCCTCCCTTCCTTCAAGGCCTCCTAGAAGGCTTATTGAAAAACTTATTTTCCTCCTCAGATTTTATTGTCTTAACATCTCCTTCACCCCTATCACCTGTGACCTAGTGGCACTTGAGCCTTTGTGCAAGCCAGGAGGCTCTCTAGCACCCAGGACCCGGTGCCAGGGCTGGCCATGGTCACAACTGATTCAGTTGAGTTTGGGTGGATTGCTGCCCTCTGGTGGACAAAGCCTCCAACTTAAAGGAAACTTCTCTGATTTGGTCTTTTTTTGCCTAGAATACTTTTAGCAAATCTCTTTTAAAATATGTAGGCTCTTTTTTTTTTAACCCGTAGTTTATTGTCACTAACTACTTTAGTTGCTACAGTTTTAGTTGCTGTGGGATCCTTATAGCCATCCTAATGTAGGGGTTTTTTTTTTTTACCTCTGGGTGTGTTTTAATTTCTATATCAAAAGTACATATATGTGTATATTTACATATAGCTTATCAAGCATATTCAACCCAATTCTCCTCAAGCCATCATCTTTAAGGGAAAAAAAAAAGGAAAAGGAATCTCCATTTGCTGCTTCCACTTTCTCTCAGCTATTTGCCCCGTTTCTTCCCATCCCACTCTTCCTCCCTCCTTCCCTCCTTTACAGATTGGCTTTCACCACCATCTCTTGTTACCACGTCAGAGTCACCAGTGATCTCTTCATTACTCAGTTGGTATTCTCAGTCCTCAGGTCCTCATCCTTTTTTTTCACCTGGATTGTGGCCTCCTTAATTGATTTCTCTACCTTCAGTCTCCCCTGTCTGATCCGTCCTTTAAGAAAAAATGCATTCTCTTAACTCCTGGGGTGTGTGTGTGTGTAGTGTTTAATCCTTAGAGTTCAGAGCCCTCCATGAGAAGAGATGTTTTCCATGAACTGTCCTTCCAGATCTTCGTCACAGTCTCCGTTCCTTCTGTAGTGATCCTTAGGCTTTTGCAGCACACAGTCATCGTGTATTTTCTTTTGGTTCTGCTTAGTTTGCTCTGACCGTAGTCTTACACATCTTCCTGCCCTTCTCTGAATTCTTTGTTTCTGTCGTTTCTTACTGTGTAGTGATATTCTGTCACATTCAGTTATGCTGTAGTTTTTTCACCTGCTGCCTACATGGTTGTTGTCTAATTTGTTTTACTGCCACAGAAAGGGTTTGTGTGAATATCTTGCCATATGTTTGTCCTGTATTTCTGTCTTTGACTTCCTTGGGATATATGCCTAGTCATGAGATTGCTGTGCCAAAGGGGGATGGACAGTTTAGCCATTTGCATAATTCCAAATTGTAATCCAGAATTGCTGCATGACTTCTTGGCTTCCCCAGCAGTGCCCCAGTGTACCTGCCTTCCACCGTTCCTTCCTACTTTGACTGTCCCCATCATTGTGAATTTTCATGGTATGAGCTGAAGCCTCAGAGTTACTTTACTCTGTGTGTGTGTGTATGATAATTATTATTATTGATTTTCAGTATTGTTTTATGTCTTTTAGAGTTTATAATTATTTTGAAAATTTCATAGTATTTGACCTCTATTGGGTAAATAGTTCATTGTGTGTATTTTTTATCAGTTGAGTATCAGTCTTTTGTTAACGATATTTGGTGCAAATATTTTTCCAATTCTTTTTAAGTCATATCTAGCTCAGAAATAAATGCATGTAGCACTCTGTGGAATATAAGTGCATTTTAAGGAAGCACTAATAGAAGTATGTTGTAGATGGCTGTGTCTTAATTTGCTAGATAAAAGGTCTGAGTCTTTATTGATATTATTTATTGAAAACACTTTTTTATTTTTTGTAATAAAAATCTGATTTATCTTTTGTAATCTCATCTTTTCCTTGGGTTAAACCATAGTTGTGAAAAATGCCTGATCTTACCCTTTTCAATTTTGTATGTTGTGGCCTTTTATATTCAGCTTGTGAATCTGTGATGTGGTTATTGTGCTGTATTATTTCATTCTTTCTTCCCAAAGCTGCTAAAATTACCTTCTTTTCAATGATCCTCCCCTAATCAAAAGGCTTTTTATCTCATTAAATATTTCCCAATCACATGTAAACAGATTTTTAACATTCACTTATTGAAATGTTGGGTTTTAGGTTCTTCCCTTCCTCTGCCCTCTCCCATCCTTGAGAAATACACAATTTGCCAATCAAAAGTCTCCAGTGATTCCTTATTGATATTGAATAAACTAGACCTTCCGGTTCCAGTGCCTTGGAATCCAAGGCCCTCCTCATTCTGGCTGAAGGACATCTTTGAGGCGTTATTTCAGTTCATTTCTTTCACAGACAGCTCCGAGCCAGTCGGAGCTTCTCTGTTCCCTGAACTTACCATGGCCTCTTCTGCCTCCGTCCGTTAGTCCACTTTCTCCACGTTTCTTCACGTCCACATCCTCCAGGGCTTGCTGTGGTACATCTCGTGGGAGATTTATCTCTTAAATAGTTTTTGCCTCCAATTTTTTTCTCACCAATAAATTATCAGCTCTTTCAGAGTAAGGACCGTGTTCTTATTAAATTTTCCTAGTTGGTGTCACTCTTGTGATGCTGCATATTATGTGACATGTTTACCAGTCGCATTAAAACCTGCCACCCAATTAATTAGATTCTTTTTGTGAGCCATGAATATGGTATAACAGCCCATTTTGCCTCCATCTAGGCAGGAATAAATGGTCATAGGATGTTTTCGTACTTCAATAAAGCTAGTGTCTCATTAATGTAGGATGACCTGCTGGCAGTTACCTTGCAAGGGAGAAAGATGGCATGTTTGCATGGGTACCTTTCATCTCCTATTCTGAATCTGTTTCCAGATAGTTTCCATTTTCTTTCTTTTTTTAAAATTTCTTTATACTTATTTTTTGTATTTATTCTTTATTCTTATTTCTTTGTACTTTATATGTTACCTTTTGCATTTGGCACTTCATTTCAGAAATTCTCAGTTCCAGCAGATTCTTAAAACTAACCGAAATCGCTATTGAATTTTCTGGCCTACGTTAGTACACAATGGAAGTTACGCTGTGGTGATCATGTTGTGGTTTATT
Organism: Phascolarctos cinereus; assembly: GCF_003287225.1. Taxonomy (NCBI): domain Eukaryota; kingdom Metazoa; phylum Chordata; class Mammalia; order Diprotodontia; family Phascolarctidae; genus Phascolarctos; species Phascolarctos cinereus. The sequence goes on along the minus strand of NW_027555958.1, from coordinate 10,922,081 downwards.
TGGGGGGTTTTTTCCCCATGAAGAGACTTCATTAACTTCTGCTATTACGTGCCATTGCTGTGAGGTTTTAAATTGACACATGACTTTTATGTTCAACTGTTTGTTTTCTCTCTAAAAAAACACAGCATGTTCAAAAAAAGAAGGTGGCAGCTTTTTTCACTCATTTGATGACAGTTTTTCTACTACAGGGAGAACTGGACCAGGAGCGACTGACCAGGCAACAGGAACTCAATGCCTTGTACCAGATGCAGCATCTCCAATACCAGCAATTCCTCATACAGTAAGATACTGCTGCAGAAGCTAAGGAGTTTAGCCACACCCCTGCTAGGAGGAGATCTGTGTTTAGGCTTGGATCTTGACCGAAAAGGAGGTTGTGTTACCTTTCCTGTGTCACTGCTGCTTAGATGAGATAGCCAAAGGTTTTTAACTCCAAGATCAGAGGCTTCCAGTCTCTTCAGCATTGAGCACAACTAAGTTTTTGTGCGTTATGGAGAAGGAAAAGGCAAGAGGGGCAAGGATAAAAGAGTTAGGAATATGGAAGTAGAAGAAAGTTGGAGGAGAAAGAAAAAGAGAGCTTATATCTGAAATAAGAGATAGTTGTCTTAATATTTTCTGCTGTAGATAGCCATAGTCAGCTCACATTGCATTCTTTTGTCTAATTCTGGTTGCTGCATTCTGGGGAAGAAATTCAGAAGTTCTCATATGTCCAGGAAATAGTAACCAGAATGATAAAAAAGACTCGAAACTGTTACCAAGTCAAGTAGCTACTATCTGCCAGGCACCGCACCGAGTACTGGGGACGTAAAGGCCAAAGGTAGCCCCTTCCCTCAAGGAGCTCACACTCTAATGGAGACAACATGTAGACAACTGTGTACAGAAAAGCCACATACAGGATTAATTGGAGATAATGGCAGAAGGGTTAAGGACAGGGAAAAGTTTCTTACAGAAGGTGGGCCTTTCGCTGAGATTTGAAGGAAGCCAGGAAGCCATAGAGACAGAGAGAGAAACTTTTCTTGTCATGGAAGGAGTAATGAATGACTGTAGTCTTCCTGTAGTATTCTAGTGAATCTTCCATCTCAGACAACTTGGTTGTAAAAATGGGGAACACTTGGAATCCCTTCAGACCATGGCGAGCCCTTGTAGCAAAGGCCTTCGTGTGACACCTCTTGACTTTGGGTTTCCTTTTGTTGTTTGTGATTCCAAGTGAATTTTCAGTGGTTTTCCCATATAGGCAGGGAGCCGTTTCTGTCTTTGTTATGAATCAGCACAGATTTTTACAGCTTGACCTGGGAATCTATGGCTTCCTCTGTTTTGGCTTTATTTGTCACTAATGAGGAAGTGGTTAAAGATGATTATTTGATGTACAGTTTATAGGGACAAGGTTAGTTGCTCATCTGTTTCTAAAGCTGAGCACATCAGACAGCGAGGTACCCTAGAAGGCGTCGCACCTAGGGCTGCACGTCCCGCGTTGGGCTCCTGGTGTGGCGACCTTGGGAGAGTGTCTGACTTGGAGGCTTCGCGCTGCCTCTGTTGTTTAGCTCCGTCCTTTGTCTGTCTCAACATGTACTTTCCCTTCTTTTTGAAGACAACAATACGCACAGGTATTGGCGCAGCAGCAGAAAGCAGCCCTTTCATCCCAGCAGCAGCAGCAGCTGGCACTGCTCCTCCAGCAGTTTCAAGCTCTGAAGATGAGGTAGGTGCTCAGTAGTCTGTCCAAAAGTATCCAGTTTTATTTTTTAAAAGGGGCATTAAAGGGACAGAATGGGGGCTTATTTCCATAAAGAATGAATCTGAATCCACCTTAACAGAGTTATCAATGTTTTGGGGGTTGTATGACTTGGGACAGGATTACAAACCCGTCTCCACCTGTTAGTGGCCATAGGGGCCTTTATTGATCTTATTTTTGAAAAAGTAGAAGGCCTGTTCTGAAGCAAAGATGCAGCTTTTCGGTCACTGCCAGCCATTATGTTGGGGCTAAACTAAGCTGGACCAAGAACCTATATTTGGATGAAGTTAGTTTCTCTTTGTGCACACTGTTGTCACTTAATTCCCATTATTTTTCACATAAGTCAGTAGGAAGGGAATGTTTAACATAGTGACAGCTCTCACTGATTTATCTGTTAGAATTGGGCAGCTACTAAAACTGTCATGGGGTTCAAAGATAAGCTTTCCTCTTCTTACAGGGACCTAATCTAGTGGGAGATGTTTATATATAAGCATGAGGAACTCAGAGCTAGCCTGTACAGAGCATGGTGAAACTAGAAATAAGTCCTTTGTTTGCTCTTCGGCGATATGTATTTGTATTTTTTTCTTTTTTACAGAATATCAGAACAGAATCTGATTCCATCTGTCACTAGGTCTGTTTCAGTTCCTGACACTGGCTCTATTTGGGAGCTTCAGTCAACAACTTCACAACCTACAGGTAAAACAACTGGATTATGATGGGAGAATGCAGTTTTTAAAAAAAATATATCAAAAGGAGCTTAAATCATTTCTTTTTTTAACAATTACAAGTCACCTTTGGCTAGTTCGGTGAACAGATTTTAAATAAAGTGTGAAACTAAGGCTCTGTGGTTGCATGAGAAACAGTGCAGTTTGTTAACATTCCTGCTCTTAGATGTCTACTTCTGACATACGTTCAGCTCTTGATCACACTTCATTTATTTAGAGAGAATAGAGTGTTCAGGTTGTGGTATTTTATAATTTAAGGTAGCTCTTCATGTCATGATTACTTTATTGCTGACAGATACAGTAGTGAGTATACACTGAGCTCAGCCTCATTGGAAAAAATTCAGAGTAATTTTAAACACCTTAAGTTTTGACCTGATGAAACATCTGTCTTGTTAGCATCATGATTTTCCCAGTGATACTGTCCGGTTGTGACTCATAGAATGTTAGTCATGGTCCTTGTAGCCTTGAAGTCATGGGTTCTCAAAAGGGCAGTGGGGAGGTCTCTGGTGGCCACGAGCAGGCTGTACTGTCTTCAGTAAAGACTGGCACACAGGGATCCTAACAGTCACCTTCACACACAGTTAGATGAGAAGGGTGTGGTAGTCCTTCTTCATAGAGAGCAGAAGAGTTCTGATGGATAGAAGGGGCTGTGTGCCCTACTGGTAGCCCCACTGTGTTAAGACATCTAGTGGAAGGCCTCTGGCCTGGTGAAGGCTTTATAAAGATTGGAAACAGGCTCACTTAGCACATGTCTGTGCCACTTAAAGGGACACCACAGATTCCTTGATGCAGAGGTGAGGCAGTGGGAAATGCAGAGTGATGGAAAACCTAGGGGAAAACAAGAAAGCTGTGCTTTTTGGTTCCTGGGAAGATTCCTGTGGCTCCTCAGTGGGACCTGGTCCTGGTTTTTCAGAGTCCTTATTCATTGTGGATTTTGAGCCTTTCTCTTCCCAGAATCAAACCAGGGGCTTCCTGATATCTCAAGTGTGACAGCCTTGGTAGGGATGAGGCAACAGGTTTTGTTTCCTGCAAAATACAGACTAGATCTGTGTGATGAACGGGCCTTTTAGATTTCCTCTAGGCTTTATTTAATTATGATCGATGTGTGTTGTAATCATTGTCATTTTTTCCACATTTTCCAGTCTGGGAAGGTAGTAGTGTTTGGGATCTTCCTCTTGACACTGCGGCTCAGGGACCGGCTCTTGAACAGCTTCAGCAGCTGGAGAAGGCTAAAGCTGCCAAGGTCAGAGACTCATTCTTACAGCATCCACATCACGCTTCGTTTGCTTCATTGAGTTCACTCATCTGGTCCCTCCCCAGCTCACCCCCGTTCCACAAACAGGCAAAAAACCAAACATACCTATCACCTGCTTACCACGGCCAAAACACTTCAGTTAGAGTGAACATGCTTAGTTTTTGACGAGACCTCAATGAAAGTCGGTGTCTCTCACTTCACAAATATGATAAGTTGTTCATGCCACGGGGTTAAAAAAAAAACAAAAACATTGCCATAACTATTTGTACTACCAAAGACTTACTTTCACTCTGGAGTATAATGAGCCTCCATTTTTAATGTACTTTATCCCTAAAAATAATGTAAAGATTATGGTGTTTTTCACTTAATAATAGGCTCCTGGGCATGCTAGAAAGAGTGGGGTTTGAAGGTTCGATATTACGGTAGTAATTTGCCAAAAGCTGGGTTTCCCTCTATAGATCAGAAACTCTTTCCAGCTTCCATTTCTCCATTAACTGTGCTGTCTTTGTCAGGGCTCACAGCTTAGCTTGACCCATCCTCCAAAGTTCTCAAACTGTGGTTATTGTCCAACTCCTTACAGAATCGCAGAAGAGAACTTCAGAGTTGGAAGGTGCCTCCACACTCCCTTAGTCCCAGCCAGGCCTGGCCCAGAACCTCCTCCGTGTGTGCCTGACGAGTGGCGGTCCCCCATCCTCTGTTGGAGTGCCTCTGGGCCTCCTGGGGTAGCCCCATTCGTTCCACTCTTAGATCGCTGTCATTGTGGGCAAGTTTCCTCTCGTTAGGTGTCTAAAAATGACTGGCCGCTGGCCACTGAGCATGTTGCTATTGAAGTTGTAAGATTGGGCACATGTCAGGGACACACATCTCAGTTGTCCTCTCTGGCTAGTTGTTCCTATGTGGCATCTAGAAAAGTACCACGTAGAAGCTGTTTTGCCTCTAGATTGTTTCTGTAATGGTCAGTGGATGAAGGAATTATGGGGAAGTACAAATGGAAAAGAGAGATTAAGTTTTCATTTATGGTTCCAAAAGGAGCTAATAAGAATTCTGACCAAGAATGGGGGGGATGGATGACAGAATGCACTGCACGCATTCTTGGCCTGGTTCTTCATGGTCTCTCCGTGTGCTTTGTGCACAGCTAGAGCAAGAGCGGAGAGAGGTGGAGATGAGGGCCAAGCGAGAAGAAGAGGAGAGGAAGCGGCAGGAGGAGCTCCGCAGGCAGCAGGAGGAGATCCTTCGGAGGCAGCAGGAGGAGGAGAGGAAGCGGCGGGAGGAGGAGGAGCTGGCCCGAAGGAAGCAGGTGAGGAGGCTGCCATCTGACCGCTTGCGGGATATGCCGAGCTTCCAGTAAATGGCGGGATACGTTGATTTCCCTTGCAGCTGAAAACTGAGACTTATTAATTGATCTGATGAGAAAGAGACACATTCCATTTTGTTGATAGATGTAGAGGGTTTTTTTTTTTGACCCAAGTTTTAGAGTTTATTCTGAATTATCTTGTTATGTTGGTGTACCTTTCTCAAATGTAATACTTTCTCAAAAATGAGGAATTGTGGCAGGAAAGATTTTTCAGTCAGCTTGGATGACATGCTGTCGGATCTTTATCAGCAGCTCAGTGTGCCTGGCACATAGTAGGTGGTTAGTAAGTGTTTATTAATTGACTGATTATTCCATTGTTACGTCTTTTTCTCAGGATAGATGAGGGGAATAAATGGAATGATGACCAGAAAGAACATGACTTATGAAACCGAAAGGGCAGAATTGAGTAAATTACTGTCCACTGGTCTTACAAGCGAGGGAGCGTCTATTAGAAAATCAGTAGCCATTTAAATTAAGTGAGAATTCCTGAGATTTAAATATGCCGTGTAGATAAGCTTGTATCCTTTGTATTTGTATGTCTTTTAAAAGTTAATTTTTGCTTTGTCTTGGGTGGAAAATTGTTTTGCTATTGTTCTTAAGAGTTAGACGTACAAAAACATTTTATATAACTAATTTTTACTGTTGGTTTGGTTTAGTTTTGTTTGAAAAAAGAGTAGCTGGTAATAATGTTAATTACATTAGGGTTTTTCAAAGAGCTTTATAAATATTATCTCATTTGTTATATTAGGAATCTTAATTTCTTTCTTTTTAAATTCAGAAGAAACTAAATACAATACGTGTTTCTGTCATTCGACAAATATTTATTAAATATTTGTGCACTGAGGACTTTGTTAGGTGCTGGGAAGATGACAAAATATGGATGAGAGATGGTCCCTTCTTCCATGAACTCATAATCAGGAGGGGGATAATGCACAAACCTGGATAAGTGTCCTTCCTGCATGTGGTTACTTAGTCAGTGGAAATAGAACAAAGTGATGTGGTGTCAAGGAAAGCTTCCTGTAAGAGGTGGCATTTAAGTTGGGCAGATTTAGCCAAGGGATGCATGTGATTGTAGTGGGTGAAGAATGGTCGGAGGAGGACAATCTGGGCAAAATGAATAAAGACAAGAAGCTGGGGGAACATAGCTCATTTTAGTATGGTCCTGAATAATTCATTTGGCTTGTTTGTAGACTGCAAGTTGAGGCGCACTCTTGAGATTATGGCCAGCTGAATCAATAGGCAGAGCATCTTGGCAGTCTCTGGAGGAAATTTCCTTTTAGCCTTCTAACACACACGCACATGCGCATGCACACACACGCACACTCTTTCTTACTCGTCACTTTCTGTCCTAAAGTAAAGTGATCCTGTCTCGTAAATTCAGCTGCTGATTTTATGCTACTGATAGGATCATAGTATTGGGACAGACTTTTAAAGTGGTAGATAACCATCACACTCCTTGCCTAGTGTCACCCAGCCGATTACATTGTGACCATAGGTGACTGTTAGAAAGTTCTTCTTTATCTGCATCCTTGAAGCTTCTGCTCTGTGGTTTGAATTGTGGTTTCTAGAGCCACACAGTTTAAATCACCTTTTACATATGAACCTTTGAGATATTGGAAAGCAGCCAGTCCTTTGCAGGCCTCACTATCCCCTGTCCTGAACTCTGCCTCACATAACATAATTTCTAGTCCTTTCATGGTCCTGATCATTGTCCTAGGTGTATTTTAGTTTGTGAGAATCCCTCTAAACATATGGTCCCCAGAAGGGAACGTGCTCTAGATGTGTTTCAGAGCATAGCGTGGTCCTTTCTTGCCTCCCTTTTCTGAAGTCTATGAATGGCATTATCTTTTTGGCGTCTACTCCAGCTTATTGGCTCATGTTGAGCTTGCAGTCCGTGAAAACCGCCAGGCCATGCTTTCTAGTTCAAATTATGCTGCTTCTACAAGGCTGTCCCCTGGTGATCCAGCCCACATGACTTCCCCTTTTCTGCAGCACTTCGTTCTGTTCTTTAGAACATATGGTCACTCATAATACTACCTGCATTTTTCATGATCTATTCTGTGTCTTTTTTCCAACCAGAGAGTAAGCAGGGCAGCGACTCTTGTATTTGCCTCTTGCCTTCTTCGGTACCCAGCACTGTCTTCTGCATGTTTGAAGAGTTCACTAAATACTTGCTAAATGTTTGTTGTCATCTTCTCCCTTCTTCTTACAGTTCCCTTGTTAGATTTATTTTTTGCCCATTGTCCACCATCTCAGTTGTCAATGCCCTCTGTAGTTCCACAGTCACTGAGTCTCATCTGTATGTCTGTCTCAGAGCCATCTCCGAATTAAGTCCTTTTCAGTTAAATCACCAGGATTTCTTCTAGATGTCTCACAGAGACTAATCAGTCGACACGTGTTTATTAAATGACCCCCTTTGATATACCAGGAGCTCTGCTGAGTGCTTCTAAAAGAAAACAATCGCTATTTACATTCTGTCAGGGGAGATCTTGGGGTTGGGGTGTATGTGTTCGTGTTCAGTAAATAAATTCCAAGTGAATATAAAACAGTTGGAATACTCGGTTATTAGGGAGGCTGGACACTAGCACTTGATGGAATTGGGCTCCTGTAGAGGGTGGCACATGAGATACATTTTGAAGGAAGTTAGCAGTTCTCTGAGATGACAGTGAGGAGGAAATGTATTCGGAGCATGAGTTGGTGAGGAGTGGGGAGGAGGAGACAAGCAATGTAGAGACACTGAGAATGGGAGATGAAGTGTTACGTATGGGAAAAACACATAAGCCCAGTTTGGTTGGACAGTGGAGTGTATAGTATGTGATGGTGTTGGAGGGAGAAGCTGGGACCAGGCTTTTAGGGGCTTACCCAGACAGTGGTTTACATCTGACTCTAGAGGCGTTAGGCAGCCACTGGAGAGTATTATTAGGAGGGAAGTGACATGGGTCAGACTTGCTCTTAAGGAATGTGACTGGCTACATGGGCAATGAGGAAAGCAGTTAGGCCATGGCCACAATCCAGGAAGAGAGGTCAGGACCTGGACTCAGGTGGTAGCTGTGTGAATAGAGAGTAGGGCCAGGATATGAGAGAGGCTGTTGTAGAAACTGAAGGGTTTGACAACTGATGAGAGCAAGTTAGAAATCAAGGATGATGCTGAGGCTATAAATCTGGGAGAGGAGAAAGATGGAGGCATCTTGGACAGAAAGAGGCCTGTTTAATAGAGAGCCATATTTGGGGGAAAGATACTGATTTCTGCTTTGGACGTACTGAGTGTGAGCTGTCTCTGGGCTATGCTTGTTGAAATATCCAGTAGGCAATTGATGATGTGGACCTGGAGCTCAGGAGAGATACCATGGCTGGATATGGCCATTGGCATAGAGGTGCTAATTAAAAAGAAGAGGGCCGAGGCAGAGCCTAGGGGAATACCTAGAGTTAGGGGATGGGCTACAGATAAGAAACCAGCAGTCGACTGACTAGGAGCCCTTGGCAGAAGAAGATTGAAGGAGAACAGTGCTGCAAAACCGAGAGAGGGGAGAGCATCTGGGGGTACGGAGAGGCTGTTTAGCAGCGTCATGTGCCTCAGAGAGCTCAGGACAGTTGAGGCCTAAGAAAGACCACCTGATCTGTCGAGTGAAAGACTGTTGGTGCCTCTGGGCTGAGCACCTTCAGTTGAGTGATGAAGTCAGAAGCCACACTGCAAAGAGTTGATGCCAGAAACGATGCGTGGTGGTGCCCTGGATGAGCAGCAGGGAAGACATCGACATTTTCGGCCCGGTGACGCCATTTGGTTTCTGTGTCACTTTGGGAGACTTACATTGCGACTTTGTGCAGATACCCTGGGCTGCTTATATTTAAATGGGGGATTAGAAATACTGGTGGAAATACTGGCTGCCAAGGGCTAAGAGGCAGATCTAGGCTTATCCAGTTTCTACCTGGGTAAATTTGGTGGTCCTTCTTGAGCTATACTCTATATTTATGGGGGTGGGAGCATTCTCCAGTGAGACTCATCATTCGTGAAAGTTTATAGATTTCTTCAGCATGTCCTTTCAATGCTAGTACAGAGCCTGCTTCATTTTGGACTTGTAGCTGACAAGTCATAGACTTCCTTGAACATCCTTTTGTCCTTCAGGAAGAAGCCCTCAGACGCCAGAGGGAACAAGAAATGGCCCTGCGGCGCCAGCGAGAGGAAGAGGAGCGCCAGCAGCAGGAGGAAGCGCTCAGAAGACTGGAGGAGAGGAGGCGAGAAGAGGAAGAAAGACGGCAGCGGGAAGAGTTGTTACGGAAGCAGGTGTGTTTGTAGATCTCACCGCCTTCCTTCTTGGGGTTCAGGGGACGAATGGGTGTTCAGAGGAAGGATTCAGCAGAATGGAAGCTGACTGGCAGCTAATTGCAGGTAGGATTCGTTAGGTTGCACAGTAAGAGCTGGAAGGACCCTTGTTTTTACAGTTGAGGAAGCTGAGGCCCAGCGAGGTGAAGCGACTTGTCCAAGATCACACAGGTCATAAGCAGCAGAGCTAGGAATTGAACCCGGGTCTCTGATGACGTCTTCAGGGCTCTTTGCCCAGTGCTTGGCACAGTTGTCATTCAATTGTATCTGACTCTTTGTGACACTGTATGGGATGTTCTTGGCAAAGATTCTGAAGTGCTTTGCTATTTCCTTCTGCGGTGGATTAAGGCAAACTGAGATTAAGTGACTTGCCCAGGGTCTCGCAGCTAGGAAGTGTCTGAGGCTGAATTTGTACTTAGTCTTCCCGACTCCACGTCCAGCTCTCTATCCGTTGAGCCACCTACCTGTCTCTGTGCTTGGCTCATGTAGACACTTAATAGTTATTGACAAACTGATTCCGTGCCTCCTTCACTGATACGTTACCTTCCTTGGAACCAAAATTTCTTTTGACCAGCAAAATATACCCAACATTTATTCCTTTTATGTTATTCCTTAAGTATTATTTCTAGGATTATTTCCTGTGATAGGAGTTTTTCAATGTAATTAACTTTTTTATGTTTTGTTTATTTTATTTTTAATTTATGGGATAAAATAAGCATTTCCATATCATAGTATAATTTTTAAAAAGATGGTTGTGCATAAAACTGCAGATCTCTTATGTACAACTTGCTATTTCTTTTAAATATGTAATGAAGTTATTTAAATTTTTTTCCCTCCTCCCACCTTCATCCTAGAGATGGCTACCATTAGACATAAATATATGTATGTATGTATGTATGTATATAGAAAATCATTCTATACATACTTCCATTTATCAGTTCTTTCTCTGGATGCAGATAGCATCTTCCTTCATATGCCTTTTATAGTTAATTTCAGTATTTATAATAGTTGAAATGACTTAGTTGTTCAAAGTTGTTCTTAAAACAATATTGCTGTTACCATATACAATGTTCTTTTGGTTCTGCTCATTTTACTCTTCATTATTTCATGCAAGTCTTTCCATGTTTTTGTAAGATCATTGAGCTCATCATTTCTTATAGCACAGTAGTATTCCATCACAGTCGTATACCACAATTTGTTCAGCCATTCCCTAATTGATGGGGATCCCTGCAATTTCCAGTTCTTTGACACCACAAAGAGAGAGCTGCTATAAATGTTTCATAACATATAGGTTCTTTTCTTTTTTCCCTAATCATCTTTGGAAATAGACCTACTAGTGGTATTGTTGGGTCAAACAGTATAAGCAATTTAATAACTCATTGGGCATAATTCCACATTGCTATCTAAAATGTTTGGATCAGTTCACAGTTCCAACAATTAATGTGTCCCAATTTTTCCACATCCCCCCTAATATTTGTCACTTTCTCCTTTAATCATTTTAGAAAGTCTTACAGACATAAAATGATATCTCAAGGTCAGTCTAAGTTGCAATTCTCTAATCAGTAATGATTTAGAGCATTTTTTCCATATGACTATAAATTGTTTTGCTTTCTTCATCGGAAAGCTGCCTGTCCATATCCTTTGACCATTTGTCAATTGGAGAATGACTTGTATTATAGATTTGAAAAAGTTCTTTATATATTTTAGATACGAAACGTTTATCTGATAAATTGTCTAAAACTTTCCCCCCAGTTTTCTACTCTCCTTCTAATCTTGGCTACGTTTCTTTTGTTTATACAAAAACCTTTTAATTTAATGTAATCAAAATTATCCATCTTATATCTCACTCTGCTCTCTGTCTCTTGTTTATCCTGAGTCTGGTAAACAATATGTTCCATGTTCTTCTAATTTCCTTGTAATATCTTTATATTTCAGTTATGTCTCCATTTCGATCTTGATAAGTGGTGTAAGATGTTGGTCTATGCCCAGTTTCTGCCATACTGCTTTCTAGTTTTTCCAGCAATTTTTACCAAATAATGAATTCTTTATCCCCAAAACTTAAGTCAGATATGAGGTTACTATGTTTATTTGGTACTGTAAATTGTATGTCTACCTCCATTGATCTCCCTTTCTATTCTTAGCCAGTACCAGATGGTTTTGATAATTACTGCCTTATAATATAGTTCGAGATCTAGTACTGCTAAAACTCTTCCTTAATTTAAATTTTTTTTTCATTAGTTCCTTTGATATTCTTGACTCTTTGTTCTTCCAAATGAATTTTATTACTTTTTCTAATTCAGTAAAATAAGTTTTTGGTGATTTAATTGGGGATGGCATTGAATATATAAATTAGTGTAGGTAAAATTAACTTTTAAAATCATAAAATCACTTCTTTAGTGCAATCAGCAGCATTCTCTAGGTGCTGATAAATTTGAATTGTAAGTCATTGTGTACTTTCAGCTCTGCAATGTGAGGCTCTAGGGTAGACCTTCCACTGACTGACTTGACTGCCTGATGTTGTTTGCATTACTTAAATTATTTAGAAAATGTAGTGCTTGGAGTTGCATGGCCTTTACAAGCCCTTCCAGGTATGTGATTCTGTATGGAGTCATTTTTCTATAAGACTGCTGTCAGATATATGAAGAGAGGGTGAAAGAAGAAGTGCTTGGAGTGAGTTCAAGATTGATGCTGGTTCAACAGGTTGACGACTTAGGTGATGAGACAAACTGATGCCATAACTGGACACAGTCTTTTGAAATTGAATTTCTTTCAGGAGTAAATGCCTCTTATGTGCCTAAGTTCAGCTGGCAATGAGTTGTTTCTTATTTTGAATGACCCTGGAACACTTTATAGTGGCTAGGAGTTATGTTTGAGATGGAACATGTTTTTGACGACATGTGCCTCTTAAAAGTGACCCAGATTTTTTCAGTGCTCTTATGCCTTTATCTTTCTTTATGGGAAGGAAGAGGAGGCTGCCAAATGGGCCAGGGAAGAAGAGGAAGCCCAGCGTCGGCTTGAGGAGAACCGACTGCGTATGGAAGAGGAGGCAGCCAGGCTGCGGCACGAGGAAGAGGAGCGGAAACGCAAGGAGCTGGAGCTGCAGCGGCAGAAGGAGCTGATGAGGCAGAGGCAGCAGCAGCAGGAAGCCTTGCGGCGCCTTCAGCAGCAGCAGCAGCAGCAGCAGCTGGCCCAAATGAAGGTGAGCTGTCCTTCCCCCAAGGAGATGAGGCCAAGGTTATGGCTTTACCGCCAAAGAGCTTCCATTTTAGGGGGGCAGATAGGAGGAAAGATTTCCTTCTCCAAAGGAATATGACAGAGGAGCAATGCTGGTTCCTTGGAGCTGCAGGGGTAGGAGTGGGACAGTACTCTCCTGAGAGAAATAGTCTGAGTCATGGGAATTTTAGGGACCTGTGCATAGACTAAATAGGTTGGAGGGAGCATTCTTTTAAAGAAGTAGTAGAAGAGTTATAGAAGTAGATAAGGGCCATATCATTAAAGAATGTGCACGTTGTTCTGTTGACATTGGGAACCCATTGAAGACTTTGGAGTAGGGTAATGAGGCATATAAAGGACTTTTCAGTGTCTTTTATATGACACATATTGCCCAAGATGGTCTGGAAAAGGGTAAGATGTGCCAGGGAGACTAGTTAGACTTCCACTAAGCTTATGGTGGTGACCCACTGGAGGGTTGTGGCACCGAGAATGAAAAGGAAAGGATTGCAACAGAAGACAGTACAGTTGGATATGTAGGGGCGAAGGGAAAGATCAAGGATTAAGGGCTTTCTCTCCCCTGAGTGGACAAGGAGAATGATTGTATCATTGATTTCGAAGGAAAGGTGCTGAGACTGTGACTGATGTCTAGCAGAGATTGGGGTTGAAGTTCAAGAGAGAATTCAAGGTTACAGATGTCAAATTTTGAATTCATCTCTTTTATAGAGGTGGGAATTGAAATGAGTAAGATAAGCTCTCCAGGGGAAGGAGGGAGAATTGGGGCGCCTTTGGAGGAAAAGTTGCTTTCTTCCAAAGAAGCCAAAGCATCTTTAAAAGACAATGTTTTTATCCATCATAAAGTGGTATGTGTCATTTTATAGATAGGGAAAAGGAAGAGATGGGGAGGGAATTGGGTGATGTGAGAAATGAGTGGAGGAATATGAAGGGGAAAATTTGAAGGCTCTGAACAAAGGGACATCTTTAGAAAAGAATGTGAGGCCAGTTGTACATTTACAGACTTGAGGGGGGATGTTAAACATTTGAAAAGTGGAAGACAGTGAAGACAAGATTGCTTCGAGGCCCTGAAGTTGACTCCCACAGGCCTTTTTTCTGATGAGGAAAAGTGCCTTGTACATGTTGTTGTGACAGATGAGATGGTGAAAATGGAGTGTAGTTTTGCCTCGTTAGCGATGGCCAGATTTACTCACACGTTTTTCACTTGGCTTTTGAAAAAAAATGAACAAAAGTGCATGATTGAATGCCTCATATTAGTAGCATCATAATATAGTAGGAAAAGTAGTTTCATGGATGTACGCAGGCCGCGCTTCCAGTCCCAGATTCCGACTCCCCAGTTGTGTAACCATAGGAAAGTCACTGAACTTATTTAACCTCCATTTTCTCACCTTTAAAATGGGTATGATAGTATTTTAGCTGCTTAAATTTTGGAACTATTTTGCAAACAGAAGGGCACCATGTCAGTGTGTGCTGCTATTACTACTGTTATGTGAACCTCAGTTTCCATAGATAGACAGACGGACAGACAGACAGATAGATAGATAGATAGATAGATAGATAGATAGATAGATAGATAGATATTAGTATGAATAATGTGTTCACAGCTACCTCACAGGCTGTTGGCAGAAAATCTCTTTTTAAACATTAAAGCATTATAATTCTAGATGTTTGTCATCTTACAACTTTTTTTCTGCTTTGAAAAATCAGAGTCAGCATTGTTTTTCTCAGTAGAATATGTGTTGTTTTCATCAGGGAAAGACAGAGGATTAAATGTAAATAGCTAGATTGTTGAGAGTGGTAATAAATCAAAGAATAGGTGTTCACCTGGCTGTTGTGTACCATTTTAGGATAGAAATAGTGGGTAAAAGGTATAGGTAGAAGGAAATCAGTTTGCAACTATCAATACACAACTCATTGCTTCTTATTCAAAATTTCAGCCTGACTCGTTGAAAATCTAGCTGTCAATTAACAAGTGTTTATTAAGACTCTACTACCGTGCTAGACTCTGGGCTACTAAGCCTAAAGTGAAGTATTTCCTGCCCCCAAAGAACTTCCATTCTCTGGGGTCTTTTTCTTTCTTGTCAGGACTGGTGCAGAGAAGCCTTCCCCAAGACCTCTTGACAGTCTCAGCTGCCTGACCAGCTTGTTTTTGATTTTACAACAATTGGAAACGCTTGGCCTGTCACTGGTTTGTGACACACAAACGAATGCGTCAGGTGTGTCTTACGTCAGACAGTCTGCTTTGGGCAGCTAGTGTAATGAGGAAGGATGAGAGGCAGCAGGGCTACATTATCCATTTTCTTCCATCTTTTCCATCTTCAGTTAAATGGATAGAATAGAAAGGCTTAGAGGACTTGGTACCCACCCCAGATAGGTGAGGAAAGAGAACCACAATGGAACGGAACCATCCAGTAGCTTTAAAAATTGAGTTCAGATCTGTAAATCTAGAGAAAGATGAGCTTGATTGTGATTGGCTGCATTGGATGTTTTATGCAAATTTATCAAAGGAAGCATTGCCACACAGACCCTTTAGGAGCTCTCCAAGAACAAGTCAGGCAGGGGCAGCTAGGTGACACAGTGGATAGAGCACCAGCCCTGAAGTCAGGAGGACCTGAGTTCAAATCTGGCCTCAGACCAAACACTTGACACTTAGAAGCTGTGTGGACCCTAAGCAAGTCACTTAACCCCAATTGCCTAAAAAAAGGCACCCCCCCCTTTTTTTAAAGTAGAGTTTACAACTGGCAGAGCATGGAAATACTCTAAACAGTTTTTCTAGACTGTAGCAAGGCCTTGTATAAATGCCTTTTTGGACACCGTCAAGAAATAGAGGCTAGATGATCATGCAGCTAGATAGATTAAGAGGAGAGGCAAGCAACTGGATCCCAAGAGTCTGGATTGCTTTTAGCAAAAGGCAGGGCTCTGCCCAAGTGATTTCTCCCCTTTAGGCTCAGTTTACTCGTCTGTAAAATTGGGATGGGGAGGCTAGATTAGATGATTGCTAAGTTCTCTTTCATTTATGATATTCTGTGACGCCAGTGGCCTGCCATTTGGGCCTCTTAGCTCTGTGCTCTGTCTTTTTAATCATTTTTTCAGTGATCTGGATAGAAGCATGTTGCTTGTGAAAGCTGGAAATGACACAAAGCCAGGATAGAAATAATATGGAATAGTGAGAAAAAAAAAAAACAAAGTCCTGTACTTCAGTTTACAAAATAACTCTTATCACTCCAGTGTAGAGGAGACTTGCCTTGATAGCATTTCTAGCATTTCATGTCTAAAAAGGCTAATGAGCTCTGAATGCAGATTGAACCTGAGTTGAAAAGTGATGGCAAAAAACATCCATTTTGATTTCTAATAAGAAATGAGATGTCTAGACAAAGGGAGACATTAGCCCTATAGTGTTTGTGCCTTTGGAAGATTATGTGATAAGTTGGGCTGTGTTTCATAGGATGGCAGTTGTGATGGCAAGAGAAACTAGAAATCATGTGATGTGAGGAAGAATTTTAGGAGCTGGTGACCTGAAGTATGTAAGAATGTTGTGTTCCAGTAGCAGAAATTCCTGGCAAAGAGGCCTCAGAGGACAGGATTAGGAGCAGCAAATAGAAGTTGTTACATTGAAATCTTAACTAAGAATAAGAGAAATTTCTGATAATTAAAATGCCTTGAAAAATGAAGCAGATTTCTTTGTGAAATAGTGAGCGCTTCATCACTTTGGGGTGGAAGGAAAGGTGAGGGCACAGCTTATCAGAATGACTTCAGAGAGATTCTGTCTTGACATGGGAGGTTGCGCTGCCAGTTCTAATGCTGTTCTCAGTTAGTGCAGGGCATAAAGTAGACCTGGCAAGATGCTTGTGTTGGATGTTCTGAGCCGTGATGTCTTGTCATCCTGTCTGAAATGCTCTCGTTTTATTTTTGCCCAGCTTCCGTCATCTTCCACGTGGGGCCAGCAGTCTAATTCTGGGGCCTGTCAGTCTCAGACAACACTATCGTTAGCAGAGATCCAAAAGCTAGAAGAAGAAAGAGAGCGGCAGGTTCGAGAAGAGGTGAGTCCTCCAAATGGAAGGAGCGCATTGGTCAGCCAGCTGTTGTGCCCTGTGCTGCAGACCTCTGGCAGAATCAGGTCTCAAAGTGCTACATGATTTCAGAATGTCTCCTTGATTGGTTGTAGGTTCGTGTCATTTCGATTTACAGTCTGCACATACAGGTATGGTGTGGCCTGCACGTAGTCCCCCAGCCTGTTTTCTGCACTATTAATGTATAGTTTGGGTACCAGAGGGCTCTTCTAGGCATTTGGGATTTGTCTGTTTGGACCCTGAGAGGCATTTCCCTGTAAAACCAGCGTCCTTAGAGTCTCTGGTTACCCCCACAGAAGTCCATTTTACCTCAAGAGTGGCAGAACTGTAGTCTTTAATTATAGCATTATGGAACCTAGCGTAGTTTATATTACTTCCATGAGAAGATGTATACAGAGGGATCCAGTTTGGGATGCTGAGAACAGCTTGTACAAAAGGAAGCTAGTATTCCTTCCCTCCAGAAGGGGATGGGCTGGCTGATGGTGCTCATGAGGTGTCCTGGAGACGTAGGTGGTGGTGGAGTAATCATTCCAGACCATATCTTATCTTGGGCTCCCGGCGGGCAGTCCAAGAAGGGAGAAGTGCAGTAGAAAACCTGTTTATGCCCACTGAATGTGGACCGTGTTTATGGGGGGGCAGGAAGTGGGACCTTTCTAAGCAGAGACCCCCGTCACCCAAGCCAGCTGTGGGCCAAGCTCTAGCACAGTTTGGAGAATGGCCTGCTTCACCAGAATGTCAGACCGCTTTATCCAGCGTCTTCTGTCTACAAAAAAGCCTTTCCTGTGTGCCGACTCTCCCCTTGGCAGCTCAGGCGCTCACATCCTAACAGCACGTTGTGACATTCTCTTGTCTCTCAGCTGTCCCATGCCTAGCTCTCGGTTTGAGACCACAGGGAGCATCATTGAACATGTTAACACGCCTTTTGAAGTAGGCATCGTTTTTCTCATTGAAATGACTGAGCTTCCTGTGGAGTCCTGCTTCTTTAGAACATTAGTAGCCTTCTAGGCCTAGGGTTAGAGGAGACCTCAGGCCATCTAAGCCAGTTTCCTCATTTCACAGAGGAGGATAAATGGAAGCCCAAAGGGAGTGGTTGTTTGAGGTGTGATGGGGACTTGGCTTTTTGGACTTCAATAGATGGGAATTTTATTTAGTGCCATCATTTTCTAGTCCCCATCAGACTATAAGAAACTTGAAGGGACAGAGAATCCAAGTAGAAAGAGGGATAGTGTCCTGTTAGTCTGTTTTTAGGGAAGATAGAAACATAGGCCTGCATTTGCCCCCCTTCACAAAAAAGAAGTCCACTTTTCAGGACAAGATCCAAAATTGAAAGCTAGACGGGACTGTAGAAGTCATCTGGTCCAAACTCCTGGTTTCATAGATGAGGAAACTGAGGCCCTTGTACAGGCTAAGTGACTTGCTTGAGTTCACACAGGTAGTTTTGTTTTTGTTTTTTGGTGAGGCAATTGGGGTTAAGTCACTTGCCCAGAGTCACACAGCTAAGTGAGTGTTATGTGTCTGAGGCAGGATTTGAACCCAAGTCCTCTTGACTCCAGGGCCAGTGCTCCATCCCCTGCACCACCTAGCTGCCCTCCAGTTCACACAGGTGGTGCCATTGGGACTAGCTTCTCTAAACCCAGTCCTCGTTTGACTGTAGTCCTGGGGGAATAAAGGTTGCATTAGAGGCACAAATACTGCAGATGAAGTGACACCGTAACTCATCTCATCAATGTGTATTCCTATCACCTGCACAGTTGACAAAAATGTCTATCTTTCTATTGAATTTGTGATTAGAAACAAAAAAGCTATGTGTGTGTCAGGGGAAAACCTCTTAAGAATTTTTTTTTTACATCTTCAATTTACGTTTTTTAAAATGATGACATTTTAAAGGTATATTGCTAATAAATACTGAACCTTTACCTTCCCATAGCATTTCTAAAAGTCTTTGCAATAGAAAGACATTGATGTGTCTGGCATGTTGGCAGTATCAACCATCCGTAGTTCACATACGCTGAAGAGAGACAACGGGGCACCTGAGTGTGGACACCACTTGTCTAATTCCAGAGCCAGCACTTTCCCCTTCATACCACAGGGAACTGAGCCTTTATGTATATCACTTACCACGTGCACGGCATTAGGCCAGAAGCTTTACAGTTTGTTCAGTCGTGTCTGACTCTTCGTGACCCTGTTTGGGTTTTTTTGTTGTTATTGTTGATTTATTCTTTTCACAAAAGTGGTTTGCCGTTTTCTTCTCCAGCTCATTTTACTGAGGCAACTGAGGAAAGTTGAGGAAGAGGAAACTGAGGCAATCAGGCTTAAGGTTCACACAGCTAGTGAGTGTCTGAGGATGTATTCCTGCCTCCAGGCCCAGCGCTCTATCCACTGTACCACCTAGCTGCCCCTCTTTTCTAATTAGGCTGGTTTTATCTGTCCCCTGAACTAGAGATTGGAGTATAGGGTTCTCTTCAGGAAAGACTAGTACCTCTGTTGTGAGGGCTGCCAAGGCCTTTTCGGGTCTGCTTTCTACCTTTGGGGTCCCCCTGATTCATCCACTGGTGTGAACATGTGGCTCCAGGAAGCTGTAGCGTGCACGGTGGCCACACCTCGGTAAGCCATTTGGGCAGATGGGCTAAACCAGGTTGAGGGTAACCAAGGGGTTTCAAACCCTTTGGTGAGT
The DNA here is from genome assembly GCF_003287225.1 of Phascolarctos cinereus. Taxonomy (NCBI): domain Eukaryota; kingdom Metazoa; phylum Chordata; class Mammalia; order Diprotodontia; family Phascolarctidae; genus Phascolarctos; species Phascolarctos cinereus. The sequence goes on along the minus strand of NW_027555958.1, from coordinate 10,902,731 downwards.
TCTGGGGTGTCTGCCCCGAGCATGTGAAGCCTTGCCCAGCAGAATGGGCAGCTGAGAACAGTTTGCTGCAATGGCTAAAGCAGGCGCTGTGGAGCACTCTGAGCTGGAATGCCATGAAGGTCACATCCACTGCATCCTGAGCCATCACCAGTCATCTTGATTTGGTATCACCACGGGACTTTGATGGACTTGGAAGAAAGAGTGAGGCCGATAATTTCACACAACTCTGTCTCACTTAAATCTGATTTATATGTGAATCAAAAGATATCTCCCTTCCCATTTTTACCTATCGCAGAAGTCCTGTCGCAACAGGCAAGTGATGAAGCAGCAGGTGAGGATGCACTGGGAGCTATAGTCACAACCCTGTATACAGCCCAGGCAGTAGAGTTATCTTTTCACTGGACTGAAGTAGCAGGGGATTCAGCGGCTCCTTGGGTGTCTGAGCACCCTTCTTGGCAGGAGGAAGTGGCTAAAAAAGGTGTCCTAAAAATTGTCTGCTTTACTTAACCCTGGCCTGCTTACTGTGGTAGGCAGAGATATGTACAAAAACTTCTGCAAAGATGATCTCACTCACCATTGGTACAACGAATGTGCGCATGCTTATGGACAACATGAAATTTAGTAGACCTGAAAGTTGACCAGCTTTTGTTGCTAGAGAACTCATCCAAATAGCAGCCCTGAGTGAAACGACGCTGGCAAATGAAGGCCAGGTTACCAAAGTCAGAGCTGTATACACGTGTTTCTGGAGTGGCCCCAATGATGGGGGAGCACCACGAGGCTGGCGTAGGTTTTACAATCAAAACTAATCTAGTCAACAAACTTGTATGCCTCCCCAAAGAAGTGAATGACAGTCTTGAGACAATGTGATTGCCACTTGCAGGAAAGAGCCATGAATTCATTAATGCCTATGCTCCCACCATGACCGACCCTGATGAGATCAAAGAAAAATTTTATGAAGACCTGAAGACCCTCATCAACAAACAGTGTGCCAAAAGAGGACAACCTTATAAATCTAGGTGACTTTAATTCTAGAGTCAGCACAGACTATGAGACATGGCAGGGAGTCCTTGGGAGGAATGGAGTTGGAAACAGCAACAGCAATGGCCACTTACTGCTGAAGACTTGTGCATCTCATGACCTTCTCATCACCCAAACTACCTTCTGTTTATCCAGTTGCAATAAAAATTCGGTTTTATGTTGGTAATAATAATCAACAAGATTTTATGATGCCCTGAGGGCTATTTATGGGCCAAAGACAAATGGTGCATCTCAGCTGTTCGGTGCTGAGAAGAGTCCCCACACTAATTAGTGATAAGGACATGATCCTGCAGAGATAGACTAAATACTTCTGTTCTCAACAGACCATCATCGATCGATGCTGAAACCACTGACTGTATATCTCAGGTTGGAATCATTCCCTTTCTAGCCAGATTTCCTACTGAAAAAGAGGGTTTGGCCTGGTACTGATTTTATTCCAGCCAAGATTTACAAGGCAAGGGAGTCCACTGCTCATATAAAAGCTGACTGAAATTTTCTGGATTTCGAGGCAAGAGGAAGTTATCCACCAGTAGTTTAAGGATTCTTCCATTTTCCATGTCTATAAAGGTAAAGGAAATTGGTTGTCCTGTGACCGCGGAGGTGGGGAGGTCTCTTGTGGTCATTGCTGGTGAGATTCTGCCGGAGTCCTCCTTGATAGGCTGATCCTTCACCTGGAAGACAGTCATCTGCCTGAGCCACTGTGCTTCAGAAAGGGCCGAGGAACAGTCAGTACAGTGTTTGCTGCCTGACGACTCCTGGAGAAATGCCAGGAGCAAAACAGAGGTTTGTACGCAGTGTTCATGGATCTCTGACCGAGGCCTTAGCTACTGTAGTCTTGTGGGTTTGTGGTTGCCTGGAGTCCATGAGTATTATACCTCAGTCCTAGTCTCTAGTGGAGTGGAACAAGGCTGTGTGCTTGTTCCCATGCTTTTTAGCATGGCATTTTAAGCAGTGCTGTCAGACACCTTTAATGAGGACAAACGTGGCATCAGGGTCAGCTGTCCCATTGATGGTCAGTTATCTAACTTGAAAAGACTACAGACCGAGACTAAAGTGGAGGGAAAGTTGGCATGTGATTTTTTTTGTTTGTTTGTTTGTTCACAGCTGACTATGCACTCAGTGCAGCCTCTGATCAGTTCTCTGCCACTTTTGCTAATTTTGGCTTAACAGTTAACACCAAGTTGCAGCTAGTGTTGCAGTGGATAGAGTGCCAGCCCTGGAGTCAGGAGGACCTGAGTTCAAATCTGGTCTCAGACACATAACACTCACTAGCTGTGTGACCCTGGGCAAGTCACTTAACCCCAGTTGCCTCACCAAAACAACAATAACACCACCACCACCAAAACACCACAGGTGTTCCGCCAGCCAGCATCACACCTTCCATTCGTGGCACCATTGGTTACAGCCAGTGGAGAAATTTAGAACACTGTGCATAATTACCTTGGCACTATACTTTCCAGAAATGTCCACGTAGATCATGAGGTTGATGCATGCGTTGCCAGAGCTAGCTCAGGGTTTGGGAGGCTCCAAATGAAAGCATGGGAGAGAAGAGACATTAGGCTGTCTACCAGACTGAAGGTCTACAGAGCCATTGTGCTGACCTCGTTGTTGTATGCCTGTGCAACCAGCACTCTGCCAGGAAACTGAATCACTTCCACTTGAATTGTCTTAAGAAGATTCTAAAGATCGCCTGATGGGATAAGGTACTAGACACTCAAGTCCTCTCTCAAGCTGAACTGCCAAGCATTCAAACTCTGCTGCACAACTTGTGTTTGCCTAAAAGACTGTTTTATGGAGAACTCACACAAGGCAGGTGCTCGCCTGGTGGTGAGAAGAAGCAAGACAAGGACACTTGCCAGGTCTCTCTGAAGAACTTTGAGCTTGATTGCGTAGCATGGCGTGCCCACGTCAAAGAAGCTGTTGAATGAAGCAGAATTGGAGCGGCTCAGAAGAGACTTGAGATGCACCAGTTGAGAAACATCTCCACTCCACATGCTCATACAGACTATTTGTGCCCGCTCTGTGGTAGAGCCTTCTGAGCTCAAGTTGTCTGATCAGCCACAGGCGGACACACTGTGCCCCGATGCCAGCATAATGATGTCCTTGTGGTCTTCTTGGAGAACAGAGGACAACAGCCAGCCAAGCTGGGCACCATAGAGTGTAGCTACAAAGAAAGAATTGTGGTTAAAACACTTGGAAGTTCAGAGGAGACAAAAACTATGAAAGGACCCAGTAGTTAAGCCTGTGACCTACAACATCTATGCAGAAATGTCCAGAGTTAGCAGCAAACAAGAGGGGCTGGACAACCAAATTGCAGAGAGGCAAATTTGACCTAGATATCGCTGAAACTTGGAATGAAATCCATGACTGGAATGCAGTACAACTCAAGATGAATACACCTTATTCAAAAGAAACAGGATAGGTAAAACTGGGGATGGGGTAGCATTCCAGATCAAGAATGTATTTTTTAAAGAAATCCAGGAATGAAGGTGGGAAAACATGGTGGAGAGCACGTGGGTGAACATCAGTGGAGGGAGAAATGGAAGGGATTTTGTCATCAGCACATATTACAGACCCATTTGGCAGCCAAAGAAAATGAGCTGAGTTTGGGGGATAGATTCCCAGGCTTGGCAAGGAGATGTGACACAGTAGTGAAGGGAACTTGCATTAGCCAGCGGGGCTTGAAAGCCACAAAAGCTAATGATGATGTGGCTGGCTTTATAATAATTTCATGCTTCCAGAACGTGGAAGACCGACAAAAGGGGAGGAACTGGTTGCTTAGATAGAAATGATGGGGACTTTTTGTGGGGTAGAAGGAGGGAAGTAATTACTTCTTCCTAGGGTCTATGTCAAATATATTGATTGTGTTATTTTCACAATCTCTTGTTCTGTTAATCTGAGTATTTTATATTTTTGTAAATATTAATTTCACATAAGTTATCAGTTTTGTTATGTATAATTTGGTTTTCCTCTCATCAAACTAGATGTTTGTTTTACTCATTTTCTTTTTAAAAAAATTTCTTTCATTTTTCAGTTCATTTCCCCCCACCCTCACCCCCTTTGACATGTTTTTAATCTCTTTGATTTTTTTAGGAATTTTAATTGGGTGGGGGGTTTTGGTATCTATTGGGTTTTGTTTTGTTTTGTTACACTTACAATTCATTGATCTTTCTTACTGATAAGGGGGCTTAGATAATTACATTTCCCCAAAAGACTTCTTTAGCTGGGTCCCCAACATTTCAATGTACTATTTCATTGTTGTTATTTTCTTAGAAATTTTCTTTTTTGATTCTGTGATTTGTCCTTTGACCTGCCAGTCCTTTAAGATTACATGTAGTCTCCAGTTTTAATTTTTTCTCAAAGGCCTTTTATTGAACATAATTTTTATTGCATTGTTATCAGTAAAGTATGTATTTAATATTTCTGGGTTTTTTTGTGCCCTAAAGCATTGTCAGTTATTAAAGGCACAATGCCCATCTAATATATATGTAAACTTTTTCCTTCTTATTTAGTAATCTCTAGCGATCTATCATATCTAACTTTTCTAAAGTTCTATTCAGTTCCCTTATTTGTTGTATATCTTTTGGTTGGGGGGTGGTGAGAGAGACAGAGATAGAGTTAGCTTTGTTAAGCACCTGCTGTGTGCCTGGTACTTACTAAGAAGTATTTGAGGATACAAAGAAAAGCAAAAAGACAAGCCCCATTCCCAGGGACCTTGTGGTTATGGACTTTTAGCTGAGACTTGGAGGCAGCCAGGCAGTCTAGGCATCGAGGCACTCTAGCCAGAGATCCAGGGAAGAGAGAGTTCCAGGAATAGAGGACAAAAAACACTCCAGAGTCAGGAGATGGAGTGTCATGTACAAGAACAGTGTTATTGGATCACAGCATGAAAGGGTAGTGAGTTGTAAGAAGACTGAAAAGGTAAATGAATTTGTTATCTGTGGCATCTTGAAGCAAGATCTAGCTTCCTCACTTACCTCCTTTTATCATGTCTTTTTAATTGAATCCTTTTATGAAGTCTCTGTCGTTTAAGTTCACCTGAAGTATATTAGGTTTTGCTCCTGCCACTTGACTCTTTGAAGTGTTTCTTGTAAATAATATATTTTTGTATTTTTTCTAATCCATTCCGCTATTCCATTTTTATCTTATGGATGAGTTCATCCCATTCACACTCATGATGATGAGTATTAATTGTGCTTCCTTTCATCCTGTCTTCTTGTACTTTTTTTTCTCTTGGCCCTTCACCGTACTCTTTACAAAGAAGGTGGTAAAAGAAAAAGGTGCTTGCTCAACACCAATGATCTATGATTGAAGCAGTCTGTTTCTCTTTTTTCTCCCTCTCTCCTTTGCTTTCCGTCTTTCTTTTTAAACCTCACTGTTCTCTTCTCTTCTCCTCTCCATCCCCCCTGCCTCCCCCCCACACACACTCTGTGACTTTGGAGTTTGTTTTCATCTTTTTCTGCCTATTTGCCTGTTGAGTATCATGTTTTTCTGTACCAAATTCTGTATGCATATTCTGACTTCCTTTATCTGATTCATATGAAAGTGAGGTTCGTGGAATGCTTATTTCTCCTCTCCTTTCTTCATGCGTATGTATTCTCTGTATCATATAGCTCTACTGTATGAGATAGCAAGTTTTCTTCAACAGTAAAATGTCTTTTTCCATTTCATTTCCTTCTTCAAATAGAGTATAACTGTCCGTTAAGGCCCCCCACCCAACTTTCTCTCTGACCCATATTTTAAGGGTTCTGAGAAGACATTTGCTTCTCCTATACCTTAATATTAGAATGTAAAGAATTCATCATCATACAGTCTTTTGCAGTTAATGAAATGTCTTGACCATTTTTTGTCTCTTGACTCTTTTATTTACATTTCAAAATTTTCTGTTCAGTTTTAGCCTTTTAAAGTTTGCACATTGCTTTGCAAACGTCACCTCATTTTATCCTCACAACAATCCTGGTTGGCAGATGTTATTATTATACCCATGCAGATGAGGAGACTGAGGTGTGTGTACACACACAGTGACTTGACCAGCTCAATAGTGCCTCTAGCCAGATTTAAATTCAGATCTTCCTGATTCCAGGTCTGGTACTCCAACCATTGTACCAGCTAAGCTGCTTCTTGGTTGTAAACCTTTGTCTTTTGCTTTTTGGAATATCACAGTCCCAGCTTTCTCTCCTTTATAGCTGCCATGTCCTATGTGTTTCTGGCTGTAGTGCCTTGGTATTTGAATGCTTTCTTTTTTGGGCTGCTTGCCACATTTTTTCTTTGACCTGAATGGTCTAGTTTTTGTCATAGTGTTCCTGGACATTCCATTTTTAAAAAAAATCGAGATTTTTCTAGTGGTCCTTTAATTCTCAGATTATTTCTCATTGTTTTCCAGGTATGTTGTTTTTTATAATAAATAGATGCTTCATATTTTCTCCTGTTTTTATTTTTCAATTATTTTACACATTTTTAGTATTTCTTATTTTCTTTGTTGGATTCATTGCTTTCTGTTTGGCTCATTCTTGTTTTCAGGGAATTCAGTTTTTGGGTAAGTTTCACTACCATCTCATCTAAGCTATTAATTCTCCTTGTCATTCTTTCCTTCTTGGCTGTTGTTTTCTTTAACATTACATTTTGTATTTCTTGTTTCATTTCTTCCAGGTACTCTTGTAGTCCTTGTGGACAGGATCTTCTTTTCTGTGAACATCTCTTTGGACTTGTGGAGTTAGTCTTTTCTTCTGAGTTTACCTCTTGGACTTCTCTCAGTCCAAGGTATTTCTCTGTTGTATTGAGCATCGTCTTATGTTACTCATATCTCAACCCAGTTCCTGAATTGGGGTTTTGTGTTTGGGTCAAACTTGGTTCCTTTCTCTCCTCTTGGAGGGTATGGTCTGGCACCCACTTGGACCTGGATGCAGAGCTCAAGATTGGGCCCCACCTTCTATAGGAATTCCTGGATTATGGTTGAGTTTCCTAGTGACTTAATTTAGAATTCAGCTTTGGTGCCGTTTTTGTGTCCTCAGAAAGCCCTGAACCTAACGTTGGGTTTGTGCCTGGCGGTGCCCCCACAGGCCCCAGTAAAGTGTTGTTGATTGTACTGGCGGGCCTCCTGCACAATCCCAGGTGCCGCCTGGCCCTTTCTCCTGCGATGGCTTGGGCCAGGGCCCAGTAGTCACTGGTCTGACTTTATCTCCTGTTGTAGTTCAGGTCAGGCTTTTGTGCCCTTGGTTAAGAGGGTAGGTTATAGTCCGGTGCATTTCTGTGTGCTGGTCTGGTCTTGTTTCATTAGAACCCTTGAGATGGGCCCTGGGCCCTGGTCTGTCTTCTTTGGTTGCTGGCATTGTGCTGGCTCTCAGTCCTGCTGTGGGACTTACCTGTTTGAGCTCTTTGCTGTTCTTCTACCCTAACTTGTTTCAATTCTTATCTTTAATGGGATTCAGGCAATATTTCTGTGTAATCCCAGACTGGATTAGGGAACTTTATAGCTATTTGGTCTTGGTTTTCTTCATCATTATCCTTTTTGAGGCATTAGAGCTTCATTGGGGTGTTTGGGGGGATCTAGGCTACTTAGGTAGAAATAAACTGACCCAGGTAGGAAATGGAGTAGATCAGAGCTTCTCTGCTCTGAGGATCATTACTGGGATCAGACCTGTGAGTGGCTGCTGCCTTTCCAGCCTGGGCAAGAAACCCAAGATGTGAAGGAACAGGTCATGCCAAACTAAACCTGTGTCTGCTTTTGACAAGATTACTAAATTGGGACATCAGTGCTGCTTTAGGTAGATTTTACCTAGATTTTCACAAAGTATACCACCCTTGTGGTGCAGGTCCCCATCACCTGGCCTGGCCTCTTTATCATACCTTGCTGGTTGATCTCCTTCATTCCAGTCTACTTATTATAGTCTGTTCCAGTGGCTCCCTATCACCTCCAGGATCAAATAAAATCCTCTTTTTAACTTCCAAAGCCTTTCCTAATTTGGTCTCTTTCTCCTTGTCTAGCCTTCTTACACCTTATTCCCTCTCATGTACTCTGCCACTACACTGCAGTGATGCTGGAGTCCTTGCTGTTTCATCTCCCAACTCCAAGCTTTTTCACTAGCTGTCTCCCATACCTGGCACGCTCTCTTTCCTCTTTTCTCCCTCCTGGTTTCCTTCAAGTCTCAGCTAAAATCCCGTCTTGTACAAAAAGCTTTCCCTAATCCTCCTGAAGCTCAGCACCTTTTTCTTGAGATTACTTCCTAATTTATTCTGGTTCTTTCTGATTTGTCCTGAGTTGTTTACATGTTGTCTCCCCCGTTAGAATGCAAGCTCCCTGAGAGTAAGGACGGTTTGTGTTTTGCCTTCCTTTTTATCTCCAGCATCAAAACCAGTAGAATGGTTGGACTCAGAGTAATCATTCCGTGATGGAGGCGGAGGCTAGAATATAGGTGACACTGCGTGAAGATGAATATCTTCAGCTAACATTTAGCCATTCCCTAGTTCATGTAAACTCCCTTTCTTTCTAGTTCTTTGCTACAATAAAAAGTGCTGCTGTAAAAAATTTGTTCACATGAGGCCTTTCGCTTCATCTCCGAGGTCTGTGTTAATCACTGGCTCTTCAAGGTGTGCACAATCCAGTGAATTGGACTAATTCACAGGCCCACCAACCTTGGATCAGTACCCATTCTACCACAGCCCCTCCAGCAATTTTCATTTTCCATTTTCTCAGCTCTGCCAGTCTGATGGGATGAAGTGGAACCTCAGATTTTTAAAAATTTTGAAATAATGTGTAGTGGTTGAAGGATTTGGGTTATTGGTATGATTATTGATAGCATAAGATGAATTTGGTAAGAATAAAAGTTTTACACTTGGACTCACAAAATCAGCCTCATGTAGGGTGAAGAAGGCATGGTCAGATAACAGCTTGGAAAAGATTGAGAGGTTTTAGAATTCAAGCTCAGCACGAATAAGTGTTGGGTGGTGCCTCAAAAAGCTGGTGGGATCTAGGACTTTCATGAAGTATAGCACAGCTTCCAGGAACAAGTAGGGGGTGATTCTCCCTCTGTCATGTGTCCCAGTCAGACCACTGCTGAAGTGTTGTGTTCAGTGCTGGTGCCATACTTGAAGACTGGCTTCGATAAGGTAGAGAATGTCCCAGAGCCAGACCCCAGAATTGGGAAGGGCTTTGACCCAATATTACGTAGCATCATTTGAAGGAACCAGGGTTATTTAGCCTATAAAAGAGAAGATTTTGGGGTTCATTGGTGGCTGCTTTCAAGTGTTTGAAAGCTCTCTTGTGGAAGGAGGAATAAACTTGCTTTGCTGGACCCTAAGGGTCCAACTGGGATTAAGGGGTAGAGGCTGCAAAAACGCAAGTTGAGATGTGATGCCATGTCTCACTTCTACCAGTGAGAGTCGTCTCACAATGGGACGGGCTGCCATTCAGGCTGAGGGTATGCTGCCACCCTTGGGGAATGTTGTAGTGGAGATTTCATGTGTAGCTTGGACTAGAAGTCTGTGGTTCTGTGATTCTGGGTTAGAACAAATTAAGTCTTGATGGTCATATCAATATTAGGAGAACCAGACTGTTGGTTTTCAAAAATCTGACAGGAATGGATAAAGCATCAGAAGAAGCACACCCCATACAGAGTATGGGTGAAATGGATGTCCGTCTTCAGGGAGGTTTTGTCTTCCTGGTGGGGTGCTTGTCTCTGGGAGCTTGTGCTTGGACCCCAATTTCTCCCTAGTCTCAGAAACACTGTCTCTGATGATCACTTCCCAGCCCAAGGACACTGCCTAGCAGTTACTCATGTGTGGGCCCCAGCGAGATCCTTATCTCTCTTCCTGGTCTAGCTACACAAAGCTGGGTGAGAGAGTGGTGGGCTTCTCAGGCCCCAGCCCTCAGATCATGTCTCTGGAAGCCTCCCAGTTCCTTAGTAAGTTCTTGTCTTGTGAGACAGCTTCCCCTTGTTGTAGCCCATTCTCTCATCAGGACAGAGGAAGAGGGGTGCCTTTCCAGCCCAAGGAGTTTTGTCCTTGGCCAGCCTAAGGACTCTTCCTTCTGCCAGACTCCCTGTCCGGTATACTCCCTATACTTTCTCATCGATAGCTCCCAAAGACAAGCACCCAAGCACCCCATCATTCCCAGTTTTTCCAGAACAACTTCTGAAATTGCTTTCTGATATTTGCCTGGAACTGTGATGGATGCGCTCACTGCAAAACCCAGGCAGCATGGTGTCTGCTTTGTTATCCCAGAAGAGAGTTGCTTTCTGCCTCTCATACTTTAAAGTTTCCCAGCTTTTAACATTTGCAGCAAATGTGCATAAATTGTAACAAAAGGGGAAACTGTTTAAAAATGTAGGCGGGGAAATCATGACTTCAGCCTTTCAGTGAGCATTCTAAGCAAATAAACTTCTATATTCGTCTCCTCTTCCTCTTTAGCCACTTCTGTCTAGAGAACTTTTTCCCTAGTAAATAAAGTGACTGTTGCACTTTACAACCCATAAAAGAGTGACCCGAGGTGAAGATTTGTGCCTTTGTGGGGGTGGGATGGGGTGGGGTTTGGTAACAATCTCTTAGAAATCAGCTTGCTAAAAGATTCCTTTTTCTGTTTGTAACAGCAAAGGCGACAGCAGAGGGAGTTGATGAAAGCCCTCCAGCAGCAGCAGCAGCAGCAGAAACTGTCTGGTTGGGGCAATATCAGCAAACCCGCAGGTACTGCTAAGTCCCTGTTAGAGATCCAGCAGGAGGAGGCCCGGCAAATGCAGAAGCAGCAGCAGCAGCACCAGCAGCCCAACAGGGTCCGAAATCCCCCGGTGAGCCCCCTGTCCTCAGCACTCACCCCACAGAAAGCCGCTCCATCTTCTTTCTGTTCTATCTGCCTCCTGGGCCTCTCTCTCCCCTTGTCATATTGCCAGACGTATTTGTTCTCGTTTCTCCCTAGCACTCTAACCTGCACACCAGCATCGGGAATTCTGTCTGGGGCTCTCTGAACACTAGCCCCCCTAGCCAGTGGGCATCAGACCTCGTTAGCAGTATCTGGAGCAACGCCGACACCAAAAACTCCAACCTGGGATTCTGGGATGATGCCGTGAAGGAGATGGGGCCGAGGAATTCCAACAAGAGCAAGAGCAGCACCAGCCTCAGGTAGGTGGGGGCCTGGGCGCCGCTTGGCTTCCCTCCCGGATCGCTGTCCTCCCTGTGATGCTTGCTCTTTAGACCTCAGGAGTGAGCGTCCATCCAGCTGGTGGTCTTGTCCAGAGGCCGTCTCTTGGTGGTCCCGGCCACAGATTCGTAGTTCTTTATGGCAGATTAGTTTGTCTGAGAAGTCTTTAGGGATAGATTTCAGGGAAGGGTCTTTGGTGGTTTGCTGTTGGCTGTGCAGCTCTTTGTCACAGCATGCTTTATCAAGGTATCACTTCCCGCTCCATTTTTCAAGTGAATTAGAAATCCACGGTCACCACATGACTTGTCAGGGTGGGATTTAAACTTGTTGAACATCGTTTGAAGAAAATGATCACAGGCTCACTCGCTTATTCTGGGCTTCAGATATTTATACCAGAGATCTTTGTTATCCTTACAAATATAAACCTTTCAAAATTTTTAAATTCTGTGGCTTAAAACATCACCACACCTTGTTACTCTGTGACTCAGCTGGTGTTGGGTCAGAGGGTGTCCTCGGGGTGCTGCCTGCTGTGAAACAATAGCCAGGCCTTCTCCAGTGGGATTCTCAGAATGTTCCAGGTGTCTGGAAGTCAGTCATGTCCAACTCTGTGTGACCCTGTGGACTTATCCATGAGGTTTTCTTGGCAGAGATACTGGAGTGGTTTACTGTTTCCTTCTCCGCTGTGTCCCCGTTTTACAGATGAGACATGGAGTCAAATAGGGCTTAAGTGACTTGCCCAGGGTCACGCAAGCAGGAAGCTTCCGGGGCCAGATTTGTTCAGACTGCCCAACACCAGATCCAGTGCTCTGTCCACTTCACCATCTAGCTGCATACCCTTTATTAAGGAGCTATTGAAATTTCTGCTGCTACGTTGTATGTGTGTGTATGTCTGTATGGATCTGTAGATATGCCCCTTCCTTCCTTCCTTCCTTGCTATCTATCTCCATCTATCTCTATTTCATCTTTGAAAGTAACAAGTTCCTAAATATCAAGTGATGTTTCTGTCCAGGATGAACAAGTCTGTGTGCCCACTTTTGCCTGGCACTGTTCTTTGTAGTGGCATATCATTGGTGTCATGCTTTTTTTCCCCTTTTCTTTCTTTAGCAGATCTATGAATTATATAAGCCTCTCTCCAACTTGGAAGTGAATTAAGTGAATACATTTGCTGGCATTATTCACTTGTCTTGAACCAGTTAAAATAGTGTCTGGGTGAAGGACTGATTTGAATCCTGTTGTATTTAGAAGTCTTTCTTCTTGAGAAATCTGAATCTGCTAGTTAGACCTTAAAGGGGCATAGAGAGTTGCCTCAGAACTGAAGCCTTTTGGACTGCTGTTGTAAGGAGGGCCCCCTCTGGGGACCTAGTCTGATGGGGCTGTCATTCAGCTCGTCCCCACGCCCTCCATCCAAGGCAGCCGGCTGTTGTTAGCTTTGTTTTGTGCTGGGCCTACGAGTATCTCTTTCTGGGAGTGTAACATCAGACTTCTCTTTGCTTTGCTTTAGTAGTAAGTCCGTAGGGGTTTCTAGCAGGCAGAATAAGAAGGTGGAGGAAGAGGAGAAGCTTCTGAAGCTCTTCCAGGGAGTTAACAAGGCCCAGGATGGATTCACCCAGTGGTGTGAGCAGATGCTTCACGCGCTGAACACGGCCAACAACTTAGACGGTAAGGAGCAATGAGGGAAGAGGAGGTATTGTGCGGGGGGCCAGGACACCCTAGGTGGGCGAGGGATGCCTCCTTTGGAAAATAAAGCAGGGGGGACAGAGTCATTGCTTTGTAGCCTAAGCCTCAGCAACACAGATGTTGGAACATATAAGTCCATACTTGTATCCATTTTGCCTCCTTCACATGGTCACTTGTCCCGTTATCGGTCATTTTTTCTCTTTGTGTTGCAGTTCCCACATTTGTCTCTTTCCTGAAGGAAGTGGAATCTCCTTATGAGGTACACGATTACATCAGGGCCTACTTAGGAGACACCTCGGAGGCCAAGGAGTTTGCCAAGCAGTTTCTTGAGCGCCGTGCCAAACAGAAAGCGAACCAGCAGCGGCAACAGCAGCAGCCGGTATGGGGCCTGATCACCTGCTAGGCATGGCTGTTTTGTGGTGACATTTCAAGCTGGATCATGTGCGGCCAGTCGAGAAGGAGAGGGCACGTCCTCCTTAGATGCGTGTTGGTTCTTGTGTCTGAGAGTCTGTAAGGAATGGAAAAGAGAAACAGTGCAGATAAAGATCTAGAAAAGGGGGCAGTTCAGGCAGTGCAGCTGAAAGGGAGTTGGATTGTGTGGACTGAAGATGGCCAGGCAGGCTAGTGCCCACTTCTGGAAGAGCTGGAGGACCAGCCAGAAGGGTCTGAACTTCCCTCTGCAGGGAATCCTGGGACTTCTGGCTGGCTGGGTTCATTGCCTCGGAGTCATCCTTCTTGACTTTGTGCTCTCCTCCACCCTCCTCGCCCCAGAGTCAGTTGACAGGTCTTCTGGATTCTCCCTCTCCATCGTCTCTGCCACAGCCCCAGCATTAGTTAAAGCTTCCATCTCTCCTTGCCCAGACTGAGAGAAAAGCTTCTGCATTCTTCTCTGATCCCATTATCCACATAGCTATCAAATTAATATTCCTTCAGTGGCCTCTGCTATAAAGTTCTTGAGAGCGGAGTTTATGTCTTCTCCCATCTGGCTCCCACCTGCCTTCCCAGAAGACCTTTCCTGATTCCTGTGCACACACCTCTCCCTTGATTGGTAGTACTGTCTGCCTGTTGGAATGACTCATCATTTTACTTCTCCGTGTCTGTACTGTGTCACCTGGTAGAAGGGGCTCCGGAAGCACAGGAATTTGGTTTTGGTTTGTTGCATTAAGTCATAGGCAGCCATTTGACTTTGTCACAGAGGAGTAACATGACCAGCTCTGTGTTAGGAAGGTGAAAGGAATGGATGGAAGGGCGGAGATTTTCCTGAAGATATTTGTTCCCGTCCACAGTAGGGAGAGCTTGAGAACAGGGTCCTGTGAGGGAAGAGAAACATAACACAAGGGTGAAAAAGAGAGGTGATCAACTGGTTTTTCCCCAGAGGCCAAGAAAAGCCTGAACTGCCCTGTCCTGCCCCACGTCCCTCACCTTGTCTGTCAGATCAGCAGAGGACGTATTGATGTTTGCTCTGCAGGGGCCGCTTGGTGGCCAGTAGGTCGAGAACCAAGACTAGAGTAAGGAAGACAGGAGTTCAGGTCCTGCCTCAGACAGTAACTGTGTGGTGTAGGCCAAGCCACTTCACCTCTACTTGCCTCCGTTTCCTTGTGTGTAAAACAGGGATGATACTAGCACCCCCCTCCCAGGATCAGATGGGATCATTGTAAAGTGCTCAGTCCAGTGCCTGGCATATAGTAGATTCTATGTGAACATCAGCTATTATTGTCATTATCGCTGTTATAATAATAATAATTATTATTTATCGTTATTATTCAGCACTGAATTGTGTCTCGTGAGATAGGTGAAGGAACACAAAGACATGGTCTCTGTCTTCTAGAGTCTTGTTGGGGAGAGAAGACTTGAAACTAGAACAAGATTGAAAGTGGCAGGTTGTCAGTTGGCGAGTTGTATCAGGGCAGTGTGAGAGGCCGGCCTTTGCCTGGGGCACACCTGCCACTGAGGGGGCAGCTGTCGGGGGCCATGCACCTCACCGCCGAGCCTGCCCCGGGGGAGCGTGGGCTCGTGCCTCACTCTCACTGGCCACGTGCGCTCCTCTTGCAGGACTCTGTGTGGGCCGTGAACCACAGCACACTTCACTCGGTGTTTCAGACCAGCCAGAGTAACAACCAGCAAACGAACTTTGAGGCCGTGCAGAGCGGCAAGAAGAAGAAGAAGCAGAAGATGGTCCGAGCGGACCCCAGCTTATTAGGTGAGTGTTATGCGAGAGGCGGACCAGAGCTCTGAGAAGCGCAGCCTTGTTTTTCAAGAAGAGAAAAATGCACTGTGCCCAGTGACATTTACTACATGCAGCAACCAGCTAGGCAGTCTTTACAGACTGTGGCTCTTGGGAATATGTAAAAGTAACTGCTGTTTTTGGAGAGATTGCTTTACATTTTCAGAGTGAATGTCATGTTCTTCCTGTCCTGTCCCACCCCCCCCCAAAAAAATCAGGTTGGTTCATTGAAGCTAACTACAGTGGTATCAGCAGAATACTAGAATAATTCTAGAGGGAAAGATATGTAAGGATGGAGAATTCTGTCCAGGCATATGTAACGGTCTTGCAAACTGAAGCTCGGAAAGTATATGTGTTGGGGTGGGGTTATCGGGAGGCCCCTAGTTTACTCGAAGGGGACCAAAATGACATCACGTCGAGGTCAGCGTACAGTGTGTCTAGCTGTGGCCGATGAGACCAGCGCGAGCTCAGAAGGCTCTACCATGGGTCAGGCGCAGATAACCTGCTGGAACGCTGGGGACAGAGACATCTCTGAATTGGCGCGTTGCCCGGTTCTTGGAGCTGCTGCCGTTCTGCTTTGCTCATAGAGCACAGTGCCTTCTCTGGTGCTGGCACGCCATCCTGGGCAGTTGGGTGCCAGCGTCTCCCATGGCTCACAAGGGTCGAAGGAGAGAAGGGAAAATATCAGAGGGTTGTTGCCAAGAAGGTTCATTGTGTCTGTGAAAAGTAAGCTTTTAAGTTTGTTACTTTTCTTGTAGGGGGCTGCTAGGTGGAGCCATAGTGCATTAGAACACTGGCCCTGGAGCCCAAAAGACCTTTCTGCCTGAGTTCAAATCCGGCCTCAGACATTTACTAGCTGTGTGACCCTGGGCAAGTCACGTCACCCTGTTTGCCTCAGTTTCCTCATCTGTAAAATGAGCTGGAGAAGGAAATGGCAAACCATTTTGGTATATTTGTGCCCCGTGCCTCCCCCCTTCCCCCAAAACAAAACAAAAACAACCCGCAAGGGGTAACGGAGTGAGGCATGACTGAAAAATTAAACATTTAGGCCAGTTTGCTTATTCTTATAAGTTAACTAATTTCTAGCTGACCTCAGAGTCAGGAATGCCTTAGTCTCAGCCCTGCTTCTGCCCCATATTAGCTCTGTGACTGAGGCCAGTCCTTTAGCCTCATACTCAGCTCCCTGCCATCTCTAAATCATAGAAGGTCATCACAACTACCCTGTAATCCATTGAGCATTGAATGAGGTCCCTTCCTGGCTCCCTGGTAAGACCTTTATTTCCTTTTCTTCCATTTCTCATGGGGACACATGTGGATCTTTTAAAGAAGTAAATTACTTCCTTGACTGAGTTCTATGATGAATAGCAAGAAAAATTAATAGATTATAAAACAAAAAAACCTTCATTCTGTAAAGGATGTGGCCCCCTCTGCAGTGAATGAGTTTCTGAAAAGCACTGGCTGAGTGGACTGGATTTTTTTTAAAAATAAAAGTCATCACCAGAGGGAGTCCTTGCAGTTTTAGAAATGAAAACTTGGTCTAATTTCCAGCATAATCCATTCTTCCAGTTTCTATAAATCTCTTATCAAATGTCTGCTATTAGCCAGCATGTTTGCTTTTATACAGACAGCATGTATTTTGTGTGTGTGTGTGTGTGTTTGTTTCCCTAGAAGGCAGTGTGCTATGATGGAGCAAAGCCCAGAACCTGGTTTGCATACTGTTTCTTTCACTGTGGGGACAAGTTTGCATATCTGTAAAATCAGGTTGATAGATTGTTGTAGCTTTAAAATCCATGTGCTTCACGACATGTGTTTGTCATTCAAAAGAAGGGTGATTTCATTGGTAGATGTCGCTGCCAGCCGTTCCCTCATCCTTCTGCAGCCTGCTTTGAAAAACGGCTTTGTGGGTCACAGATCAGAAAGAGCAGCGTTTCTTGGTGCTCAGCCTTTTGTGGACGAACCACTGGGAATACAAGTGACTGGGCCAGGTTCTAGCAGATGAGATTTTTATTCCTAGCTTTGAACTGAGCCATGGCATCATTGATGGAAGTCCTCTCCCTAGTGGCACAGAGCGTAGCCCTCTGCCACCTTCTTGTCCTGGGAAACCAACAACCCAGTGTGCTGGAGGCCTGCTTTGAGGTGTCTGAAGCTGATGAGTGTCAAGCTACCCAACTGCCTTCTCTCCTCCCCATGATATGTGATTTTCTAGAATTGCAGTTTAGGTAGTTTCAACATGGCTTTAATCGATGCAGAATTTCACGAGACCTTAATGTATTCAAATGTGTTCCTGTCCTGTTACTCTACAATGTCTCTTAAACTGTGGGGCGCAACAAAGGAGAGGGTGCTGCTAGGTGGTACAGTGAATAGAGAGCCAGCCCTGGAGTCAGGAGGACCTGAGTTCAAATTTGGCCTCAGACGCTTGACACTCACTAGCTGTGTGACCCTGGGCAAGTCACTTAATTCCAGGAATTAAGTATGAGTATATGTGAAGGTGTATATCTTCCCAGGAGAAAGTTAGAAGGTTTCATTTTTCATAGTCTGTTTAGTCTTTGGGTTCTCCTCCTCATCTGCCAGCTAACCTGTGATTTAAGGGGGAACCTATAGTGTGCACTGTAGCTGTTCAGCCGTCTCATTGGAAAAGAGAAGGGCTGTGCCGTCAGCGGCCTACTGAATTTGCCTCTCACAAAGTGGAGAATTTGGAGTCCTGGAGTCTTGTCCCTGAATCCACCCCCCCTGTGTAATAGAGGTTCGTGCCACAATTTCTGTGAAGAAGCGAACGTGCTTTGTTTGAAAACCATTGCATTTTTTTAATTGAGTGAACATAATTGAATTGTTTGTGTAAGCCACATTTTTGTGTATGGAGGTGTATGCTGATCGTGTGCATCCTTATTTGAAAATATGGGTGGTAACTTTAAACATGAGCTAAAAATGAACCGAGCTGTTGTGTGTGGGTTCACAACCTTCGGAGTGGCCGGGATCTTAGCGATAATCCAGCCTCATCCCTTCCCTTTGTGGATGAGGACATTCATGAGGTCACAGGAGATGGGTGTGTAACAGCAGCAGCTCCTAAACCCAGCTCTTATACCTCTCCTGGTAGAGCAGGTTGCCTAGACTTGGGCTCTGCTTTAGGTGCTATTGAGATTCCTTTAAAAGGCTGCCTGACATTGGTCCTCAGGCTGGTCCTGACTCATAATGAGGGCCAAAGAGAAATGCTTTTTGGTTGTTTGTGTGTTGGGAGATAGAAAAGATGACATGGTATTGGTTCAAATGATTTTTCTCTTTAGCTCATAGACAGTAAGGAGTCTTGGCCGAGACTTCGAGGCACATTGTTTGAGAATTCAGAGGAAGAGGTTTGCCAGTAAGCTGAGGCCTAGGGCAGGAGTGGCCATCACTTAGCATCACTTCTTTCTGCTACTTCCCAGGGTTACTCCTGTATTCCTGTACTTTGAAAGAACTGAATAGTACAGAAGTGGGGTGGGGAGTGGGGGGGGACAGGATTAGAGGGAGTAGTCCTAGCACCATATACGCAATCTCTTAATAGTAAGCTGCTGAAAACAGCATCCTCTCCCCACCACGTTGTTCTGCAGAGGTGTGAGGAGCCTTTAGCTGGCTAGCTTAGCACGGTGGCTGGCACACCGTAGCCTTTTAATCAGTGTTGACTGACTGATTGATATTAGCTGGCAGTTCTCCTAGGGGTCATGGTGGCCCTTGCCCATTTTACACAAATGCATACAGACCCATACAGGACAGCCCCTTCGCAGGGACCCTCTAGGGAGTAGCATCACTTTATCTTTCCTTAAATGCAGACTTGTATGATATAAAGTAGAAAAATTCATTTTGTTTTGGTTCAGTCATTGATCACTGATTGTTTCTTCCTGCAGGTTTTTCAGTAAACGCATCATCAGAGCGACTTAATATGGGTGAAATAGAGACTTTGGATGACTACTGAGCTTCTGCACACCGTCTGGCCATTTCCCATGTCTGTTAACCATGGATTCTCCACCTTTGGACATCACACCTTACCATTTACTCTTTATCACCCTGCAACCATCACAGAGCGTATCATCTCAGGCTTTCTCTTCTAGCCCTTTCTGTCCAGGACTCTGAGCAGTCCTTGTTGGCGAGCCTCTCGGACAATAGACAAGTGGACTGAACTCTGTCTATTGGGTGGGTGGTAGTTGGGATTCCTCCCCAAAAAGGATAACTGTAGACAGCAACTATTCACTGGGTTGATTCCATCTGCTGTTTCCTGGAAAGCCCATTGGGATCTGCCAACAGCAGCTTCCTTTTCCCTGTCCTCTCCCCTTCCCCCCCTTTTCCTTTTTTTCCTTTTTTTCCCATTTTTTTCTTTTTTTCTTTTTTTTTTTTTTTTGCTGGGGCAGGGGGGGAAATCTAACATGTGCAGTCATGGAGAGCGTTTCTGGTTAACAGATGTCGGTCAATAACAACACGCCCCATGGGTTGTGACTTCCGGGTCACTTCAGGGCAGAGCCAAACGGTGCCCTCCCGCTCCAGGAGTGGCGTCAGTAAAGCTTAACTTCTGGATAATGTCAGGAAGGGCTTGGATGAGGGGTTGGCTTGGATTGGTTTGAAGTCGCACACCCCTGGCCTGCCTTTTCTGAGCATTCTTTTGGAGGGAATGTTCAAATCTTTCTTCATCAGGCAGTGACATCAAAGCACGCCGAATTCTCCCTCTGGCACACTCCTTCCTTCTTGGACAAAGGAACTTATGATCTGGGAGAGGGACTTTTTTTCTTTAATTTTTCTTTCTTATTAAAAACTGCTTTTTCCCGTAAATATTTTTACTTCAGAGGAATAGGACCAGTTTGTTTTGGGCCCTTCTGCTGAGAATTTGTCTCGTTTAAGAGGCAACTAGGATCTTTACCATATGTATGTATGTGTCTAATTTCATTTTGGGTGGGGATGAACCTTGGCTCCTGAATACACAAGCCTGGAACTGTAGCTGCTCATTCATGACAGTGTGTGCATCTGAATGCTTGAAACCCTTCTCTGAAAAGGGCGTGTTAGAGATCCTGGACTGGCATTTTGTCTTACCTTGACCACCTGCAGTACTTCTGTTCCTGGAGACCACTGAGGGGTGGGAAGAAGGGAGGTGGGGGCAGAAGGAAAGCCTGGCTGGTTGGGGTTCCCTTATGGTCCTTCCCTTCAGACCCAGATGTAATCGGCTTCACTTGGAAAAGGAACCCTTGGACTCGCTTTGCTTCTGCCAAGAGTTCAACGAGCCCTCTTCCCCCAGAACAAACCCCACCCCCTGAAATTGCCCATTGCACTTAGTTTCTGACCTCTCCTTTCTCCTCCCACATTTTGGGAACGGTCGGAGTGTGCCTGCGGGAGAAAGGGCCGCAGCTGCTGGGGTGGCTCTGTGGGAAGATGGCACCTTCTCCTCTCCTCTCTTCTCCCTGCCATCATTGCCTGAAGAAGAGGCTGGAATGATTTTAGTTGGTTTGTTTTATTTTTATTCTTTGAGAACACCGCCCTTCTTATCCCCGCCCCCTCCTGAACATGTACAGTTAATTCTACAGAGACTGCTGCAAACGTGTATATAGTTTTTGGATCCAGTGGCATGGGGAAACGGGGCACCATCCGCAGTTGGGCTCCTGCTCTCCTTTGCTTTGTAAATTCGTAAAGGGGGAAAGAGGGATAGTTAAAATGTTTACAAAACTTTAAGCTCCCTCGGAACTTTTGCCAGTGTGGAGGAAAAAAATGAGAAATAAATAAAAACAGTTGTATTGTATCTAAGAGGGCATTTTGTGCTTGCTTTTGTTGAGGCTGACTTTTACAATCCATCACTTCCAAGAGTAAAGTCCATCCAAAAGGCCCTTTCTCCTCTCAGCTTCATGGAGAAGCCACAAACAGCACTCAGCACCCGGAGACAGTCGCCACTCGCTGCCTTTCTGGGGAATGTTAATGTTGGTGGTGTTTCTGCTTTGAGAGCTCGAAATAAACACCGGTAAGTTAGATTGGAAATATTTGACCAAACACCTGTGAGTGTACCCCTACCTCTAGCCTCTCCTCTTTCCAGGCCTCTCTTTTTCCAGGCGTGTACTCACCCAAGAGTCTGAAATTTGACTCCCCCATCTCCCCTTTTTGTAACAGATGAAAAATTAGAAAACAAAGGTGGTTCTTCAGTAATGAGTCACTCAACTCATCAGACACTTTATTCCCGCTCTTGAAAACAAGCGAACTCACTTGTACCTGAACAGCCTTCTAGCAGACATTGGAGAAAGACCACTCTGACCTTGGACTCTTCAGCCTCTCATCTGCTCATGTCTGTCTTTCTGTTTTGTCTGGAACAGCCCACCTGCCCTCCAGCTTACAGCGTACGTAATTATGCTCTCCTGGGGGACACTCACTTTATGAGCTCAAACGTACTCTTCGTTTCCATTTTATACTCTGTCGTCTTCCTCGCTGCTTGTCCCAGGGTGTTTTTATGGAAAAACTTCCCGTGCAACTCTCAGAAATCCTCAGATCTGGGCTAGAAGGGACCTCAGGGGACCATTGAGTCCAGCCCTTTGCAGAGGAAGAACCAGGATCAGAGAGGTCCCGTGACTGGCTCAGTGTCACATTAGGGACTAAAACAGGAGGCCTGGGATTTGAACCTGGGTCCTCAGACTCCAAGCTCAGCTCTCTGCTTACTATACACCATGCTGCCTCTGCCAGGTAAACCGAAGACGATCAGAAGATGGGTGGAAATGAGTTTACTCTGCTCACTGTCAAGTCAAGGAACTTCATTCACTGTAAGCTAAATGAGTTTTCTACTTCAGTACAGTTAGGGACGTTTCAGGGTTGTTTTTACAATTTGTTTTCATTTCAAGGAAATCATTGTTAATTTATGCATCGAGTTTGACCTACCTTGCAATGTATTCTAACCTGGTGAGAAATGGACATATTTATTTTTGTACAAAGCGCCTCTCTGCTGTTGAGTTAATAAAAGTACAAAACCCACTGTGTGTGGAATCTGTAGCGAGACCACTCTGCTCCCCTCCAGCCTCAGCGTGTTTCTAGAGATGTGCTCCCCCCAGGAGTCTTCGAGTTTGGTCCAGAAGGGATGAGCAGGTTTGCTCGTTCCAGGCACAGTAAGTAGTAACAAAAAGATGAGATTTAGTTGGGGATTCAGGCTAGGGGCAGTTTTCAAATATCTTAAACACTTAGGAATGGGGGTCGAGGTCATTTCCTAAGTTTGGGACCTCAAGTTGATAATCTCCTGGTGGAAGCAGTGAAGGCCTGTGGGCTTCTCCAGGACTTTAACAAAGTACTGTGTGCTACAGATGCCACTGGTGGAAATCACAGTGTTAACCAGAGGGTATCCACAAAGGGTGGTGGGGCAGCTCCAACCTGCTGACAGAAGCAGCTCTCCCCACTCACTCCTAAAGATCCAAAAAGTAATCCTTCCCCTCTGAATTCACCGAGGGGTAAGAATATCTCAATTGAGTCATAACCTTGTACTGCCGTTGGAAAACTTCTGAGCTAGAAGAAGGAGCACTTTTCTGGGCATGCCATAGCAGGTACTTTAAGCCAGACTTTTGTTCTTCTCTGCTTTGTGACTGGCCCAAGCTGCTGAACCATGGCATCAGATAATATGCCCTGCTACCTTCGGTAGTGATGGTGCTGCTTACCCATATTCAAGGGCCTTCTTCCTTTTTCCAGTAGCAGTGTAGGTTTGTACTGCCTCAGTGATACTTTCTTGGTGGTGCGGTAGAGTGCAGGGCTGGGAGTTGGAAAGACCTGAATTCGAATGTGACCTCAAACACTTACTGGCTGTGTGATTTTAAGCCTCATTGAACTTCTGCCTCAGTTTCCTCAGCTCTTACGGTGGGAATGCTGTTGTAAAGATCAAGTGACGTAATATTTGTGAAGTGCTCAGTGCAGTGCCTAGCGTAGAGTAGGTGCTGTCTCCACCTCTGAGTCCTTGTTTTCAGGGTAGCTGTCCAGAGTTATGGACGCCATCTGTAGCAGGAGTCAAAGCAGTGCGAGACCCAAGGCACTTGTCATTCTGCCTCTGTGCTCTGATCAGGTTGCCTGAGGAACCACAGGCTTGGACGAGCTGAGGAAGGTTGAGAAAAGGGTGTTTCCAGGAAATTGTTGAGGGTGTTTTTTTCTGACATTAGATGAGACTGACTGAATTGAATGGAAACCCTAGGTCTGTTGGTGTCATCGTGATTCAGTTCAGTGTAACTCGTCAATTACCCCTTGGGCAGTAAGTCTTGAAAGTGCTGGGAAGACAATATGGACCTGTGATTTTACTGGTGTGGCATACTCCCGGATGGAGAAAGTCCCTTCTACCGGTGCAGGTAGCACCTTTTGTGTTACTTAGAGACTTATCCAGGGTCACACAAGCAGGAGACTTGACCCTAGGTCTTCCTGACTGGAGGACCATGTCTCTATCCAGAAAGCCACATTGTCTTTCACACGTAAGGAAATTAATGCTACACTTGGAGTATTGAGGGGAGCAGCAGCGGTTGGATTGGAAAAGGAAATAAAGGAAAGCTGAATCACTCACCCGAAAGAGATTGGTATTAGAGCTAATGAGAGATGATGCACGTTCATCCTAGATGTGGTTCTATAGAAATACCAACAGTTGTCACCAGGAAGGGAATGCCAGAAGCTGATTCACCATTGGATCTGGCTGTGGGAAACAGTTTTTTTCCAGCAGAGTCTCTGAATTATGGAATGAGCGAGTTTGTAAGTGGGGCAGAATTGGGAGCTTTTTCTTTGTCGAGGTGGAAGACTTATTTCTGTTTTTCATCAATGAGGCAGTAAGGATTTCCAGCTCACTTCCCCACCAAGAACTTCTGCCTAAGGTTTGGCTTGTAAAGTCTGACCTCCTTTTGTGGAGGGTTGAGGATAGAGATGTCATCTTTTTAAGAAATATGAAGGCTTTATCTGGAACTATTGTATGGAAAAATGGAGACCAGGGTAGCCTCCATCACCTCTAGATTGGCGTCAGCGTCAGCAGGAAGCAGGCAGGCTGAGGAAGGAAGGGGTCAGGATGTCGGCCCCACGTTCAGGTGTCAGAGAGAGACTCTGCCTGAAGTGTCTGAAAGATGATCTCGAAGTCAGGTAGGGCGGGAGTGTTCTCATCCCTGTCTCCAGAATCCTTGTGTGCTTTGGATGTCCAGGAAACTTGTTTCGCCTCAGTTCCTAATGCTCCTGCCTTCCTGCATGTTTGTCCTCCTCCTCTCAGCCTTGGTTTCCCCTCCTCCAGAGGTGGCAGATGCCAGGAGCTCCGGCAGGTCTGATGAAACCAACCTTCCCATCCTCATCTCAGCTTTCAGCCTGAATGCTGAAAGAGGGCAGACCTTTGGAAGGGTTGAAGTGAGGCAGTGCCCTGTGCATGCATTTCTTTTCCGTCACCCACGGCTGCCCTCTCTTAGGTTTTTAGTATTGCGTTCCTGGTTCCCTGACATATATGATTTTGGTAGAAGAATGTCAGTGGGTGTCAAGTGTGGCACTGTGGAGTCAGTGGGTCTGGGTCAGAGTCTACCTGTGTGACTGTGGTCAAGTCCTTTCCCTTTTCTGGGCCTCCATCTGTAAAAGGAGAGAGTTGGGACAAATGAGCTCTGGGGCTTCTTCCAGCTTAACATCTAGGACCAATGGGGAGTAATGTTGGAATAAAGAAATAAAATGTTTGTTGCAGGAAAAAGACATCCTAGAGACTGGTGCAGATTCCTTATTTTTGTACAGAAGTAAACAGGATGAGGTTAAGTTGTGCTAAGGTTACACAGCCATGAATTGCCGGCTTTTTGGTTCAGTGCTTGGGCCTCCACATCTCACTGCCTCCTAGGGCCATTTCTGAGACAGAACCCTGGAGATGGGGACAGTCAGAGGTTCTTATCTCTTCAATTGGATTAGCAAGGGCCCTACCCTGAGGCAGAGGAACAGAGGTGGTAGGGTCTTCTCTCCCCACCCCCTTCCAATTCGTCAGAGCCCAGGACTTCCCTCAAGCTGCCTAATCCCTTTGTGAGAGTTTTCATCAAAATAACTAAACTGGTTTGAAGCTTAGGGACTGTGTGTGTGTGTGTGTGTGAGATTGTGTGATTTTTTCCCCCCTCCTTTTACTATCCCAAGGGTGGAGCTGCTCCCTGGCTGAAAGAAAGCTGGTTTTCTTGGTAAGTCAGTCAGTGAGCTGGTCTGCTCTGTGTGTGTGTGTGTGTGTGTGTGTGTGTGTGTGTGTGTGTGTGTGTGTGTGTGTGTGTGTGTGTGTGTGTGTGTGTGTGTGTACGCGCGTGCGCATGTGTGTTCTCTGAGGAAGGAATTTGTGAGCCAATTGGACAGGGTTGGCATTGAAGCAGACTCTTCAAGCTTCCTGACACTTTCTTCCCCCTGCCCTGAAGTCCAAGCCAGAGCCGTCTCCCGCAGAAGCAGAAGGATGGCTCGTTCTAGGATCGCCTGCCTGGTCTTCTTTGTGATGTCAGGAGCCTTTGCCCCTGCTGTTCTCACAGGTAAGAATGAACCTTTGTTTCCAATCTTTCTCCATCCTCCAAGGGCTCCATCCTCCCTGGTCCTCGAATTGAGAATTGACTGGGGGTTGGAGGTCAGTACAAAAGGCAGGGGGCACGTGTGTTGGAAATTTCACAGTGATAATGTGAAGTATAGGAATGGACCAGAATATCTCAGCTGAAGGAGGCTGTCTGGAAAAAGGTGAGCAGCAGCTTCTTTTGAGGGTGCTGAAGGAGTCTCCAAACGTGCTTGTTGACTGTGTTCCATCTTAACTGTGCCCCTGGGAATCTCATCAGTTAGTGGCATTGCCATAGCCATAGAGATATGTGGAAAGCCCTTTATCTGTGTGAAAATGCTCTATAAACGCGAGCTGTTATTATTATTAATCATTTCAGGGAAGGAAGAACAGCTGCAGAGAGGTGAATGGCCCATGTGTGACTGGGGGTTCACGGGAAGCCTGTTAGCAGTAGAGGTCTGGCCTTGTTCTATTGTTCTCAGCTGGCTGAGAGGGAGAGAAGGCTCTGGAAGGAGGAGTGGTAACATGGGAGAGGGTGGCGAGTTTGCAGACACCTGGTCCTAATCTGGGGCTCTGAATCCTGAAGCCCTCGGACAATAAGGACTATGGCAGACAACTTTCCAGGCAGGAATGGATCACAGATTTGCTGAAAGAAGGCTATGCTCTTCCTGAAATTTCTGTTAATACAAGTACGTGCTCTGACCCTGTGTCACAAGAGCTTAGATGGTGTCAGATGGTGAAGAGTTAGATGGTGAGAAAATGTGCTTTTAGTTTTTAGAGGTGTTCACCTTAGCCTTTGGAAAGACCCGGGGAGGGCAGAAGTACTGTTTAGAGACAGTGATTCGTACTGTTCAGCTTCACGTACGTGCTGTGCTTCTGTCTGAGTTTGTCCCTGTTATAAATATATACATATATGTGTGTGGCATTTCCCTGATGGTTTCTTCTTCCCTCCATCACCGATCAGTCTGTCATTGACTCCTGGAGGGTAGGACCCAGATCTCTTGGTGGAGGGTCAGTCTGGGGCCACCTGTGCAAAGCCCCATAGTATTTCGGTGTAATGGTGGCCTCAATACGGCAGTGTGACAACCTTAGCATTTCACCGGGAACATCTTTCTTTGGAACAACCCTCGGTAAATAAGGAGGTCCCGAAATGGCAGAGCTGGAAAGGGCCCTAGAGACAACCCACTCCAGCTACCTTGGGGTAGAATTAATGAAACTGAAGGGACTATTAGTTTGCCCAGAGTTACTCACCTGACTCTGAACCTAGGTTTTTAAGATCCCAAGGCCCCGTGAGATACCTGGAGCCAGAGCTGCTGGCGCTGTAGCTAATGCCAGCTAAGTGCAAACCTGCTTCCTCTGCTACAGCTTTGAGTGTTTCCCAGTCATTCAGACAGCACCCATCTGTGTTCGTTGTCCTCAGCCAGGGTCAGGACCAAAGTGGGGACAAGGGCACCACCAGCCGAGTACATGCGGCTGGAGGTGTTTGTAGCTGAGGACGGTGGTGACCGTACTCAAATTGCTTTCCTCATCTGTAAAATGGCAATAATAGGACTTAGAGCATCCACCTCTCAGAGTTTTTTTAAAAAATAAATTTGATTAACTTCCTTTGTTTTTATGACACATTTCCCACATTACCACATCTCCCCCACTGGCAGAGAGCAAGCTCATGTAATCTAGAGTGAAGAAAAATGGGGGGGGCAAATATTTTACCAAAAGAAACCCACGTATTGGTGAACTTTGATAACATAGCATTCTACATCCACGTTCCCCTACGTCAGCAAAGCAGCAGGGCAGAGTTGGGAGAGCTGCCATCCCGTATCTTCTGGGCCTGTGTTTTACAAATGTTAAAACATCGTGGAAGCCTTCTAAATGCTGTCTGTATCGTATCGGGTTTGGCCTGCCTTGTAGGTCTGTGATTTCATTGGCTAAAGCAGTCTCTAATAAGAAGGCCTACTGCACAGCAATGCTTGTTATTATGAATAACAGTGACTCACGTTTGTAAAACCCCAAGGTTTGCAAAGGGCTTTCCATAACTCATCTCCTTCAGTTCTGACAACTCACCTCCTCCATTTTACAGATCAGAGCACTGAGGCTGAGGCTCACACAGCTAGTGAATTGTCTAAGGCAGGTTTTAACCTCAGATCTTCCCAACTCCGAGTCAGTCATATGCAGTCTTTCTGATTTGGATCTAAAGGGGTGGCCCCTCGACCCTTAGGGCACACTGCCTATTTTCATGGATTGGGATGGGGGCCAGTCATGTGATTTCATTCATACCCAGGCCTTCCAGGTGATGAGAACTCCCCAGGTCTGTGCAAGTTGGCACTTTGTACAACTTATAACGTGAGGGGTTTCCTGGGGCGTCGGCAGTCACCCAGTCAGCAGTGTCAGGGGAAGCTTGACCCTCGGGTCTTCCTGCCTTTGAGACCAGCTCTCACCTGTGAGATCACCCTCTCACCTCTCACTGTCCTGACCTACATAAATGGTGTATGTTTTATTAATGCAGGTAAATGTGGGCGTGCCTATCTCCACGGGTTGCTTCCTTTTTGTGAAGCCCTGTTGATCTGTGTTACAGCATACCTTGAGTTGTTTTTCCAGGGGCAGGAATAGATTTGGCCTGGGTTGAGGGCGTCTATCAGAAAGGAAAGTAGCTGGTCCTGGGGCTTAAATCCCTGAGGAGCTGCCCTCTCCATCCCAACTGAGTGAGCCCCGGATACGTCTGGCCAGATGAGGGTCCGGAGGCCCCCCAGGGGAAGCCACTTGCCCAGGCAGGTGTTGCCAGCAGAGCATTCGAGCCCAGGCCCCCCTGCTCTGCTTCTCCTCCTCCTGGGTACAGCCCAGCCTCCCATTGTTGCTGATCGATTCTTGCTGGGACCTCTAACTGCAGTCAGTCTTGCCTTGCCGATAGGATGAGCCCACCTCACAGGGCCGAGGGTTGTAAAGTCTGTGGCTCTGCCGTGGTGTACGCATGAGGTTCTGGGCAAAGCCAAATGAAGGAATTGTTTTTAAGAGTCCATTTGGGCCTGTCTAGACCCTGTCCTCCCACTGGGCTGTCCAGGGTTGATGATAACTAGAGAATCTAGTCTGACGGCCGCCTTCACAAGAGGTCTCCGTGGAGCTCCTTGTGACTCTGCTTCCTAGGTGGACGCCTCCCCCCTCCCCTACCCCCCTTCCTATGGAGCTGGGCCCGGGCTGAGCAGATGTCAGAGCACCTTTGAGGCCCTCATTTGCGCTGCTGCTACTGGTTTTCTGACCTTTCCTCCTGGACACTTTCAGTGGCAGAGTCTAATGGAGAAGACCCCAGGGCGGGTGGTGAGGCTGGAGGCCCTGATGGCTTGGGGGTGACCTAGGGGGCAGGGCCACAGTGGAGTTGGAGGGTGACAAGGAGGTGGAGGAGGAGGGAGCACAGGGCAGGTGAGGACAAGGTGCCGTGGTGCCGTGGGCCCTGAGCTGTTGCAGGCTCTGGGCTTCATTGGCCAAAGAAGGAAATTTTGTGCCTTACCTCACACTCCGATCCGAGCAGGCCAGAGCAAGTGGGGAGCTGGTGGCATTCCTCTGGCTGTGAGGGGGAGCGCCCACATGCACACCCAGCCCCTTTTCTTTCGGTAAACAAGTTTGTTTAACGTTCAGCCTGACCACGGTGCTCCATGCCCCTTCACACTTGGGCCTCACAGAGGGTCCTTTGTGCCGGCCATGAAGGGCGCTTTCATCCCTGCCCTGGCCACTCGCCCACCTGGGGGCCAGGCAGCCTGTTCATCGCCTCCCGAGTTCACTCGGTCCCCGCTCCCCAGAAATAATGGGCGCCGAGCGAGGAGTTGGGGCTATGGGAGCGAGGAAGCCAGCCCACATCCATTTTAGGGAACGGGCTTGGGTGGTCCTTTCTGTCCCCCCCCCCCATCGCAGCTCTGGGAGGGCCCTGAGCAGCCAGCTACTGCAACCCCACCTGAACAAGGATCCCCCCCTCGACAGCATGGACCAGGGGAGGTCCAGCTTCTGCTTGAAAACTGCTGGAACACGGGCAACGAGGTGGCGCAGTGGACAGAGCATGGTCCCTGGAGTCAGGAGGACCTGAGTTCAAATCCAGCCTCAGACACATGACAGTCACTAGCTGTGTGACTCTGGGCAAGTCACTTAACCCTAATTGCCTTGACCCCCCAAAAAAGAGTTTAGAAAACTGCTAGAACAGCTTACTACCTCCCTGGAGAACACCTGACATCTGGCCTAAATTGGACCCTTGACGGTCAGAACAAAGCTGACCCCTCTCCCATGAGAGGCCCTTAAATGCTTCAAGACAATATTCCTGTTCTCCCCTACCCTCTACCCACTCAGAAAGTCTTTTTTTAAAAAAAAAATGTTTTAATTAATTTATTTTGAATTATCAACAATCCACTTCCATAAGCTTTTGAGTTTTAAATTTTTCTCCCCTCCCTCCCCACCTCTCTCCCCTAGACAGCGTGCAATCTGATATAGGCTCTACCTATACGTTCCTATTAAACATATTTTCACATTAGTGATGATGTAAGGAAGAATCAGAACCAATAGGAGGAACCACCAGAAAGAGGAAACAAAACACAACAGAAGAAAAAAATAGCAAATAGTCTGCTTCGATCTGCATTCAAATTCCATGGTTCTTTCTTTGGATGTGGATAGCATTTTCCATCATGAGGCCTTTGGTCTTAGGTCCTTGTATTGCTGTGAAGAGTTAAGTCTATCAATATTAGTCATTATACAACATGACTGTTTACTGTGTTACTTATAGCACTATAGTATTCCATTACATTCATATACCACAGCTTGTTCAGCCATCCCCCAACTGATGGGCATTCCCTCAATTTCCAATTCTTTGCCACCACAAAAAGAGCTGCTATAAATATTTTTGCACATGTGAGTCCTTTTCCCACTTTTATGATCTCTTTGGGACACAGCCCTGGAAGTGCTATTGCTGGGTCAAAGGTGTGTACGTTTTTGTAGCCCTGTGGGCACAGTTCCAAATTGCTCTCCACAATGGTTAGAACATTTCACAACTCCACCAACAATGCATTAATGTTCCAATTTTCCCACATCTTCTCCAACATTTATCATTTTCCTGTTTTGTTATGTTGGCCACTCTGATAGGTGTGAGGTGGTACCTCAGAGTTGTTCTGATTTGCATTTCTCTAATCAATAGGGATTTTAGAGCATTTTTTCATGACTGGAGATGGATTTCATTTCTTCGTCTGAGAACTGCCTGTTCATATCTTTTGACCATGTATCAATTGGAGAATGACTTGTTTTCTTATAAATTTGACTTAATTCTCTGTATATTTTAGGAATGAAGCCCTTATCAGAGAGACTGCTTGTAAAAATGCTTTTCCAATTTTCTACTTTCCTTCTAATCTTGGTTCCACTGGCTTTGTGCCAAACTTTTCAATTTAGTGTAATCAAAATGATCCATTTTGCTTTTTGTAATGTTCTCTATCTCCTGTTTGGTCATGAATTCTTCTGCTCTCCATAGATCTGATAGGTAAACTATTTCTTGCTCTTCCAGTTTGCTTACAATATCAGCCTTTGTATCTAAATCCTAAACCCACTTGGACTTTATTTTGGTGTATGGTGTAAGATTTTGATCTATGCCTAGTTTCTGCCATCCTCTTTTCCAGTTTGCCCAGCAGGACAGGAACAACTGGGCTGTCATAACACACTGTATGTTAAGTTTGTGGTCCACTCAGATCCCCAGATCTTTTTATCAGAAGAGCGAGCCATAGTTCCTGTCTTGTCTTTATGTAGTAGTTGATCTCTTCAGTATAGGAATAAAGATTTACATATCTCCCTATTAAACAGGTTTATTTTAGTTCCCCGTTGGCACTCAGATACTGCTCCACAAATGGACATTTTCCCAGTGTCCTCTAGGACAACATTCAACTATCTGGATTTTTTGTTTGATTTTTGCCCCCTGGATGGAGTAGAAAGAAGTGATGCAGTAGGATGCAGTCGGAATGGAATAATTAGTCCCTGATTAGTTAATTGTCTATGGATTATACACTGTGGTTGATTGGGAGCAAAGTCTGAATCCTAAGCTGACTGCCTACTTCCCAAGCCCTCTTGTAGCCTCCTCCATGCTTTCCTCTGTCAGCTTACACACAGGGAATACAAGTTAACTTTACATTATATCCTAAACAAAATAGAATAGAGAGATGTAAAATATTGGTCTGAATGGCAATGAAAAGTGCTGCCTGGCTCGCACTGCCTGGCTCCTCCACACCCTCGAGGTCCATACCCTGGCTGCAGAGCCCATCCCATGGATAGCCAGCCCTGCACAGTTTGCTCTCTGGGCTCTTCCTTTACCGTCCCGCTTTCCCTCCCCTCTGAACATGTGCCAGCTTATCCCTATCCTTACTAAAATGTAGTTATCATTTTCCCAGGAGATCTGTGTCTGGCCAAAGGCCTGAAGGCCGTGAGCCAAGCTGCCTCCTTAGTGGGGATGTCCCAGGTGTCCGGTGCTGACTCTAACCTCCCCCTGCAGCATCGGTCAGAGGGGCAGAGCCTCGGGGTTTTGGTCGTCCCCTTGAGGCCATACAGAGAAGCTTCTGAGGTTTTCCTCCCTCAGCCCCCAATTGCTTCTGAGGTGCACAGGAGAGGGGCCCAGCCACGGGAAATGGGTGGCCTCCATCCAGCATCCTGGAGCGGGGGTCAGGGCATCATTTCAGCCCACTGGAAGGACAGGTGCAGGGGAGGCACAGAAGTCACATAACCACAGTGGCCATCCACGGAAGGTCCCCCCCAGCTCTAACATTCTCTGAGTCTGGCAGAGTGGTGCTGGGGCTGGGGAGGCAGGGAGATAGAGCCCCAGCTCTGGAGTCAGGAAGACCTCTGTGTGATCCTGGGTAAATCTTCTCCCTCTGCTGCTCTGTAGGATGAAGGAGTTGGTCCGGATGGCCTGGAGGTCCTTTCCTGCTCTGATCTGTTTCCATGATGCTCTGCCCTGAAGGAGCTTACCGTCTAGCTAGAGGCAGGACAAGTGCACCTGGAGCAGCCTGAGGACCAGGAGAGTGTACTGAAGTTGAGTAAAGATGAAGGGCATGGTGCAGAGGAGAGGTCCAAGGGAGCTGAGGGGAGGGGCAGAATCATCCTTGTAGGAGCTGACGTTTATCTACTGACTTGGAAGTTTGGGGGCCTTGGACAGCCCTCTCATTTGAGCCTCTCAGCAATCGGTGAGGTAAGGAGTACAGCTGTCACCCATTTTACAGGTGAATAAAGCAAGGCCCAGAGTAGTGAAGCAACTTGTCCATCACACAGCCAGTCAGGTCAGGTGGGGTTGGAACCCAAGTCTTCCTAACTCCCCGGCCAACACGAGCTCCTACCTCGCTGTTCCTGCTAGCCCCAGATCCTGAGACCTAGCATGCCGTAGGCAACCTCCTCATTTTACAGAGGAGGAAACTGAGTCAGAGAGAGGTGAAGCTCTTGCCTAGAGCAAGACAGGAATGATTGTCTTTGTGGGTCCTGGTCGGGCTGGAGCGAAGGGAGCAGGGGGAGATGTGGTTGAGTCATTAGTGTGGTGCAGAGGTTGTAGAGAGGGAGGGTGCAGCATGCTGGGAAGAGCGGTGCTCTGGATTCAGATCCAGCCTCTGTCCCTTAACTATTGATGTGGCTTTGAGTAAGTCATTTGGCCTCTGGGCCTGCGTTTCCCCAGCTGTAAAATGAGGGGGTTGTTCTGAGCTGCCTTCCAACTCTATAAGATCTGGGCCTCAGTTTTCTCTTACATCAAAGGGAAATGGTGAACTTGACCTCTCTGGTCCCTTCATCTGGGCACGGGGAGTTTCAAGAATACCCCAGAACACTTAGTTGTGTGCCCAGGCTTAACCTGCCATCACCTCTGGTTGATTGCAGTGAAGTGATCACTAAATGAGGGCCGCAGAAAAGGCTTTCAAGTCCTGAGTCCTGGGATGGGACCCCAGGTGGCCCCTCACTCACACAACCATGATCGGCCAGTCCCAGAGAAGCAAATCCTCACTGACTCTCTGCGGCATCACGAGAGCTGCTGTCCTCTCCCCCATATACCCTGTTTGCCTTCAGAAGGAGTCTCGGCTTGTACGGGACAGGGCTGGCCACAGCCATGTCCTCACACTGGCCAGCCTCCCACCCCTTGTGGTGCTGAGGGGAGATGAAGACGAGCCCAGCCTGGTGGGTTGGCCTGGCCCTTGCGGGATGGTGACGAGGGAGCAGTGAATCTGTCCCCTTGTCTGGGGGCCCTCTGTTTGTTTATTTTTGGTGCCTGGAGGTCTGTTCTGGCCAAGCATTCCTATGGAGTACACTCAGGCCTTGTCTCCTAGGAGGAGCAAAAGCCTTTTCTCTGTGAGACAAAATTAAACCGTTGGACGCTGCCTGGAACCCATCTCCAAAGGGCAGCTTGTCCAGGAGGCGGGGGACGAGGTGTGCTCTGGGGTCCGCCCTGTTCCCTAGGGTGGGTTCAGCCTGACCTCTGTGGACCAGAGTGGCAGCCACTCCCTCCCAGGCCCTGGCACTGCCCGCCAGTGTACACACAAGAGTAGTCACACCTTCCCGCAGGGCAAGCCTTAATAAACCAAATCCTTTTTTTATCCTCCAACCTTATTCCAGGCCAGAGGGCTTTTTTCCTTTTTTAGTTTTTATGATAGTCCACCTTTGTCGGACCCTCGCGTCTCCACAAGCTTTGAGTCAGGGCTTGCAGCCACTTGGAGGAGACAGTCCAGTTTCTCCTGATGACCCAGGGTAGCCGCCTCCCCAGTTCACCCCTGCCTCCCCCAAATTTAAAATTCCAGCAGCCTGAAAGTTGGGGCAAGGAGCTCCCCGTGTCACATCAGTGATCCCACGATCATCACATCTGGAGGTCAGCTGAGAGCGATGAGGGGAGGCTGTCCAGGGCCATCGATTTAGAGCAAAAATCAATCCAGTGTTTCTTTTTAAAAGATTTCATGGATGTCTTCTGTTGTGTCATGAGCCCCTGTATCCCTCCTCCTGCTTCCTCCCAAAGAGCCATCCCATTTAACAAAGGGGAAAAAAAAAGAAGAGGAAAAAAATTCATTAAACCTATTACTTATCCAAAAAAATCTGACATAACTTGCAATGTTCCACACCTGTGGGGACCTACACACACACGCACACACATGAAGGAGGTGGGGAGAGTGCCTCATCACTCCTTGGGGGCCAGCCTTGTTCTATATAATTTCACAATACCCATCTTCTCAGTCACGTGCGTATTGAGTGCCTACTGTATACCAGTTCTGAGGAGAAGATATCAGAGATGTGGGGAAGAGCCTCAGACCTCACTGAGACCGAAAACCAAAAACCTCGTTAGGGGAAGAACATTGATAATTACTGCCCTGTTTCTACTCTCCTGTTACTTTGAACCAGGCCTAAGCTAGACCTGTCCAATAATTCTGCCTTGAGCTTAGAAAACAATAATAAGGCACTTGTGGAATCAAAGAAGTTATAGCTACGGGCGGGGGGGGGGCACATTGGGAAAGGCTTCATGTCGGAGGTGGTGCCTGAGCCACGTCTAGGAGGAGGAAGGTGCAGAGGGGGGGCGTAGCAGGCCTTTGGGGTGACCAGTGCAACAGTACAGTCTTGTCAAGTTCAGCGTGTGTTTTACAGATGAGGAAACTGAGGCCCTGAGAGGCTAAGTGATACAGTCACACATCTGGTAAGTGACTGGTGGGATTTGAACCCAGGTCCTCTGAACCCCTTTCTGAAAGGAAGGAGGTGGTGGCTTGACGTGAGGAACATTGCCAAAGTGAAGCAGCCTGCTCCTGGGGGTAGAGGACTTCCCTCTGGAGGCCTTCATGCAAAGGCTAGATGCCCCTTGTTGATGTTACAGTTACCTGGCTTGTCCTGGGGATGGCCTCTGGGGCCCCTTTACCTCTGAGAGTCTGGGACCTGGCTCATCCCCTAAGTTTACAAAAAGGACACTGTCCCATTGTGTTTTTGATTGAAAATGAGACACCCGGGGCCAATCCTTGGGTCCGCCTGCCCACCAGCCCTTTTCTCTAGCCCCCAGGCCCACCTAAAGGCCCTGGGACATCAGTCAGCCCAAAGGCTGCCCAGACTCGCTGCTGAGGAGGTGGGGGTGGGATGGGGAGTTGCTCTGTCCATCCCTCCCCTGCTTCAGCCCTGACT
Source organism: Phascolarctos cinereus (assembly GCF_003287225.1). NCBI lineage: Eukaryota > Metazoa > Chordata > Mammalia > Diprotodontia > Phascolarctidae > Phascolarctos > Phascolarctos cinereus. The sequence continues at coordinate 10,867,061 of NW_027555958.1, read as the reverse complement.
CCCAGCCCCCGGGCCCCAACCCCGAGGGGACTGAGCGCTGGACAAGAATCTTCCTTGTGTTCCACGGTTCTGAGCTCCTGGCTTCTCCTCCTTCAGGGGCCAGGCTCATCCTCCCCTCCCTCCAACTCTGCTGCCAGTGCCTTCCCTCTGAGATGGGGCCCATTGCTCTGCCCTCTTGTGTGTGCATAGTTATTTGTGGAATGGAAACACTCTGAGGGCAGGTGCTGTTGCAGCCTTGTTTGGTATCTCGTAGCCCATAGCACACAGTAAGACCCTGATAAGCACTTACTAGAAATGCCCTGAACGGTTCAGAGGAGGGCCTGCTCCAGTGAGCCTGACGGCTAGGTACTGGGAATGTAAAGAAACAGGAGGTGTTCTCCAGCCCCAGCAGCCTTCCTCCTCCCCACATCTGGAGTCCTTCCAGAGGAGTGTGCGCTAGGGGCCGAGTCCAGGGACCGCTGTCCTCCCGCGGCCCCCTCCAGGGCGAGTGGTTGTGGGGGGGGGGTCAGTATTGGTCCACGGTGGGGACAGCTGGCAAGGTGACTGGCGCTCCTTCCCCTCGCTTTGGCTGTCGATCGACCAAATGTTTGTGTTTGGGCTTTGCTGCTGCCACCTCCCTCTGTCCACCCACCCAGCCCAGGACAACGAGGTGGGTGGAGATCAGTGTATTATCCCCATCGTAGTATAACCAACAGCAGAAAGGAGAAACTGAGGCTCAGAAAAGAGCCAGCTAGTGACACAGTGCTTGGCAGCAGGGCGCCAGGGTTCTAATCCTGCCTCAGCCACTTACTACCCCTGTGGCCTTGGGCAGTCACTTCTCTCTGAGCCTTAGTTTTTTCATTTGTAAAGGGGGCAGGGTGTCTCTGGGGTCCCTTCCAGCTCAAAGTCTATGATCCCTGAGAAGCTTGGGGCCTCAATTTGCCTATCTGTAAAATGAGGGGATTGGCCTAGGGGGTCCCCGAGGTGAGCTGTAATCTTCCATTATATCCCCATCCCAAAGAGTGGGCAGATGCTGACTATGTTTCCAGTTCTTCTCTAATTCCTTTGAACAGGATTGTCACCATGGGACAGTCCCCACTGCTAGCCTCAGGACAGTTAACTCTGGACGGTGAGCACAGCCCTTTTTTCCCCAGCATTTCCACCCTCCCTCCCCCCATAGGAAGAATCATAAAATCCCAAAATCTCCAAGGTGTGGGGACCTGAAGTTTGTCTAGCTTGGAGTCCTAGCTCTTGGGGTAGGAGGGGCATCCTGGATGTCCAAGCCTACCTCCTTCCCTTCTCAGGGCCCCGGACCCACCCAGGCAGCCAGATGCTTGGGTCTGGGGGTCTTTGGCCTTGAATACACAAGGATTTTCCATCCTCGGGTGACACTCCCAGTGGTTTCAGTGGGGACTTGTGGAATGTCTCCTGTTTTCACCGAGGCCTCTGACTCGTCTCAGCCACACAACAGGAGCATTGATAGACCCCGACAGGCAGCTCCTCCCTGGGCAAACAGCCCCAACCGGCCAGGCTCAGAGCAGGGGCCGGGGAAGCGTCTGATACCTGGGAGAGGCTTTTGATCTTGTGATCGGCTCTGAGCTGGACAGAACCTCAGAGGCTTCCAGTCCGGCGGCCTACATGCCTCTGCTGTGTAACAGAGAGCCTTTCTCTCTCTACCTCCTCACTGGCTCCTGCCCAGCTCCCATCGAGGCTCAGCCCAAACACCCCCTCCTCCCAGAAGCCTTTCCTTATCCCCTCAGTGCCTGGCACATAGTAGGAGCTTCAGAAATGTTCATTGACCGGCCAAGAGGCCAGTTTGCTAGATCAGGGAGTAAGGTATAAGAGGGCAGTAAAGGTCTGTAAACATTTTTGTACCAATAAAAGAGAAACGTTTGTGAACTGGCCACAGTAGGATGTGAGGTCTTCGAGGGCAGGGCGCATCTCTGTTTTGTCTTTATATCACTTGCATCCAGGATAGGGGCTGGCACAGAGCAAGTTTGTTGAGTGAAACATAGGTGATGGTGGAGTTATTCAGACAATTAACGGATGAGCTCTCAATCTGCCTTAACACTTAAAGCTCTGGGCCAAGACCCTGCTGGGTAGTTTGGGGAATGGTTGAGTGGCTGGTCCCAGAGAATAGTCATTAATGAATAGAGATGTCAGCAGGGAAGGAAGCCTCCGTGGTCCCAGGGAATCTGTCCTTGACCCTGTGCTGCTTGTTATCAGTTACTGAATAAAGGCATGGTGGATACGATGTATCATGTTGGATGACAAACTTGGCCCCTCATTCTAGCCTGTCAGGATATCCCAGTGAGATGACGTTTAGTTGGGACAAATGTAACATCTCGCATTCAGGATCCAAAAAATGAACTTCCCAGATATAGGATGGGAGAAACAGTGTGTCTGAAAAAGATCCAAGGATTTTAGAAAACTGCATGCTCAGTAGGAGGGCAGGGTGGGGAGATGCCATAGTACACAGAATGCCAGGCCTGGAATTGGGAAACCTGAGTTCAAATTTAACTTCAGACACTTACTAGCTGTGTGACCTTAGGCAAATCACTTAACCCTGTCTGCCTCAGTTTCTTCATCTGTAAAATGAGTTGGAGAAGATAATGGCAAACTACTTCAGTATCTTTGCCAAGAAAACCTCAAATGGGGCCATGAAGAATCAGTCATGACTGAAAAACAACCCAACAGCATGTTCAGTAGGAGTCAGCATAATAGAGCCATCAGAGAAGCTAATGAGATCCTGGGGCCAGGTGTTCTTAACTGTACTGGTGTCACAGACTCCTTGGGCAGCAGCCTGGTGAATTCTAGGGGCAACTGGGTTTCATAGAATCGTATTTTTAGAAGCATATTGAAATCATGTTTTTCAAAGCATAGAATAATTTTTAAAAAGGTACAAAGGAAACCAATTCTATTGAAATAAAGATATATTTTCCATCCAAGGTCATGCACCCCTTGAAATCCATCCAGGGATCCTTTAGGTCCACGAACCCTGGTCTGGAGGATGGCAGCCAGGCTGGAAATCTCAAGTCATGTCCCAAGAGTCGTGTGGAATGAAATGAGGGTGTTTAGCCCGGAAAGAGAAGGTTCGGGGCACATGGGATCAGGCTCCCCATATTTGAAGTGCTGACTCGTGGAAGAGGGATTAGCTTTGCTTGGGTTGGCCTTGGAGGAGGAACCAGGAGCATCTGTGAAATGGCAGAGAGGAAGATTTGGGCTGGACGTAATGAAAAGCTTCAGGTCGATCAGAGAGGTTCAGAAGCGGATTAGGCTCCCCGGGTAAAGGCTGGCTGGCTGCTCCCCAAGAACGTCACAGGGATAGAGACTCTGAGCTTGAAGGGGCCTTCGAGGCCTAATCCCCTCATTTTACAGATGAGGAAACAGAGGCTAACGTTGTAGAGAGAATTCCTGTTCAGTCTGGAGTTTAGCCAGGTGGCTGCTAAGGGCCCGTCTAAATCTGAGATGAGGTTTTGTGCAACTGTGATTGGAGAATGACCCAGGTCACCCTTTTATCATCCATGAAGACTGCCACCCACAAGGAACAGTCCTGCTCAGAGGCCAAATGAGTGTCTTTGCTGGGGGCAGGACTCCTGGGTATATGCAGAGCCTCTGGAAAGATTGGATAGCTGTTGCCCTGGGACATATGGAGTTGGAGAAAGGTGGGTTTGGTGGCACAGGAGCCCTTTAAAGGTGGGCACCATGTCACATGGCACCCAACAGTGCTGGGTACGATAGGGGTGTTCCCCTGGGCAAGATGTCTGAGACAGTAAAACCTTCCAAGTTTCCTAGAGAGATAACCCGGGGCAGGAGGGGGGGGGGGGAAAGAGTGGTCATAGTGTCTCAGGTGCTGGATTTTAAAAAATAATGTCATTAGCGATTGAGAGGAGGGAAGTGTGTGATTCAGGGTCAGTCCTTTCAGATCAAGATTCCCAGTTCACTGCTACGATAAAAAGAAACATTGGTTATTTTTAAAAGTGAGTTAATATGGATTTATTATCATCCAGAAAGCCATCCCACATAAGACATTGGGCACTCAGAAAGGTTGGTAGCCACCTTAGGGAAAGGAGGGGAAGCTCAAGCTAGATATGGTTAACAGTGCGAACTGGGCCCCTCCAGCTCTGAGGGGGCCCTGGTGCACAGCATCCATTAGCCTTGGGACAGATCCCTTTAGAAGATGGGGTGCTCTGGTCCTGAAGAGCACAAATGACTGCTAGAAAGCTCCAGCAGCCTGCCCTGGGTGTGTTGAGCTACCCCGCCTCAAATCACTTTACACTTGAGTTAGTGGAGAAGAAGTTCTTAAGCACCTACTGTGTGCCTGGCACTCTACCAGGTATAAGGAGATAGAGATGATAAACTACTCAGTCAGTGCTTCCAGGATCAAATAGAAAAGATCTGCGTGGCTTTTAAAGCCCTTCACGTCCTGGCCCTTCGTACCTTTCCAGTCGTTCTGTATCTGATTTCCTCCAAACACACAGTGTTCCAGTTACTCTGGCCTACTGTCTGTTCCCCTCTAACTGCTTCTCCCTGCACCTTTGCACCGGCTGTGCCCCATGCCTGGAATGCCCACCCTCTCCACCCCTGCCTCCTGGCTTCCTTCAGGGCATGGCTCAAATCTCATCCTCTGCCAGAAGCTTTTCTTGTGTTCTCTCCAACACAGACACACACACACACAGACGCAGACACACACTGTCTCCCTTCTGACATGACACTGTCTGCATCTTGTATATGCACGCGGTAAGGGCTAATCAGTGCTTGTAAGTGGTGCGTTAGTCTCAGGATGCTGTAAGGAGCTGGCATGCATCACCCCGTTGTTCTTGGAGGGGCGGGGCTCGGAGCCCTTCCCTCCCTCTCTCACCCCTAGCTCCAACCGTCCTCTCCTAGAATAAATTCTACCTTTTGACCTATTATTGGAACGTGAGTTAAACAGCCTTGCTTCCTCCAAAGCTTTATCAAGGTCCAGCACTTAGCCCAGTGTCCGGCTCATAAGAAGGTACTTAATGTCCATGGATTGATTGATGGTGTGGAGGGGACCTCTGGCTTCTGAGAAGCTGTGCCGTCAGAACCCAATCTCGGGAATCTTTTCCAAGCTGGAAAGGCTTCAGGTCTAGGCCCAGGGACAGAATGTGTAGCTGTCATCTAGAGACCACCCTCGAGAGGTGAAACCAGGCTCACCAGCCCTTGAAGCTCATCTCATGTTGTAAAGGGGCTGTAATCTGCGTTAGGGGAGGAATGACCCACACTGATGGAATCACAGCTTCTCGAAGTAGAGAATGATGGAACAAACATTGTCACAAAGGAAGAGGAACGTACGTGATCAAGATAATTTGCCGCAGGGTTTCTTCATGGTCGCCAGGAACAACCTGATTGTACAACTTGGCTGGAAAAGTGCAGCGTGCCGATATCGTGGCATATGCTGTTGCTGAGGATGGTAGGTGCCATTTCTGTGGTTTTACAAACACAGTCTCACTCGAACCTCGCTCCAGCCCAGGGAGTTGGGTAGTAGGTTTTCTTAGTCCCGTTTTACAGATCCACGGAATCTCTGAGCCTAAAGCAGTAATAGAGAGCTCTAGCTCCAACCAGTACCTGAAAGAGGATCCCCCTGTGATAATACCCTACAAGTCTTCATATGGAGAAACGGAGGCTCAGGGGAGCTCATGGTCATGCAGCTGCTAAGGGTCGGAGGGAGAATTTGAAGTCTAGGGGGCTTTTTCTGCTATGACACATGAAAGAGAAGAAATAAGAGGAACAGGGACATGGTGTAGAAAGCAGGATGAGAAGATGGGGATTGACCATAGCGATGTTCAGGGACTTTGGGTGTGGGAGAGAGAGGAGGGAATAGAGAGGGCGGAGGCAGAAGCCTCATAACCCGGCCCCATCCAACAAGCAGCATCACGGCCAGGAAAAGCTGAGCCGTGGCCCTCTCTGACACACCCTGGCCAGGCCACCCCAGGCAAGTCCTTAGAGTGGCCCAGGTGTTCTCAGATGTGCATCGGTAGAGGGCTTTCCTCACTAGAGAGCTCCCTGCTCTGATGAAATCACAGATCTAAACACCAGCCTCCCCCCAAATGTACCAGCTGTTACATTAGGGGAAGGAGATACAAAGACAAAAATGTCCCCTTTCTTCTAGGAGTCTACGTTCTGGGGGGGGGAGGGGAATGAGGACAACACGTAAACTAGTAAGTCTATAAGTGAAAATTAATTGAAGCAAAGAGAACGTTGATGGCTAAGAGTTCCAGTAGGAAGTAGCCAACGAGCGGGATCCCAAGGGTAGTGACTGGACTGAGGTGACCGAGGCGCTGTGGTACAGTGGAACGACTCTAATTGGCTTTGGAGTCAACATAGGTTCAAAATCTGGCTCTGCCATTTAGCACCTGTGTGACCTTGGACAAGTCTCTTCCCCTCTCAGTCTCCGTTTCTTCAATCTGTAAATCTACCTCAGAGGTCAGTTGAGAGGATAGCACCTTGTAGACTTTAAAGTGCCATAAAAATGCAAGTTATCATTATTATTAAATAATATTTCATTTTTACCTTACCAGTATAGGTTGCAGTGCTACGATTCTTTATTTTAATATGCATTAGATTGTAACATAAGTGGACAAAACATCTGCTGTTTCTAGATTATGGATAAGTGTTGGGTTGTAAGCCCTTCTTCTATGGGCTCATTGGAAACGTCCTTGGGACAAATCCAGTAGCGGACGGGGTGATGCAGTTGGCGCGTGCTGCGTCCTGCGCCTAGGTGGTTTTAGTTTCTTCTGCTAGATCTCTACCTTTTGGGGGTTTTTTTCATTATCTGACACTTGGAGGCTATGAGCATTTGGTATGGCGACATCTGTAAATATGCTGTTCCTCAGTTTTCCTCAGTGATATGTCCAGGCATTTGTGGGCAACAGTTTCATCTGTGAGATGGTCCAGTTCCAGGATAGAATTCTCAAGGATATTCTGGGGTCTGCCTTTGGCGCAGTCGTGCCTACTGCATGATGCCTGACCCAGTTCTCCTTCACGTCAGTGCCTTCCCTCTGACATCCTCTCTAAGTTTTCTTCTCTACGTCCTATTTGTATGTAGTAGTTTGCATGTTTTCTCCATCATTAAAACACGGGCTCCTTGAGGGACGGTTTTTTACTTTTTTTGTGTTTGCTCAGCACTTATGACGGTGCCTGGCACACAGTGGGTGCTTAATAAATGCTTGTTGGCTTTACTTGTAGTAGGAGGATTTGTCATCTTTGAGCTTTTGAAGGATAACAAGCATTCTGGTCTGTAGTTCTGGCCACCTGTTTGGGTCTTTCTGGGGATTCAGCAGGTGCCACATTCTTAGTCGCCTGCCGTGCTAGGTTGCACAGTTGTCTTTCCTTTGCCAAACCTGGGTTGATTAGCCATTCCAGCCTTCTTAAGAATGGCCTTTCTGATGTTGGTGATTAGTGACTCCTCCAGTATCTCACTAGGTACTGGGTCGATGGTGGTGCTCAGTGCCTTAGCACAGGTGGTGTTTCCGTCCTGCTCCCGTCATCTCTCTGTTTTGCTTTCCAGCAGAGTATCCCCAAGGCCCTGTTCCTACCTTGTGGAACGACCCAGGGGAGCTGCCGTCGGGAGTGGGCCCCTTCGAAAGCACCACCCACACCCATGCCTCTGATGCCACAGACCTCCCCCTCTATACCTCAGAGTATGAGCCAGAGGACACTACCCATCTGCACCGGCTGGATGATGGGACTGGTAAGGGAAGACTTGATTCTTCTCAGGGGCCCTCGGATGGGGGAGGAGCTAAGAGAGAGGCTCTTCTCTCCCCATAATAATCAACACCATCCCCCCCTCCCAACACCAAGGTTCAGCCCCAGAGATCATTTAATGTGTGTGTGTATGTGTATAATCTACAGGTAAGGAAACTGAGGCCCAAATGGGAAAGTAACTTGCCCAAGGTCACACAGGAAGGTAAAGATTCAAACTCACCTCCTTTGACTTCAAATCCAGACTTTCCTAGTACAACCAACTGCCTCCTCCTTCATTTAACCAAGATTTGTTTGGTGGCATCAAAAGCACTGAGCTAGGCACTTAGGGAGCTAAAACAGTCTGGTGGCATGGCACGGTGGGGAACTGCTTAGCTCTTGGGTCAGAAGATCGGAATTTAAATTCCGTCTTTGATGCTTACTGCCTGTGGGATCTTGGACAAGTCACTTCAGTTCTCTGGGCCTCAGTTTCCACATCTGTAAAATTTGGGAATTGGACTAGCTAACCCCTGTAACCCCTTCCAGCTCTGCATCTCTGATCCTGTGTTCCTATGCACCAAGTAGGTGTGTCTGTCTCAGAACTGTGGGAGACAGCTGGCCCGTGGTAGTGACATGGACTTTTCAGTCTAGTGTCTTAGATATAGACCAAGGAAGACAGCATCTAGTATAGATTTGTGCACATGACAAACACTCTATAAATGATTGCTGAATGATTGAATTAATGACAGAAACACCAAACATTAGTTTTATGCCTCAGTCGATATTTCTCCCATTCATTTTGCTCTGGGCGACCCCTTGGTGAAGATGTTATGGATGATAATCCCGATTTGGGAAGGGTTTGGCCTGGATGACCTCTGAGGTCCCATCCACCCTGTGGTTCTTTGAGTCACAGTGCAGGCGCCCTCCAAACACCAGGCCTTTGGGCCACAGAAGTGCCTGTTCTGAATTCTGTGCTTAGGCTTGGATTCTCAGCCTCTCCCATCTCCCTCTGCCTTCCTTAGGGTCCTTGGGCCCCGGAGCCATTGCTGCCATCGTGATCGCCGCCCTGCTGGGCACCTCGGTGGTCCTGGCTTTGATCGTCATCACGCTGCGAAAATTCTCCGCTTCCTGAATGAAATAAAAAAGGTTTTGTTTTTCCTACCATCTGGATTTGGCTAAGCTCACTTGGCACACCAGCCTTCTCTGTACGACTGTCTCTTCCACATCCTCTCCTCCTCCTCCTCTGCTGCTCCCTATAACCTGAGACAGGGAAAGCCCCAAAGGCCCTTTACCAAGATTCTTAGTTGTTCCCTGCTGGCCTTGGCGTTTCTATCCCAGTAGTCACAGGGTGAGAGTTGGCCCCATGGAGCAGTCTGGGGTCCTCAAGGTTGCCTTGGGTAAAGGGTGAGCTCAGAGCAGTCAACCCTTTGGTGTTTGGGTTATGTTTCTTACACTCAGCTCTTCTCATGTTAGGCCTAGAATAAGAGTTCTTGATCTGGAGAGATCAGGGTGGCCATGAACTTGGATGAGGAAAAAAAATGACATCTTTCACCAGCCTCTATCTGAAATTCAGCATTTCCTTCAATTATCTAAAAACCTTATTCTGAGAAGGGGCCCATGGGCTTGTAGTGAAGCCTGATTGTCCAAGGGGTCCTGGACACAGAAGAGATCAAGAAGCCCTGGGCTAGAAGGATGGGTTCTAGTTACGAGGGACAGAAGCCTTGCAGTTAACTCTTTTCAGCTGCCAAAAGGCCCCTTGTTCTGCCCCAACCCATCCTGGTTCCTGTTTCACTTGGCTGAGAGGATACAGCCTTAGATATCCCCTCAAAAGCCCCTTTAAAAAAGGGAACAGAAAAGTGAGGCAGAGCTTATGACAATTCTTAATAATCCTATTCCTGCCTTGTTAGTCCCAAATCACGTGCTCATTGATGTGGGCCAGCCACATAGCTACTGGACTGGCCTATCAAAAAGGAAGTCCTAAGTGGCACAGTAGGTAGAACTCTGGCCTTGGAATCAGGAGGACCTGAGTTCAAATCCAGTCTCAAGACACTTGATACTAGCTGTGTGACCCTGGACAAGTCACTTAACCCTGATTGTCTCACCAAAAAAAGGGTGCTAGCCACACCCTTCCTGTGAGACTGGAATCTGGAACGAGGACAGAGAGAAACCCGCTTTTCTCTGCAATGCTGCCAGGGACGAGCCGTGGTCTAAACCAAGGGTTAGTTTTTCACCGCTCTGGTCTCCTGGACTCCTTAAGCGGTCAATGGACTCGATTCTCAGTACCGTTTTGAAAGGTATAGGATTACAAATGGAAAGACAGTTATAACAACATTTTTTAAATGTCGCAGACTCTGAGGTAAGAGCCCCTGGTCATCTTCCCACCTCAGTTCCTACAGGCAGAGCTGTAACAGGCAGTCAAGACTTCCGGGGTTTCCCAGGGTAGAACCATATCCAGATCGACTCTGATAGCTTTTCATTTTAACTGATGGTTCTCATTTTTTGCCCACCAGGTTCTAAACTGAGTTGTCCCACCAGCTTAAGTACCGTCTGTGCCCTCTACATTTTAACACCTTGGCTGAAGCCCTGCCTGTTGCGCTCTAGGTACCTGGCTACCTTCAGTCAGACCCTTTCCCATGCAGCAATTCTGATTTTGGCTTGCTGTCAGGAAAAAAAAAAGAAATCCCGACCCAAAGTGGAATGGGCCGTCTTAGAGGAAGTGGGTGCCCTCTCACTGGAGATCTTCAAGCCAGGAGTAGGGGACAATTTGCTGAGTAGGCTGTAAAGGGGCTCTTTTCAGGTATAGGCTGGGCTGGGTGACCCTAAAGACTAGACGAACCTGAGAATCGATGATTCTGAGAGGAACCTGCCATCAGAACAGTGTCAGCGCCAGGAGGGGCCACGGAGATCAGCTTGTCCCCCTTGTTCGCTTTGGAAAAGATGCAGCAGTGCCCCAGCAAGTAACATCTGGCTCCCTTACCCGGCTTCCGCCGTACCCTTCTCTCCCAATAGGAAGAAATCCCCGGACGCCTGGGCCTCTGGCTGAGCTCCAATGCCCTTCCCTCCTCAGCAGTTTTCTCTGGTCTCTGCAGATGCTGGTCCTTGTCCTGGGGCTATGTTTGGAAATTCTAATCCTGAGTCTGTGGATAAGAGGAGGGTCCTCCAGAGGGGAGCAGATAAACTGTAAGAGGCACAGATGTCTGGGTGACTCACCTGCAGCTTCGACCCAGGTGTAATGATACCAAAAAGGGGAGTGTGGTTCTGTTTGCTTGCTATACCTCAGGGAGCCTGATTTTTTAAAATACCTGGGAACACCTCCATTGAGTTCAGGAGCACATAGCAGTAGGTTACAATGCATTTGCAGCAGGAGAGCTGGGTTCAAATCCTGGCTCTGTCACACGCTACCCCTGTGATCTTGGACAAGTGACTTCAACGCCCTCGGCCTCAGTGTCTTCATCTGTAAAGTGGGGTGGTTGGACAAGGTGATCTCTCAACTCTGACTCTGTGAGCCTCTGGAATAGCAGACAGACAGATGTAGATCTAGGGCTGGAGGCACCTTAGCGGCCACCTGCCCCAACGCCTCCCATTTACAGATGAGGAAACAGGCCCAGAGAGGGGAAATCACTTGCCCAAGATCACATAGGTAGTAAGTGGCACAGCCAGGATTTTCCACCAAGTCTTTGGACTCCAAAACCAGGGCTCTTTCTGTTGTGTCTTAGACCTTCCCTGAAAAATTTCACATCCAAGGCAGAGCTCCAGTGAGCTGTGAGGAGAAAAGTTAGAATCTGGATGAGACTTTCCCTTCTCCCTCACCCCCCCCTTAGAGCTATGATCTCATATAGTGGCTCCCATCCCCCATGACATAGTAGGGGGATGGATCCAGGCTTTCCAGGTTAGACAGCTGGGTTTTTACAGGGGCCTCTAAAGAAGCCACAGCCTTGACTGTCCAAAGGAATGACTATGTAATTGTGGCATACCAGGAGCCATACAGATTTGTGGCTGGGCATCCCAGCATCTCTGGAGTCACTTTTCACCGGATTGTAAGGCAGGCCACAGGTGGAAATCCTTACACAAAGGAATCAAAGCCAAAGTTAGGAAGAAAAGGGAAAAAAGTGACACCTGAAACTTCGATGCCATTGGCGAACTGCCACCCTTTCATGGCGGAAAAATCAAGGGGGAACAGTGTATATTGAGAATGAAAAACTGCCACTGCCCCACAGAGCCCACCACGTGCCGTGGAGATCTGGCCTTTGGGGTGAGCCGGTTTTCACAGGGAAGCTGCTTCTTTCGACGAAGAAGTCCAGTTCCAAAGCATTGACCCTGAGCGGTCTGGTCCCCGCCGGAGCTACAAAGAGGGCAGATCGGGTCGCTTCGAAGGCCGGAGAGATCAAGAGGCCGTGGAAGGAAGAAATGCCGCGTTGGCCTGATTCCTCCGCAGACTCTTCCGAGCTCACAAAAACCTCCCGAGGCTTCCTTTGGATAAAGCGCACAGTCCTCCACGATTCCGCTCTGGCCTGTCTTTCCCAACTGTTTCCCAAGTTTGCCGAGTCCCTCCCTCCCCTTTCAGCAGACTCAGCTCTGGGGTCTCCTCCCCCCGGTGAAAGCCTCGTACCCTTCCTACAGCTTCCCCAAGGCGTTCAGTCCTTCTCCCCTTTACGCTGTATAGGATCTCTTTGAACACGTTAAGCCCGACCAGCCCCTCCCCCAGTGCTAGAATGGAAGCTCCTTCGGGGCTGGGACTGATTCCCATCTGTCTTTGTACCCCGTACCTCGCAGAGCACCTAGTGCATGTAGTAGGACTTTAATAAATGTCTTTCGAATCGTTTATCTAATTGAATTAACAAACTGGGATAGGACTTTATAACACCGATATTAAAATAGCAGCAAAAACACCCATACCCTGAGAGCTACTTTTCTCCACTGAACTGGTTCTCCAAGGCTACTTGGCCATTTTTTCTTTCCCTGAAGAAGCCCCTGATGGGGCTTGCATCACAAATGCGGGCAAATATCGCACGTTACAGTGTTCTAGGAGGCAAGGTGTCCTCCTGACTCTCCCGGCTTCGCCCTCCCCCAGCCCCCTTTCTGACAAGCCCATGTATACAAAGGCACTGCCTCCCCCTGCCCCCTCGCCCCTGCTGGGGGCACACCCCTGGTGCGCCTGGCTGCTTCCTCCAGTCTGCTTTGTAGACTGACTTGAAAATTGCTTTTAAGTCAAAAACGAAAACAAAAAACCAACCCCAAGTGTAACAACATTCTCATAAACACCATTATGCTTATGACAACAAGTCTGTACTCCTTGGCCCGGCATTCAGGGCTAACCCTCCACAATCTAGCCCCAGTCAGTCTTCCCAGCCCTATTTCCCTGGCTCCAGCCAAACCTGGATGAAAGCAGGGATCCCACCAGTCGAGGTTGCAGATGGTGGGAAGCTAGAATTCCTAACACACTGGATGACAGTGGTGACCGAGTGAGAGGAGATGGGATCTCAGAAACCCTAATAGCTAAACACTGTCCTAAGGCTTTGGGACACACGTATGTATGTATTTGGGACATATGTATACATATATGTGTGAAACATGCTTTACAAGACCTAAGGAGTTCCATAATCGTTAGCTGTTATTACTACTACTATTGTTGACAGAGTTAAGATCCAAGAAAACTTTGAGGGGCTGAATAGAATAAGATGGCATTAAATAATGGATAAACAGAAATTTCTAATCTTTTGTTAAAAAACAAAAATGCCTGCGATGGAGCTAGAGAAGAATTCATCTGACAAAGATCTGGCGGGGTGAGTGGACCGCAAGCTCAATATGCATCCCGCAGGTGCCAGTGGCGTGCATTAGAGTGTAAGCTCCTTGTGGGCAGGGATTGATTTTGGTTCTTGTCCTTTTTGAGTCTTTAGTGCTTAGTGAGAAGCAAATGGAAAGTGCTTAATAAATGCTTATTCATTGGTTGATTTGTGAGATCTTTGGCACACTCGCATCCACAATGTAGGAAGTGAGGGTCCCACTAGTAGTTAGATATTATCACTGATTAACTGGGAAATGAATACTGCATAACAGGAAGGACTAGAGCATGCCAGGAGGACACCCAGAAGAGAGCAGGCAGGATGAGGAAAGGAGGCCAAGCCTTGTAAGAACTCGTGGAGGGAGCCGGGAGCATTTAGCTTAGAAAGACTGAGGTGGGGGGGAGTGCTCCTAATTAACAACAGGAGGGGTGGACAGCACACTGGGCCCTCTTGCCCTGCCCCCGAAATCTTCCAGTAGAGGCCAGATGACCCCTTGGAGGGTGCAGCAAATGCAAGGTGCCTGAAGACCTTCCAGATGCAGGGACATTAGGGCTCATCATCCCCTTTACAAGGTCGTCACCCTTCTCCCTCGGGATCTGTCCTCAGGCTGTTCTTTGTTCATCCTCCCCCCACCCCCAGGCTTCCCCCAGCTGCCTGGTTCTTATGAAACCTTCCCTGATTCCCCATCATTCCACATGCTTTGGGCTGCCCAGCCACCCTTGACCCAAGGGACCCCAATTGCCCATCCCAGTTTTGTCAACTTCACACGAATTTCACCATGTGTAATGTATTTTATGAAAGAAAAAAGGCATTTAAAATATACATGAGTGGCAAGGAGAGGCAGGAACCAACAGACACGCTTATGGACCTGGCTGGTCCTGGCATCCTCCCAACAGGCTCCGTCCCATCAGCCCTAAGCCATAGCCTTCTCCCCTCAGAAGATGGCTCAGAGGAGCAACAGGTGGACGTTGCCAGGGCTGTCCCCTCCCCGGGAAGGTCAGAACATGCAGAGGTGGTCATGCGATCCTGCGTCACATCCACAGTCCCTTAGACATGGGATCCCCCACGTGTGAGAAGGCTAGCCTGCAGCGGAGCCTCACGTCTCAAAGACTGGTCGCTTGTGCTGCGGTGAGGAGAGAGGTGCCCCTCTCCTCCGGTTATGATGTTTTATTACGAGGCGTGTCCAAGCAGAGCGGAAGGAAGCATGTGGCTTCATCACCAACCCATCCTCTTAGCGGGTCCCACAAGCCACAAAACCTTGAAAGAGGAGCTGGCTCAGATCCTTCTCTTGGGGGCTTCACCAAAAGGTCTGACTTGGGCCTGGGGAAACCCGTGTCCAACTGTGCTCCCTGGAAGAAGCCTGCAGTCTGGGGGGGACTAGGCTTGGTGACTTTTCTGCATCTCCACAAGTAACAGAAACAGGGGCAGGTAGAGCCTCCTCTGTGGAAGGGGCAGTGGCATGCTGGGGAGGGGGCCTGGAAGGAGCATGATTCTACTGCACAAATATGACCTAGTGAGGGGGCCCTGGGTGCTGCCCAAATTTCCACCCCAAGGCGAATACCAGAGCACTTGGGTCTGTTCGTAGAGCATCCTCTTGGGTGCTAGGGGTTAATAATGGCTTCCATTTTCTCTTAAAGGTACCATGCCACACCAGGCCATGCTTTTTCTCCACGGTACTATATTGTTGATAGCAGAAATCTTCTGGTTCTTGAACTCAGAAACTGGTGGGAACCATCCTTGGTGGCTGAAGGCTGCCTGCCTCTCCGGAGTCCTTGGGAGGGAGGTGGTATGGGTGGGTGAGTGGGGAGAATGCTTGGGGTCTGGGTCCCCTCATGCCCATGCAGTGAAAGGTTTCTTACACTTATTAAAGGATGGGGGGGTGGAGGGCCGGGTAAAAGGCAGTAATGCAGTGTGGTGGAAAATCCACGTGGCTTGCTGTTTGTAAATCATGAGCTCAAAAGAAAGGAATTTCTCTGCTCTCCCCTTCCCCCATTGCGTCTGCCGCCAGAAGGACCAAGAATGACTAACACGGTGGGAAGGGGAGGGGCAGGGGGGTGGACTTCTGTACACAGTAAATGCAGCAGCATCCCTTTGGTTGGGGTGGACACAGTCCACAGGTGGAAAGATCAGACCCCGCCTGCTGCCCTGCCAGCCCCTTCTACTGCTCTGTCCCAGCCCTGATACTCAAAATCTCTCTCTCTCTTTCTCCAGGCATCCGAGGACCTGCTCACTGTCCTAGTGGCCCTAGACTCAGGGGTTGGGGCTTGAGGAAGAGAGAGGTCATTGCCGATTTCTGCTGCCCAGCTTCCTCCGGTCTTTGTTTTGGCTACGTTGGGTGTCGTCCATCTTGTGGACCCGAAACACTCCTTGAGATTCTGGGATCGGATCTTGGGGTTCATAATCTCCTCCACCATGGAGCTTGGGAACCAGCCTCTTTCTTGGTCATGAAGGCGCTCCCCAAAAATCCAGCCTATGGGGTTGGGGGGAAGACATCAAGGGGAAAGGGGAAAAAAAGCAACGTGTTTTTAATGAAAACCTAGGGAATCTGGGGCAAAAGAAAGCCAAATAGGATATTTTGTAGCCCAGCTATGGAGAGAAGTAGAAAGAGAATTAGCTTTGGAATTAGAAGCCCCGGGTTTGAGTCTAGGCCCTACTTTCCAGCTGTGAAACTCAGTTTCCTCATTTTAAAAATGTGGATACTACTCCCAGTGTAGACAGTGAATGAGTTTGTGTGTTATTAGCGAAAGGTGCCCTGGTCTCGACCTGGGTTCAAATGTGACCTCTGACATGTGTGACCTTGGGCAAGTTACTTCTTCCCTGGGCCTCAGTTTCCTCATCTGTAAAATGAGATTTGACTAGAGGGTCTCTGAGCTAGCTCTCTTCCAGCCTGGGCACCTGCGCTTTCTGGCCCAAATCTCATTTATAAAATTAGGATTCAGTGATCTCCAGGGCCCCACAGTAGATGTTCTTGATAGCCGTAATTAACAACGAAAAATAAAAGCAGTTAGTAAAACAAGCAAGCCAAGTCCTATGGGCCTCTGATGCCAGGCAGCTGTGGTAATAGAATGAAAATATCTCAGGAGCCGTGGTTTTATAGTATTGCATGAGATAGCCAGCAGAGGGCGCAGGTGACCAAGAAATATCAGCCACAGGGAGGGCTTGGGTTACTATCTGGGAGGGACCTAAGAGGCCATCAGAACAACCTGGCAAATTATCATCTGTCTCTGCTTGGAGACCTCCAAGGATGGGGAGCTCACTACCTGTCAGGGTGGCCCATTCTACAAGGGGATGGCTCTGTTTCATGTCATCCCAAGGTTGGAACGGATATTGACTGTCCCATCCCTGACCAAAAATTCCTTCTACAATATCCCTGATGAATGGTCATCCAGACTTCCATGGAAGATGTCTGGGAGGGGGCAACCACTATCTCCCAAGAGTATCAGACCCAGAAGGGATCTTAGAGACCATCCCCCCAACCCTGTCATTTTACAGATGAGGAAACTAAGGCTCAGAGAGGAAGGTGACTTGCCTAAGGTCACAAAGCATTCATGGTTCTCTGTAAGCTTAAAACAAAATCTCCCCAAAACCCACCCCATGCTCATGCCAAGTCAGGAAAATGGGAGGAAGGGAAGGGAAAGAAGGAAGGGAAGAGGAGGAGCAGGAAAGAGGAGAAAAGAAAGCAGGAGACAGGCAGGAAGGATAAAACTGAGTGATCTTACCTTCTGAGAAATGGGTCACTTAATTCAACAAACATTTATTCAAAGACACATAGACTTGGAGTTGGAAAGAGCTTAGAGGTCATCTAGTCTAATCCCCCCATTTTACAGATAAGGAAGCAGGCTCAGAGAGATTACAGGATCATAGACCCAGAGCTGAAGGGAGCTCAGAGGCTTCCAGTTTGACCCTCATTTTTTAGGGAAACTGAGCCCCAGAAGGGGAAGAGGCTTGCCCAGGGATTTACAGATAGTGAGTGGCGGAGCAGATTGTGGGATGCCAAAGGAGAAATATTACCGCTATCAGCATTAGTGAGAAAACCAATTCACTGCTTCATGAAAAGCCCAGAGGGCGTCAGTCTCAGTCTGAATCAGTCGTGTGGTGGGGCAGCCCCTAAAGTTGTGAGTCTGGGGCAGCCTTGATGGAGGCCAGGGTGCAAGAGCAGGGCAGGATCCTTCCCTGGCACTCTGCCCCAGGCAGACCACACCAGAGCAGGGGTGCAGCGCTGGGCCTCCTGGATAAGCTTGGAGGGTGGGCAGAGAAGGGCAAGCAGGAACATTCAGGGCCTTGGGTCCATCCTAGATGAAGCTGGTCAAGAAATCTAAGGCCAGGAGGTGCTACAAGACATACACACTCTTCCCCAGAGGCAGCTTCCTCACTTTCCCCACATGACTGAATTGACACCATGCCCGGGTGCCACCTCCTATCAGTCACCTCCCCCAGGGCCAGTGGGGAATAAGAGGGGACAACCAGATGAGACACACTGGTGACATGTGGGGCCGTTTAGGATACAAAGATACACTCACTCCCCTCTTACGCTCAAAGTTCCCACCAAATGGGCCTACTCGCCCTTCCTGTACACAAGCACTCTATCATCTTCCACCTCCAGACCTTTGCCCAGGCTGTACCTCCCATCTGGAACATTCTCCTTCCTCACCTCTATTTCTTGGAGCCTCTGGCTTCCTTCAAGACTTAGCAGGCTCTGCCTTCCACAGGAAGCCTTGCCTGGTGCCTTCCCCTCCAGGATTACTTTGGAATATTTGACCATCCAAAGGAAGGGCTATTTGCTTGTAGCTTAGATACATTTATACGTGTGTGTAGCCTCCTCCAATAGACTGTAAGCTCCCTGAGGGCAAGCACTGTCTTGCTTGTTTCTGTATTCCCTGCGCCTAGCACAGTGCTTAACCCCTAATAGGCACTTGAATGCTGAAGGATGGAATTGGTGATTCCCTGGTCCCCCTGTTGGGTGCCCCTTCTCTTTCTTCTTACATTCCCCTACTTTCCTATCCACTGAGCAGCAAGCATTAATAACAATAATAACATCTGGTGTATAATTATATGTCATTAGCATGTAATCTTACATATAACATACGTAGTTATGCTGTATAATATGTTGTCCTCATGATAGAAATACAATCATTTATGATTTCTTTTCACTCCATCCCATGCACTGTACTGAGCATGGGGAATACAATGACAAACATGCCCTTCCTGCCCTCAAGGGGCTGATACTCTCTTCTCATGGCAGCCTCCTCTGTGTAGAATGGAAATCCCTTGACTCTAACGACTGTTCGTTTTTTAAATTTTTGTCTCCACAACCCTGAGCACAGACCCTACTGTAGGGAGGAGAGAAATGGAAAAGAAGGCCTTCAGTAAGACAAATCCTGCCCCTAGAACCCGGGGCATGGTGGCTATGTGAGAACAGGCCTCACTGGCAGGAAGACCTGGGTTTGAATCCTGCTTCTCTTTGAGCCCTTCAGTGGCCAGTGCTGTCTGAGAGCAGGGGCCAATCTGCATTGATGGAGGGAATTCCCATACTGCGGAGTTCCCTACACCAGTGAAAGCAAGGGCCCAGATCTCAATTCAAACAAAAATCAGCTGGCCACGCCCCTTCCCACAAAGGGAAGCAGCAGCAGATGCAGTAGTAAGGGGCTGGGATCGGGGTGATCCATGGACATAAGGCTAGCAAATCAGGAGACCCAGCTCTGTCCTTAAGGAGATGTGTGATGCCGAGAGGCAGTATAGCTCAGTGGATAGAACACTGGGAAGACCTGGGTTCAAATCGTCCCTCAGACATTCTCCAGTGTGACCCCAGGACAAGCCCTCTGTAACCTCTCTGGGCCTCAGTTTCCTCCCTATGTAAACCAGGGATCACCGACCTCCCAGGGCTGGTGTGAGCTCGAATGACTATGGTGGGAAAGTGCAGGTGCTGGAGAAACATTAGGATCATCATTTTAGGCAACTGGCTGACCCCTGGCCTCAGTTTCCTGCTCTGTCAATCAGAGAGGGAGTGGTCATCTCCCCCGCCTCCCAGACAGTGTAGTCAAAGTGACTAAGGTAACAGCCAGAACACTTTCAGAAGGCAAGGGAATGGGTGGTATAGACATGTGGTGTGGGTGGTAGAGAACATGTGGCATGGGTGGTATAGACATGTGGTGTGGGTGGTAGAGACATGTAATGAGGGCAGTATGGATATGGGGTATAGACATATGGCATGGATGGTACAGACATGTGATGAGGGCAGTATAGACACACCTGGAGGCAGGTCTCCACGCTGGCATAGTACTCACCATCTTCCGTCTTTTCCAGGATGTTCAGAATGTCGGCCAGCTCCAGGGACAGCTCGTCCGGCTGCTGAGCGACATAGGGGTGGACGCACTGCACCTGGGGACAGTCTGTCGGGGGAAGGGAGGAGAGAAGACAAGAGGCTTTTGTCCAGAATGTAGAACATTCTCTCTCTGGAGCCCGGCCTGGTTGGGCCTTCTGAGCCTCGGACAGAGCCGGTGCTGGGGAGGGGCCGGGCAGAGGGGAGGGTCAAGGACAGTTTCTAGCCCAATAAAATGCCAAGTCACAGGTAGAAAAGGAAAACTCTTTGACTGGGGGCGCAAGTCACAAGGTGAATGGCCTCAGAGAAGCGGAGCTTTCTTCCTGCTGGCGGGATGAAGGCAGATGACAGCTCGGGTTCGCTTCAGAGAGCTGGTCTGAAAGACCTCCCCAGGGCCACAGAGCAGGGATTTGAACACAGGTGCTTCCTTATCTAACAAGGAGGCAGTGTGGCCCCATGGAAAGAGCCCTGCTTGTGGAGTCAGAGGCACTGGATTCAAATGCTGCCTCTGGTTCTTAGCACCTGTGCGACCTTGGGCCACTCAAACTGAAAAGGCTGGACAGGAACCTCCAATCTATGCTCCTAGGATCGCACTAAGCCTCAGTTTCCTCATCTGTAAAATGAGCTCATTGGGTGACCCCTGAGGTGCCTCCTAATTTTAAAGCCATGCTTCTGCATTGCTACTGCTCGGTTAGTCTGATTCTTCACGACCCGCAGACCACGCTGTCCGCGGGGTTTTCTTGGCAAAGATACCGGAATGGTTTGTGATTTCCTTCTCCAGTGGATTCAGGTAAACAGGGTGAAATGACTCGCCCAGGGTCACACAGCTAGTAAGCGTCTGAGGTCGCATTTGAATTCAAGTCTTCCTGACTCCAGGCCCAGCGCTCTGTGCACTGTGGTGCCCCCTAGCCTCCTTCTGTTTCTATAGACAGATTCTGATGTTTAAAACTGTGCTAAGACTCATGGAACACCCTACACAGCGTGAAGGGACCTTCGGGGCAGGTCACTTTGTCCAACTTGTATTTTAGAAGCAAGGAAATGGAGGTTTGCCGAGACCACAGGGTCCCGGGATCAAATCAAAGACTTAGCCAGAGGAGACCTTGGGGGTCAATTCATTCAGTTCCCTCATTTTATAGATGAGGAGGCTAGACCCCTGAAGGTCACCAGATAGGAAGGAGCAGAGCCAGGATTCAAACCCAGGCCTTGGGGTGTCCACGGCAGAGGCCTTTCACTGGCACATGCCACCCCCTGCAAAAGTCACTCGAAAGCCTGGGCTCCTCTTACGGAGTGGGACGGTCAGGCTTCCTGAGAGGCCTTGGAAGCTCTATGGGACTCCTGCTCTTGAGTGAGAAGCCGGGGAGGAAGGGATTTGTGGAGTGGCCCAGGACGCGGAAGGACCGACTCGTTTTTATGAAAGAAAAACTCTGGATTCTTCCGCATTTCATGAGCTTCGTGAAGGGCCTTCAACCCCAGAGCAGACAACCCAAGTGGACGACCAGCCTCTGCAGCCTGCCTGACCCTGACTAGAGGGAGGTCCACGTGGCCCCACCTCGGCCCTTTGCCGCCGAGTTTCAAGAACTGTATTTCATCTCTTAAGACTTCCAGCTATCTGACTTATTTCTTATTTATTCCTTCTTTTGCCCAAGCATCCATGAAAACATTTCTAGTTCAAGGCCTTAAAAACGACATTAGCCTTTTTTTTTTGTGGTCCAGACCAGTGATTTCATTCAAATGGTGTAGGCGCCTCCTGGTGAAGACGCTTCCTCTACCCGTGCAGATGGACCCCTGCTCTGATACCTCTGGCTTGAAAGAGCAGCCACGGGCACTGAGGGTAAGGGATCTGCTCAGTCTAGTGGGAAGACTCGAACTCAGGTCTTCTACGGCCAATTCTGCCTTATGACTAAGCTGTCAGTCTAACACAAGAGCAGCGCTTCAGAATGTAAAATCTCCCTGCGACTGGACAGCACAATCCTATAAAGAGATTTTAGGAGCCTTTTATCTCCGAAAACACTGTCTGAATGTCAGAGAAGAAAGAATACTTGGAAGAATGCCTCGCTCTGAGTTGGGGAAGCTTCACCTGGCATCCACGAAGTTTTGGCTTTTGCTGTTTTACAGATGAATTTCAGTGTCACTGGTTCCTTTGCAATCCCATATGTTTTGATTTATGCACTTTAACATAGAGTTCTGTAGACTTGAGCAGGTGGCCAGAGGGGCCCATGACACACAAAAAGGTGAGCCCTGATCTGAGTAAACCACCCTCCCTTTCATGGAGAAGTGAGGGACTATGGGTGTGGGAAGCTGCATGCTGATGTTAGACATTGTTACTTTGTGGGATAGCTCTTTGATACAAGGGAAGATCCTAGGTAGGAAGAGGACGGTGGCTTGTACCCAAGGAGTCTATGATGCACAAATAAAACGCATCGATGTAACTTTAAGTGATAAATATATAAAGGCCTCGCTCTATAGCTCTCAGATCCTAGCACCCCCGAGACACTCAGTTCCAACATGGCGCCCACAAGCCAAGCTTTCCCTCGAAAGGACACGAGGAGGAGCGGAAGCAGAGGACTTTCCGGGAATGCTCACCAAGCAGTCTTGATGTGAAGGAAACAAATTTCGTTCTCCGATTTGGGGCCAGGGAGGTCATCCAGCGTTTCATCTCGCTCCTGTGAGGGCAGAGAGACACACCACGGCCAGCGCGTTTATAGCGGCTCTGGGGAGACGTGGCCCCCCCTGCCCTGACCCCGTGGCCTTCTCTCCTGGGCCACGCCTGGCTTTGCTTTGTCCTTCTGGGGCTGGCAACATACCTACGCCTCACACCGCAGCAGGACCCACCCTCTTCAATATGTAATGGGATGTGAAAATAACTGGAGATGCGTGTGGGTGCTACCCCCACACAATGCTCACTTCAGTTTCTGCCTGAAGCAGTCTGTCAGGAGGAGTTGCAGCTAATGGCCTGGCCCAGAATAGTGGGGAAAGGGGGAGGATCTGAGTTCAAATTCTGGTTCTGCTACCTATTCCCTGTGAGACTTTGGGGAAGTCACTTCATCTCTGTCAGCCTCAGTTTCCTTCTCTGTAAAACAAGGGGACTGAACCCGTCGGCCTCTGAGGTCCCTTTCAGCTCTCACATTCCGTGATCTGCAGTCTAGGTTCCCTCCCAACTTTGCCACCTTTGTTCTAGGTTCCTCTGAGCTAGCATATTTTGTGTTCTAGGTTCTTCCCGGCTCAGATAGTCTGTATTCTACCTTTTAAGGTCCCTCCTGGCTAAAGCCTCCTGTGTTCTAAGGCCCCTTCCAGTTCTGACGTTCCCTGTTCTAAGATTCCTCCAAGCTTGGGCATTCCGTGTTCTCAGCCTCTCCCAGCTCTGAATCCTATCTGTGTAGGCTCTACACTCTTCCCTAGAATTGCTGCTGGTGCTCACGGCTCGCACTCGTCACCTTTGTGGGAAGGTGGAATAGAGGAGGGGGTGTTAAAAAACAGGCCTGGGCTTCCCAGCATGGGGGTGGGTGCCCTGGCAGCTGGGCTAGTAGGACAAAGAGAACCAGGCATCCCGCTTTACCAAAATGACCGACTCTTCAAGATGGCAGAGGCTTGGTGGACAGAGTCGAGGCCAGCCCAGTGCCTCCCTGCCCCTGTGTGCAAGCCTGGCTGCAGGTGATGAGGACAGCTGGGAGGGACCTTCAAGGCATCTAGCCCAACCCAGCTACTTTACAGAGAAGGAAACTGAGGCCCAGACTAGTCCAAGGTCACATAGGTGGGAAGGAGCAAAGCTGGGATTCGAACCCAAATCCGAATGCTCTGAGAGGAAAGGGGGGAAGTGAGCCGGGCAGGCTCTCACATAGGTGTAATTCAGTTCAGTCTGATTCGGTGCAATGAGCACTTACTAACCACCTACTATTTGCCTGGCACCGTTCTAGGCATTGAGGACAATGAAACGATAACAACTAGTGTTCATCTGGTATTTTTAAGGTTCACAAAGTCTGGCGGGTGAGACCTCTGAAGGAAAAGATGTCCAGGCACACAGAGAATGGCAGGCCTTCGTACTCACTGGGACGAGGCCTTCAGCATGTAGGTGGCTTCCCGGTCATCCGCATTCTCAAGCAGCCTCAGGATGAAGACGTTGGCCAAAGTTTGCCCTTGGTCTTCCAGCTCCTCCACTCGCAGGAGGCCACGGGGAGCTGAGTCAAACACCTGGTACTTGTCCCTGGGGATAAGGGGGCAGGAAATAACAGCAATTATTCATTGTGGCCATGCCTTTGCATAAGCTGGGCCCCCTGCCTAGCATGGCCTTCATCCTCACCTCTGCCTCTTGGAATTTGTGGCTGCCTGAGGACTCAGCTCAAGGGTCACCTTCCACATGAGGCCTTTCCTGATGTCCTCAGCTGCCCGCTGGGCCCTGCCTCCTTCCCTAACCACCTTCATTCTCCTGTACATGAATGTACATTCATATGCACATGTCTCCTCCACTAGAATGCAAGCTCCTTGAGGACAGGGCCCACTTCCCTTTTGTCTTTCTATCCCCAGCCTGGCACAGAGGAGCAGGTGCTTTTATTAAGCTTAATGATTGACTGACTGAGCATTCCTTAGCTGCCCTTTGACCCAGCTGTGGAACGTGGAACACAGCTCTCAGCTTTCTGACAGCTTTGCAGGGGGCCCTGCCTGCCTGTCTTTCTGCTCTAGTCATGTCCTGTCACTCATCCCTTTGCTCAAAACGTTGCCCTGTGTTGTTCGTTCATCCTTTGACTTCTAAGAGGACCAGAGATGTCCAAGTGATGTCTTGACTTAAGCATGACTTAGAGGTCAGTGAGGTGCCCAGAGTTCTCAGCCTCCTCTCTGCCCCAGAGTCCACTGGCAGGAGAAAGGTCAGGATGCCTGGTGATGGCCTGGGATGCAGGGGCCAAGCTCTCAGTGTTCCACTGCACCTTCACGGTCATTGGAACAAACTATTCTCATCCGCTCATTCCAAAGGGGCAAGTCTTCACATGATTGGGGTAGATACCCTCCTACCTCATGGAAGGGATGCCGCTGCTCCCATGAAGACTTTCTTGGCTACCCTCACTTGGAAATGATCTTTCTCCCCTTGGGCCTTACATACTATGTCTTGTAAAAGCTTTAAAAATGAATTTTATTGAAACGTTTAAAAAATTTTTTTACATCCCTTACATTTATTTCCCAGTGCCCTGGCTCCTTCACACAACTGCCAAAGAGTGGCATCCTTGGCATGCATGGCTGTCTGTCACCTTCAGGGTCAAATACCAACTCCTCATTTTGGCATCGAGAGTCCTTCAAAACCTGGCTCCAGCCCTCCTTTCTAGTCTTATTGCACATTACTTTCCTTCCAAACTGGCCGTCCTGCTATTCCTCCTGCCTGACAGTCCATCTCCCATCTCTGTTCTCCTAGCGATCACTCCTTCCTCAGCTCAAGCGTCATCCTCTGTGTAAAGCCTTTCCTGCTCCCCCTAGCTGAGAGTGACTCCTATTCCCTTATATTTATAGATTTAATTTGTGCATCTGTGTGTGTGTGTGTGTGCGCGTGTGTGTTAAGTCAATTGATAAAAAGTTATTTAGCACCTACTATGTGCCAGGCACTGGACATATAACTATCATGATATTAATTTTAATACTTATTATTAAATAATAATATATTAGATATTAACAATATGATGTTGATATAATATTAAACAAAATTATAGAAGTTAGTGGAATTAATTAAATAATGGAATAGTTATATATAATACACCTTACATACTTATATATGAACATGGTATTGCCCCAATAGAAGGTAAGCTCCTTGAGGACAGGGACATTTTTTCCTTTGTATCCCCAGCACTGAGCAGAATGTAACTTAGTAGCTGGTTAATAAGTAAGTACTTATGGAATGATTGTCAAAAAGGAAATGCATTGATGTGATTTCTTCTCAGTGAACCCAGAGTGGCTCCACACGATTGCTCATTCCCCTTTCTAAGTGCGCATAAGTCACTGACTTAACCATCTGTTGCATGGTTTTCTTGGGGATGGATGCTGAACTTCTTAGGATCTATCTTCTGCCTCTTTTCATATTGTGGACTCACCCAGGAATTTGCCTGCAGATCACAAGCAGGTCATTGAAAAGGAAGAGATAGATTTCTCTGAAGAGTTTTTTGGTCCGAAGGGTCCGGGATGTCTTGGGGCCAGACATCTGCTGTAGTTCCCCTTGCTTCAGCAGCCAGCGGGAGTGAGATATAATGGGTACAGACTGAGACAGAGAGATAAAGGACAAGGTTGGATCATGTGGTCAGGGAGTCAGTGTCTCAAACCCCTTACATCATGGGATGATGACATCATTCTGGTAAGGTCAGCATGGGCTTGCTCACAAAAAGTGACTCCACCTTTGGGGATCATGGACTTAGGACAGAAAGGACCGTAGGGGCCATTTTAGAGGTGAGGAAACTGAGGCCTAGAGAGATGAAATGAATTGATCCAGGTCACAAGGTAGTAAATGACAGAATCAGGATTCAAACTCACGACTCCACGCTCACTCACTGCTTTCAAATGTCAAGGAAACAACACTAGGCTTGAAATGCCACCTGGGGTACCTACCAGCTTTGTGAACACAGGCAATTCACCGAACATCTCTGAGGTTCAGTTTCCTCATCCATACAATGGGGACAATGCTACCTATAGTATATTCTGTGAAATGAAACAATGCTCACAAACAGTTTTTACAAAATTCAAAAGCATTTGCACAAGCAAAATCACTGCAGCCCAATGAAAAGAGAAGCAGTGAATTGGGGGTGGAGGAGTGGAAGGCAAACAAGGGGTTCTTTAAGGCATCACTCCAAAGCTAGCATTCTGACTATTCCTTCGGCTTAGTCTGATATCACATGAGGTGTTGAATGGAATTCACTTAGGACAGTCAGGCTAAATTAGGAGGTATTATTAATCAATCAATAAACATGTATTGATTTATTTTTTTTAGATAGATAGATATAGGCAATTGGGGTTAAGTGACTTGCCCAGGGTCACACAGCTACTAAGTGTCAAGTATTTGGTCTGAGGACAGATTTGAACTCAGGTACTCCTGCCTTCAGGGCTGGTACTCTATCCACTGCGCCACCTAGCTGCCCCATAATAAACATTTATTAAGTGCCTGCTAAGTAGCGGTGATACAAAAAGAAGCAACAGAGAGTCCCTGGCATCAAAGGGCTTACAATCTAATAGAGAAAGGAACATGCAGACAAATATATATGAAGCAAATTATATTATTTATGCAGCATTTGGGAAAGGGATATTGGAAGCGACTGTACCTTGATCTTAAATTCCATTTTCTTCTGAATGCTAATCATCTGTTCTGTCCGACTCATCTTCCTGACACCTTCATTGCACGCTTTTACCACCTGGAAAAAAGAACACCCAGAGGGGTCACAAGTCATAGCACCCTCCTGGCTGTTGGGTGCCAACGTCTGGATCCACTCATTGCATGACAGTGGAGACCACATGACAGCTGTGTGACCAACCAGAAGGAGCCGTTGGCTCTAATATCAAACTGAAAGTCAATTCCATGACTGCAGTAACACATGGGCTGAAAAACCTGTGAATTAAGTGGCAATTTTGCCACTACCTTTTAAAACTTAATAAACATTAAAAAAAATCTATTTAACAGAAGTCCTTGTGTTCATAAACAATCCTCTTTTTTATCCTTTGTGTACTGAGATGTTAGTGTTTGTTGATAATTGTCATGTTCATAATAGAAAAGAAAATTAAACAAAACCCTATGAGTTACTGCTAGGAATGTCAGTATCTGTCCTTCTTGGGAGAAAAATACATTTTGATGAGAAGTTTCACTGGAAGGACAAGCAAGGATGATGAAAACAAAGTGGAAAACTTGGATTCCATGCCTCAAATCTAGTGTGAGAGCCAAGTTCATTCCATTTCATTTCTGGCCCCTTCTCTGATAGGTGGGGCTCTCGCCATCCCCATCTCAGTCATTCTTACTGATGCGTAGGTCGTGTTTTTGCCTCCTTGTCTCCCCAGTAGAATGTAAGCTTGGGGGGGGGGGAGAAAATGTATTGTTTTCATCTTTGTATTCTTAGTGCCTACCATGGAGCTTAAGAGACACTTGTTGAATTGAAAATGTGCTCTAGGCCCTGTGGTCTAAATCCTAGAAGGATAAAATGTTGGGGCTGAGATGTCAATGACCTTAGAGAGGCCAGGGCCCCTAAGTCACAGATAGGGGGAGGCCCAGAGATGTGAAGTGACTAGCAGTTTGGGGGATACCACCCTTCCTGGTTCTCCTCCCACCTTTCTGACCACTCCTTCACTGGATCCTCTTCCAGATCGTGCCCTCTAACCACAGATATCCCACAGAGGTTTGTCTTGGGCTCTCTTCTCTTCTTCTGTACTCTCATTTGGTGATCTCACATGCCCCCATGGATTTAGTTACCGTCTCTGTGCTGATAACTCTCAACTCTACCTTTCTTGCCCCTATCTCTCTTCTGACATCTAATGGCCAAATGCCTTCTAGCTATTTCAAACTGGATATCCTGCAAACATCTTACACTCAGTATATCCAATTCACTATCCTTCCCCCAACCCCTCCTCCTACCTTCCCTATGACTGTAGAGGATGCCACTCTCCTCTCAGTCCCTCAGGCTCCAACATAGGAGTCATTCTGGACTCATCTCTCTCACCATATCACTCCTCATCTCTGTCCTGTGTCCAAGCTGTCGCTAAGGCCTGTCAACTTCACCTCTGCAACATCTTTTGTAGATTTCACCTCTGCAACATCTCTTGTAGATTTCACCTCTGCAACATCTCTAGTGGATTTTACCTCTGCACCATCTCTAGTAGATTTCACCTCGGCAACACCTCTAGTGGATTTTCTCTCTGCAACATTTCTAATTGATTTCCCCTCTGCACCATCTCTTGTAGAATTCACCTCTGTAAGATTTCTCTTCCATTTCACCTCTGAAACATCTCTTGTCAATTTCACCTCTACAAATTTCTCCTTGATTTCACCTCTGCAATATTCCTAGAATACACTGCCCCCACCCTGGTACAGACCCTCATCACCTCACCCTGGAGCTATTGCCACAGCTGCTGGGGTGGGGGGCCTGTTCGCTTGCCTCAGGCCAGTTGATGTATGATCTGATGTCTTACCGCTTCAACAAGACTATGAAGTCCCTGGTGAATGGGGGTGGGGGGATGTTTGTATCTACTCCAGCACCTGGTCCAGTGTTGTTATGCCTATCTCTTCTTCAGAACCGATTGCATCAGTTGGAGTACTCCTGGAATAGAAATCCTTTCCTCTGACACAGTTAGTACCTCCTCTGCAGTTTGGTCTTTAGGGAGCTGCCAGGGGCATTTCTATGGTACTTTAAGGTCTACAAAGCGCTTTACATATGTTATATCCTTTGATCCTCACTGTGAGTTAAATGCTATTATTATCTTTATTTTACACATGAGGAAACTGGGGCTGGGGAGTGGGTTAGTGAATTGTCCAGGGTCACATAGGCAGGATTTGAACTCAGGTCTTCCTGACTCCAGGCATAGCACTTTTACAACGAAAAGTCTACAAAAATTCTGAGCTAGTAAGGCCATTAAGATCTGCAGGGGGGATTTCTCCAGGATCATCTAGCCACTACAAGTCAGAAGCAAGACTTGACCCCCCAGGTCTTTCTGACCCCACAGTCAGCTCTCTATCCAATATACCGTGCAGCCTCCTACCATGCACATACAGTAGGCACTGTGTTCTGTTTGTTAGGTGGGTGAATGGCTGGATAGACGGAAGGATGAGCAGATAACTCAATGGGTGATTGAGTGAGTAGGTGAATGTGAGGACAGTACACCAAAGAATGAAATAATCTATGTGTAACATCATTTCCATTCTCATACATCCTAACATTTTAAAGAGAAAACAGGATGCTCTTCATTTTTCCTAGGAAGATAGAACAGTAGGGAACGAGCCTTATTCTTGGAGGACTCTGGCATGGGCTGGGTCGGCTGGGGGCTCAGCAGGATCCACAGCCGTAGTGACAGATGGTGGAAATTGGGCTCATGTTCCCACAAAGCTTTCCAGAGCTCCCAGGACTGAGGTGACAAACCAGCCACTCTTCCCACAGGTCAGGAGATTCCTGAAAGCTTTTGCCAAATAGGCATTTCCAGACCTAGTAGTTAACGTAAACAAGTCTCTTCCTCCAATTATTTCTAGATGCCAAGAATACATATACTATATACATATATAAGAATATACACATAGCTTGGCATAGTGCGTAGATAGCACTTGAAGCCAGGATGACCTGATTTCAAATCTCACCTGTGATGCTGACTAGCTGTGATTGTGGGAAAGTCACTTCACCTCTGTCTGCCTTAGCTTCCTTACTGGGTTGTTGTCAGGGTCAAATGAAATAACATATGGGAAGTACTGTGCAAATTGTAAAGTGCTAGATAAATATGAATTACAATGATTACTATTATTAGAATGCTGGACACTCACAGACACATGTGTACACACAGGGACATATACACATACCCCCAGGTATTCAAAGACCTCACTTTCTGCACAGCCTACCTGGATATACACACTTATACATAACACACACACATGCATATAGTCTACGTGAACATATATATGCATATATATATACATGCACAAAACACATACATATATATGCCATTCACACACACGTATACATCTGTTGTCTTCCCTCCTGACCACTTCCCCTATCCCTGTCCCCAAGTCATCCCAGATTGGCAAGAAGTAGGGAGACACTCTCCCTGGGAGATAGTCTAATCCCTTGTCTTCTGGCTGTTTGACTGCTGACGCTGCTCGGAGGAGGGGGAAATCAACAACTCTATTCCTTCGGATGAGATGGTGGACCATAAAGCCTTGGCAGCAGCTTCGCCTCCACATCTTACGACCTCCCAGACCTGACCTCTGTAGCCTTACCGGCAGCCCCGCTGCTGCGCCTTCCTGGACTCTGCTTCTTGCAGCCAAACTTGATTTTCTTTTAAGGTGTGAGCAATTTGTTCGCGTGTGATGCCATGTATAAGTCAGAAAAATGTTTTAAGATCTGATAAAGGCAGAGCTTCCCACAATGCATTTCCATGAACATTTTCTTAAAATGCATGTATAGTTCATGAAGCATGACATATCTGTCTAAGCTGTATATGCACACACATGCAACTGCCATATCTACATGTGTGTATTTATATGTGTGTATATACATACACATTGTATACACACATGATATACACACACAGTGAACAGTCATATCTTCCTGTCTATCGATGCACACACATACATGGGGCTACATTCAGGAATTTTGTAGCACACTCCAGAAGAAAGCTGGAGGGAAGGGCAGGCGCTAAGTAGAACTGACAGTGGAGAAGGGAGGCCACACCCTCTCTCTTCCTACCAGTGTTATTGGCTGCTTAAGTTCTCAATCAGTGGAAGACAACCAGGGATGATTTCCAGCCCTTCTCCCTTCCCTGGAGGGCTCAATGCTGAGGTGTGTTTGTGGCCAGGGATACTGGGTAACAATGCTCCTCTTCGGCTTAGGGTGTGGCAGGGGATGGGTCCAACCCTCCGGCGGCTATTTCCTTGCTTTTCTGAGGCTGGAGAGAGGGTGAGGGTGCTGAGGGCACCCCAGTGTCCACCAGGCTTCCAGTCTGCACATCTCTCTTCCCATCCTAGAAGAGGTGGGCAACCTCGGTGGCCCACCACCCAACAATCTCCTGGGCAGGGCCCACTCATTTCTCTAGCTTCAAGGAGGAGATTTGGAGCTGAATAAAATGTGGTGAAAACCCTTCATAAAATCTAAACTCAAAATACAGGCCTTTTGCCCAACTGCCTGAACAAATGGTTGTGTTGCCTCTGCAGGGGACCCTGGGGGTTGGGGTGGGAACAGGAATTTTGCAGGGATTTGCAGAATTCGAACATTTCAAGATAACCACATCTGTTTGTTTGTCACTATCTCCGGGAAGATTTACCTTCAAGGCTTGGGGGTGGGGGAGATGAACTGTGGGGAGGGCCTTATAAAAACCTGCTGTATCTATGTTCAGCGAGCCCTGACACTGAGAGGTTTTTCAGTGCGGGTGGCCCTTTCTCAGGAGATCATAATAAAAATTCCTTTCTGCCTTCTACCTGGAGAAGCCTCTGAATTTATTGGAAATAAGGATAGCTGTCCCACACAGCTTTTGGAGATTCCACCGAGACATTTTTCCCGCCTGGGAGAGATCGTCCCTATCAGGATCCTCGGGCAGGTACCCACTGGGAATTTTTTCCCCAGCGGTCCCTGGATCTTGTGGGAAGAACTCACCCCAGTTGGGTAAACTGTTCTCAAAGAGACGAACTCGGGGAAGGCAGAAACGAAAACAAGCAGAGCTCCAACGGTGCTAGCGAAGACAGTCGACAGAGAAAACTGATTTATGGTCACGTAAAGTTTGCGTACACAGACCCAGGAAGCAAGATCCCGTGAGTCCTTGGCACCTAAGTGGTTCGAGTCCGTAAGGCAGCCAAGGCCAAGATCTGGTGAGCCCCTGGGTGACCTGAGTGGGGAGGGAGGAAAGTCTACGGGGTTCGAGTCCATAAGGCTCCCGCTCCCCTACAAGGAGTTTGGTGAGATCGAGTGAGTCCTGAGGGGACGAGAACTCGTGAACCATGGGAAAAGGAACAGTCTAAGAGGGAACCTGGGACAAAATGAGTTTCTTTTGACCGGTCAAGGTTAGAAGTAGGATTGTGCGCACCCTGTCTGTCTGTCTGTCTATGGATGTTTTGTGTCTGCCAGAAAAATTTTGGGGTAACTTTTGAGGTCTGAGATGGGAAAAGGAACAGTGGGAAAGACCTCCTGCCTCAGGCTTTCTGGGGAGATTGAGAGTAGAATAAAAAAGGAGAGAATCTCTCAGAAGTTAGTGGAAGGCCAGCAAGCAGCCTTTAACTGATAAGGAGCCCAAGATGGGAGAAGAAAAAGGTTGAGGATTAGAATTCAGGTTTAATGGGATCCCAAGGCTAAGAGTTTGAATGGCTGTCTTTATCCCTCCGCCAATGTATCTGGTATGGGCAATGTGTTTAACATTACAAAAATAAGGGTTTTTAACATTATAGAAACTATTTGGGGAGAGTGCTTTTCTAAAATTTTGCAGCTCATTGTGATTGGAGATTTTTAGGCTGTTCAATTACTTATTGGAACTCTAGAAGCTTTCTGCCTAAGAAAATTGATTAAGCCCAGTCAACTTTGAAGTAGAAAAAAAAAGGGAAGATAATTGTTTAAAGCAGGAATTATTTACATGTGTCTTTTTAAGGGAATATATAAATTTGTGGAGAATATTTCGTTTTAAAGGGCCAAGAGTATTGGATTTAAAACAAAAATGTTTTAAAATGTGTATCATTAGTAATTATAAATTAGGATCTAATTGGATTTAAGTTTACAATTCTATAAAAAATATGGTTGTTATTATTTAAGGTAATTGTTAAAAGTACTAAGAGTAATAAGAGAGATCATTTCTATATGTGATAATCTGGAAATGTAATTGATGTTATCTGAAGTTTGTTTAAGTTATTACTGTATTTCTAAATTGTATTGTATTTCTAAAACTCTTAGGTTGTAAAATTTGAGGGACCATTGTGAGGTGGAAATGGTGTAACTCTTGGCCTGGAATGGGTTTTTAGTGATAAAGAGTGGAGATGTCTCTTTATCTTTAATGATGAAATTGAGATAATTTGAAACTGTTAAATACCTAGTGAGGTATATTTGGTTATAAGGCTATGATAGTAGATTTTCATTTAAAATCTTGACTATTATAAAAATGTATGGTGGTTTAAAGTTATTAATGATGAGATGAATGATTTTCTGTACAAAATGACTTAGAAGTACATCCTTCTAAATTGATAATGGGTCATTTCAAAATTTATTACAATTGTGGAAATAATTTTATAGCGAATGCCCTGTGGTACAAACATGTTTTATTGTGGAAAAACTTATTGATATGTATTTGGAATTAGTGAGGTGTTCTCTCATATCAGGGCCTCAATTAGAAATTGGAAAAATAGAAAAATATGTGCATATATATATGCTTTTCAACCCAGGCCTTCTTTAGGCTAACTATTGGGTTTGTTGGGGGATATATGAGCCAGGCTCTTTTGACAGAGACTAGCTTGCCTGGGGATGTTTAGGCCAAGTAGTGTCATTGGGGTTGCATCTGGATGTGGCCTGAGGCTATCAGACCCCATAGATAATAAAGAAAAGCCAGTCTAGTGGGGTGGGAGTGGCCCCAGGAGACTGGACCTGGTGAAAGAGTTCAGAAAGAAAGAAAGATCTTTATTGGGTCTGTTTTAAGCTTTTAATGTACTGCTTACATATTTCCAAATGTTCTCATGTGATGTAATCTAGTAAGCAATTGTTTTAGTTATGTTGTTGGAAGGGCAATTTATTTTATAACCCAGAATGTTAAATTAAGAATTGTGCCTTCAGAGAAAAGAGAAAAAGGAATGGATAAAGGCTGTTGGGGCATTCTATATGGTCCTGTTTGTAACATTTCCTTTTAAGAATTGTAATTTAAGAAATGAGAACTTACAAGTTTTGCCTCTGTTTAAAGGAAAGTTTTAGCTGGGATTATTTGGCTT
Organism: Phascolarctos cinereus; assembly: GCF_003287225.1. Lineage (NCBI taxonomy): Eukaryota > Metazoa > Chordata > Mammalia > Diprotodontia > Phascolarctidae > Phascolarctos > Phascolarctos cinereus. Next base: position 10,832,677 of record NW_027555958.1, on the reverse strand, counting down.
TCACTTATGAAGTTAAAATTGTTAATTAAGCTATTTGGAGTTATTGTTTAAGTTAATCACTGGTAGAAGTATATTTGTGTGTGTGTAAAGAAACTATGTAATTATGCAAGAAAGATTTTGTAAAATCTCATAATTCTTATCAATCCTGTGCAGGAGTTTTGTGAGGTGGAACTCTTACTGATTAAGTGGCCCATTGCAGACACCTCTGGACTAAAGAAATTAGCTGAAGCTGATCAAGAGCATTCTTATGTTTATGACCACTGAGGCGCCTTCAACCCAGACACTACCTTGATGGTGGCAAAGGAGACCCAGATGTCCTGGATCTGACATTTGCCTATCTTATTTAAATTTCTTTTCTCACGCTCAGGTTAAACATTTGGAGACCATGAAAATGAGTAACCCAGATGTCCTGAGTCAGGGTGGAATATCACTTATCACTAGCTTGTGGTCTCTTTAACCAATGTTCAGGTTGACAATGGTAATTAGGAAATTATAAGCTGTTTTTAAGAAAAGGAGATACTTTTATGAAGAAGATGTTTTGATAAAATCTTTGATATTCTTTTAGAGGGCCTACTAAATTTCCTTTTGCAAGCTAATTTGTTGCAATAATTTGATACTGATAACAGTTATGTCCGAATCTAATGTGAATTTTCTAAGTTTCATTCCTAGGTATGTTGTGTCCTTGAATTGGCCTTAAATGGGTACTTTCAGAGGAACAGTTTGAGCTTCAGATAGCATAAGAAAGAACACTCGTCTCAAGAATGTAGGTCTGAAAGTTCAGTGCCCCACTCTAAGTTTTTAAGGGGTGGATGTAAAAGTGAAAAAGATAGGACAGCTAAAACGTCTTAGCAGATTCTGGAAGTTTTTGAGATTGATCATTAAGGAGTTTCTTCCCCTGCCTGGTTATAGGGAGGAGAGGGAGGGGCAGCAGCTACAGCCTGGAGAAGGATGGGTCAAGGTAAAGAAACCAGCCCATCCTTCTATCAATAATTTTACATGATCTGGAAACACAGTTGTTGCCATCTGAAGTTTATTGTTTATGCTACAGCTAAAACAATTTAGTTATCGCTTATGAAAATTATGAAAATCGCTTATGAAAATTGTAAGATTGTTGGTTAATGTTTTAAAGTTAAAACTTAAAACTGGCAATTGATCTGTGTGTGTGTTGACTCTTTTGATCTGAATTCATTCCATGGCCTAGAAAGAGCTAAAATTACTATTTGAACTTACATGTATAAGATTCAAGTCCTGAAGGTGTTTCATTCTTTCAGATTAAGGATGGTTAGAGAGGGATAGATAAGCTTGAGAAACAGAAAGGCAAATCTATTTAGAATAGCAACTTATGATCTTAATGGGAATTTGATTTTACTTCGGATGTTATTAGAACCATAACATGTGTAGGAAGTTAAAAGCTACTTAGAGCTCACTTTGGAGATGTCCCTAATTAATGTGAGAATATAGTCACACCTGAAACTCTGATGAGGGAATTTGCTATCTAAGACCTTGGAATCTATTAATGAACTATTATTTTGAGTCTAACTCCAGGTATGGTTAACAAAGAACTGATTGAGCTATTGACCCATGACATCAGCAACCTGCAAAGAGGTTTGTGAACTGCACCTATGAGCTGCAAGAAGGTGTTCTCATGGGAAGGTCAGGAGAACGACTTTTCTGCATGGCTGAGGTAGGATTCTCCTGACTCAATTTCCCCACTATGACACCTGGCAGACTTTAAGCCTGGCTCAATGCAGTTTGCAGTTTGACATAACACTGTGCCTGGAGTTGACAGGAAGTTGGGGAAATATTGTTCCCTTATTATAAGTCATATATATATATATATTAACTAAGAGACTCATAAGTCTCTTAGAGGCAAGTTTCTATAATCAGAAGGTTTGCAAGTACAGTAGCAAATTTACTAAAATAATTGATTCTGAAACATCTTAGGTTACTATAGAACTGGGACTAGTGTTCTTGTGTGTGTTCCCGTATGAGTTAGAGTTCGTTAATTATTGGTAATGGTGTGGAGACAATAGGTCAGGGGCTTGTGAGAATGTTATTTTGCTATTTGGTTAATATCATTGTCTAGAATTTTGTTACATTAAAAGAAGAATGGCTTGTGGTGTATTTTGTAAATGCTATCAAAGAAACATGGCATGACTAAATGTTTAAGATCTTATATGTACTGTGTTAAAATTGATTATTTAATATATTTATGTATGTACTGGAGCCTGCTATTAATTCCTTGGTGAAATCTCATCCTCCTGTTGAGGACATTAATAATGGATTAATGTAAAGTATGAGACACTGAGTCCTGATGTGAATTTCTTAAACATGATTCCAATTTTGAGTTTGTAAAAATGGTCAGGGTTATAAGGATTAGAAATGGTAATTTAAAATTGTGCTAAGGTCACTTTTGTAGGAGGATGGACAGAAAGCTGGCTCCTACAAGAAGACTAGAAGAAGAAGATGCTGAGATGCTGTGCTGTAGGTGGCTGGAAGAAATACCAAGGACCAGAGAACTTCTTCCCTGACAGACAGCTGTATAGGAAAAGACTTTTTGAATCTTAAATGGACAATTGCAATATTGTTTTCTTTTGGGTCTCTATATCTGCATTTAAAAAGGAGTCTGCCACTTTGATTTCTCAATGCGTAGATCAATCCTTCCCATATTTTAAAGGGGTGATGGTTAAGGGGAAGAATTCAGATGAGAAAAAGAGTAAGGAAATAAAGGAGGCAATGAAGAATACATGATAGACCAATTTTATGGTTAATTGAGGATTCTCTCTGAAAATTACTTTGATTAGAAGTTAGGGCAGAGGGATTCAAGAAAATAATGATACAGAATCAGGTTAGATGGGTCAGAGATAGAGGATGAGATAGTGAAGGGAATGTATGGGGAGTGGTGTGAGGGTTTTCAATGAGCCAATGAGAGGAGAGATTGAGTGGAATGTGGTGAAAACCCCTCATAAAATATAAAATCAAAATACAGGCCTTTTGCCCAACTGTGTGAACAAATGGTTGTATCGAGTGTGCAGGGGACCCGGGGGGGGGGGTGGGAACAGGACTTTTGCAGGGATTTGCAGAATTCGAACATTTCAAGATAACCACATCTGTTTGTTTGTCACTATCTCCGGGAAGATTTACCTTCAAGGTTTGGGGGGTGGGAGTGGGGAGATGAACTGTGGGGAGGGCCTTATAAAAACCTGTTGTATCTATGTTCAGCGTGCCCTGACACTGAGAGGTTTTTCAGTGCGGGTGGCCCTTTCTCGCGAGATCGTAATAAAAATTCCTTTCTGCCTTCTACCTGGAGAAGCCTCTGAATTTACTGGAAATAAGGACAGCTGTCCCACACAGAGCTGCATCTTGGACAGGAATGAGATCATTTACAGAGCCTGGAGGGAAGAAAAGCTCAACCCACCCAAGCCATTTTGGATGAGATGAAGCTGCCCAACAGCTGCAGCTAAAACAAAGATTTCCCCAGGGGGAAATCACCTCCAAACTCAGGAATTTTAATCTGCTCACTCTCAGCTAAGAGTGGTTTCTCTACTGTAGTGTGAGAACTGTCCACCTTCACCAGTGGAGAGACTGCCTGGGCACCAGCAAGGAGCTCTGCACTGGGGTCTGCTCCAGGGGCCCCTGAGTCTTCCTGGCCAGGGCCAGGCAGGAACAGCTCTGGGCCCCTCAGTACCATCTGTAGAGTTGTTTCTGTGAGGATTCCACCTCAGGGTCTGGAGCACTTTCCCAGGAGAGGACGCAGGGTTAGGGTTAAGGTTAGGGTTGCCCCAGTCGAGGGGCAAGAGGACAGGTGCGGCAGGAGGGGCTTGGCTTGGAAGCCAGGTGCCTTGCAGAGAATGGAGAAGGGATCTCAGGGGAGCCTCAGAGCAGCCAATGAGCAGATTTACCATTTCTAGCTCCTTGTGGGCGTCCAGGGCTGTGCATTCCCGTTCAGAGCTCTCTTCCACCCTCTTCAGAATATTCTGAACAAGAGACAAAATGGAAGTGAAGTTAGGGATGAGCAGAAAAGTAGAGAGAACCCCCTACCCCACCTCACATAGCAGCTGGTAGCCTGCAAGGACTCCCAAGGGCCCCTTTTCATTTTATTCTGCGGTGAGGGCTCTGATCTCTAATAGAGTCAGCACATGGCCCAAAACAGATGAGATAACAATGGTGCCAAAGGCAAGATCTCTGGAGCCAGCATCTATGCCAGGAGAGAGGGGGAAGGGAAGGGGAAAGGAGAGGGAAGGGAAGGGGGAAGGGAGAGGGAAGGAAGGGAAGGGGGGAAGGAGGGGGAAGGGTGGGGGAAGGGAAGGGGGAAGGGAAGAGGGAAGGGAGAAGGAAGGAAGGGGGAAGAGGCATCTAGAATAACTGGGGTGCAAAAACATTTAAAAAGCAAAATCAAGGAGAAGAGGTGTGTGTAAGGGAAAGAGTGAAACAGATTATAGATGATGTTGGTGGTAAATGGAGTAAAGAGGGGAGAGGAGAGTAGGAGAAAGAGAGAGAGAAGAGAAAGGGGTGGAAAGGGAGAGAGAAAAGGAAAGAAGGAAGGGGAGAGGAGAGAGAAAAAGAGAGGAAGAAGAGGTAGGGGAGAAGGAGAAAGGGAGAGAGAAAGGAAGGAAACAGGAGGAAGGAAAGGAGGGAAGACAGAAAGGGAGGGGGACAGGAGAGAGGAAGAAAGAAGAGGGGGATAGGAGATGAGAGAGGGAGATATGGGGAAAGGGAGAAGAGAGAGAAGGAGAGGAGCAGATGAGGGAGGGACAGAAGAGGAGTGAGAACGCTGCCTCTTTTAGAATTTTCAGTTCTAAGCCTTTCTCTTGAGAGATGCTAATTGTTTATTTTGGGTACAGAGAGCAGAGTGTTTTCTACTGTGGAATTGTCTCATTTGCTGCACACTTTTCTAAGAAAAGGAGACAAACACGTTAATCACAGTTTTGATGATAGATGCATTCCATTTCCTGAGGCCCGTCCCCTGCCTCCATCCTTGACCAGCACCCTTCATCCCCATCCCTATCCGCTTCTTTATCTTTGACTCCCAATTCCCCCCCTCAGCCCAAGCCTGTTAATTATCTACGCCTATGGGCCCAGCTCATCAGGACCACCTGCTGGATTCCTAAGCACAATCTCATTCATTCATGGTATCACTGAGAGGTGTGGGCCTAGAAGGGCCCTCTGAGGACAATTGGTCCAATCCCTGCATTTTAAGGATAAGGAAACTGAGGCCCAGAAAGAGGAAGTGACTTTCCCGAGGTCACAAAAGTTGTAAGTAGCAGTTCTGGGATTTGAATCCAGATCCTGAGATTTCAAAAGAATTAGGAGAGCTCTTTGAGATCAGGGAGTGTCTACTTTTCTATTCCATTCCCTGTACTTAGCACATTCATTCATTCATTCATCCATTCAAAAGCAGCACCACCTCACAATCTCTGCCCCAGCTTCTAAGTTGATTCATTTTGACCAGAACTTAGTAACTTGTGAAATCAAGGGGCTGGAGCAGATGAACTCTATGGTCCCTTGGATCTAAAGCCATGGTCTTATGTCAGCTAAGAAAGCGACCAAGGTGCTGGAGCTTTGAAGTCAGAAGGCCTGGCTTCAAATACCCCCTTTGAGGCTTACCACCCGTGACCCGGGGGAAGCCGCTGAACTTTGCTGGGCCTGGACCACGTGGTCCTTGAGGTGCCTCTAGAGCTATGGTCTCAGTCCTAGGACAGAGACTTATGCAGAAGCTAAGAGCTGCCTGAAGTGTATTCCAGAGAACAATTCCCCCGGCAAGGGGAAACAGAGTCAGAGGGGGAGAGGGTGGGTCAGGTAGTTACCTGTACCAGTAACTTCAACCGGGTGATCCTCTGAAATGGTAGAATCAGGAAGGAGGAGAAAGGCAGGCCTTTGCACTTGGGGTCCAGCTCCAGCTGGGAGATCACCTCCCTGAACGCGGCCTTCTCCTGCCTGGGGATGAACAGAGGGAGAGCGTGTAGCTGTGGCTGCCCTGGAGAGCAGAGGTGCAGCAGACCCACCCCAAGGCAGAACATTCATCTCGCCCTTTGGAAACAGGAGAGGGGAACTCCCATCCTCACAGAGAAGTCCGCAAGTGTGTTACCACTAAAGTAGAGATCCCTCATTACAGAGAGAGGAATGGAAAATACTTTTCAACGTACACTTCCCTGAAGTACATTCACATGTGAACACATATAGATTTCAGCAGCATGTGTTGCATGTGTGGGTGGCTGAGAATCGGGTGTGAGCCCAAGGGCATGAGTCAGAGGCTTAATTATACAGCTGGCAGGGCAGAATCACTGCAACGAGGTGAGGTTGAGCCGGGCGGGCCGCAGTCCCGGGAACAGGGCAGTGACTAAGGCCAGAATGACTAAGAGAGCCCTAGCTGCTTCTGCCAGGGGGAGGGGCACCACATCTGGTCCTCGGAGGGGACAGCCATGGAGGCCAGCGTGTGGACATCCGAGGTACTTGGCAAGGCCTGCCGGGTGGCAGCTCAGGGGTGGGGCTCTTCCTGGGATGACTAATGCTTCAACATGGAACCAATGAATGAACATAATGGGGCAGGAGGTGGGAAGGGTTGGCTTATTCCTAAATGCATGCGGGCTGCGCTGAGAGCAGAAGGGAGCTACCTGCCAGAGAGGATTTAGACCAACTCTTATTTCTTCTCTCCCTCCAAAAGATTTACTTCCCTAACTACATTTCATGGCGCTGTAGACTGAGACCTGGGACCTCCATTCAGGGGTTCTGACCCTGGGGTCCTTGACCTTTCTTTTCACAAATATTTTGATACTGAGTTTCAATAGACTGTGTTTCAACATAATTGGTTACTTTTGTAATCTCTCATTTTTTATTTTGTGCCGTGAAAAACCAGGATTCTGAGAAGCGCTGTTTAGGCTTCACTAGACTGACTGCCTAGGGGGTCCTGGACCCAACCAAACAGGGTGATGGACCCCTGCCCTAAAGGTCCATAGGGCCTGGCACATAGAAGGAGCTTTATAAATGTTGATTGATTGATTGACCTCCTCTACTTCCCTCATTTGACAGATGAGGAAACTGAGGCCTGGAGCAGGTAACTGAGTTGTCCAAGGTCACACAGGTTTTCCAGAGACTGAGCCCAGATTCTCCCCACATTTTTTCAGTTTAAGTGGAAGTTTTGGCACGGAATTTTAAAAAAAAGACTAACCAGTTATACATTTTTTTAAAGTCTCACAAGCTCTAGGCTATTCATTCCAAGCCACTGTCAATAGCCTTTATATCAGTTGTGTATTTTGTTCATGAAAAAGAACTGAGGGTCTTAGGGGCCTCGCAAGTTCAATATGAGCATGATATAGTAGCAAAGAAATCAGATGCCATCTTAGGCAGCATGAAGTAGTGCCAAGCCCCCAGGAAGGAGGAAGCGGTCGTCCCGCTCTCCCTGGCCTGGCCAGACCCCTCTGGTGCACTGTGTTCACGTCTCGCAGGAGGCGAGCCAGAGTCTGTCCAAAGGACAGGAGGGCACCCAGGATGGTGAAGGGCCATGTGGAGGCCAGCCAACAGAAGAGGAAAAGAAAAAGTCAAGACGGGATATAGGGGCCGATTTTGGGCACTTGAAGGGTCATTGTGTGGGAGAGGGATGGGTAGAGCCAGGAGTAACGGGTGGATGTTACAGGGAGGCAGATGAAGACTCAAAGTGAGGACCCACTTCTTAACAATTAGAGCTGTCTCAAAGAGGGATGGGCTGCCTTGATAGGTAGTGAGCTCACCATCTTTGAAGGTATTCAAGCAAAGGCTAAGCAACCACATGCTGCCAGCATGATGGGATGGCTACAGTGCTCTACCTGCAGTCAGAAAGACCTGGGTTCAAGCCTAATTTCTGGCATACACCATCTCTGACGTTCACAATACTTTACTGTCTCACTCCTCACATCCGATATGGGGCCAATGCCTATTGATCTCCACTGAGACATCCTTCGTATACATCACCCCCTCCTCTCCCCGGCAGCGCCTCCCCCATCACCTCGCACCCTGATAGCCTGGGGGGGGGCTGCTCCTGCCTCCAGTCCCTCCCTCTCCAGTCTCCCCTCCCTCCCCCATTTAACCACCAAAGTGATTTTCCTAAAACCCAGGCCCCACCATGTCACCCCTCTCATCTTAATCAACAGCCTCCAGGAGCGCCCTGTAGCTCCCAGGATGGAGTATAAATGATCCTCCGCTTGGCGTTCCAAGCCCTTCCTCATTTCTCTGTCCTCCCCAGACTTCTTACACCTCCCCTCCAGGATTCCCCCACCGTCCTGGCTGTTACACACACACACACACACACACACACACACACACGTACACACAAATGCATATACACATATGAACACACATATGCACGCATGCACGCACACAATACACAGTGCACACATGCATACACAATGCATGCACACATATATACACGTGCTCACACATACATGCATGCACATGCATGCACACATGCACACACGCATACACAATGCATGCACACATGTACACACACTCACACGCGCGCACACACACATGCACACATACACCCACGTACACCCATGCATACACACACCCCTGCCATCGCCGTTCTCTCTGGCTGTGCCCCAGGCCTGGAATGCGCTGCCCCCTCTGCTCTGACCACTGACCTCCCTGGCTGCCTTGAAGTCCCAGCTCAGGTCCTATTCTGCAGGAAGCCTTCCCCAGCCCCTCTTCAGGCCCGGCCTCCTCTGTTGGCCATTTCCAATATGCCAGGAGTAGACCTTGCGGGCCCCTGTTTGTCTGCATGCTCTCTCCACAGTAGACCATGAGCTCCCTCAGGGCAGGAGCTGTCCTTTGCCTTTCCTCCTGTCCTCAGTGCTTGGCACACAGCCGGGCTTCAGAAACGCTTGTTGACTGACTCACTGACTCTAGCTGTATGACCCTGAGTGAGTCTCTTCTCTCTGAACTGGATATTCTTCAACTTTCAAACAAAGGATGGGGCTTGTCGACCCCCAAGGCTCCTTCCAGCTTCGGGTCCATAATCCTCTGCCCTGCATGAGCTTCTGTTTCAAGCTGGGCTAGACCGAATCTTCCAAGACCCTGTCCAGCCATGGCGTTTCCTTACTTGCCCTGATTTCAGCACACGGGCCTCACTTGGCCGTACGGCCAGGAAGTTCTGGGTACGAGAGCCCTTCCCCCCACTGGGCTGGGTGACCCTGGGCAAATCACTTAACCCCATTGTCTAGCAAAAAAAACCAAGAACAAAAAACCAAGAGAGAAGGTGACAGGCTGCCCCGGTCCAGGCAGTGACTTTGCCCGGCTGATGAAGTCCCAGAGCCAGGCTCTAATCCTGCTCCTGTTCCATGTACTGACAGCCCCATCCGTCTCATTTTCAATAGTTATTGATCATGTTAACAGTGTGATGTTATTGAACCATGGCTGGGCTGAAGCCAACACGTCTGGATTCCCCGTCCCGCCCTACGGATTCCCATAATTCTAACTTTCAAAGGCCAGGCCCTGTTTGCAACAAATTTACTCAATGTCTCAGTTGAAAAGTCCCTGAAGAAGCTTCTGTGTTTAAAAAAAGGTCTCAGTGTTTGGAGAGAAAGCTCCAGCCTTGGGGTGGGGCTGCCCAAGGCGTGGCTTCAGGACAAGGCCCTTCCATGGGGGCTGCTTCACCCAAAGTGACCTGATGGGGGAAGCCCAGGACACAGCTGGGGGGTGGGGGGACACCCTTGCGGTGGCACCGAGAGTGTCTGGGAGGTGGGCAGAGGCCCAGTCAGGTCTATTTCTGCCCCTTCCAGCCCCAAACCAGCCACATTCTTGTCTGGCCTCTGGTTCTCTCCTGCTCTCTGGGCTGATCAGAGAGTCCGGCCAGGCCAGCAGCGTTCCTGACCTCAAACCCTCCCTTTCTCTAACTTCAAAGGCCATAGGCATCCCATTCCAGCCCAGAATTCTAGCCCGCGCCCTCAGCTTCAGGGAGAGGAGCCTTCAGAGGCCAACTTCTCCCCCAAGGCACCAGGACTGAACCTTGGCAGACATCCTTACAGCCTCTAGCAAGGATGGGAACCGGAGGGGACAGTAGGGGACAGGAAGAAATGACCCCTCGGCCCCTCCCATTCTCAGGCCTCCTCATCTTGGAGCTTTCCCAGGCCTTGGGTGCTCGGACCACCCTCTGCTGCGGGATCTTCTTCCCCGGGCCTGTGGCCTCCTGCCTCCAGAGCTGATTTTCCTCAGTCTCCTTTGGTGGGATTCCTCATTCATCTGCCCTCTTAATGTGGGTGTCCTGTAGGCTTCTCTCTCTTTACCTCTCTCTCTGTCTCTCTGCCTCTTCTTTCTCTCTCTGTCTCTTTCTCAGTCTCTCTGATCTCTCTGTCTCTGTCTCTTTCTCTGTCTGTCTCTTCTTTCTCTCCCTGCCTCTGTCTTTCTTTGTCTCTCTCTTTGATCTCTCTGTCTCTCTGATCTCTCTCTTTATCTCTCTGTCTCTGTCTCTCTGATCTCTCTGCCTCTCTTCTCTCTGTTTCTCTGATCTCTCTGTCTCTTTCTCTGTCTCTCTATTTCTTTCTCTCTCTGCCTCTCTTCTCTCTGTCTCTGATCTATCTCTGTCTCTGTTTCTCTGATCTCTCTGTCTCTGTCTCTCTGATCTCTCTCTGCCTCTCTTCTCTCTGTTTCTCTGATCTCTCTGTCTCTTTCTCTGTCTCTCTATTTCTTTCTCTCTCTGCCTTTCTTCTTTCTGTTTCTCTGATCTCTCTCTGTCTTTCTCTGTCTCTCTCTGATCTCTCTGTCTCTGTTTCTCTGATCTCTCTGATCTCTCTCTGCCTCTCTTCTCTCTGTCTCTGATCTCTCTCTGTCTCTGTTTCTCTGATCTCTCTGCCTCTCTTCTCTCTGTCTCTGATCTCTCTGTCTCTGTTTCTCTGATCTCTCTGTCTCTCTGATCTCTCTCTGCCTCTCTTCTCTCTGTTTCTCTGATCTCTCTGTCTCTTTCTCTGTCTCTCTATTTCTTTCTCTCTCTGCCTCTCTTCTCTCTGTCTCTGATCTCTCTCTGTCTCTGTCTCTCTGATCTCTCTCTGCCTCTCTGATCTCTCTGTCTCTTTCTCTGTCTCTCTATTTCTTTCTCTCTCTGCCTCTCTTCTCTCTGTCTCTGTTTCTCTGATCTCTCTGTCTCTCTGATCTCTCTGCCTCTCTTCTCTCTGTTTCTCTGATCTCTCTGTCTCTCTGTCTCTCTATTTCTTTCTCTCTCTGCCTCTCTTCTCTCTGTCTCTGTTTCTCTGATCTCTCTGTCTCTCTGATCTCTCTCTGCCTCTCTTCTCTCTGTTTCTCTGATCTCTCTGTCTCTTTCTCTGTCTCTCTATTTCTTTCTCTCTCTGCCTCTCTTCTCTCTGTCTCTGATCTCTCTCTGTCTCTGATCTCTCTGTCTCTTTCTCTGTCTCTCTATTTCTTTCTCTCTCTGACTCTCTTCTCTCTGTCTCTGATCTCTCTCTGTCTCTGTTTCTCTGATCTCTCTGTTTCTCTGATCTCTCTGTCTCTTTCTCTGTCTCTTCTTTTTCTCTGTCTCTCTGATCTCTCTCTCTCTTTGTCTCTGTCTCTCTGTCTCTTCTCTCTGTCTGATCTTTCTGTCTCTCTGATCTCTGTCTTTCTCTGTCTCTCTTCTTTCTCTCTGTCTCTGTCTCTCTCTCATCTCTCTGTCTCTCTTTGTCTCTGTCTCTTTCTCTCTGTCTCTTTCTCTTATCTCCTTCTGTCTCTGTCTCTCTGATCTCTCTCTGTTTGTCTCTCTTCTTTCTGTTTCTCTGATCTCTCTCTGTCTCTTTCTCTGTCTCTCTCTGATCTCTCTCTGTCTCTGTTTCTCTGATCTCTCTGTCTCTTTCTCTGTCTCTCTATTTCTTTCTCTCTTTGCCTCTCTTCTCTCTGTCTCTGCCTCTCTCTCTCTGTCTTCACTTTCTCAGGTGCCACTAAGGATCTAGTAATAATCATACTCATAATAATCCCCCCATCTCTGAGGCTGCCCAGATCTGTAGATCTGGCCTTAGTCTCCGTATCCCACTTGCCTGTTGGGCCTCCAAATGGCAGAGCATCAGGAAGACCTGAATTCCAATCCCGCCTCAGACACTTACTATTTGCATGACCCTGGCCAATCACTTAACCTTACAGGGCCTCAGTTACCTTACCTGTAAATGAGGACGCTGGACCCCATGGCTTGTGAGGTCCTGTTCACTTCTTAGTCTGCAAGTCTACATGCCATCTCAGTGTGTCATGACATGATTACAGTTCTAGAGCAGGAAGGAATCTCAGAGGCCTTTGAGGCCAACACTCTCATTTCATGGATGAGGAAACAGACCCAGCAAAAGGAAATGACTTGCCCAAAGTCATACAAGTAACAAGTGGCAGAGGTGAAATTGGACAACTCATCTCTGACTGTAGGGGCAGCTAGATGGTGCAATGGATAGAGCTTCGGGCCTGGAGTTAAGAAGACTTATCTTCCTGAGTTCAAATCTGGCCTCAGACACTTCCTGGCTGTTATGGCCTAGACAAGCCACTTCACCCTGTTGGCCTCAGTTTCTCAGCTGTCAAATGAGCTGGAGAAGGAAATGGCAAACACTCCAGTATCTCTGCCGAGAAAACCCCAAATGGGGTCACGGAGAGTTGGACGTGACTGAAGAAACTGAACAACAACGACTCTGACTTCAGGAGCAGTTCTCGGGAGCTCCCATCCCAATGTCAGTAGGAATGCACTCCACAGCATTCTAAACAGATGGCCATCCAGGCCGTGATGGGAAAGCTCCGGGGACCACAGAATCACAGGCCTTGGAAGCCATGGGCTCCGACTCCCACATGTTATAGTTGAGGAAACCAGAGCCCAGAGAGGGCGAGTGACCTGCGGGAGGCCACCCAGTGGTCAGTGACAAAGGCAGCGCCTTCTGGTGGCAATCCTGCCCCGCCGAGGCAGCCCCAGAGCGGCTTGTATGGAGCCAGAACAGGCTTCTCTGGAATTCCCCCCAGCTTCTCTCTGCTCTGCCCTCTGGGGCCAAGCAGAACAAAGCTAACCCCTCCTCCACCTCCAATCCGTCAATCAAGTGACAGACATTTATGAAGTGCCTACACTATGTGCCATGCTCTGCTAAGTGCTAGGGAAACAAACAGAGACAAAAGAGAGTCCTGCCCTCAAGGAGGTCACAATCTGATAGGGGACCCAGCGGCAAACACTCATCTGCAAAGCGAGCTCAGGACAGGATAAATGGGAGATTATGAACACGGGGCAAGGCCTGGACTGAAGAGGGCTTGGGGTAGGATTTGGGTGGGGAGCTCAGTGGTCAGAGCCAAGGAGGGTGGGAACAGCCGGAGAGAAGGCCTGCAGCCAAGACATGGAGGGGCTTGTTCCAGGAACAGCAGGAGGCGGGGGCACTAGATTTAAGGGTAAGCATACTAACTAGAAAGATAGGAGTGGGCGGGGTGCTGAAGGGCTGTGAACTTCAAGCAGCATTTTGTATTTGATACAGGAGGCGACAGGAACATTGGAGGTAGCTCTCATGCCCCCCGGGAGCCTTCTCTTCTCCTAGCTGACCATTCCTAGTTCTTTCAACGACATACCATTCTGGCCTGGCTTCTCTCTCCCATCTGCTCTGCCTCAGCTGGGCAACATTTCTTTAAAGCCACCACCAAGTTCACTCACTTCGAGCAGCACTCAATGACCACTGGTAGGTCTGGCTGGCTGGCTCTGGCTTTCTCCTTCTCTCTTTCTCCTCTCTCTGTCTCTCTGTGTTTCTCTGTCTCTTTCTCACAGACAGACACACACACACGCACACACACGCACACACACACAGAGCATTTCTGTAAAAGCAAGGTATCTCCAGCCGCCCAGCAGAACTCACAGAAGCTGCTTGTAAGCCCTCTCCTGGTACGTCTGGTTGGAGACGTAGGTGATGTAGACAGAGAAGTGACTGGCCGCGTGCTGGTAGACGATGTCACACACGTCGGAGATGACAATGTTCTCTTCCATACGCTGCTCCAGCTCCAACAGGAACCTGAAATCACGGACCAAGAATCCACAGTTAGGACCAGGAGTCCTAACCCTCCCTTCCTTGTTGTTACAATGGGGTCACAGACCTAGAGCTGAGAGGACCCTCAGGGTCAGACAGGTGAAGTGAATTGCCCAGGGTTACACCACTGGGCATAGGACCCTATAGAAAGAGCTGAGTGGGAATCATAGAGCTATCAACTGCCTCATTTTACAGATGAGAAAACTGAGGCCCGAAGAAGTTAAATGACTTGGCCAGGATCACTCAAGCAGGTGCTGGAAGAGGAGGGGATGGGGAACAAGCATTTATTAAACACCAACTATGTGGCAGGCAGCCCTGTGGTAAGCACTTTACAAGTGTGATCTCATTTAATCATAGGATCATAGAATCATAGCTCTGGTGCTAGAGAGGATCTCAGGGGCTATCCCTCTTTTAACAGATGGGGAAAACAAGGCCCACAATGCTCCTAAGTAGCAGAGCTGGGGTTTCAACTCTTTGCTTCACTCCATAACGTGTCCTGGCCTTCCAGCCATCGATGCATCACGGAATCTGGTACCCTGTCTTACACTGGCTCCTTCCCCCTACCCTGCTCTTAGAAGAATCAGATGCAGAAACAAAAACTCTCAATACGATCTCTTCTGGTCTGACACCTTCATTGTAGATGAAGAAATGGAGGGTCCTAGAGGGAAAGTGACTCGCCCATAAGCGTCAGAAGCAGGGTTTGAACCCAGGCCTCAGATCCGAGAGCCAGCTCAGAGAGGATTGGGAATTCTTGGCAATGCTTTGAGTCCAATGTGGAATGGTGGGAAATGCTCACAGTAGCAGCTTGGATTTGATTTACTGGCTGTATGCCCTGGAAAGATCACTCCTCCCAGATCCTTATTTTCCTCATCTGTAAAATGGAGCTAATAAAAGCATCTACCTGCCAGAGTTGTTGCAACACTCGAGGGAGAGAAGGTATGGAAAAGGCACTGTTGACATTGAATGTCAGCTGCTATTTTTGCTAACAGAGCCAGAGAAGAGGAGTGCTGCTCCTCCCGAGCCCTGGCAGCCGGCAGATCCCATCAAGGACGCAAACATCACGAAGGCTGCCAAGAAGGAAGGCCGAGGGCGAAAGAAGCCTCCGTTATCCTGGTGATTAATCACTGTGGCGTCACAGGTAATTTTTTCCTCCCTGTGAGATTGCTAATCATAGATTTTTTTTGTTCTTTTCTCCATCAATCTCCCTTTCCCCAGCCCTCGAGATGCAGCAAAATGGAAAATACAAAGTTAAAACAATCCACAGCATGAAGATAAGCCAGAAGGCCCAGTAGAGAGGATTGCGCTGAAGGTAAATACCATTTAATATCTAAGACAATGGATGAAAAGACGTCCTCCCTTAATGTGCATGCGTGTGAATTATAATGAGACCCAAGCTGGACAGGCAGTGGGATGCAGTGGAGGAACTGCATCGGAAGAACGGTTTTGAATCCTGGCCCCGGCATTTGCAACCCATGTGACCTTGGGCAAGTCACTGCCCCCTGTGGGCCTCCATTTCCCCATCTGTAAAAATGAGGGGTTGGGTGACCACAAAGATCCTTTTCAGTTCCAAGTAACCTTCCTCTCTCTGGGTCCTCGGTTTTCCCATCTGTACAAATGAGGGATCAAACTAGATGACCTGTAAGATCCCTTTCATTTCTAAATCTAAAATATTAGGACTTCTCAGTATCTCAGTTTCCCCATCTGTAAAAATGATGGTGTTAGAATAGATGACCTCTAAGGTCCCTTCCATCTCTAAATCTGTGGGCGCATGAATCTAACGAACCTGCCAATGGCTCCTTCCTGTTCTTTACATTATCCTGTTTGTTTTCTAGCTTCCTCTCCTATGTGTATGTACACACACGCACACACACAAGCTTTATATATAGATAGATAGATAGATAGATAGATAGATAGATAGATAGATAGATAGATAGATAGATCGATCGATCCGGGTGATACCTAACTAAACATGGCAGTGGTAATGGCATTGTGTGTGTGCTTATGTATAGGCATCAGAGTCACACATGTTGTAGAGGTCTTTGGATGGGAACTATAAACATGAAAACAAACTCAGCCAGCCTGTTTCTGGGCTCCTTGGTGTTGGAGCAGTGGGCTGTCTTCCCGAGGGCACACTGCGTCAGAGAGGCCCTCACCAAAGGCTGACAGCCATTGCCCAGAGGGTTAGATAAAGTCCGTGGTCTTTGAACTTGCCCCCAGCTCTGAAATCCCATGATTCTGTGAATCCCAGCTCTACCATTCGCTACCTGGGTGGCCTTGAACAAGTCACCTAAACTCCCTGGGACTCAGTTTCCTCACCTGTAAAATGGAGGTGATAAGTCTTACTACGAGCTCCTTTGCCGTTTATGGAGAGGAAGCAGTTTGTAGGTCTTTTTTGGACCAGACCTGTGATTTCGTTGGCTCAGGGAACTCCAGTGAAAAGTGCCCTCCAGCAATGCAGATGAGCATTTCTTAAGACCTTTGCCTTGTGCATGGAGAAGTGGGACTGGCCTAGGATCACTCAGGTAGACTGCTTCAGAGCTGGGCTTTGAACACAGGCCCTCCCCATTCAGAGGCCAGCTTTCTGTCTGCTACTCCCCAGGCATATCAATGACAAAAATGAAGGGAAAAAAAATTTCTCATTCTTTTGCCAGGATGGCAAAACTGCATTTCTTTTTCTTTCTTTTTTTTTTTAACATTCACTTTAAAATTTTAGTTCCAAATTCTCCCTCCAGCCCTTCTCCCACTCATTGAAGGCACGCAAAACCTAGTTTCATCTTAATTCATAATAAATCTTGAAGAGCTCTATAAATGTGTACATTGCCCACCTCAGACACTGGGTGACTTACTTTACCTCTGTTTCCTCCTCTGTAAAATGTGCATAATAATAGCATCTCCCTCAGAAACACAGGACTGTTCTGAGAAAAGTGCCGTCAAAACCTGAAAACCCCACATACAGGGGAGTTGCTGTGACTGGAAGCGCATCAAGGTGAAGAAGCCTGTGTTTTCTGACTTCTGGTGAGTTTGCTCCTTCCCTGCTCTCATCCCACTCTCTGAGGCATTCCTGGACAGGCAGCTGCCATATTGAAACAGCCCATAGTTCCAGTGGTATTCTGGATACTATCAGAGGCAGCAAGGCATCATGGCTGGAGGGCCAGCTTCTGATTCAGAAGACCCAGGCTCAAATACCTCTTCAGACATGTGCTCTTGTGCGACTCAGGGCCCATGTGCATTGGTAAAGGGGCCAGCTCTTTGGGAGCTCCCTGTGTCCCATAAGTCACACGCCTATCCCTCCTCCCTCCAAATCTGGATTCCATGGATACCCAGGGGTATCAAGGTATTCTGCATCCATACCATGTGATGTAAGAAATGGAACAATAGAACTCTCGCTATAAAAATGGGAAGGAGGCTGTCCTACAGTCATTTTTTGTCACATCTTTGGCTCAAACTCTCAGGTGCTGAGCACATTTTGGCAAAAATTCCCAGCAAAGCCTCCTGAAGTTCTCGCCTCCTCCCGCCCCCTCCTGCCTCTGGTGGACTGACCCTGGAACCAGGTCCTCCCTGTTCTCAGGTGCACGAGCCTGGGAGTCTTTCTTCTGCAAAACTGCCCACTCTGGGATGTGCACACTGCCCTCTGAAGGAATCTCAGCTGTGTTCTCCAGGCTTATCTTTGCCAGGGCTGGTCCTATAGACCCAATACCCATTGTCCTTCCTCTTTTGACTATTGGGTCATTAAGATCTTTCAACTTGGTTGTGTTTTGAGATAAACCCAGGGGTAAAATGTGACATTTTGCATTGAAGATGCTTGGGAGTGCCATATTGGTTTATGGATTTGATTTATCTCATCCCCATTTATGCTGCCATGATGCTTTTCGGTTTGGTGCTGACTTATCCATTTGGAGGCTACACGGTTGGACAGCTGAAGGGGAAAGACAACCATATTTGAATTCTAGCTCTACCATTCACTGGAGGGCGAGCCACTCTCAGCCTTGGTTTCTTTATCTGTGAAATGGGAGCAATAATTTCCCAAAGGGTTCTAATGGATTTCAGTAAGTCTGTGAACTTGGATGGGAAAAACAATTACATCTTTATTTTCACTGACTTCTAAATGAAATGTGGTATTTCCTTCAATTATGAATTTTTCAGTTAATTACTCTGAGAATTGACTTCCTGATCCATGATTTCATCAGTGCAGGGAGTCCCTGAGTGAGGAAGCCCCCCCCTCTACCAGTGTAGACAGGTGGGCATCTGTGCTATAACTTATCTCCTTAAACCAGTAATTCTTAACCTTGGGGGTGCAATTTCTGTATTTTGGCGGTCTGGTGGAGGAACCCTTTGGGATCTGTGGGCTTGGATAAAGAACCCCTGTTGTAGAGATAGATGCTAAGACTTGCTCAGTTCCATAAGGCCCAAGCTCTGAATTCACAATACCTTACCATCTCTACCTGGCACACAGCAGGTGCTTACTCAATGCTCGTTGAATGAGAGAATGACTGACAAACGATATCATTCTGCCAAGGGGGTGGGCTGGAGACTGGCTGGGATGCCCGTCACTTACCGCTCACTAACGGCCATGACATCCAGGACGTTGGAGAAAAGGATGTGGGACTCTGAGGGGTGGAGAATCTTCTTCAGTCGCTCATTGTCCATAAAGTGAGACACCAGCAGGCTTAAGCTTTTGTAGTAGGAGGCTTCGGAAGTGACCAGTTCAAACATGGCCTAGTTTGGGGGAGACAAAAAAGGACAAAGATGAGGCTGGGGGCTCAGAGAGAGACACTTCATCCGGCTAGTCAGAGGGCCTACCTGCCCCGTCACCTGCGCTCCTAAGCGGGAGGCTTGCTCATTCACCTTGGCCCCAGAGGCCACAACGATGAGCAAAGGCTAGAAGGGGCAGAGGCTGACATAGGCGGGCCTGATGCCAGGGAAAATTTCCTACAACCAGAGCTGTTCACAAGCAGAATGGGATGCCTGGGGAGGCAGGGGTGACTTCACTGGATATTTTCAAACAGGGGCTGAATGACCACTCACTTGTCTGGTGTGACACAGAGCAGCTTCATGGTCATGGAGAGGCTAGACTAGCCTGCTCCGAGCTGCTGGGATTCTTATATATAAATAAAACTAAATTTAAACCCTCTGAAATCCCAGCAGGGCCAGCCCCAGGGGCCATCTCCTGAACCAAGGTTTCTTCCTACATCCTGCTGGACAAGTGGCCATCCAACATCTTTTCAAAGACCCCCAACAGTCTCAGGCAGCAGCCCACCTGTGTGCAGACGGCTATGATCCTTGGGAAGGATTTCTTCAGTAACTGCTGTAACGATTCACCTTTCTAGATTTCATTCCCTCCCCCACCTCCCAACTCAGCCCTCTTGGGACCTTCCCCTTTTCTGTCCAGGATGATCCCATCTTTCCAGTCATCCCCATTCCTAACCTTGAGGCCTTCCTGGTCCTCCTTGATCTCAATTCCCTTCCCCCTCCCTGCCCCATCAATGACCAAGTTTTCTAGTTTCTATCTCTACTGTCTCTCTCTCTTTAATCTGTCTCCTTTGCTCCAGTCATGAAGCTCATCCCTTCTTGGGAGGGACTACTGCAACTGCTCCGGATTAGTCTACAATTCTGCTGCTGAAGCCACCCTTAGGATGTCCTTCCCCACCCTCTCCACCCTACAAATGTCCTTGGGGGGAGGAAGGTGCTGATTCTGGTTTCTCATCTCCCTACAGGGGCTACTCAGGGTCAGTCCAAGGCCACGCCTCCAGGGGTGGGTCAAGAGTGAGGAGAAGGGTGGAGGAAGGGGATGGATCTACCCTGTGGCTTCTCCCCTCCCTCCCTTCTCTTTACTTGGCCCTCAATTATCTCTCAAACTCCTCTGGTATTTCTTAACTCCACCCACAGCCTCTGCTCTACCTCTAGGGATGAAATGCCCCAAGTCACCTTCAGAGGCTCATAGCAGTAGAGGTGGAAATTCAATTTCAATTCAATTCACTAAAGGTTTATTAATTAAATAATTTTTAATCTGGGGCTCAAGTAAAGTAACTGGTCCATGGCCATATTACTCGGTGCCAGGTACTGCGCTGAGCCCTGGGGATAAGACAGACTATCCCTGCCCTCAAGGAGCTTGTCATCTACTAGGTGAAGATAATGAACCGAAGGAAGCTGGAAGGGGTGGGGGTGGGGAGGATGAGGGGGGTGGAGGGAAGGACCCCTGGGAGAATCTCCCTGATTCCTAGGAGTTCAGACCAAGCCAGTCTGAAAGGACTTAGGGAGAAACTTAGTCTAAATCTTTTGTTTTACTCTTGGAGGAAACTGAGTTCCAAGGATGTGAAAAGTCATCAGAGGCAAGATTTGAACCCAAGTCCTCTGACTGCTGAGTCAGCATTCTGTCCACTTTACCTCTTCATATGAGAACACATTCAGGTATTCCCTGATATTTTATTCCTCACAACAAAAAACCTCATACCTATGTGTGCCTTTTGTTTTTCCCCTTGGGTGAAAGAGACAAAGGGGAAAGGACTGCAGGAAGAGCCCCCCCAAATGACAGGAGGGGCCCCAAGAGTGAAGGCATTAGGCCTCTGTGGCTGTGGAACATTTGACATTTCAGAGCCTGTGGCAGATAACATCGTTCAGACCTCAGAGGTTCCTAGAAACTCACCCCTGGCCCTGGGCTCCCTGCCCCCCAGCCCTCCCTTCTGTTTGCAGGGAGTTAGCAGCCATTGAAAGCCTCAGCAATATTAAAGCACCTGGCCTGTGTTTCAGGGGAAGGAGGAGGGCCAAGAAGATGGGGATCTGGGGCCTCCCCCTTACTGGGCAGGGGAGGGGGAAAGCAGTTAGAAGCGTCCGGCAGAGCCAGCAGAGAGGGAAACAGGTGGGCCTGTCCTTGGATCAGGTAAAGGAGAGGGGGCCAGCTCCCAGCTGCCCTCAGGAGAATTCTGGGAGCCCTGCCCTTGTAGGGAGCCAGGGGCCTCTAGTCCAAAGCCTTCATTTTACAGATGAGAGGACCAAGGTGGGTGAGGGACTTCATATGAGAACACCCTAACCCTAAACCCTAACTTCTTTCTTTTATCCAACTCCTTTAAAAATCTAAGAGTGCTGAAGAGTTCTCCATGCATCTGCATTTGTGATAGAGAAGAAGTAAAGAATGGCTTGACATACACTCCAGATCTGGAGAGAGGAGATATCAGAATAAAAAAAAGAAAGGATAGATAGGAAACCACAAACTAAAATCCTATAGGGGAAATCAACTCAGAAGGGGCAGAAATGAACTTCAGAGGTCCAGGGTTCAAAGCCTCAGCCCTGCCACTAGCTAGCTGTGTGATCTTGAGCAAGTCCTTAGCGATGGAGTTTCCTCATTTGTAAAATAAAAGGATTGCCTTCAGTGGCCTCGAAGGTCCCGTCTGGCTCTAAATCTATAATTTTATGATAAGAAATCTCTGAAGATACAAGGAGAAACAAGTGTGATGAGGAAGAATAAGAGGTAAAGAGACCAATGTAGATGCACAGGGACTCACCAACTTCAGAGATACATACAGAAGATGGGAGCAAGGGCAGGTGATAGAGGATGAGTGTAACACAATGAAAAGGCATTTTCCTGTAAGAATACTGTCAGGGGTGTTAACACTCTTAAGAGTGAAGGCTGACAGGAAATTAAAGCCAAGAAAAAAGGGGATTTTCAGCCACCTTGGGAAAAAGGGCAGGGTCCAAGAAAAGGTTTTCTTCAGCAGGAATTTGTAGTTAGCAAGTAATTACACACAGAAGGAGCAGAGCTGCTGGACTCTTTGTTTTGTTTCTCTTTGCTCCTTCAAGGAGAATAATCTTTGTCCTGGAAAGGACAGAACAAAAACAACTAATGCTCAAGATAAGGAAGGAGATAGCAAAAGAGCTCCTGGCTGCCTTTCAGGGGTTCAAGTCACCTGGCTCTGACAAGCTGCCTCCTAGGGTCCTGGCAGGGCTAGCTGACGTGACAGCTGAGGCAATGCCCTTTGAAAACAATAGAGAAGGGGAAAGGTAAGTCAGGACTCAAGAAGGGCAAATGTTTTCCTGATTTTCAATAAAGGGAAAAGAATGGAGTGTTGGACAGTGAGCTTGACCAAGTTCCTAGCAAAATTCCAGAATGTATTATTCAAGGGGTGGTTGGTAAACATCTAGAAAAGGAAGCAGTCAACACAAAGCCCAGAATGGCTTTATCAACCAGTACCAATGCCTTTCCCTTCTAATTACCTCCACCTACCTGGTCTTTATCTTGCATGCCCCTAGTTATTTACTTGTGGTCTCCACCATTAGAATATAATCTCCTTGAGGGAAGGGGCTTAGTTTCCAACCCTCTTCCTCTCCTTTCTTTGTATTCCCAGAGTTTTAACATAATGCCTGGCATGTAGTAGGCATTTAATTGTCCATCAGTCAGCCAACAAGCATTACCATGTCAGCAAGTGTACCTGACACTATGCTAAGGCTGGGGATATAAGTACAAAGAATGAAATAATCTCTGCTCACCAGGAATTCTAATGGGCTGGAGACGGGTAGGAACAAGAAGTAAAAATTCAGTTATCCCTTCCACATCACAAGGGTTAGGGGCACGGTGCCCCCAAGATCTGGAAAATCCAAGTAAAAATTTTTGGCCGTCCCTTTGTACTAGAGAAGAAGTCTGAATTATTTTGGTATTAAAAGATAAAATGTTGATATTATATAATACTACACATATATTTTATGCATTTCTGAGTTTCTAAACTTTTTCTGCATTGTCTGCTGGCCTTCACCTGTCATCTGTGTCAACAAATTCTCATTTAATTTCTTATGCTGACCTGCGATATACTGAAACCACAATGGGGAAAGTTGTGATGTGGAAGGGATAACTGTATATAGAGAGCAGCTACATACAAGATGGGCGGGAAGGAGGGCACTAACTTTTGTGGAGGGGGTTAGAAAAGGCTTCATTCAGAAGATGGTGCCTGAAATGTATCTTAGAGGAAGAAGACTCTATGAAGTGGAAGGAGGAAGTGTCTTTCAGGAATGTGGGATGGCCAGTACAAAGACATTAAGATGGGAGATGAGGATGGAAGCTAGAGGGGAGACGGTATCCAGGGGAGGCTGGCCAGACTAGCCTTATTTCCTTTTATGACAGCAATAGAGAAGTGGAATCAATAAATCAACCAACAGGCATCTATTAAGTGCTCACAGCTTATTGTGTCCCAGACACAATAGTCCCTGCCCTCAAGGATTTCATATTCAAATGGAGGAGACAACATTGACATAAATCAGGATACAATATAACTCAATTCTAATGAAACATCAGGAAGGTCCTTCATGCTATGACATGGACAAGATGGAGGGGAACCAGGAGGGCGAGAGGCCTGATTCCATGCCACATGGAAATAAGTTAATGGAAGAGTTTATACAACAGCAGGGTTAGTGAGGGTGGAAGAGGGGTGAGCAACACTTGAACCTCACTCTCATTTGAACTGGTCCAAGGAGAGAAAAATAAATATACAGACACAGTTGGGTACAGATATTCATCTTACCGACAGGGAAGTAGGAAGGAAGGAGATTAAGAGAAGGGCAAGGGGCAGAAGGAGGGCAGAGTAAGGTCAGAAGCTAAACAGATTCTTGAGGAGGGGATATAGTAAAAAAAAAAATAGAGGGATAAATATGACAATGGGATAGAGGAAAATACTTAACCATAATAACTGTGAATATGAATGGGATGAACTCACCCATAAAATGGAAGAAGACATGAGAATGGATCAGAAACCAGAATCTAATAATATATTATTTACAAGAAACACACTTGAAACAGAAAGATATACATAGAGTTAAAATAAGGGCTAAAGCAAAAATCAATTATGCTTCAGCTGAAGTAGAAAAGGCAGGGGTGGCAATCACGATCTTAGACAAGGCAAAAGGAAAAAACAGAACTAATTAAAAGAGATAAAACTGGGAAAATATTTTTCCTGAAAGGTACCATAGATAATTAACTAATATCAATAAGAGCATGCATGTGCCAAGTGGCAAAGCATCCAAATTCTTAAAAGAAAAGCTAAATGAATTGCAAGAGGAAATAGTAAAACTTATTAATGGGAAACCTCAATTTACTCCTCTCAGATCTAATCACAAAATAAACAAGAAAAAAAAATTAAAGAGATGAATAGAATTTTAGAAAAGTTAGATATGATAGACCTCTGGAGAACATTGAATGGGAATAGAAAGGAGTATATATTTTTTCAGTTGTGCATGGCACCTTCACAAATATTGACCATGTATTGAGGCATATAAACATCAAAAATAAATGTAGAAAAGCAGAAATATTAAATGTTTTTTTAAATCATAATGCAATAAAATTATGTTCAGTAAAGGGCTTTTGAAATGTAGGTTAAAAATTAATGGGACACTAAATAATCCTAAAAACGGATGGGTCAAAGAACAAATCATACAAACAATAATTTAACTAAAGATAATGACAACAATAAGATAACATACTGAAATTTGTGGGATGCAAAGTAGTACTTAGGAAAAAAATGTATATCTCTAAATACGTTAATAAAAAGAGAAAAAGGGGGCAGCTAAGTGGTACAGTGGATAGAGCTCCAGTCCTGGAGTCAGGAGGACCTGAGTTGAAATTTTGTCTCAGACACTAATTGTATGACTTTGGGCAAGTCACTTAACCCTGATTGCCTCCCAAAAGATAAAAATAAAAATACAGAAAGAGCAGATCAAGCAATTCGGCAAAAACTAGAAAAACAATAAGTTAAAAACCCTCAATTAAATACCAAAATAGAAATCCTGAAAATCAAAGGATGGATTAACAAAACTGGAAGTTAAAAAAAAAAACAATAACATTGACTTAATAAATAAAACAAAGAGCTTTTTTTGGGGGGGAGGGATTGGCTAATTTGATTTTAAAAAAAGAAAGAAGAAAACCAAATTACAAGTATCAAAAATGAAAAAAAGGTAAATTCACACCTAATGAAGAGGAAACAAAAGCAATTATTAGGTGCTATGTTGCTTAGTGATTATATTAATAGAAGTGGCATTCTAAATGAAATGGATTAATATTTATGAAAATATAAATTGTTCAGATTAACAGAATAGGAAATAGAACACTTCAGTAACTTCATCTTAGAAAAAGAAATTGAACAAGCTATAAATGAGCCCACTAGGAAAAAAAACCCCAAATTTACAAGCAAATCTACCAAACATTTAAAGAACAATTAAATTCAATAGAAATGCTAGTTATAGCGATAAGATAAGGAAAAAAATAGAAGGAATAAGTATAGGCAATGAAGAAACAAAAATAATCACTTTTTGCAGATATGATGGTTTGCTCAAAGAACCCATGAAAGTCAACTAAAAACCTCACACAAATCATCAGCATTTCTGTGCATTGCCAACAAAACCCAGCAAGAAGAGCTAGAAAAAGGAATTCTATTAAAATAACTACAGACAGTACCAAATACTTGGATGTCTACCTGCCAAGACGTACAAATAGGAACTACATAAATATAATTATAAGAAAATTTTCACAATAAAGACAGAACCAAATAACTAGAGAAATATGAATTGCTCATAGGTAGGCTGAGCCAATGTAGGAAAAATAACAATACTACCTAAACTAATTAACTTATGTCGGCAGCTAAGTGGTGCAGTGGATAGAATACCAGGCCTGGAGTCAGGAAAACCTGAGTTCAAATCCAGCCTCAGACACTTACTAACTGTATGACTTTGGTAAGTTGTTTTACCTGTTTGCCTCAATTTCCTTATTGTAAAATAAGCTGGAGAAGGAAATGGCAAAAACTTACACTATAAATGACAAAAGCGGATGGGAAAACTGGAAAGTAGTCTGGCAGAAACAAGGCATAGACCAAATCTCACGCCATTTACCAAAGTAAGCTCAAAATGGGTTTGTGATTTAAATATAAAGGGTGATATCATAAGAAAATCAGTGTGCCAGAGAAGAAATCTGTCATCTATAATTAGGGAAAGAATTCACAACCAAACAAAAGATACAGAGGTTCACAGGAGGTAAAATGGATAGTTGTGATTTTATGAAATTTAAAAAAAAACATTTTTGCACAAACAAAACCAACGTAGCTAAAATTAGAAGAAAAGCAGGAAACTGAGAAAAGTATCTTTGTAGCAAGTTTCTCCGATCAAGGTCTCATTTCTAAAATATATAAGCAACTGTATCAAATGTGCAAGAATAAGAGCCATTCCCCAATTGATAATGGGTTAAAGGACTTGAATAGGCCTCATGAGAGAAAGAAATCAAAGCTATCCGTAACCATAAGAAAAAAATATTTTAAATCACTAATAATTCTTTGTTGTTCAATCATTTCAGTTGTGTTTGATTCTTTATGACTCCATTTCAGGTTTTCCTAGCAAAGATACTGGAATGGTTTGCCATTTCCCTCTCTAGCTCATTTTGCAAATGAGGAATTGAGGCAAAGAGGGTTAAGTGACTTGCCCAAAGTCACACACAGCTAGTAAGTATCTGAAGGCAGATTTGAACCCAGAAAGATAGGACTTCCTGACTCCAGGCCTGGTACTCTATCTACTGTGCCACCTACCTGCCCCCACTAATAATCTGAGAATGTAAATTAAAATAACTCTAAGGTACCATCTCATACCCATCAGGTTGGCTAGGATGACTAGAGAAGAGAATGACAAATATTGGAGGGGATATGGGAAAACAGGTACACTAATACTAAATGTGAGACGAGGCTGGGAGTGATTGGGGCAGAGGATAAATTTGATGTGCACTCATGTGCATTCTGTACATTAAATAATAAAAATGTACAAACTAGGATATATGCGTGTGTGCATGTGCATACATACATACACATAATTGCTATAAAAATCTATCTGGCATAGGTTGAAAAAATGTACAAAGTACATCAGAACTCTTCTAAAAATATTCTCTTCTGAGAATATTATTTTAAAGTGGCTTTTCTCTCTTTAACTGCCAACCTTTGTCCTAACCTACAATATCTAAAAAGCTAAGCAGGATACCAGGAAAAATAGGGAAGGGAAAAAAACCCCAAAGTAAATGAACCACATAACATAAGATGACAAATTTGGAACCGAAAGGAACAGCTAATTCAACTCCCTTGTGATTTCCTCAAGTGAGGAAACTGAGGCCCAGAAAAGTAGAATGACTTATCCCAGTCCACAGAGGAAGTAAGTGCCAAAGGCAGGATCTGAATCCAGGGTCTCTGACCCCAAGTCCTGTGCCCTTTCCATAGCTCCAGGCTGCTTTCCATATGGTGCATCCTTTACATTTCCCCCCCAGAATGGAACACAGAGGCAAAGACCCTTCTTCAGTCTCATCTTCCCTGTAATCAGATGGTGAGATACAGGAAGGCTAGGCCCATGTCTCCCATGGTGCTGGTATTGGGCTGAGAGCAAAGGATATGCTGCCCAGCAAACCAGCCCTGACTCTACCCTGGGTGTCCATTCTATTCAATGAAAACATCATTTATTATTACCGTGCTAGGTAGGACCCGAGGAGAACAAGACAAAAGTAAAACAAGTCCTGCCCTCAAGGAGCTTACGGTCTACTGAGGTGGTCATCCAATAGTCACCATTTCTTCTCTGCCTTTAAACATTCTCTGACTTCTCGCCATGAAGCCTCCCCTGATTCCAACCCATTCCCTTCCCAGTCCTCCTTCCCTCCCTCCCTCCTTCCTCCTGCTTCCTTCCCTCCCTTCCCCTGCACCAACTGCCTTATTTTGTACACACTGCTATATGTACTTATTTGTCCCCCTGACAGAATCCAAGCCCTCTAAGGGCAGGGACTTTCATTTTTGTCTCCACCCTAGCACTTAGCATACAGTAGGCACTTAATAAATGCTTGTTGCTTGATTAAGTACATGCTGTCCCTGCTGCCTCAATAGAATATAAACTCTTGAAGACAGAGACTGTTTCATTTTCATTTTTATACTCAGCGAATCCAGCAAAGTGCCTGGTATACAGTAGGCACATAATAAATACTTATTGATTGATTTATGGAGAAAAAATTAAACCAAATGTTTTCTCTTCCTTAAGTCTTCCATGAAACTTTCTCTCAACCCTCCAACTAAATATGTTCTTTCTCTGCTCACATTTTCCCAGAATACTTTGTCTGGAGTTCTTTGCCTCCCTTGTACTCTGTCTTATACTTCTCAGCATAAGTATACAGTGGACAGTATGGCACTGTATTCTTCCAGCAGGATGACAACTCCTTGAGGGCAATTTTTAAAAAAGGATCATAGGATCATAGATTTAGGGTCAGAAAGGACCTTAAAAACCATTGAGTCTAACCCCTAACCCCTTCATTTTACGGATGAGGAAAATGAGGCACAGAGAGGTTAAGTGACTTGTCCAGGCGGCTGAAGTGGGATTTGAACCAGGGTCTTCAGACTTTAGAGCCACCAATCATTCCATTGAAGTGACCAACTATGCCTCCAGGAGACTTGGTGAACCATGCCTCTGGCTTCCTGGGACACGGGTGGACTTTTGGTGCAGAATGAGGCATGTGTCTGCAGACTTAGTCATCTTAACTATATTATTATAAGGACGGTTCATTTGGGAAGTGACAATGATGTAAAGAGAAGAGCATCAGTAAAACACCATAAAAGCAAACGAAAAGAACACAGCTAGAGCTGGCCCAGGGACCTGCCACAGATTTCCCAATATTTCTCTGAGAGGGGGAGGAGAACCTCTGAAAGACAGCAGGCACCCAACTGGAAGTGCTCATTAACTGGACGGAGATTGATTGATGGATGGATGGATGCTCTGGTCCTGGCACTCTGCTTAAAAACATCCTGCTTCCTCCCTGTCACCTATTTATAGATCATTAGTCATCCTCCATCTTAGTTTTTCTGGGCATTCTCATTGTATACATGTAATGGTGTGTCACATCCCTTTTTCTGTATTTTTCAGCTGGCTGTTTCCCAATGATCAATAGCCTTTTTCTAGCAAGGGACGCAATTCCCCACACACCTGATGTGGGTGCCCTGACGTTCCCTCCTTCCAAACTCCCTCCCCACAAAAGTTCATTGCCTCACATACAGCTCTCAATGACTGCTTTTGCACACTGCTGATTAACTGATGCCTAGCCTGCTTTTCTTTTCCAATATGTGCCTCTATTCAGCGAGGCTTTCTCAGCCCCCTGCTTCCAATTATTTATGCATGAGCTAAATTCTTACCTGGAAACATACTCATTTAGGCTGACCCATATTTTATGAATTGCCGTTCACTCCCCTAGCCATTCTTTATGGTTCTCATTTAGCATGGCTAGGACCTGCCTTCTATTACCTCTGCAGCCTCCTTGTGGCAAGGAGATGACCCCAGTCCTTGAAGGCTGTGCCCAGTGGGGAACAAACTTGGACAGCTCCTGCCACCCAAAAAGGTTTCAGATGTGGAGCCAAAGACAGACTATGGCCAGAGAGGGTTTTCAAGCAGGGGCTGCAGCTGAGGTAGGACTCCTCTCCAGGTATGGGAGAGACCCTGAGATTCTATGACCCTGTCTCAGCCATCTCTGTAGCCTCCGTGGCATCTAGCACACAGTAAGCACTCAATAAATACTTACTGAGTGAGCTCTCCAAGTCAAGCCTTTTTTTTTTTTGACAGATAAGAACACCCTCTAAAGAATTCTTCAATCTCCCAGACTGGGAGAGATAGAAGTTTGTGTGTGTAACTACCACAAGGACTATTTATAATTTCATTACAAAGCTTACACTTCAAGGTTAAGGTATTTTTTTTAAATTCAGCCATCTAAATCTGGCTCCAATCCTAGGTTAAGCCTGTCCAAGCAAAACAATTCTGAAAAATTCTTTCAGTGTCTCTTCTGGTTTTTTTTTTTGTTTGTTTTAGGCAGTTGGGGTTAAGTGACTTGCCCAGGGTCACACAGCTAGTAAGTGTCAAGTGTTTGTTCTGAGGCCGGATTTGAACTCAGGTCTTCCTGACTTCAGGATTGGTGCTCTATCCACTGTGCCACCTAGCTGCCCCTCAGTGTCTCTTCTGAAAGAGTGAGAGGGAAGCCGGCAAAGGAGGATGAAGAAGGGAGGGGAAGAGACAGTCCCAAGAAAGAACTAGGGGATTCAAGGACAGGCCACTTCATTTTAAAGAGGAGGAAACTGAGGCATAGAGAGGCAAGGGTCACATGGCTAGTAAATTTCTGAGACAAGATTTGAACTGTCTCCTTGACTCCACACCCAGCATTTGATTATTGACTGTGACACCTAGCTACCTCTCATTCATTGGAGGGCTCATCGTAATTAAATAGTTCATTTTAACTGAATGTAAGCTGAGGTTCTCTTTCATTTCTGTACTCTCAGTGCCCCACGTGGTGCCTAGCACATAGTACTAATGAAACAATCAAAATCCACAAATATTTAATGTTTACCTTCTCTGGGCTAGGCTCCGTCCTAGGCACTGTCCTAGGCACTGGGGATCCAAAGATGATGAACAAAATGCTCCCTCTCATCTATAAGTATATACTGGAATAACATCATTGGCAGGGGCAGGGTCTTAGCAGTTGGGAAGGTCAGGAAAGGCTTCATGTCCAAGGTCATTTTTGAACTGTGCCTTGATGGAAAAGAGGAATTCTATGAGGGAAATCTGGGGAAGGAGAACAGGGAAGGCATGAGGGACAGCGTAAGCAAAGTCATGGAGATGCGGATGGAATTAAGATGGTGCTTAATAAATGCTTGCCAATTGATCAACCCACCAATCTGTCCTTGCAGGTATTGTTACTGACATGTAATCTTCATCTGCTTTTAGAATGAAACTACGAGCATAGAAATAAATGGAGCTCATCTCAAAACGATATGTAATGTTTATCCAAAACCACCAGCAAGCATTATCTGCAATGGGGATAAGCTAAAAGCCTTTCCAGTACAATCAGGGGTGAAGCAAGGATGCCCATTATCACCTCTATTATTTAATATTGTACTAGAAATGTTAGCTATAGCAATAAGAGAAGAAAAAGAAATCAAAGGAATTAGAATAGGCAACAAGGAAATAAAACTATCACTCTTTGCAGATGATATGATGGTATGAACCCTAGAGAACCCTAGAGAATCAACTAAAAAACTAGTTGAAATTATTAACAACTTCAGCAAAGTTGCAGGATACAAAATAAACCCACACAAATCATCAACATTTCTATGTATCACCAACAAAGTCCAGCAAGAGATAGAAAGAGAAATTCCTGAAATAACTGTAGACAATATAAAATACTTGGGAGTATACCTAACAAAACAAACCCAAGAACAATATGAAAATGATTATAACACATTTTTCATGCAAATAAAGTCATATCTAAACAATTAGAAAATATTAATTGCTCATGGGTAGGCCAAGCAAATATAATAAAAATGACAATTCTACCTAAATTAATCTATTTATTCAGTGCCATAGCAATTAAACTATCAAAAATTATTTTATAGGACTAGAAAAAATAACAAAATTCATCTGGAAGAACAGGATATCAAGGATATCAAGGGAATCGATGAAAAAAATGTGAAAGAAGGTGGTCCAGCCGTAACAGATCTCAAACTGTATTATAAAGTGATAATTATCAAAACAATCTGGGACTAGCTAAGAAACAGAGTAGTGGATCAGTGGAATAGATTAGGTATAAATTACGTTATAGTAAATGACCATGGTAATCTAGTATATGACAAACCCAAAGATCTAAGCTTTTGGAACAAAAACTCATTATTGGGAAAACTAGAAAACAGTCTGGCAGAAAGTAGGTACAGACCAACATCTCACACTGTATACCAAGATAAGGTCAAAACGGGTACATGATTTACACGTAAAGTGTGATACCATAAACAAATTAAGAGAGCATGGAATAGCTTATCTGCCAGATTTGTGGATAAGGGAAGAATTTAGGACCAAAGAAGATATAGAGAACATTACAAAATGTAAAATAGATAATTTTGATTACATAAAATTAAGAAGTTTTTGCATAAACAAAACCAATGCAACCAAAATTATAAGGAAATAGAACACGGAGGGGGGGAGAATTTTGCAATTAGTATCTCTGATAAGGGCCTCATTTCTCAAATATATAGAAAACGAGTCAAATTTATAGAAATACAAGTCATTCCCCAATTGATAAATGGTCAAAGAATATGAACAGGCAGTTTGTAGACAAAAGAATCAAAGCTATCTATAGTCACATGAAAAAATGCTCTAAATCACTCTTGACCAGAGAAATGCAAATAAAAACAACTCTGAGGTACCACCTTACATCTATCAGAGTGGCTAACATGACAAAAAAAGAAAATGTTGGGTGTTGGAAGGGATGTGGGAAAACTGGGACACTAATGCACTGTTGGTGGAGTTGTGAACTAATCCAACCATTCTAGAGAGCAATTTGGAACTATGCCCAAAGGACTACAAAATTGTGCATACCCTTTGATCCAGCTATACCACTGCTAGGTCGTATAACCCAAAGACATCCAAAAAAAGGAGGGAAAGACCTATTTGTACAAAAATATTTATAGCAGCTCTTTTTGTGGTGGCTAAGAATTGGAAATCAAAGGGATGCCCATCAACTAGGGAATGGCTGAACAAGCTGTGGTATATGATTGTAATGGAGTGTTATTGTGCTGTAAGAAATGACAAACAGGATGATTTCAGAAATACCTGGAAAGACTTACATGAACTGATGCATAATGAAGAGAAGAGAACCAGGAGAATGTTGTACACAGTAACAGCAATATTATTCAATGAAGAACTTTGAATGATTTAGCTATTCTCAGCAATACAGTAATCCAAGACAATCCCAAAAGACTAATGATGAAGCATCCTATCCACCTCCAGAGAAAGAACTGCTATTGCTTAAGGACAGCCTGAAGCATGCTATTTTCACTTTCTTTCAATTTGTTTCTTTTATTCAAGTCTTCTTATACAAAATGACTATGGAAATGTTTTACATTAAAAAAAAGAAGGACACTATGGCTGGCTCCGAGTGACTCTCTGAGCTACCCTGAATTATCTCCCTCCTTTTCTTAGGCATCATTTAGTTAATGAAGAACAAGACTGAATAATCTCTTTAGCACATTCTGCTGTTTATATCATTAAGAGTCACTAAGGAGTCGACCTGAGACCATTGGTGATGAGTCATTATTAGACATTATATGTTTAATGCTTAACAGATGTCAGGATAATTAAAAAGCATCCATTGGCATTACCTCTTGGGACTGTGATTTCTCATCATCATGTCGGAAGCAGAGTCATATTTTCCTTTTCTCTGCATCCACTGGCTAAAGACATGCACATAATTCTCTTTATGTTTATCTTACAATATTCTCCATAAGGCGCAATATGTGGAGGTGCCCTCTGTGCCCAATCAATGCATCAACAAGCATTTATTAAGCATCTACTATGTTTTAGGTGCTGGGGATAAACAGGTCCTACTCTCCCTCCAGGACTTTATTTCCTTGGGGAGGAGAAAGGATGTATATGAATACACAGATGCAACACGGAGATCAGGTCACATTGGAGGAAAGGCACCAGTAGCTGAGGTTGGAGGGTGATCAGGAAAGGCCTCATTCAGAAGGTGGTGCTTGAATTGAGCTTAGAAGGGAGCCAGTGCATTCCAAGAGGCAGAAGTGAGGGAGGAGAACATTCCAGGTGTGGGGTACAATTGATACAAGGAGCTATGTCAAGGGTGAAGAACAGTAAGATTAACTTGACTGGATTGTAGATTGCTTAAAAGATAATCATAGTGGCAGCTAAGGGGCACTGAAGTGGATAGAGCACCAGCCCTGAAGTCAGGAGGACCTGAGTTCAAATCTGGCCTCAGGCACTTACTAGCTATGTGACCTTGGGCAAGTCACTTAACCCTGATCGTTGAGAGAGAGAGAGAGAGAAAGAGAAAGAAGAGAGAGAGAGAGAGACAGACAGACAGACAGACAGACAGAGAATAATGTGTAGAGAAGCTGGAAAGGTAAGTTGGGGTGGCAGGTTGTAAGGGTTTTGAAAAATGCCAAACAGAGGAGGCTACATTTGATCCTGGAAATAGTAAGGGAGCTACTGGAGTTTACTGAGTAGAGGGGTGATATGGTCAGACTTGTACTTTAGGAAACTCAATTTGGCAGGAGTTTAGGGGTAGGACTGGAGTGGGGAGAGACTTCAGGCAGGAAAGCCAACTAGAAGGCTAGTCCATGAAGGTGTGATAAGGGCCTGAACTAGAGTGGAGGCCATGTAATTAGAGAGAAGGGGATAGATACTACAGATGCTGTCAGGGTAGAAATGATAAGACATGGGGAAGCTAGATGGCAAAGTGGATAGAGCACTGGCCCTGGATCCAGGAAGACCTAAGTTCAAATCTGGCCTCAGACACTTCACACTTACTAGCTGTGTGACCCTGGGCAAGTCACTTCACCCCATTGCCTTGCCAAAAAAAAAGAAAAGAAATGATAAGACTTGGCAGCTAAGTAGAGGTGGACAATGAGGGTTAGTGAAGAGTCAAGGACAGCGTGGAGGGTGACTGGAAGGATAGTGGTACTCTTCAATTTTGACTCATCCTTTCTGCGCCAGCTCCAATTCCAGCTCTTCTATCAAAGGTTGCCAGATTCCTCAAATACAAGAAATATTTTCTTCCTCTAACTTATAACTTTAGATCTTAAAGGTCCTTAACACATTTTACCATGTAGCATGGTTATTGGAAAAATGCCTCTTGTCCTCTACCAGACTCTATTTTTGTGTCTCCCCTAGCACTTAGGATGGGATCATGCGCATGGAATTTACTGCCTTAATCTGGGTGCATGGCAACCTGTTTTCCTCAGAGGTAACACACCATTCCCTTTGAGTGACACAAGGTCAGGAAGCCAAGTTGTGTCCCCTTGACACTGGTGGGAACAGTGCTAAGTGGCAGGAGATTTTGCCCACCCACTCTGGCCCCCAGATCGGGCCCTTCAGAGAAAAGTAGTCAATACTGCTAAAGCATTTCAATTATTGATTCTGTGTTTTATGTTTTGTATGCTTAAAAG
Organism: Phascolarctos cinereus; assembly: GCF_003287225.1. Classification (NCBI taxonomy): domain Eukaryota; kingdom Metazoa; phylum Chordata; class Mammalia; order Diprotodontia; family Phascolarctidae; genus Phascolarctos; species Phascolarctos cinereus. The sequence continues at coordinate 10,797,723 of NW_027555958.1, read as the reverse complement.
CATGATTCTAAGAAGGGTTCCCCCCCATGTATATGTATATGTACATGTATACATATATACATACATACACACAGTGCTTGGCATATAGTAGGCACTTAATTAATGTTGGTTGACTGGTTGTGATTCTGCTATTTGTCTTCCTGTCTGAGGCAAAGACCAGCTACGTGTGTATTTTGTGCAGGTCAGTCTTCCACCTTCAGGAAGAGAGAAGGCTTGTGGTCCAGCTCATTAGAAAGGAAGATGAATCTTGGCAGCGAGATGGCACAGTGGATACAGGTCTGGCCTTGGAGTGAGAAGGACCTGGGTTCAAATCCCAGCCTCAGACATTTGACACTTCCTAGCTGTGTGACCCTAGGCAACTCACTTAACCCCAATTGCTTCACTAAAAAGCAAAAAAAAAGAAAGGAAAATGAGCTCCCAAATCAGATGGAAATAAAAGATTCAGTAGGATAACTGGCCCTAGAAGGAAGACCTGTGTCATGGTGGGTCGTGACTGTGCCACTGTATGATGGGATCCAGAGGCAGATCAGCCATGGTCAACTGGAAAAGTGCATTCAAAGCAGGAGAGAAGGGTGGCCAAGACCCGAAGACACAGGGACCTCTACCCATGTGTGGTGACTGCCTTGGGAACATACAGCACTGCTCAAAGACGGCTAGACAAATCCTGTTGGGATTCTGGAGTTCTAGGACGTGGGGGCACAGGGGGGCTTCCATCCCTCCCTGCCCTCGAAGGTTGGAACTTTAGAAGAGAAATGAAGGTAGGACAAGTGAACGGCTGGCTACAAAGATGGCACTGAAAAGTGCTGGTGGTGTTCAGTCATTTCAGTCATGGCTGACTCTTCGTGACCCTTTTGGGGTTTTCTTGGCAGACATATTGGACTGGTTTTGCCATTTCTTTCTCCAGTTCATTTTACAGATGAAGAAACTGAGGCAGACAAGATTAAGTGACTTGTCCAGGGTCACACAGCTAGTAAGTGTCTGAGACTAGATTTGAACTCAGGAGGATGAGTCTTCCTGATTCCAAGGTTGGCACTCTATCCACTGTGCCACCTAGCTGCCCAGAATAGGAGCTGGCTTTCTGGAACACAACTCAAGATATCTAAATGATGGGCTCTTGCCCCAGGGATGAAGTGGATCTCAGAAGAACAAAGACACATTTGGAAGAAGCATCACCCATCTGATCAAAAAACTTCATACTGAAAATGGAGGGTTGGAGGGAAAATGTCCAGCCAGGATTCCAAATCCCAAGACCACAGAAGATTCTGGGTATGACAGAGAAAGGAAGAAATAACCAGTTGGAAAGAAGATTGGAAACTATTGAGAAGGTCATTTAAACCATAGGAAATAAAATGAACCAGAGATTTTAACATAATGAGGTTGGTTTAATTTCATATGAATCCCTGAATTTGAATAGAATGGGACACAACACTGGAACCTAGCTACCAAGGCAAGATGATCAGGGCAAAGGTGGGGTGTTCCAGCCTTATGGGAGAGGCACACAGAAGAGTGTTTGGGCAAGGAGAGAAGAGAAAGGGTAGAATTTTTTCTCTCTCTGCCATTTTCTCTGCCAAGGAGAATGATCAGACTGAAAAGGTGAGAAGAGGCAGGCTTGAGGCGGAAGCAAAGCTGAGAATGATCAAGGTGATAGATGTTACAAGCTCAGTGGGACCTCTACAAAGTTCAGCTCCTGAGCGAGGTGAATTTCACACCAGGGCACTGAGGTAATTTGTCATTCATCCCTGGGGAGTCCTTGAGAACTGAGGAGATGCCAGAAGAGAGGGGATGGCAAAATACTGACCCCATCTTCAAGAGGGAAGAGGAAAAGCAGAGTGATGCAGTGGAAAGGGGCTTCAGTCAGAGAACCTGGGTTCAAATCCTCCTTCATCCCTTATTTCCTGTGTGGCCTTGGGCATGTCACTTTGCTATTCGTGTCTCAGTTTCATCCTCTGTAAAATGAGTCAATTGGATGAGATGGCCTCTAAGACATCTTCTGGCTCGAGATCAAGGGTCCTATCTAAGATAAGTTATAGATTAGTGAACTTGGCATCCATTTGGGCCCAAGTTCCAGAACAGATTAGAATACAAATTCTTTTAGAGCAGGAACTGCTGGATTCTCTGTATTTATATCCCCAATACTTCGTACAGTGCCTGGCTCCCAGCAGGAGCGTAGTAAATACTTACTAATTGACTAAAGTCATGCTACATCAGCCTCATTTCTGTTTTTGACCAGGTTACTGGAATCATAGGTTACAGGAATACTATAGACCAGTGATTCTCAAAGTGTGGTTGGGGGACCTCATGGGTCTCTGAGGCCCTTTCAGGGGATCCATGAGGTCAAAACTATTTTCATGATAATGCTTAGATGTTTTCATTTCTAAATGGTAAATCCTGATAGATAAGTCACAAAAACAAATGCTCTGTGGGGAGCCTAGTAATGTTTATGAGTATAAAGGGTCCTGAGACCAAAACATTTGAGAATCACCCAATTAGACCTAGAACAATACATTGAGGCCAGTATGAAATTTGACCAATCTCTACTAATGTCTTACTGGACAAGACCAGAGATGAGAGAGCTCAAGAGTTACAAGGATCTCTAACTGTACTGATTGGCTGAATGGACTCAAACAGTCTAACTGATCAATGGCAAGGAGGGAAGGTGGTCTCTGGTGGCCTCTGAACTTCACCCATTCACACTCAACATTTCTGTCTGTGATTCGGCTGGAGCCGTCAGCGGCACGCTCATCAAACCTGCAGAAGACAGGAAGCTGGGAGAGACAGCTAACGTGCTCGGCCACAGAAGCAAGATCCCCAAAGGTCAGATGAGGCCAACTCTAACAAAGCAAGATGTAAAGCTGTGCGTTTAGGTTGGGGAAAAGGGAATGGAGAAAGTAGAGGCCGGGGGAGGTTTGCTTAGGCAACAGCTCTTGTGTAAAAGAATTAGCAGGGTTCAGCTCATTGCCAGCTCAACAGGGCCTGCCAGCAAGGGGAAGGAAGATTAGGCTTATTGTATGCCTCTCCAGGGGCAAAACGAGAGCCAAAGATGAGAAGTTGCCGCAAAGATGGTGGGCCAGGAATATGCTAGAGAAGGGAACCAAGGTGTGCGTAAATAATACTCCTATGATCTCAGCGTGTGGGTGTTCCCTTCAGTGAGGCAGATTGCCACCCCTTCTTGCTTGCCCGGCTTGGGTGACCCTTGCCCATTTCCCCTCCCCCATTCAAGGAAGGAGTGCTGAGCTGGGAGCATGGACCTTGAAGTCATGCGACTCCCCTTGGAATCCCAACTCTACCCCCTGTGTGACCTCAGACAAATTCCTTGATCTGTCTGAGCCTTAAGGTCCTCAAAAGTACCAAAGGGGGTGGGTTGCTCTCTGATGTCAGAGCCTCAATCCTAATTCCCTGTGGTTGTGATGGTGGGGGCTTCCATCCTGTGCACCTTCCTCACATTATCCTGACACGGCAAGGCCATTCTTCCCTCCACATGACCATCCCAGCTCCTTTTGCAATTGCCCATTTCTCTAATGACAGATTACGCCTCCCAGTCAGATGGATGACCTACAGACCTCATCCATCACACCGACAGCCTGGCCCCAAGGTCTCGGGTGCACGGTATGAACATGCATAGACGTGTGTACAGGGTAACGAGACCAGCGCGGCCAAGTCCAGGAACCAGCCCCAGAGTGAAACGAGGAGTGAGGGGGACCACAACAAAGACTGATTCCCTTTAGTACCAATATTCTGCTGGTGGTGTTGGATGGCTGTGAGCCACGGAGCACAGAAGGCTCTGAGTTAAAGCATTTATTTAGCACCTACTATGTACCGCACATGGTGCTGAACACTGGGGATGCAAATCGAAGTAAGCAAAGAGTCCCTGTCCTTGAGGACACTCTGATGGGGGAGACAGCCCCTAAAGGGGAGCTAGAAACGGGGATGGGGTGCTAGCCACAGAGCAGCATGGCATGGTGATGGCTAGGAAGGCCCTGGAGACCTGGCTGTCAGCAAGATAAAGGGATGGCTCCCCTGTGGGGACCCAGGGGCAGAGCCCAAGGTTGTGCTGGTGGAGAGAAAAAGCCAGAGGGTAGATGACATAGAAACGGTGGTCACCCAGAGGGCACCAGAGATGCAGGCTGCACCATCTAAGAAATAAGGGGCTAAGAAGCATTTGTTAAGGACTCATTATGTGTCAATGGAGGCAGGGAGCATGACTTCTGGGCGGCCTGTGGGCTCCACTAGTGTTCATGGTAGGCCCCAGATTCCCTTTGGAGAATTTACGAGATGACGTGGAAGACAGTGGCACAAGATACCACGCATAGGTAGCTTGTGATCTCCACCACTGAAGGTAATGCCCACACTGATGAGACCCAGAGCCATGTGAGCATGGGAAAGAATTGAGTAAGACTTCAAGCATTCCTGCGGGACAGATAGAGCATCTGCCACTGGAAGGGGTTCAAGAAGAGGCCATCCAGCCATGGAGAGAGATCCCAACGGGACAAGGCAGTCATGAAGGAAGGGGCTGGCCTGGACGAACCCAAGGGCTCGCCCTCTCTCCAGTGAGGAGCCCTCCAATCTTGGGACACCAGCCCCTCATGCACAGTCTTCCTCGATTGTTCCAGAGGCTGGTTCTACTACAAATTGGATGCCAAGGATATGCTGAAGTTCTGGAGCCCAGAGAGGCCCCTGCTCACAGCCACCACCAGGTCAGTCCCAGATAAATGGCCCAAAAGGAGTAAAAATGCTTCTTTTGTAAAGAAACCCACACAGCAAATTCTCATGGAAGCCATGTTTAAACGAAGTGCTGTTATGGTCTAAGGACAGTTTCTAATTATATATAGACGTTGAGATGATATATTTATAAATGTCTTTTTAGAAACGTTTCAGAAGTAGGTCACAACAGGCCATCTGCTAGGCATCCCAGTTTCTTCCTGGTGTTCTCAACACCCTCAGCACTGTGCTAGGCACTAGGGACGTAGGACAAAGAGGAAACAGCCCTTCCCTTAAGCGGCTTACCTTCAGGGCCAGTCCTTCCCTGATGAAGGAAAGGGAGCCCTCAGTCACCTAGGGAGGCATCTAATGTCCCAGGCAAGGAGGCTCACTTGCTGATGAGGTTTTAAAGAGAGCTGCCCATGGCACCAGGTGCAAATCACTTGAATGCTTAGAATCAGGGACTAGAGAGATGTGCTATAGTGTACAGAGTGCTGGACATAGAGTCAGGAAGACCTGGGTTCAAATCCCACTGCAGACAGCTATGTGACCTCAATCTCCTCATCTGTAAAATGGGGTCAGACTTGATAACCTCTAAGGTCCCTTCCTGCTCTAAATCTATGATCTTATGAAGTCTCTTTGTGCCTCAGTTTCCTCATCTGTGAAATGAAAGGTTTGGATCTGATGGACTCTAAGGTCCCTTTCAGCTCTTGATGTGTGACTCTGTGATCCTATAAAGTGATAAATTTGTTAATAGCACTAATTTTTTCCAGCACCCTCCCCCCCCAAACAAAAACAAAACAAAACAAAACAAAACAAAACATTTATTAGGTATCTATACACTCCAGACATGGGGGAAAAAAGGCAGGGGGTCGCAAAAATAGATACAACAGTCACCCTGAACTCAAAAGACAAGCATTTATTAAGCACCTACTATGTGCCAGGCACAATTTAATAGTAGGAAACTGAGAAGGGGAGAAGGGAGATTATCCATCCATCCATCCATCCATCCATCCATCCATCCATCCATCCATCCATCCATCTATCTATCCATCTGTCTCATCTATCTACCCATTATACAATGGAGGCCATGCTAAGTACAAAGGACAGTTCCCCAGGTCCAGTGCTCTAACAATCCATGATGGGGAAGGTCACTTTGACCCAGGAAGGAACCAAAGAACACTTCACAGGGGGAGCTGCCCAGCAGAGGGGTCATGCAGGGCTGGTTCCATGACTGGGCTCTTTTTCCAAGATCCTAGTCAGTTGTCACTGCTGTCCTGCCTCAGTTTCCCTTGTTATGTCATGTAGAATGTAAGACCTCTGAGGGGAGGAATATTTTTTTCCTCCATATGCCCAGCACTTAACACAGTACTTGGGCATGTAGTAAGTGCTTAATAAATGCTTGTTGGTTGATTTATGTACACACTCTCTGCCCCTAGAGAATGTAATCTCCGTGAGGGCATGGACTTTGTCTTGGTATCCCCAGTGCCTAGCACAGAGCCAGGCACATGTAGGTTTATTTTATATGAGTTTGCTAAAATGACCCAAAGGGAGAGACTCAGACAGACTGAGATGGGGAAATCCCCTTCCAGGGGGCCAGAAAGAACAGTGGTAGAGCACAGGAGTCACACAGTCAGCCAGAAAGTAGAACAGGTGAAGGGGAGGAGTGTGAGACAAATGTTGGCGACAAAGTGCAGGGGCCTTGAATGCCAGGATCAGAAGTTGAAGTAGAGCGTTGTGAATGCCAGAATCAGAAATTTATCTTTTATTCAATTAGGTAAAGTTTTGGCACAAAAGGGTGGTGCAGTGGAAAGGACACTGGCCTAAGGATCCAGGTTCAAATGCTGTTTACTTTCCCTTGCCCACTCTGGGCTTCAATTAGCTGAGTGACACAGTGGATAAAAGCACTGGCCCTGAAGCGTGGAGGACCTGAGTTCAAATTCGGCCTCAGATACGTATTAGCTATGTGACCCTGGGCAAGTCATTTTACCCCGATTGCTTCCCCCCAAAATAAATAAAAAATCGAACAAGGAGGCTGAGCTAGATGACCTCTGGTCATCTTCCAACCTGGATTCAAATTCTGGTTCTGCCTGTTAGTATCTGGGTGACCTTGGGCAGCTCCTCTTTCTGGTCCTCATTCCCCCCCCCCATAACATTGGGGCTGCACTTTTGTCTCCAAGGTCCCTTTCTGCTCATCCAGCCTCTGCCTCTGCAGGCTGAGGAGTTCTGGGGATGCTGTCGCTCTGCCCACCACTTACCTCCTGCAGTCTGATCTCGTCGGGCTGGAGGATGTCAAGGACACCACTGCTCCTGATCTCCGGGAGGTCCTGCCAAAGGTTAAACCTGGAGTTGGCGTTGTTGAGCAGGCAGATCTGGGGCAGAGCCCTCTTCTCGGTGGAGCTGGCAGGCTCCTCCTCCGGCAGGGTCTCCTCGCTGGTGGGCGACTCGTCCACGTCCACTTGGACCTCAGCATCCTGCAGCCTCCTAGTCTCGATCTCATGAAGTGTGGACTTATCACGGTATTCCTGATACAAGAGTCCTAGAAAGAAAGGAAATTGTCACAAATGAAAAGGAAGAAAGGAGAGAGAACAGAAGAAAAGGGCACATGGTGCTGTTTTGAGACGAATGTTTTCTAGTGACTGAGTCAATGCTTTGTTATTCTCTGGTTAGGAATCAATGGGAAGACCGACCTTTAAGTCTTCACCTGACACGCCGGCTCAGCCGTGGGCAGACTCCACAGTGGCTGTCCATTGCTTGTGGGATAACCTGGCACCAAAGGCCCTCCGCAATCCAACACTCGCCTCTGATCTGGCCTCACTGCACATCACTTCTGGTCACAGATTCCCTCCCCAGCCCAGCCATTCCCTGGACTTGATATCCCATTTCACCCTCCTGCAGCTAGGTGAAAGATGGCGAAGCTAAGCTCATTGTGGTTGTTGAGTTGTGTCTGACCCTTGGTGACCCCATACTGGATTGGTCTGCCATTTCCTTCTCCAGTGAATCCATTTTGTCAGCGATCAGAGGTTAAGTGACTTGCCCAGGGTCACACAGCTAGGAAGTGTCTGAGGCTGGACTTGAATTCAGGTCTTCCTGACTCCAGGCACAGGGCTCTATCCACTGAGCCACCAGCTGCCTGGGCAAGTTACTTAACTTCTGGTTGCCTCAGTTACCTCAACTGTAAAATGCAGATAATAATAGGACCTACCTCACAGCATTACTGTGAGGATCAAATGAAATATTTGTAAAAAATGCTTAGCATGGTGCCTGGTACATCGTATGCGCTATAGAAATGCTCATGCCTTTCTTTCTCTTTCTGTTTTCTATCTATCTCTTCCCCAGAGGCAATGTAAGCTCCCTCAGGGCTGAGACTGGTGCATTTTTGTCTCTCATCCCAGTGTCTCTGGCTCCTACTTACATGATGCTTTAAGGTTTGCAAAGCACTTTCCCATAACAACCCTGTGAGATTGCACTAGTATTTTTACCCCTATTTTCCAGATGAGAAAACTGAGGCCTAGGAGGCTAAGTGACTTGCCTAGATAATAAGGAGCAGAGCCAGGTTTCATCAAACATTTGTTAAACACCCACTACTCTATGTAAGACACTGGGCTCAGTGTTGGGGTTACAAAGATTAAAAAAATGAAAGATTGGGTCCCTTAGGGAGCTTTTGGACTGTTGGAAGTTTTTTCTATTTCCAGTTTTAGAGGATCTTCTGGACAAAGCTTAGCGCTTGAAGACCATCGCCTTGGAGAACTCATGCCCCCCATGTTCATGTCCCAGTAAAGATTGGGCTGAGGGGAGACGTCAGTGGCGGGAACAATTTCAAAGACAAGAGATAGTTGAGAAAGTCTAATTCTATACTGGTGCCCTTGTTCCATTCATACCCAATACCCTGAAAGAATCAAAACATTGAACTCAGTGGAAGAGTCACAGATGTCTGAATCTGGTTTCAGTGTCAATCAACAAGCCTTCATTAAGCACTGACTGGGCATCAGGCCCATTGGATTGGAAGGTCCCTGAAGCAGGGACTGTCTTCCCCCATTCCCGTTTTCCTCTGGAGCCCATTTCGATTGCCAGCACTTAGCACGGTGCCTGACATACAATAGATGCTTAGTAAATATTTGACTGACCAAGGGGCGTTGTCCATCTAGTGCTCAGTGTCGGAGATACAGAGAGAAAAATGGAACCATCTCTGCCCTCCAAGAGCTGATCCTGCCTTGGAGCAAAATAAACTAGTGGGCTTCTTTAACCTCCAACAAATCTTCTCTGTTCACCTCAGCCTCAGGTATTCACAAACGCTTTGAAAGCCCTGCTTACCGTCTGTACTCTGCCATTTGCCCGGCATACAAAGGCTGAAATAAAAAGTCTTGGCCCTCAGGAAGTTTATAGTCTTCCTTTAAGGAAAACGCACCAACACCTTTGTTTTGACCACTTAGTACTTTCTGGACGTACAGCCCCGAGAACTGAACCCACCTCCTCGGAGCGACAAAAAGCCCCCCAGGATGGACAGACGGAGGAGGAGGGCGCCAGCACATCCGATAGGGATCCGCCGTTCTGCCCTTGGCATCAGCCTCCTACCCCGCTCCCCAGAGAACAGAGAGTTGGTGCCCATCTGCGCCCTGGGCCATCACTGGGTTTTCTGCTTGTTCTCGGTTCTTTTTGCTCACATTCTTGCCATCCTTGCATCAGTTGTTTTTGTTATTTTGTCACAGCCCAGGACAAGCAGGCCTCCAGAGGCCATCTGCAGTTCCCCATGAATCGGCGGGCACCCACTTGGCCTCCACATCTTTGCAGCCCCCGTACCGATGAGCTGTTTGGTCAGTTAGAAAAGAATCCGAATAACGCGCTAGAATACTAATTAGTGTAACATAATTTGAATAATGATGACAATTCCTAGAGAGCCTGCCTTGTATTCAGGAACACCTAGGGCTTAATCCGCATTCCACCTTCTGGCTGAGTGATCCGGGCCATATTGCTTCATCTCTCAATTATCTTCCCGCCCAAAACATCACAAACAAAACAAAGGCCAAAGCCCAGGCTCCGGAGTGTCCCAGATCACACCCCCTCCTGTTGATCCCGCCCCCTTTCTCCCAGCAAGGCTCTGTAAGGATCCCAGGAGATGGGGCTTGGCAAACCTAGAAATGCCAACTGTTTATTATATTTATTCTTTCTGAGGGTAAATAGAGCTCATCATTCTGCTCGTTTTTGCACAGGGCTTCTTAACCTAGAATCCACAGACTTAAAAAAAAAAGTAGATCACTGTATTTCAAAATAATTGGTTTCCTTTGCATTCCTCTGTGTTTTATATTATACATTTGAAGACATGAGCCTGAGAAGGGGCCACAAAAGGGTCTGGGAAACACAGGAAAAGGTTCCGAATCCCCTAGGCCTTCTCATTATACACCAAGCCCCAGGAGGCCAGCCCCTAAGGCCATCAGCTGTCTTGGCCACCAGCAAGATTCTGGGGAGACAATGTGTGCAGATAGATCATTGCAAGTCTCAGTCAGGGTGGTGCTGTGGAAGGAGCTCAAGGTCTGGAGCCCAAAGACCAGGGTTCAAATCCTGGTTCTGCTACTTCCTACTCATATGACCCTGGGCAAGTCATTTGCCTTCTCTGGGGCTTAGTTTCCTCATCTGTAAAATGGGAGAGTTGGACTAGCTGACCTCTAAGGTCCCTTTCAGTCAGTACTAAAAGGAATAAGAAGCATGAATGGTGTCATGCTCCTGGCTGAGCCCTATCGGTGCCTGGCATGTGGCAGGCATTTGATAAAAATTGGTTGAAGTGAATAACACACACACAGACACAGACACACACACACACACATGCAATCACTCCAGCACACAGTACACCTGTGTACTGAATTTCAGCCTGGATATTCAGAAACCGCTCAGTATGGGCCTTGTGGCCTGTGATCCTGCCGGGCTCCCTCCCGTCAGATACCGTGATCGGGGGCTCTGAGATCTGCCCAGCTAAGCTAAGGGGCGCAGTCCCCTGATGAATCTGAGATGCCCACCTGGCCTCTACCTGCAGCACTGAAGATCCCCCAGCCCCATCTCCTCCTTCTCCTATGAACACATCAAACTGAAACCCTCCACACCCTTTGCTAGATAACCCGAAACATCTGGAGCACCTCAGATGTGCCCCACAACAGCCTTGGACCCAGCCGAATGGGTCGCCAATGGCTTAGTCAAGAAGCCACAAAAGGATGGGAATTTCAACCATATGGGCCATGCTGCTTGCAGATCGAGCCTCTTCCTGAGATGCCAACTCGCTAGCTTCCATTTTTAGTGATCCAGAAATCCCTGTGATTGGCATTTCTGCTGCATTATTATCCCCGGAAAGCCCAAAGCACGGGCTTTAAAGCTGGAAGGGCCACTAGACATCATTTGGTCCAGCTCCGCCCCGCTTTACAAACAAGCAAACTGATGCCCAGAGAGGGAAAGTCATTTGCTTGAGGTCATAGGCTTGTTAGAGGTCGTGTTGGGATTCCAATCCACATCTTTTCACTCCACATCCTGAGGGCTCTTTCCACCATCAAAAGCAGCAAAAATGAGTCCCCACCCCCAACCCTCAGCAATGTATTCAAGCCATTAGCTAATAACCCTGTTGCCGATAGGTGACAGACAGTATGTTGAACGAATGAATGAGAAAGAAGAGACGTGATTCAAGAAATATGAGAGCTGGCAGGGTCAGCATTCTCCCTCACCCACTCTGCAGTCCAGCTACACTGGTTTCCTGGCTGTTCCTCATACACAGCAATCTATTCCCAGTTTCTGTGCCTCTATATGGGCTGTGCCCCCTGCCAGCAAGGCACCTGTCTACCCCTTGGAACTCCCAGCTTCCTTTAAGGTTCAACTCATATGCCATCTCCTATACATGATTCTTTACAATCCACATCCTGCACCTGATTTGTGCTCCCCAAACACCCCAGCCTGAAATTACATTGTACTTAATTATATTACACATATGTTAGGGCATTAAGGTGGCAGGGTGGTTAGAGCGCCAGGCCTAGAGTCAGGAAGACTTGAGTTTAAATCTAGCCTCAGACACTAGCTGTGTGACTCTGGGCAAGGCACTTCACTCTGTTTGCCTCAGTTTCCTCATCTGTAAAATGAGCTAGAGAAAGAAATGATAAACTACTTCAAGATCTTTGCCAAGAAAATCCCAAATGGGGTCATGAAGAGTTGGACGTGACTGAAATGAACAAGACATGTTGTTTCTACCAATAGAATAGAATCTCCTTGAGGGCAGATATTGTCTTCATCTTTGTTTTTGTTATTCCCCAATCCCTGCCATAGATTCCAGTGACTCTGTATTCTCTACTGGCATAGTCATTCTCTCCAGTAATGCAGATTGCAACCCATCCATGCCTGCCATCCTGTGCCATCCGCATCCACAGCCTCCCATAAGTGAGGCACAAGGGATCTGTTCAAGATCCTAAGGACCTTTCTCAATTTCTTGTCATCAAAGGACCTTTCATGCAGTGTACTTGTTAATTCTTCCTCACTCCCAAAAGGAGCCCAGCCCATGTCTTTGTTCATTCAAGAGTATGCTTGAGGAAGTATAGACTGAGGCAGAGAGCCAATTGTTAAGTGTTCACTATAAATATTTACACTTTGAAAATCAGCAAAGGCTACAGGTCAGGGCTTCCTTTATCACTTTGATCATTTTATTAATTATCTAGATTTAAGAAAATTATGGGGGCAGCTAGGTGGCACAGTGGATAGAGCACCAGTCCTGAATTCAGGAGTACCTGAGTTCAAATCCAGCCTCAGACACATAACACTTACTAGCTGTGTGACCCTGGGCAAGTCACTTAACCCCATTGCCTAGCAAAAAAAAAAAGAAAAGAAAAGAAAAGAAAATTATGGAGATAATGTAGATTAAATTTAAAAGTGGGTTGTGTATACAGGTTCCCAGAGAGCTGGCTGTTAAACATATGCCAGCACATTCATTGTTCATTCCCACATTTCTCCTATTTTTACTTCTTTATTTGGATTCTTTCAAGAGCCTTCCCTGGTACAGGCTGCACATCAATCATGCCCGCCCTTTGCATTTCCACTGTGCTCTCTGAGAGACTCATTTCTCATTCCTCAGAGATAGCCATGTCCTAGGTCTCAAGTGTCATAATACAGTTCCAGTGGAAATAGAGGGCCCTTGGTTTCCAGAAGAAGCTTGGGATCATTAAAGGAGCTTTGTAATTGCCTAGAGCCAATCTAGCCAATCTCCTTCTCTTGTTTAATTCTGGACCCCACTTGTCCAATGGTACAGTCTGTCTCAGAGTGATGTATTGCTGGATAAGCTCTATAGGGTGTCTACCCAGCCACAGGTCATGATCTGAGCAAATGCCATTTTTCATCCACTTTGTTTTTATGGTATTGATGGTTAGATCAAAACTCTTGAGTGATCTGGGCTTATCACTTCCAGGAGTTTCTGTAATGTTCTAGGGCCCAATGTAAGCAGTGATTTGCATAGAGCAGGTGCTTAATAAATGCTTATTGAGTGAAGGAAGAAAGCTTAGAGATCAGTAAGAGCAGTGTACACATAAGGGCATGGTGAAGGGGACAGAAACTGATGAATCAGTGGACTGGAATAAGTGGCAAAAAGAGAAATCCTCTACTTCCCCCTCTGAGTCTCAGTTTGCTAATGTCTAAAATGGGCATAATAATATTTGCATTATCTACTTCATGAAGTTATTGTAAGCCTTCCAGTGATTGAGAAATGGGAGTTAGAAACAAACCTCCCACCCCACTGGATTAAGAAATCAGGATTAGTAAAATTCAAGGTGCAAGAAATGGGGCTGGCTTTGAAGCTCAAGAAAACAGATCCCAGGCAGAATAAAAGCTTATTCATTCCACCATCACTAATTCAGATTTTGTGATGACTTAGGCAGGAGCCAGTCTGGCCAACTTTTTCACCATCAGTGGAAAAGAGGGATGGGTTGAGGGAAAGAAGAGCATAAACAAGATTTGTACCAGGGGAATGCTGAACTTTTTAAAAGAAGCAGCTTTTCAGCCTTCATGTTGGAAGCACAGTGCATCCATTTATTCTGCAATGCCAAGGGTCAAATCATCTTCTCCAAAGCATAATAATTACATACAGATGAAAATCTGAAATTAGATCCTAGGACCTGCAGCTAGAAAGGACTTTGGAGATCAGCTCATCTGTCTCCTTCATGCCACAGAGGAGGAAACTGAGGCTTACATCACGTCATATGGTCACGGTTAGTCTTCACATACTCTTGGGTCCAGCCAAACTGGGTTCCTCACTCACAACACTCAATCTCCTACCTCCGTACCTTTGTCCAGGCTGTTCCCAATTCCTGGAATGACCTATGCCTCATAGAATTCATCATTCCCTTCAGACCTCCTACATGTGTCCTTTCCTGGTTCCCCAGGTGCTAGTGTCTCTTCTCCCCCCAATCCCCAGCTGTGTAGATCTTTCATATTTATTTATCTGTGTATACGTTGCTTCCCTGGATAGAAGGTGAGGTCTACAACATTTCCCTCTTTAGATCCTGACTGCTATGCCCAGTGCCTACCACATTTTCAGTTGTTTTTCAGTTGTGTCCAGCTCTTTGTGACCCCCTTTTAAAGTTTTCTTGGTAAAGATCCTGGACTAGTTTGCCATTTCCTGCTCCAGCTCATTTTACAAATAAGGAACCTGAGGCAAACAGGGTTAAGTGACTTGCCCACAGTCACACAGCTAGCTAATGTCTGAGGCTGGATTTGAACTCATGAAGAGGAGTCTTCCTGACTCCAGGCTTGGTGTTCTATCCACTGTGCCCCACATACCACATAAGAAACACTCAATAAATGCTTGTTAATTGACTGACTGAAGGGCATTCTGCTCCTCCAAATCCTAGTCAGGATAATTGTATACGATATATACAATAATTTATGTACAGTGTAACTGCAAATGAATACAAGTTAGCCCTGCTTAGGCTGATGTTTTCACTGGTGGGGAAGAGTTCAAAGGGCTCCTAGTGAAGACATTCCTCTGCCCCAAATAATTAATTGACTCAGAGGATAGGCTGGAGGCAGGGAAAGCCTGTTAAGTGACAGGTTCCAGCTCACACAGAGCTTTCATTGTAATATTCTGCGTGTTTCAATACAGAACCACCACGTCTTTGCTCTGGTTGGCCCCCAGGCATGCCTGCCTTCTCCCACCTCTCAAGCTGAGGCTGTTCTGGTATCTTCCTCCTCCAAAGTCCATCTCAGATTCCTCCTCCTGCCTGAGGCCTTCCTTAAAAACCTTCTAAACAATCTTTCAATAGGTCACGAGCATTTATTAAGTGCTTACTCTATGCCCGGTACAATGCTAGATATGAAGTTATTAAGACAGAATTTGGAACCCATGTCTCCCAGACTCCAAACTCTGAAGCATCTCCTTGCCTTGTTAAAACACTGACAAGGCCTTCATGATTAAAAAAAAAAGTCAAACAGGTTGAAACAGCAGGTTTTTTGCTTTCATTGTTACTAATGTTTGTATCTGACTCCACAGAGTGCAGGTTTTTAACTGGCTCACTACCCCAGAAACTTTTAAAATATAGGAAGAACAGCCCTTTCCCACCTCTGGGCCTTTGCTCATGGCAACCTTTCTGCTCCAAATGGACTCCTCCCCTCACCTTTTGAATCAGAGTCCAAACATTTATCAAGCGGCTACCACAGGCCAGGCCAGGACAGTAAAGCACAGAGAGTTTGAATTGCCAGTGATCACACAGCTAATAAGTGGCAGGCCCGAGATTTGAACTCAGGACTTTTGACTCCAAATCAGGTCCTCCTCCAGCTGCATCAATGAGGCTGATTATTACCATGTACTCTCCCCCTTAGAACCAGTCACTGGTCACAGTCACTTAGAGATGCTAAGCAATCATTTCAACGACCATTTTCTGAGCCACATCCTCTGAAAGGAAGTCTGGGGTTCTGGGTGAAGGCTATGACAAGCCTGGGGCCCGGGCAGGGCTGCAGCCCTAAAATAAGCAATATGAAACCAAGTCTGGATAAAAGATAATACCGAAGGCTAGTTTTCCATGGAGAAAATTAAGACTGTTCTCATTTTTATTCCAAATTCGCCCTCCTTCTGCATCAGTATTGCACTCCATGACCCTCTTTAGAGTCAACAGAGCCTAGGTTCAAATCTCAGCCTTTCCACTTAGTGCCGTATGATCTTGGACAAGTCACCTTAACCCTCCCCAGCTTTAAGTCTGTGCTCAGGGGCCCACAGGCCTCAAGGTGGTGGTGGGGGGAACTTAGAGGCCCTTGAGGCCAATCCCCTCATTCTACAGATTAGAAAACTGAGGTCCAGCAGGGGTAAGGGGACTTGCCCATGGCCAGAGTCACAGATTGAAGAGACCCTCAGAGGTCAGCTGTCTAACCTTTTGCACATTCTCTGAAGCCCGGAGGCTGAATGACCTATCTAGGACCACTCAGGCAGGAGGCTTGAAGACCTAGAGGTGAAGGGGCCTCTGAGGCCATCACAGGACTCAGCCCTATGCTCCAGGGTCATGGATTTGACAGCTGGGACTGTCCCACTTTATAGAAGAGCCTGAGGCTGATAGGGACCTCAGAGATACTGACCAACCTCCCTTTTATCCAGGAGCCAAATGAGGCCCAGAGGGCAGGTGACTGGTCTAGGGTCACACAGGTAGTATGTATCAGAAGTGGCATTTATGCCTCACTCAGAGTCGGTCCACAAACATTGATTAAGTGCCTACTATATGCCAGGCACTGTGCTAAGCCCTGGAACATAAAGAAAGGCCTTGAGGAGCTCCTAATCTAATAATCAGAGGCTGCTATGCTATACCACGTGCCGTATTATTATCATTGTTGTTATTATTGCTTTTTCATAATTTTGATTGAGTTTAGAAATAGATATGGGACAGGTAATTATCTTATTGTTCATATATGTGCACATGCACACGCATGTATCTATGTGGGTATTCTTGTGTGTTAACATGTGTGTATGCATGTGTGCCTATGTGAGTACACGTGTATGATGGTCACCACTGGTTGGTGAAATCACTGCCTTTTCCCTCACTGGGATTGGCTCGTCAGACTCACTGTGAGCATCTTTGGGAACGGCTCCAGCATCTGGGGGCTCCAGCCACCATGGTGGTGGGGCCCTGGGGAAGTGACTTGCCCAGGGTCAAACAGCCAGTGTGGGGCAGAGGCAGAGCTCGAACCCATGCCCTGTCTCCACTAGCTCCTGATTTTATTCACGGATTAACCTTTTCATTCTCACTTGGAGTTGAAAGCATGTCTGGCATCCTGAGGTTACTTCAATCCAACACTGTCATACAGAGGGAGGGAAGCTCTTTCACCAGGGCCGCAGTAAGTACAGACCGGATGCTTCAAGGCCCATAAAGCTCCTACTAATCGCCTCATTTGGCCAGCACCGACTCACTGTCTGTCCACGTACCAACAAATGACATCTACGCTACAGGAGAGACAATGGCAGGTCTCTTGGTCTCTCTCTCTCCCACCTCGCTAATGTAAAAAACAATCCAATCCTGACGGCAGAGCCATTTGTTCTCAAACACCTCATCTCCAGCATTATTTGCCATCTTTAAAAAACATAACACAAAAGCAGCTTCAAGATTTCACAAATGGGGCTTATTCCCCATTCTGGCCTACACAGGCCTAAGGGTCTGTCTGTTTGCCTATTTTATGAGTCTCTCTCTCTTTTTTTTTTCCGTAGGCAATGGGATTAAGTGCCTTGCCCAGGGTCACACAGAGCTAGTGTTATGTGTCTGAGGCTGGATTTGAACTCAGATCCTCCTGACTCCAGGGCCGGTGCTGTATCCACTGCACCACCTAGCTACCCCAGTCTCTTCTAAAGGAGATATGCTTGAAGGGACTCTAGAGCTGTGTGTTCCCCTCCCCTATCCTGGCCAACCCCCCCTCATTTACAGATCAGGAAACTGAGGTCCAGGGAGACGGGTCCTGAAAACCCACAGAGGTACAGGTGAAGGCAGCAGTTCCCAAAGTGTGGTCTGGGGCTTCCTGGGGCTCCCCTAGACCGTTTCAGGGGGTCTGTGGGGTCAAAACTATTTTCATAATGATACTAAGACTAATTCTTAGCTAAGTAAATTTCGATAGGTCTAACCGACATGCAAACTCTTTGAGGGAAGGGTCCTCAGGAACTACAAACTGGTTGATTGAGTCTGACTCCTAAATGGTGGGGGATGCTGGGTAGTCGGGAGAAAGATATCAAGATATTGGGAGGAAGCAGGGAGGGGCTATTTGGGGCTGGGTTTTTAAGTCAGACATTGCTTCCCAAAATTTAAAACATACATTCAAAGCCCTACTGTCCTGGGGCGTTGTGTCTGTAAAAACAAATCTACCTCGAGTTTACGCAAGAAGAAACCTGAAATTTCTAATAGTAATTGTTACAATTATAATACTAAATATAATCATACAATGTAATAATAGCCAGCGTTTCTCCAGCGCCTATGCTAAGTGCTTGACAAATATAATTTCATTTAATCCACACAACAACCTTGGGAGATAAGTGTTATTATTATCTGCATTTTACAGATGAGGAAACTGAGGCCCAGTATCTTTAAGTGATTTGCCTAAGGTCACCAGCTTGTAAGTGTCCAAGGCAGGATTTGAACCCAGGTCCCTGATTCTTCCCACATTTTGTCATCCTTGACAGCTCCCTCTTCCTCATTCTCCATTGCAAGTCAGTTGCCAAATCTTTCCTTGCTTCCTGCAAATATCTCTCAGGGCCCTCCCCTTTCCCCTCTTCACACAGACACCCCTCCCGATTCACACCTTGGTCACAGTCCCCCCCTGGATTAATGATTATTCCTAATTGGGTTCCCTGCCCCTAGTCTCCCCACTGTCCTAGGTGCCCTCCACAGGGCAGCCAAAGGCACTTTCTTAAAGCACAGGTCTGACGTGGGCACGCCACAGCTCAAGAATGTTGAGTGGCTCCCAGCTTCTGGGATCAAGCACTCATTCTCTGTTTAGTGTTCAGGGCTCTTCGCTATCTGCCTCCAGGCAACCTTCCCAGGTTTACTACACACTACTGTCTTCTAGGGGCCCTCCATTCTATCCAAACTGGCCTTTCTGTCTCTGCATTCATCGCATTCTCTAGCCTCTACACCCTTGCAAAGGCAACATGCCCCAAACACCAGCACGTCCTCACCTTTGCCTCTTGGAATACCAAGCTTCCTTCAGAGCTCAGCTTGAGTATCACTTCCTATATGGGACCCTCCCTGATTGCCCAAACTGCTTGGGCCCTCCCTACCTCCAGAACTCACCTGCTGTCTACGGTGTAGCACATTTCTGTTTATTTATATGAACACGTACTGTTTCTCCCCCAGTGGATTGTAAGCTCCTTGAGGGTGGGCATTGTTTCACTGAGCTCCGTAATCCCAGGGCTTAATTGGTGAATGCGGGTTCATTGACCACAATGTACATTTATGTACATTTAAATCAATCATAAAAACACACTGTGGATTCACAGAAATTGTCTTAAAGTTGTCTTCAAGTTGATGAAGGCAGAAAATGGGTATCTCTGCTACAGGGAAAACCATATTCCTTCCCATTATATTCTCATATAAAAGCAGACATGCTGTAGAGGAAAACTCTTCTGGGAATCCCCTAAGATGCCACCTGACTTCTAGTTCTCTCACTTTATTTATTTGTTTGTTTGGCAATTGGGGTTAAATGACTTGCCCAGGGTCACACAGCTAGTAAATGTCAAGTGTTTGGTCTGAGGCCGGATTTGAACTCAGGTCCTCCTGACTTCAGGGCTGGTGCTCTATTCACTGCACCACCTAGTTGCCCCCTAGTTCTCTCACTTTATGTCTTTCTCTAGACATATCTGCCCATAAAATATTGGGGCTTTAAAGGACCTTGGAGAGCAGGGTACTTGCAGATCTCTTTCCAAGAATTCTGTGGCCCCAGAAAGGGCCCCAAGGTAGGGCCCTGAGCCTTTTAGAGACAGGGATCCCAGACCCAGAGCGGCAAGGGCCCTTGGGGCAAGCCCCTCCTTCCTTGAGAAAGGAAGGTGCCATAGAGGTCAGAGGTGGAATTGGAACCCAGAGCATCTGGGTCTAGAGACCGATTTTGGCCACAGTCACAAAGCCCACCCACAAGCCTTGGACAGTAGATGCCAGACCAGTGCTCTCTGTCTCAACCAGAATACAAACACCAGACTTAATATGGAGATGTTTAATGCTACCTATAAACTGGGACCTCGTAAAGCATGCATACCGAGCTTGGCTTTCGGCAGCATGGAGCTCAGAGTGCAGGAGGGCTGAGCCCTACCCCTGCTCTCCAGACCACCTTGAAAACGAAATAATTCATCTTCAAGAAAGAGACACAAGAGGAGCAGGGACCTCGTCTGGAGACCCAGCCCTTGCTGTGTAACTATAGCTGCTTCACATCTTGCAGTCTCAGTTTTCTCATCTGTAAAATGCGGACAATAACATTTGCACCATCTACCTCACAGGATTCTTGTCAATGTTGCCCCATTAATGACAATAATAATAATTATAATTGTTCTCATTTTTATAGCACTTTAAGGTTTGCAGATAGCTTTATAAATGTTTGATCCCCACAGTAACCCTGGGAAGTGGGTGACATATTGTTCCCATTTTACAGATGAGGAATCTGAGGTTAAATGACTTGACCAGGGTGACACAAAATAGGTGTCTGAGGTGGGATTGGAACTCAGGTCTTCACCACTGCACTGCCCAGTGGCTAATGTGCCCTAGTAGAGAGGTGGTGAGAGGTGAGGAATGAAGGCTACATTCCCAGACTTGGGCAGTGTGTTAACTGTAACTATTTGTTACGAGGATAACCGATTAGGGATGTGGGGTGGGGAGGGGAACCAGTGGGAATATTGAGGGGGGTGTGAAAGACAAAAAAAGGATCATTAATAAAACATTTTCTCAAAAAACCTCTAAAGTGCTTTAGAAACATGTTATTAAATATCTTTCTGCATGCTCAGTCTTTCTCTCCCCCCTTTCTCCTTCTTTCTCCTCTCTCTCTGTGTCTCTATCTGTCCTCCCCTCTCTCTTCTTCTCTCTCCTTCCCTCCTCTCTCTCTCTCTCTCTCTCTCTCTCTCTCTCTCTCTCTCTCTCTCTCTCCTTTTCCCTCCCTCCTCTCTCTCTCCCTCTCTCTCTCTAATCCATCGGAAGCCCCACCCTTAAAAAGAATGATCTATATTTATCGCCCTGGTGTTCTTGAAATGTGAACGGCTAAAAGGAGGAAACTGTGTCTCAGCAGCTGTTTCTAGCGTGTCAAGGAGAAGGCAGCCATTTGCAGAAGGTGGATGTAGGGGGTCAGGGGTTCCCTGATCTGGATCTCACAGGCCATCTAGTGCAACTTCCTCATTTTACAGAGAGGGAAACTGAGGCCAGGAAGGTGATGTGAAACCTGCTGCAGGTCACATGGGTCATAAGGGGATTCAGATTCAGACCCTTTACCTCCAGAGTGCATACTCACTGAATATACATACTTCCTAGAATGCCCATAAATTTTCAAAGAGTTCACCTTTTTCTTTAGAAAAAGGAAAATTTCTCGTTTCCTGGCAAATAATACAGTTCATTTCAGAAGCAAAAAAAAATCTCCCAAGGCCATTCCCTTGTGTGTCCCCCTAGGATCTGTTATTATTTATCAGATAATGATAGGCACATGGAACAGTCCTAGAATCTCAAGCTGGAGGGTGCTTAGAGATCACCTAGTCCAGCCTCCTCATGAGGGTCAGTGGGAACAAGAGGTGCAAGGCACACTGGGAAGGGTGTAGGATATCAGGTGAAGACCTGGCTCCCAACTTCACCCCTGCCCCTCTCAGGCTTCTTGGAGGATCACAGGAGGACATGGGCAGAGGTGGACAGGATCTTAGGGGCCTTTAAGCCCAATCCTCTCATTTTACAGATGAGGAAACTGAGACCCAGACAAGTGAAGAAGCTTAGGAGCATAGGACTCTAGATTTGGAGTCAACCACCATCTAATGATCTTACAGATGAGGAAATGGAGACTCAGAGTTAACTGACTTGTCTGAGGTCACAAAGGTAATAAACATTAGAGGTAGGATTTGAATTTGGGTCCTGCAACTCCTGAGTCAGTGCTCTTTCTGGAGGGTCAGAGATCTAGAAACATACACCTAGTCTGACTGCTCCATTTTACACATGAGAAAACTGAGGCCCAGACAAGTGAAGTAATTTGTCATAGTCAAACAGGTGGTCAGGTACAGAGGGGCGATTTGAGCCCAGAGCCTCTGACTAAACCCAAGGTTGGATACCTCTGGGGAGAGTTCCCAAAAGGCCTGGGAGAGGGCGTGTGCCTATAGTATGAATATCTGTGTATGTCTATGTGAGTGTGTTTATGTCTAACTGTGTGAGTGTGTCTATCTGTGTATGTCTTTGTCTCTGTGTCAGTGTGTATCTGTATGAATATGTGTCTGGGTGAGTGTGTGTCTATGGCTATCTGTGTAAATGTGTATCTGTGTGAGTGTCTACATTTGTGTGTGTTTCTGTGTGTGTGTCTGTATGTGTCTCTGTGTCTGAGTCTAAGTCTGTGTGGGTGTGTCAAAGAATGAGGAACAGAGCAGAGCTGGGCCACCCATGTACATGGCTGCAGGAGGGACAAGTGCCCAGGACACATCCATGGGCACTTCTGATCTCTGTTAACCTCAGACCAGAGACCTTGACCACCCCTGGAGCAGGGCAGAGTCACCTGCACCCCAAGGCCTGAGGCAGTGTTCCAGGCTGCCCAACCTTGGGCCCGAGGATCAGCTCGCTCTTTGGGGGTGGCCCTGGATCACTCAAACATGCTCCGAACCACCCAAGATCTCATCAGCTGAGGAATGCCAGCAGCCACAGACATGCCTGCCCGTGCACCGAGGCACTTCTGTCTACACCCTCCTGGGAGTGCATAGGGTGGGAGTCCAAGGGCAGGTGGGCATTCCTGGCTTCTAAGGGCCTTTCTTGGGCTCTGGCTCCATGTCAAGGACACCAGAGGAGCACAAGAATCAGCCGTCAGCTATTCCTTCCCATCGTCCACGTCCAGGCCAAACTCACACCAACAAGGGCGGAATGCCTTCTTGTGATGGGCTGTAAGGGGGGAGGATCTGGGGCACCCCCCCGCTTCACCTTGGAGAGAAGCTCTGGGGCACCCCACCCCGCTTCACCTTGGGGAGAAGCTCTGGGGCACCCCCATCCCACTTCACCTTGGGGAGAAGCTCTGGGACACCCCACCCCTCTTCACGTTGGGGAGAAGCTCTGGGGCACCCCCACCCCTCTTCATGTTGGGGAGAAGATCTGGGCCTTGGTCAGTGCAGCAGGACCTTTATGAAGGATGGTGGAGGCAGCTAAAAGTGATCCATACCTGGCATTTCATCCGTGTAAGAAATAAACTTCCAGTAAGGAAACTCTCTCTGCCAACGAAGGTACCAAGGCACCTGCTTTGCAATTTATAGTCTGAAAGAGTTGCTGGGACCCTTGAGGTTAAAAGAATTGTTTAGGGTCCCACAGCCAGTAAGTAGCAGAGCCGGACTTGAACCCAGATCCTCCTGAGGCCAGCATCCCCTTTACCATGCTACCGAGCTCTTAAGATCATTCACTGAGCTTAGTCTGGAAGGGACTTCAAAGGCCATCCTGTCCAGCTCTCCTCATTTAACAGAGGGAGAAACTGAGGCCCAGAGGCAAAGTTACTTTGCCGAAGTCACATAGCTAGGAAGGTAGGAAGCATGATCGTTATCACCATCACAGCTAACATTTCTGTGGCGCATCCTCGGTGGCAGGCACTGTGCTAAGTGCTTTACAATTATTTACATTTTGTAGTCATTTGATCCTCACAAGAGTTGTGAGTTCAAATCCGACCTGTGCATGACCCTAGACAAATCACCTAATCTCTCTGTGTCTCAGTTTGCCCACCCATAAAAGGGGGATGATTATAGTAGCTACCTCCCATGGCTGTTGTGATGATCAAACGAGTTAACATATAAAATGCTCTGCAAACCTTAAAGTGTTACATAAATGTGTTGTTGTTGCTGTCCTGTTGTTTTGTTCAGTCGTGTCTGACTCTTCATAGTCCCATTTGGGGTTTTCTTGGAGAAGATACTGAAGTGGTTTGCCATTTCTCTCTCTAACTAATTTTACAAATGAGAAACTGAGGCAAGCAGGGTTAAGTGACTTGCCCAGGGTCATTCAGCTAATAAGTGTCTGAGGCTGGATTTGAACTCAGGTCTTCCTGGCTGTGCACTGTGCACCTGGCTGTCCATTATGCAAATACTAATTATTATTATTATCTTGAAGATTTTCTAGTCCAAATCGCTCATTGTACAGATATGGAAACTGAGTCCCAGAGAACAGGGAAACGACTTCTTCGAAGTCACCCAGCTTCAGAAGCAAAGCCAGGATTAGAATCCCTGGACTCCCAATCCTGTTTCAGCTAAAACCAGCTATGAGGAAGATACCTCTGAGTTTGATACCTCTTCACTTCCTCCAGGCCTCAGCCTCACCTCCCTGGCCGCCTGCTCATCCAGGTGGACCAGGAACAGAAGACTGGGAATCATTGTTGCTTCCCATCATGTTCTCTGGCCCTTTCTCACCCAGGCCAAGGGTACTGGGTCTTCACAAGGCTCAGGAAAAGACCAACAATTCTAGCCGCAGGGAGGTATAAAGGGGTTGGAGCAGGCAGCTCTGGCAAAGAAGGGTCAGTTAATTAGCATTTTCATCTGCAAAATGGGTGAGCACTGGGAGATTCCAGAGCAGATAACATCTGGGAGTGCTTAGGCAAACCTGAAAGGAAACATGGCTTGGAGGCATAGCCTGCAGCACTCAAAGCTCTCCTTCTTAAAAACGGTTCACACCAACCTGCTGCTTTTGATTACTGAAGACATAATGTAGCCATTTGGGGCATTAGGGACTTGAGAATATAGCCATTTTCTGACTTCATTTAAATAAAAGGAGAACTTTGGGAATATCTATGATATGAAGATATTTTCCCCCTAGCGTTCCAATTTTTGTTGCCGTTATCTTTTAAGGATCTAGGTCTAAGAAAGACCTCCGGGGGTCATTTCATCCAACCCCCCCCACCCATTTTACAGATGACCAAACTGAGGCAGAGAAGAATTGAATAACTTGCGTAAGGCCATACAAGAAGTAAAGGTCAGAGCTGGGATTCAAACCCAGGTCTTGGGACTTTATAACCAATACTCTTCCCCTGGGATGGACTCCCTTGACTGCTCTGACCCACTCATTTGGCTGCTCATTGGACCATCCAAGTCCTACTGCGGTTGTCCTGGGTATTTTAACAAATGCATTGAAGAGGCAGCCTCAGTCCTGGGGTGGAGGGCAGTCCCAATCGGTTATTCGTTCACCAAATAGTTAACAGATCATAACGGTCCTTTGGAATTTGAGCTCTAGAACAGGAACTGTGCTCGGTGCCTGGCACACAGAAGGTATTCATTAAAGGCTAGATGACTGATTGACATTTATGCCAAGTCCTGAGGATGGGGACTTTTAGCAGTTCTACCCAGAATATCATAAAACGTTCGAGTGGGGAGGAGGGATGGGAAGCATTGCATGTGGTGGTCCCTGCCTGACCTTGCCCATCTTGTTTTCTGCACTCATCAGACCTTCTGACAGCTTTTCCAGGCTCACAGACTGAGAGCCAGGAGGGATTTCAGAGCCCACCTAGACCAGCCCTTTCCTTTTACAGATGAGGAAACTGAGGCCCCAAATCCAAGGCAAGACAGCCAAGCCCTCTCCACTGTGCCTGCTACTTTCTCCTTCACCATCCATAGAGGTGGCAGGTGCTGCTTCCACAGTCAAACCCACCCCCACTGCAGGGCCTCTCCAGCCTTTGGTGCCGTGGACCCAGCCAGCAGCCAGGCTTCTCTCGCCCCTCCTCTCCTCCAGCTCCAACTTGCCTTTCTTCCAGCTTCAGCTCCTTCCCCTCCCTGTCATCCCTTCCAAATGGCAGGCTTCTCCCAGCCCTTACTTGTTAGTGACCCTGGTCCTGCCCAGCCACATCGGGCCCTTCCTGGCCCCATACCCAACCTCCTGGCACCTCCAGGGGCTGGCCTGTCCAGCACCAAAATGGGCTCAGAGCTGGACAGCCAGGAAAGTCTTTGCACACTTAGTTACAGTTGCTAGGTAGGAAGGAACTTTGAGCCAGACTGTGGCAGACACAGCATGCCAAGGAGGAATTATATACTTCAGGCTGAAAGCACACACATGCATCCACACTGGAGGCTTGTATACCAAACGGTGTGGGACTATCCCAGAATTGCAGAATTTAGGAGGTAGGGAGTACTTCAGAGACCATTATATGAAGACAGACATTCCCACTATGACATCCTCAATAAGAGGCCACCCAACACCTCTTTGGAGGCCTCCAGTGAAGAGATCGCCACATCCCTAGGCAGTCCCTTCAGCACTAAGTTTGTTCTGAAATCCAGCAGACTTCTCATCCACTGTCCTCTGCCTCACTAAAGCAATCCAGCAAAGTGACAGCACACCAGGAATCAGCACCCTGGCAGCCCCAGGTCAAGCTTATCTTCCCCAAATTCTCAAGTCCTGTCTGCCTCTCCCAGAACCACAAATGTCTGCCCGGCAGCAAAGCCTCAGAGAACAGCTCCACACCGCATTACCTATTTGTTCGATGAAAATCTTCCACGAATCGGCAGGAATGGGGTGGATCATTTTCAGGGCCTCTGTGAGAGTGGTTGGGCTGTCTGCGGCCAGGGCTGGGTACTCCTCTGGGGTGGCCACGGTGCCAGGGGTAGATGAAGATTCGCTGTGAGAAAGAGAGAGAGAGAGAGAGAGAGAGAGAGAGAGAGAGAGAGAGAGAGAGAGAGAGAGAGAGAGAGAGAGAGAGAGATTCACTTTGAAACAGAGACCTTTCCTTAAATAGGGGGGAAATGAACACAGTGGCAAACGGAGCATCACCCCTTGGCCTGCTGTGGGGGCCATGCTCACCAGGCAGCACAGAATGTTACTGACTTTTATGTCTGGCCCCCTCCTCTCTCCTCCCTGGGGCCAGGCACTCAGAATACTGTGCTAGGAAAGGAATATTTACTAGGGCTATATACGGTGATTTATGCATCCATCCCCACATGGCCGAAGCCCAAACCTTCATGTTTTCATTGCTTGCGAACAAGGCTTGGAAACTTGGCCCTTCCCTTTGTGGGGGGCTCTTTGAGAGAGTATTTTGCACTTTGGACTTGAGCCACTCTCCCCACCTAGGCAGCACGTGTGTGGAGGTGAACGGAAGAAAAGGCTCATTCACCTGCTGCCCTCTCCACCCCCAAACCCCAACCCTTCAACCCTGGCATAATCTCGTTCTGTGATAACGAAGTGGGCCAGGAAAGACGGAGCAAGAGGGGAACACGAGGAAGAAAGAAGACAGCTGGCTGAGGAAAGGAAGGAAGAGGGCTGGGGTGGAGGGTCTGCTCGGGAGAGGAGGGCGGAAGAGCTGAGTGGGGGCTCTGGTTGCTTTGGAGGTGAAAGGTTGGGGAGGAGAGTGCATTCAGGTTGGATTGGCAGAGAGGGGAGAGACCAGAGATCTGCTCCTGTCCCGTCCTGCCCTCCGCCTCCACTTCCCACAGGCGAGAGAGACGGAGAAAGTCACTTCTCCCTGGGAACAGGGCGGAGGTACCGAGTATCCTGGGGCGGGGGTGGAGGGCGGGAGGTAGGTAGGGAGGGGGACAAGAGCTGCAGCAGCTCTGCTAAGCAATCTCGGGCCCTGAGCCAGAGAGAGGGGCAGGGGTCCTCTGACCGTGCGCAGTTTCCTGGGTCAGGGGCCCTACTTGGAAAGTGAGAGATGGAAAGAGGGGCTGGAGTCAGATCCAGGCTGAAGTGCAGGAACGCAGCATGCCCTCAGGAAGACTCGGGGCTGCTAGGGTGGGAGGAGCGCCGGGAAAGAGGAGGAAAGGGGACGCCGGGAAGAGAGAGGGGAAACAAGGGAGGGGGAGATTGGGAAGAGGAGACTGCAGAGAAAAGGGTTGAGGGTTCAAGAAGAGGGGCGGGGGGCTCAAGGAGAGGACTAAGGCAGAGGGCCACGGGAGCGCATGGAGGGGAGAGGGACTCAGGGCTGAAGAGGGGCTCAGGCAAGGACTGCGAAAGGGAGGCGGAAGGAGAATGCGCCCCCAAAGCAGCCTGCGCTCCCGGAGGCGGCTAGTGCCCGCAGCCCGCTAGTGCCCGCAGCCCGAGGGGGCGGCGTGCGGGGTCTGGCGGACGTGGGCAGCAGCGCCCCGACGGGGCAGGTGGGCAGGGAAGGAGAGGGCAGTGCGGACCAGGGGCCGGGGCCCCCTCACCTGCTGGCCAGGTGCCCAGCCGCCGAGTCCCGGGGGTCGCTCTCCGAGGAGGAGCCCTCATGGTCCACGGCGCAGGCAGCACTGAAGGCGGCAGCCAGCAGCTCCATGAGGGTCCCGGGCCGGCGGGCAGGTGCAGGCTGGAGGGAGCTGGGGAGCCAGGGATGGAGGGAGGGCGGGCGCAGCACGCAGGCTGGCTCCCGGAGGGCTGTGCGGGGCGCGGGCTGGACCCCGAGCTGCCGCTGCTGCTGCCGCCGCTGCTATCCCGCTCGGCTAAGCGGCTGCTGCTACTGCTGCTGCTGCTGCTGCCTGGAAGGCTCCTGGGGGTTGCCACGGTAACAGGAGAGGCGGGAGGCGGGAGGCGGCGGTCACAGCCGCTGCGACGCGGCGCCCACAGCAGCAGCAGGAGCGCCCTGAGAGGAGGCAGCGCGGCGTGGCGCAGGGCTGGGCCGGGCCGAGCAGCGCAGCGCAGCGCAGGGCAGGGCTGGACTGGGCGGGACTGGGCTGGGCAGCTTAAAGCAGGGCAGAGCAGGGCTGGGCGGCACAGGCATGGACAAGCAGCGCCGGGCAGAGCTGGGAAGCGCGAGGCTGGACAGGCAGCGAAAGGCAGCCCTGGGCAAGGGCCGACTCCCCAGCTGGAAGGCCTGGTGGGCCCCAGTGCTATGAGGGAACACTGATCCACCTGCACAGAATGCTTGGGCTGGCTTTGGCAGGCAACACTTGGTTGCGTCTCCTACTTAGCCGTGTGACCTTGGGCAAGTCTTTTCCCTTCCTGGGCCTGTGGATGAGCTAGGTGAGCATTAAGGGCCTTTTCAGTCCTAAATCTAGATGGTGCCTTAAGTTTGATGACTAGGGTTTGAATCTTGGCTTTGCCACTTCCTGCTTGTGTGACCTTGGACAGATCATTTAACTTCTCTGGGCCTCAGTTTGCTCGTCTATAAAATAAGTGAGTTAGTTTACCTCGCCTTGGAGATCCCTTTTGACTCTGATTTTATTTGACTTTGAAGCACTTTCCTCACAACAGCCCCCATTTTACAGAGAGAGCAAGCAGCTTAACCAAGGTCACCCAGCTACTGACCATCTGCACTGAGATCCCACTTGAGGTTTCTTCTGACTCTGAATCAGCAGACTTTTCACTAGATACTGTCACCAATTAAGGACCCAAGGTTTTCTAGTTCAGCACCTTCGTTTTACAAATCAGGAAACTGAAGCCCAGGGGGAAGCCACTTTCCCAGTCTGTTCCTGACATTAGCACTGGGATCCTGCTCCCAGTTCTTCTTCCTCCAAGGCCAGGATTGCCTCTCCTCTCTGACCTCCACCTCTCAGGATCCCTTCAGAATTCAGCTGCCACCTTCTACAAGGTACCTTTCCTTTGGCTCCCCAGGACCGCACCAGGCTTAGCCCATTGTACACCCTGACTGAAGGCTTGTTGAGTGAAAGCTTTGGAGCTGGAAGAAAACCTCAGAGGTCTGACCCCTCATTTTAGAAGAAAAGATTGACCTCTGGAGAGGGAATCTTCCCACAGCTAGTCCTTTACAGGGTCAGAATTTGAACCCAGGTTCTCAGACTCTAAAGCCACTGGGCCACTGAATTAGAAGATTCCTGGTCCCTTCAGACTATTTTCAGCATCATCTCCTTCAACAGGAGGGGGCCAGGAAGTGGGGGTGGGGCTGGGGTGGCTGGTTCCAAGTGCCCCTGAGGGGAATATGGATCAGATTCCAAAATGGGGTAGAAAGAATTTCCTTTGGGTCCCTCACCTTCTCATGGAAGAAAAGGGAAATTTCCCTGATGTTACCTTGAAAAAAGGGGAAGGCGGTTTAACCACAGCTATCTCGCTAACCTGAGAACATCGGGGAATTCCCCCTCTCCACCCAGCCTGCACTTCTAAGAGGAAGGAATTACTTTATCCTTCCCTTAGAAATGACCAGGAAGAGAGGAATCCTGGCTTGGTGGAGGGATCCGTAAGGGAGTGCAAATCAATCTACGAAGACCGGTACTGCCTCTGCCTCCAGCTCACAGGTACCCCTTCAGGCTTGGATCCCCCTGGGTTACACTTAATGGCTTCTGGTATCCTTTCAGTTCTAAATCCAGAGGGCCCAAGGGTCTTTCTCACAACTCCATGCAAGATTGCTGAGGAAGACCCAAATCCATGCCTAGGACTGAGAGATGGAAGGAAGACTCTCTGCTCCAAACTCCTCATTTTTACATGAAGCCCAGTGAAGTTAAATCCATACCCACAGTCACATAGCAAATGGGTGTCAGAGCCTGGATTCACATTTGGGTCTCCTGACTCCCAAATCCAGTCCTTTCTACTCTCCACACTCAGATGGACTGACTCCACCTCTTACCATCTTGGCCAGCTCTCACCCAGGGAGGAGAAAGACAGCCCTCTTTCTCAGCAGGCCTCCATTGTTAAGTTAAAAGGAAATGGGGGTGGGGGTGGGGTGAGATTTGGGCCCAGGGCTCTCAGATAATGGAGAAGCTGGGGCCAGGATAATGCTCAGTCCCCACCACCCTCAGGCCTAAGAAAAGGAGGAGTTCTCCAGCAGTGCCTCCTTTGGAGGGATGCCCATCCTTCAGGCCCCCTAATAATGGGGTGGGGAGGCCCACGGATGTGTTGAAGGAGCAATGGAGGAGACACTTACTGGTTTCTCCATCAGTCTTCTGTTATCTACTGGTCAGGAAGGGAAAAGGTGGGAGAGAGAGAAAATGGTTGATTAAATTTGGCAAAGACAGTAGTATGATATTCCAGAGGAGGAATGAGAGAGAGAGAGGAGGAGGGGGGGCGGGAGGAAGGATGTTGAAGAGGGAAGGGAAATGGTATGTGATCCTATGGGAGCATCTGGAAGGAAGTACACAGCTGGTCCAAGGAACAGACGTGCCTCTGGCCAGATTAGCCAGTCCCAGGACAGGGTCTGAAGGTCGGAGGGATCATCTTGTCCAACCCCCTTCTTTTACAGAAGAAAAGATTGAGGCCAGGAGAGATTCTCGGGCTGTGGACTTAGAGTGGGCAGAGGGCCTCTGAAGCTGAGGAAATACAGGTTTGGGAAGCTGGCAACTGGCCCGATATTGCCACACAGGTGGTCACTATCAGAGGCGTGCTTTGAACTCAGGTCCTCAGACTCCAGAGCTAGGCATAACAATAACACAACCCAATTCAACAAATGTTTGTTAAGTCTCTACTGTGGGTCCAGCACTGGAGGAGGTAAAGGCATGGATCTCTGCCCTCATGGAGTTTATAGTCTAGTAAAGAGGTGTCCGGTTTTAAATTCTTTCTGAAATGGAAATCTGAGGAAGACTGAGCTCACTGCCAGTCTAAGAAGCAGTATGGGAGAAGTACGAATGTTAGATTTGGAGTTAGAGGTCCTGGGTTCAAATCCTGCATTTGACACTCACTAGCTGTGTAACCTTGGGCAGTGTTCCCTTGCCCCCTCTTGGCCTTGGTTTACTTTTCTGTAAAATGAAGGGTGTCCTGGATGGCCTCTGAAGTCCCTTCTAGCTGGGGGAGGGGTCCTGTGGGCCAACCCCACACCCTCTGCTTCTTCAGTGACTCCTTCCCCTTTATCTTCACTGTCTTCGGTGGAGCCAGCTTTGAAGACAATGGGGGAGGGGGCTTAGCAGTGGGTCATCCAGAGCTGGATGGCCGAGGCCTGACTGAAGGAGATGCTTGGCCGGAGCCCAGCATGCTGATGGTGGCCTCCCAGACTCCTGTACCCCTCTCCTAGCTTGGAAACTGAGCTCATCCAGGGCCCGTGGGCTCAGTCAGGGAGTCCAAAGGGAAGGAGTTGGAGGGACCTCAGGGAGTCACCCACCAAAACAAACAAACAGACTGACCCGACAACAGCTCCTGATTCTCAAACTTGGGATCACATTAGTTGGCACAATTTCTCACTTAAATTCTGGAAGGAAGAGGCTACAGGAATCCACTCCACTCCCTTCCCAGTTATCCATGGCTGGCTAGGAACACACCTATACTCCTAAAACCTCCCTCCAATTCTAGGCTTCCTCAGGGCCCTCTAGCCAGCATTCAGCCCCCTCCACCATTTCCTCTGGAAGACCCACTCCATTGTCAACAAATTTCCCTCCATCCTCCTGTTCCTCGTTTCCAGGTGTGTGGTTGTGGGGATTCTTTCTCAGGTAAGGGATGGCCTGCAGCTGGCACCCCTTACATCTCTGAAATACTGTGGATAATCTCTCCGCCCCGACAGTCTACATATAAGGAAACCTAGGCAAATATTACTCAAGTGACTTGTGGGGGGAGAGGTCCACACAGCTAGTAAGTGACAGAAATTGGATTTGAACTCAGGTCTTCCTCACTCCAAATCTGGTTTGGTCTCTGAATTACCCAGCTTCCACAACAATCGGGATCTTCTGCTTTGTTTCTCTCCCCACCTCACCTCCATATCCACCTTCAGCCTTGCCTCTTCCTTTCTAGCTGTTCTCTGAGTATCTAATTCCACCCTTCTCCTTTTACAGGTGTGGGAGGACACCACATTAAGTGACTTACCCAGGGCCACACATAGCTAGCTAGAGACTGAATTAGAACCCAGGTTCTCCTGCTCTGTCCCTCTGGCTGCTTGGATTTCCCTGGAAGGGAAGGTGATGGAGAACTCTAGAGCCAATGATCCCATTGATTCTGAGAACCTTCTCTATGTGCTTCAGACTTCACTGCAGGCATTGCTGGTTTTCCCCTTAAACTTTGTGTCTGTTGCTAATTACCAAGAGTGAAAGACCTAGTCAGACACTAGCCTTGACACTGATCAGCTATGTGACAATGTAGAGGTTATTGTCTCTGAGTCTCATTTTCTTCATCTTTAAAATGGGTATAATGATGATTACAGTTCCTTCCTCATTGAACTCCTGTAAAGAAAGAAAAGCCCTTGCTTGGCAAATCACTTCACCTAGCTGTGCCTCAGTTTACTCAACTGTAAAAGAAGAGGGAGGGACCCTGAGATCCTTTTCAGCCCTATATTAGTACATGTTTATTGACTGTTGACTAACTGACTTCCTTGATTGTAGGACCTAACCAAGGAGCTACATGGGAGATAAGGCAAGAAAGAATATTTGTTGAAGAGGTCACCCTAAGGAACAGTCAATAAATGTCTGTAAAATGAGGGGGTTGGACGAGAATATATCTAAGGACCCTTCTAGCTCTAAATTTATGGTCCTATGTTCCCTCCTATCTCTAACAGTTGTGATAAAGCTACCAGAAAAATGGGGCTAGGGGGAGAGTGTGACTCTGGAGTCAAAGGACCTGGGTTCAAATCCCTTCTTGGCCCCTCACTCCCTGTGTGACCCTGGGCAAGTCACTTAACATTTCTGATTCTTGTTTGCCCATCTATAATAACGATCATCTCTAAGGTGCCTTCTTGCTCCAGATCTATGGACCTTCCTGTGAAGCCTCATGAGGCATTGACATATAAAAAGATCTGAAACAGTGAGTGGAGTGGGGGAGAGGATAGCTGGTGAGGAGGGGGAATGATCGAGAAGCCCAGTGAGAAATGAAGAGATGGCTGGCCTCCTTAAACGGAGATTCTGAGAGAAGCCCTCAAAACCCAGAGCCATATGGTACTTCTGAGGTATTTGTGTACCCCGAGGATCATGCTATTGGAAACTATCCAATTGCTCTGCCCTGGCACAAAGCTCCAGTTGCCCAACCTTAGTTATGCTGCTGCCCTCAATGCTTCCCCACTGCCTATCAAAAAGTCCAGTTCCCTGCAACTAACCATGTGACCTTGTGCAAGTCATTTAACTGCTCTAGGCTCATCTCTAAAATGGGGATAATAATAGCACCAACATCACAGGATCATTGTGAAGACCAAATAAGACAGCATATGTAAAGCCCTTAAAATGCTATCAAAATGCTATTTATTATTATCTGCAATTTATAATATTAAAGAATTGCCCAGAGCACTGGTTGAATGACTTACTTGGGGTCACAGAGTCAGTGGCAGAGGCAGGATTTGAATCCGGGTCTTCCTGAATCTGAGGCCAGCTCTCTAGCCGCTAAACTACCCTGCTAAACTACCCTGTTTTTTTTTTAAGTGAGGCAATTGGTATTAAGTGACTTGCCCAGAGTCACACAGCTAGGATGTATTATGTGTCTGAGGTCGGATTTAAACTCAGGTCCTCCTGACTCCAGGGCCGGTGCTCTATCCACTGCGCCACCTAGCTTCCTCAACTACCCTGCTTTTGTTAGGCAAAATAAATACAAAATGTGATTTTTTTTTCAGAGTGGACACGAACATCTGGGAGCAAGGGAAGCGTCCTGAGGAAGCGCTATCTGGGTTGAGCTTTAAGGAAGCTTGGGACCCCAAGAAGCAAAGATGAAGAGAGCCAGGCCTGGGGCCAGCTTGTGAAAAGGGGAGAGACAGACAGGGAGCAAAACAGAATGAGCCTGGAAGCGGGGTGGGGAGCAGGTGGAAAAGTGCTGGAAAAGCCATCAGAAGACTCTGTGTTGGAGTCTAGAGACAGAAGAGCCTCGGCCCAGATTCTGCCTCATGTCTGCATGATCCGGGCAAGTGTCTAAGCCTCATTTTCCTCATCTGTAGAATGGGCACAATCATATCTGTGGTATTAAGTCCGGCAGGGCCATTGTGAGAACCAAGCGAGACCCAAATGTGTATCATGTATCTCCCCATTTGTGCGGATGTTGTCTTCCCCTTGGAATACAAGCCCCCTGAGGACTGGGACTGTTTGGGCTTTTCCTTTGCCTCATCAAGGGGAAGTCACTCATCTCTCTGGGCCTCAGTGTCCTTGTCTGTGAGAAGGGGGCTTGGACTAGCAGACCTCTTAGATCCTTTTGAGTCCCTAGTCAGTGGTCCTGTATCCTGGGTCCCTACCAAGGGCCAAAGGAGTTAATATAGCTAACTGGACGGGGATGTGACAGTTATCAGAGCAATGTCACCAAAGAGAAGTCGTAAAGAAGATTTCAGTCCTGGCCCACACAAATTGGGCCTTGTTCCCAAGTTAAGATCTTCATTTGTAGCTGGCAGAGCTGCATGGCTGCAGTGTCGGCATGCCGGGAGCTGACGGCGCCGCTTACACACAGCAGGGGAAAGGCAGGAAGTCAGGAGTGGGACGTGCCCTCGGAGGGCTGTGCATCCCCAGGAGCTGAGGGCACAGAAGAGCCTCAAGCCCACAGCGCTGGGGATTAAGGTGGGGATTAAGGTGCGTCCTTGGGTCACTTTATGCCGCAGCCTGAGGTGATGGGTGTGGGGGGGGAGTGGGGGATTCCTGATCCCTTCTCCTTGATCCAGCTAACATTCTTAACAAATGTCCAAGTGAAAGAACGATAAGCAAATCCACCAATGGGATTTCTCTACATTTCTTTGCTAAATCTTTGCTACTTAATCCAAGACCTCTTCTCTTGATTTTAAGTGTCAATATGTGAGTCTGCTGAGCTTGGACCACTCTGCAAAATAATAAGAGCAATAATGAAGCATTTTACATACATAATCTCATTGGATCCTCGCAGCACCCTGTGAGGAGGGTGCCGTGGTAGCATCAGCCCCATTGCACAGATGAGGAAACGGTGTCAAGAAGGTTAAGCGGCTTACCGAGGGTCATGCAGCAGTAAGCATCAAAGACAGGATTTGAA
The DNA here is from genome assembly GCF_003287225.1 of Phascolarctos cinereus. NCBI lineage: Eukaryota > Metazoa > Chordata > Mammalia > Diprotodontia > Phascolarctidae > Phascolarctos > Phascolarctos cinereus. The sequence goes on along the minus strand of NW_027555958.1, from coordinate 10,762,147 downwards.
CCCACAGTCAATCAGCAAGCATTTCTTAAGCAGCTAGGCGTTAAGGAGAGGGGAGAGGAATGGGAACTGGGTTTTCATTGGTATGGGAAGTTTCCAGTGAAGAAACGTTCTCTACCAAAGCAGGTCAGCCCCTTCCCTGCCGCTTATGGGATAGGGAGCTGCCTGCAGCACTGAGAGGGTGTCCAGGGTCACACAGCCAGGATGTGTCGAAGGGGAGGTGTACAAAACATCTCCAGTCCCTCAGGAGCTCACCTCTATCAGGGGAGACAATGTGTGCAGCAAGGCTAGGGCTGGCAGTCACCTCTCTCCCCTCCCCTCCCCTCTTTGTGCATGGGGCACACTGGCTTTCTCTGGCCACGCCCTCGGTTTTCCTCACTTTAGAGGAGTGGGGGTTTTCCAAACCAGGCTCTGGTGAAGGTCCGCTGCCCAGCCACTCTGGCTAATTCAATTGCCCAGAGAGACCACAGCCCCTTGAGTTCTCTCTGCCCTTGGAAGTTGTAAAAAGTAAATTAATAACTTTTTTTTTTCCATCTCCAAGTCCCCAGTCAGAAATCACACTCTGGCAGAGAAGTAGTCAGAAATCTCTCTCTCCCCTTCCCTCTTCTCCCCTCCCCTCCCCTCAGTGCTCTATTCTGGCCACAACACACACATTCACTTCTTCACCTACCTCTTTCCCCCATGATCTGCAGGGGTGATACCGGCTGGTGTTCCAGACAAATTCAAGCTCAGGGGCTCCTTCATAGATCTCTATTTTCCAATGAACCTAGCACATTTAACAAAGGCCTCAAGTCAGAGAGGTAATGCCTCCTTTCCTAGATAGCCTCTGTATTCTTAGAGCAGTAACATTTATATGTCTAGAAGGAGAAAGCCAGAAGATAATAATTGCTGGCATTTGTGTCCATTTAACAGATAAAGAAAGCAAGACTGAGAGAGATTGCCTTGGTAACAGGGTAAGTTAGGTATCAGACGCAGGATGTGAACCCAGCCCTTTTTAAGTTGAGGTCTAGCATTCTATCCACTATTCCCTATGGTGGATGGTCGTGAGGGACATCCCATCTCCTGTCCCCAAAGGAGAATAAACTCTACTTTGTTACACACTCCATGACCAGGCACTTGAGTCTCCAATCTTTCATGAGAACAGTATGATTATGGGGTTGCAAATAGAATGGAGAAAGTGGCTATGTTAGACCCAGACACCTCTTTATTCCAAACCTGAACCAAAAAAATAAAAACCTACCCAAGCGCTAAAGCAGGAGGTTTTTTTAGGCTTTTGGAAAAGAAAAACTAGAAATCTAACAGAGTGTCACTTTCTGGTTCTTTTTTCTTTTTTAAGAATAATTTTAATTATCTATGTAAGACGAGTGTTCCGTTCCCTTACCTCAATAATTATGGAGGGCCAGGAATTCTCAATTGACTCAATCAATCACTCTACTTTACTAAAAATAACTAACAAGATGGTGATATCTTTGTCATGTAAGAACATCTCTGTTTAATCTATCAATCAAAGGTAATGAACTAGGTGTGAAAGGTTATTGACCAGCTGGGAAAGAGTGGAGGCCATTGGATGAGGTAGAGTGCTCCTGGGCATGAAGTGTTTGGGGGTTGGCTGAAAGACATCAGTCACATCCTGTGGGGTCTGTGTTAAAATGAGAAGTTAGGTTGAAATTGAACATTTGAGTGACAGGCATCCTGGAGAAAGGAGCAGTCCCAGCCAGGCTCCGCAAGGGAATTGCTTAGGGTGAGGATGGGAGAATAAGAGTCTGTCTCCTCTTTCCCACTCTACCTTTACCCTACTGCCTTGACCAGAGGAAGACCTTACAAACTTCAAAAGATCTGACAGATTTTGGATTTCCCACTGACAACCTGGTAATATCCCTGAAACAGCCAATGTCAGCGTCCTTACCAAGGAGCTAAGGACAAACTAGACCCAGTAGGGAAAGACAGCTTTAAGACTCTACAGAGATCCCAGCAGAAATGGACCCCATGCTTATGGGGAATTCTGTGAAAGCCCCACAAAGGAGAGAAAAAGACTTCTAAAAAATGCCTTCTAGCCAAGAGTTTCTTTTATCTGCCTGTACATAATATTTCAGTATAGTCAGATAAAAGAAGGTATTTATAGAGCACTTTATAAACATTATATCATTTTATTCTCACAACAACCCTGGGAGGTAGGTACTATTATTATCCCCATTTTACAGACAAGAAAACTGAGGCAGACAGCAATTGACGTTTTCACCAGTTTTGCTGAACTGTTTTTACCTTTGTTTGGAGGAAAAGAGACTCGGTGGCCATGGTGAGGTGGGGGGAGGGGTAAGGAATAGCTTCAAAAATGACCATGTTGTGAAAACAAAAAAGCATCAGTAAAATGTTCAAAATGAAATGAAATGAGGTCATTGGACTACATTGTCCTCTGGTCCCTTTCAGCTCCTCACCCTGTGAATAGCTCAGTAACTCTTACTGTAGCTTACTCTCCAAATAGCTGGTTTCAATCTCCTCTCTTGCCAACAGTGTCAGAGAGGTAGGTTAAGAGTCGGAGGAGGACCCTTCATCTCTGAGGCTGGGGCAGAATGTACCCAGCAGAGAAATGGGCCCAGGCTTAAGGAGCAATTTCCCAGAAATGAAAGGCAGAGCACTTTGTGTAAGTAGGGCAGCTTCATTTAACAAAGACTTCCGTGCAGGGCTAGTCATATAAGTGACAACACGTTTATCTTTGGGGCGAAGTGGAGATGACATTTCTAACAGATCTAATTTCATAGAACCATAGAATCGGATTTGGGGGCCCGAGGGGCAGACATCAGGTGCAGCTAGTCCAAGAAGCTCCCTTTACAGCTGTGTTTGGCGGGCGACAGAACTGCTTGGCAGACCCTGCTTTTTTGGCTAAGGATACACAGCCAGTATTCTTGGTCTAATGCAGCGGCTGGCAGCCTTGATACCCCTGCAGCCAGACTTAAATGTCTTTCAACCTGACTGGGATCATGGGACCTGGAAGGGAACTCAGAGATCATCCAGAAATAGTCATTGAATCCAAGAATTGGAACGTACATTGGCAGCCCTGAGATCCAATTGGTACCCACCCCTCTTACGACACATATGAAAAAAATACTTATGGCATCAGGGATCTAGATGGGGCCTTGGAGGTCATGCAGTTCACCCCCCTCCTTCTAAAGAAGGAAACTGAGGTCCATAGAGAGAAAGGGAAGTGAGACCCAAGGTCACACCAGCAGCAAGTGAGAGAGACAAGATCTGAACCCAGGCTCTCCGATTCTGGAGTCAAGAGCTCCATCCACTGATACTCACAAGACTCCCAGCCTCAGGGTGTACATACTTAGCACTCCTTCCCACATGGACACTGAAAGGAAGAGGGTCTGGGATCCTGGCATTTCTGCTGTAAAGTCCCCAACGCTGGTCTATGCCTTCAAGGAGGCCCCATGCTTACTTATTTCCAACAAGTACCATATCTCATCTTCCCTTCTCACAACAAAAACCTCTCAGCCCCACTCCCTCACTATAGGAAAACAGGAGAGACTACTTGTCCAAGGAGGCTTATATTTGGGTGGGAGGGTGGGTGATAGATATACAAAAAAAAAAAGCATCAGTGAAACTTTTTTTTTCCAAAAATATGCAGAAGAAACCCAAGAAATACAGCAGGGGATGCAAATACAGATTTTGTTACAACTTTGTGTGTTTATATACATAACATATTAGGGCAGCTGCAGAGAGTGCCAAATGTGGAGTCAAGAAGACCTGAGTTCAAATCTGGCCTCAGACACTTATTAGCTGTGTGACCCTAGGTGAGTCCCTTTACCCTGTTTGCCTCAGTTTCCTCATCTGTAAAATGATCTGGAGAAGGAAATGGCAAACCACTCTAGTATCTCTGCCAAGAAAACCCTAAATGGGGTCATGAAGAGTCACACACGACTGAAATGACTGAGCTGTCTGACCCTACCCTTTATTTGCCTCAGTTTCCCCATCTATAAAGTGGGGATAATAAGACCCCCTACCTCCAAGAGGATCAAATGGGATCATAATTGTAAAGCACTTAGCACAGTGCCTGGCACATAGTAGGTACTTTGCAAATGTTAGCTATTACTATGACATACATTTACAGGGTGTCCTAAAAGTCTTAGTGCACTTTTAAACTATTAGAGCTTCTATATCTCCATACAGATAATGCACATTATGCTTTTTTAAAAACAAAGCAAGAGAAATCCATGGTTTCTTTCATCTGCCTTTCTTGTTCTTTGTATATGGAAACATTTGTGTTTGTTGGTGATTAAGTTCACAACAAAAAAACCCTTGAACTTAAAAAATAAATACAGTGGGTGCTAGGGGTGCAGTCCCCTTCCTCCTGCAATCCTGTTGGAATAATGGAGGAAAATCAATCTTGTTAGCAACAAGCTGGCCGCCTGGGCCTGGTCACCAGGAGAGATCAGAGGTGGGGAGAGAAGGGAAAGGACAAACAGGTGTGACCTAACCAAGGGTTAAGGGAAGGACCTTCAGGAAGGAGAAAGTACAGAAGATGAGACTTGTCCTCAGCTTGCCTGGGCACCTGGGGGGCTGCCTGGCTGTGAGTGAGCTGGGAGTCAGGAATGGAAGCCAGAAAGCTCCCCCCTTCCCTCCATTCCCCCAGCTTGGGGCAAGCACGCCAATGCAGGACATGTGGGAGCGCTCCTCTGCCAGGAGAGCTCTTGTACCCAGGATGGCAAAGGACCCTGGGACTTCCTAGCCTTTTGGGGACCAATGGTCACTCATTCAAGAACATCCTTTTTTTTTTGGCTAAGCGATGGGGTTAAGCCCAGGGTCACAGAGCTAGTAAGTGTTATGTGTCTGAGGCCGGATTTGAACTCAGGTCCTCCTGACTCCAGGGCTGGTGCTGTAATCCACTGCACCATCTAGCTGACCCATTTGCTTTTCCTTTTAATATAGTTTTCTTCTTAGGATGGTGAGCTGTCAGATGGGGAGTCAGTCTCGATATTCTGTGGGCACCAGGAAAACATACATTGTCCCAGGTTTTGTGGGTGAGGACTGAAAGCAGAAAAGTGAAGGAAATCCTCAGGGGGGCCACCTGTGCCCTTTGGGTCAGGAGATCCTCTGACATGAGGGTCACAAGGTACTTAAGTTGACAAATCCTTTCTCTAAAATAACTTGGTCACCTTTGGGAAACCCCTCTATTGTTTGTACAGCTGCTGCTTCAGTCTTCCCTTTCTCTAGACAAATGATTACCAATTTAAAGCTTGAAGGAGCCCTGGAGACATCTAGCCCAACCCTCTTGTTTTACAGTGAGGGAAACTGAAGTCCAGGAAGGCCAAAAGATTATAGACTTAGAGCTGGAAGGGATCGCAGTGAAAACTTCTCATTTTACAAATAAGGAAACTGAGGCCTGAGGAAGTGATTTGCCCCAGTAAATCGCGGCACCAAGATTAGGACCCAAGTCCTCAGTCTCTTTCCTTTGCCTTCTCATCTTCAAGGCCACCCATGCTACCCTTCCTCTGTTTCTCATCACTTCCAGATGACCCCAGATCTCAGCAAGCATTACCCAACAGTAACCACTGGCCTTGGTACTGACCTGGAGCCTGGCCACTGCTCTTTTCTAGGTGATTCCTACTTTTTCTTTCACTCCAGTGCCTGATGGAACGGTAGTAAATGGAATTCCTTCGGAGAGGGATGTGACATCGTGGTGATTCTCTTCCTCCAGTCAAAGGGTCAACATTGTCTGACTCCTCTCCTTCATCAGAGGAAGGATGGGTCCTCTCATCACCAACCTTCCAAAGACCACCAGCAGTGGTCTTCCTCTGGCATTGTCCTAACTCGTCTGCCTCCTTAGTCTCCATGTTGTTAGAGATCAGCAGCAGAACAGCTACAGGTCAGTCACCTCGAACTCCAGCAGATTGGGCTCCCTGAGAACAGGAGAGAGAATAATATTTACATATACATTACCATTCCACCCACTGTCACTCACATCCTTCCTGGGCAAAATGAGGAGCAGTCTGTATATCCTGGCAGTCATTTCAGGTCAAGAAAAAAGATCAATTTAGTCCCAGAGAGTTGGGTGGCTTCTGATAATATTTGATAACTCAAACCTATGTACTATAGCCTAATCATGCCCTGTTCTAGAAGGCATAAGGCACAAGTAACTTTCAAATACAAAATGTTTTCTGAACACTAGAATAGAACAATGACAGCTGAAATACCGTGGATGACTCAGACACCAAAGATGGGAAAAAAATTTTAGGGCCTGGGGGCTGTCTCCCATGGTGGCTACCAGAAAAATGGCTCCTAGCTTGAGGTTCTCTGGCTAGCCCCTACTCAGAACCAGAGAACATTAAACCCTCCTGAGGGCTGCATTTAAAAAAAAATAGCCATCCCAAGGGCCTTTAGAAGAAGATTAAGTCTGTTCTTTTAACTGCTCGTGTCTGCTGCTGAATTGAAGTCCTGGGTTCCAGACAGCTATCTGACTTAGTGTTCAAAGAAATTCTTGTAGCTTTTGCTTAGCCCCTAATGGGAATCATATGTTCCTAAGATCTATTTCAGAGACTTTGTCTCCATAAAACAAACCATAACCCTAGAGGAGCTATGTGATATCTAGGCTGGGGTGTGCTGGAGGCAGCTCAAAATGGCACTCAAGGTGGTGCTGAGGTCAAGCTCTTTGGGCTATACTCTATCTGCATTAAGATAAGTTTCCATGTATTATAACATCAGTCAAGGATGCAAGAGCAGAATCAGTCCATTCATCCATTGATCTTTCAATGAGCAGATGGGAGTTGTCAACCATCTAGTTCAACCACATTATAATAGGTTGTAATATAACCTCCAAAAATTATACATAAACGTAACCTAGCATTAGACTATGATAAAGATTCCTTTGGTGTACAGGATGGACCAGATGGATGCTTGCCAGAGTTTAGCGGGAATCTTGGAGGTCACTCAGGATAACCCCCTCATTGGGGGAACACAGAAACATGCCTGACCTATGTTAGAGTGGGAACTCCTTTCGTGCATTGTGGGTTGGGTATGATGGCTGCTGAGGCACCTTCTGACTCCAAATTCTATGATTCTGAGGTGTCTCAAGGGTCTGCGATGTGCCAGCCCCTAGGCTAAGTGCTGAGGATACAGACAAAAACAAAAGTCTCTCCCCTCAGGAGGAAAGACCAAGCCCACATATAAACATGGGATGGGGGAGGAGGCACCAGTTGGTCTCAGGGATCAGGAAAGGCATTAAATGTGGCACACAGCTGAGCACTGGAGGAAGCTGGCAATTTTGAGCATTGGTGGTGAGAAGGGTGTGCATTCCAGGCTCAGAGAACCACTGGAGATGGCATGTTGGGTGTGAGGACCAGCTGGAAGGCCAGTATGGCTGGAATGCAGAATGCAAGAAGGTCTGGGCAGCTGGGCTGGAGCCAGGTTGTGAAGGTCTTTAAATGCTCAACAGAAGAGTGCGCGTTCGACTTTGGAGGGAATAGGGACCTCAGACACTTACTAGCTGTGTGACCCTGGGCAAGTCACTTCCTCCTGTTTGCCTCAGTTTCCTCATCTGTAAAATGAGCTCAGAAGGAAATGGCAAACCACCCAATATCTTTACCAAGATAACCCCAAATGGGTTCACAGAGAGTCAGACATGACTGAATAGTGAATGAAAAATATATAGGTCACCACTTTACCAATATGGCTCTCCATTTAGAGTGATGGCTTTGTATGTATAGATCATGGATTTCTAGTGGCTCATGAATGTTCTTCAAGAGTGTGTGTTGATAAAAGAGAACAGAACCAGGTAAGCATTGGGAGATCTGGGCTTCTGGCTCTGCTCCATCATTGGCTCATGGTGGGAACTTGGAATTCTGCTAACTTCTTTATGTCTATTGTCCCATCTGCAAAAGGAAGCTGGTCTCTGTCTGATAGCCCAAGGCCAAGTTTCAAAGGGGGCCAAGACATTTTCTGGTCTCTTCTCTCCTTCCTTGCTGGGTTCCCTTCCCACCTCTTGGCATTGCCTCTTTATACACCAACTGCTCCATCTCCTCAGGGTGCCCCTTTCCTTTATTTAAGTGCCCCTCCCCCTTGCGTATGGTTCAAGGTGATCTTTCCTTTCTACTTCCCCACCCTCTCAAATCCTTCCTTCCCTTAAAGTAGTTACTCTGAGCAAATTATTAAGAAGAAAACAAGGAGACAAGTGGCCTGGGTGGGAAAGATGCTGGGTATGGAGCCAGAGCCACCTCTGCTGTTCCAGAGACTGAGGAGAAAGAAAAGTCCCCTGCCCTCAAGGAGCTTACATTCTACTAGGTAGAAAGACACAGATAAATAAAACCAAAATATGAACAAAGTGATTTCAGGTGCACACATAATTGGAGCAGGGGATGGGGTGATCAGGAAGGACCCTCCAAGAGGTAGCCCAGGAACTGAGCTCTTCAGGAGGGGGCAGGGCTCTAAGAAGTGGAGATAAGGAAGGAGACCATTGCAAGCATGGAGGACACAGCCTTTGCAAAAGCTGGGAGATGGGAAATGATGGGAGAAATCTTTGATCTGATTCTTGGGCAAGGATATGGACAATCCACAGCCTCCTCAGGCCTCATTTTCTACATCTGTGAATTGGGGAGGTTGGACGCTATGGCCTCTGAGGTCCCTTTTGGCTCTAGACACATATGTGAATCCTACATAAGCCATAGCACCAGCAAGAAAGCCAACTGGGCCACACATTGAGCATGAAACAAAGCTGTGATGGTAAGACTCATGGATGCTTACACGATGATTAATCCACAGTATCTCGTAGCCACCCTAAGATGGAAGCACTATAGATTATTCCCATTTTACAGATGAAGAAACTGAGGCTCATCCAGCTGAAATGGATGTTTTGCCCACGGTCCCACAGACAGGAGGGTTCTGAGGCTGGTCTGCCCGGAGCACTGGGCACTGAGTTTCCCTGGCCTGACCCATGCAGAAGCCACCTGGGTATGACAATCAATGCCTAGTCCCACCCTGCCTTGCACCAACCAGCAGCCACCCCCTGAGTCCGTGGGTGAACCCAGTCCCTGACTCACTGCCTGGAGAATTGGGGCTGGCCACGCTTAATTGAATGTTTGGCAGTAGGGTGGAGCCGCCCAGCGTGGTCATGAGGGAATGGATGGGCATGACAGGTTGGAAAAATGCGCTTAATCATCCATGGCATCAAATGGCCTTATTTAGGACAGAAGAGAGGCCAGGAGAGGCAGGTCAGAAGCAGCCCTAATGGTCAGAGGAATGCAAGGGAGGATACAGCAGGCTTTCTTAAAGGGGATGTGGAGTCGGGTGGGGGTGGGGTAAAGTGGGCAGGGTCCCTGGGAGGGCAGGGGGAGGGCTCAGGCTTTAGACAGCATAGAGTCTTGGGATCACATTTAACAAATGAGGAAAGTGAGGCCAAGGGACAAGAAGGTGATTGTTGGAGGTTACTCAGTAAGTGTCAGGGGCAGCATTTGAAACTAGGACTTCAGATATCATAGCCAACAGAAAATTGATTCCGAATCACTCAAACAATGTTCTTGAGATCCAAACAAAACAAAAAAGAAGCTCATTCAGGCCGGGGCATTCATTGCCTCCTTCCCTCATTGGGGGGGGGGGCGGGGCATCTCCTGAGCTTCCTTTGGTCCAGAGGAAAAAGCCCCTGATTCTCCAAGAGAAGATTGTGAAGGCTCTCACTAGCTCAGCTCCAGAACCCAACATGTCTCCCATCTGCTCCAGTACTCTGGTGAGCCCACCCCCTCTGCACCTCCTCCCACCTGGAGCCTCACTACACCCCGGCTTGGAGGATTTCCACAGTCCACCACTCACCTCTTCCCTCCAATCCTCTGTTTCTAGGTCACCTTCATTTCCAAAAGTTCCCCCTCTCCTCTCTAGCCCAAGCTGAGAATCTTAAGGTGGGGGTGGGGAGGGAGTTATTTAGCAAAGTTAGTATATCAATTGCCTCTGATAGGATATGCTGTGATCCACACCCATAGTCCCCTACCCTCTGCCCAGAAGGGAGGAAGGGAAATTTTCCTATCTCTCCTCCAGCTTGGCCTAACCTGTTCATCACATTCTAATGCCATATGGTGGTCAGAAGTGATACAAAGACACTCTTAAGAAGAACTTTGGAATCAATTGCCTGATGGGCAGTGCTGACACAGTACTGCCCAGAATGGCGTGCCCTCATCAGAGAAGGTGCTGTGCTCTATGAGCAAAGCAGAATTGAAATGGCTCAAAGGAAATGTCTGCTTGGCAGATTTAGAGAATCCAGCCCAGATATTCACACGGACTGTTTGTGCCCAACCTGTGGCAGAGCCTTCTGAGCTTGGATTGGTCTGCTTAGCCAGTCACACACAATGTAACTTGACTCTAACATGGTGATGGCATTTTGGTCCTCTTCCAGAACCAAGGACAGCAGCTAACCAGCCAATGCCATGTGAATACATTCAGTTGTTACTCAGTTGTTTTTTATTTTTTTCTGTTGTGTTTGACTCTTTGTGACATCATTTGGTGTTTTCTTGGCAAAGATACTGGGGTGGTTTGCCATTTCTTTCTCCACATCATTTTACAGATGGGGAAACTGAGGCAGACATAGTGAAATGACTTGCCCAGGGTCTGAAGCTGGGTTTGAACTCAGAAAGAGGACTCTTCCTGACTCCCTCCCAGCTCCAGATCAAAGACCCAGTGTTGTGTGCTAAACCTTAGCTTGATATTGGAGAACCCTCTGAAATGTGGCTGGATCAGGTACGGGGAGAATGATGCCAGGAAAACAATCCTGGGAAACAAGGTGACTCCCAGAATCCCCAGAACTGGGCTGATGTGAAGCTGACAATCAAAAAGGCAATCAACCAGAAAGAATTGATTAAGCACCTACTGTGTTACAAGGCAGAAAGACAGGGAAAACACGGTAATTTGGTGGGGGAACCAAAAGCTGGAGGGGGAGGGCAGTTCTGTGGAGGGGGTGCTTTGGAACTGAGGAAGATCAGGGTTCTCAGAGGCAGAGGGAGGAGAGAACACAATCCCGCCCTGGGAGACAGCCTACTAATTTTTTATGGGAATCTGGGAACATCCTGGCCATCCTGCCTTTGTGCTTTAAAGGAGACATCCTCCTGGAATGGATTAGCTCCGTGTCAACTGTAAATGAGGGCAGTGAAGGAGAGCCCAGCAGCCCTGGGTCCTGACAGCTTTGTCCCTTTCAAAGGAAGGAGGAAACTTTCTGGCTTCCATTTTGAAGAACTTGCCTAGGAGCCCTCTGGGAGTCCCAGAAGATATTGTGGGTCTACTTCTCACCATCCTGGTTTTCCTCACCCTGGCTCTTGTCCACGTCTAGTAGTAGAATGTCAAAACTGAGCAGCCCCTCAGAGGCCTCCTCTTCTGACCTGTCCCTGCCCTGGATCCCCTTACAATAGTCCCTCAACTAGTCATTATCCAGCCTCTGCTTGGCTACCCTGAGTGACAGGGAGCTCACTACCTACTCAGGCAGCCCACTCCACCAGAGGACAGCTCTAATCTTTGGGAAAGCTTTCCCCTGTGTCAGTCAACAAAATCCTGCTTCTCCATGACTTTGGCTGCCTTCTGGAGCCACGCAGAACCAGTACAACTGTGGTTCTTACTGACAGTCCTTCAGATATTTCAAATATTTTAAGACAGCTGCAAGCTGTTACCTGGACTTGACATGCTTCCTCCTTCTGCCACTGTGCATTTTTGGCAGAGTTCCTTGGGTGCCTGGAAGCTTCTCCCTCCTGCTCTCTGCCTTTCATAAGGGCTCTCTTCCCCACATTAGAGATAGAGACCATTAGGCATAGGGACTCCCAGCTGAGGAAACTCCCTCTGTCAATGCAGGTTCGCATCCTCTCTGCAACTGACAGTCTTAGGGAGCAGTCTAGGACAGCAGAAAAATTTAGTGACTTGCTCAGGACTACACAATCAGTCTGTGTCAGAGAAAGAACTTGAATCCTTCAAAGCCACCTGTCTACCCATTACACGTTCTGCCTCAATCTCTCACTTGTGTGAATGTGTGCAAGTATACATATATCACTATCTATATATGGAGGAGAGAGAGAGAGAGGAGAGAAAGAGGAGAGAAGGAAAGAGAAAAGAAAGAGGAGAGAGAAGGGAAAAAGAGAAAGAGAGGGAGGGAAGAAGGAGAGAGAGAGAAGAGAAAGAGAAGGAGAGAGAGAGGGGAGGAGAGAGACAGAAGGGGAGAATGAGAGATGGAGAGAAAGGAAAGAGAGAGGAGAATGAGAGGCAAAGAGAGAGAGAGAGAGAGAGACAGAGACAGAGACAGAGAGAGAGAGACAGAGAGAGAGAAGAGAGAGAAAGAGAGAGAGGAGAGAGAGAGAGAGAGAGAGAGAGAGAGAGAGAGAGAGAGAGGAGAGAGAGAGAGAAGAGAGAGAGACAGAGAGAGAGAGACAGAGAGAGAGACAGGAGAGAGAGAGAGAGAGAGAGAGAGAGAAGAGAGAGAGAGAGAGAGAAGAGACAGAGAGAGAGATTTGGACTGAGCCTCTAGGTAAGGAATTCCTAGGGTGCAAAGCCCTTATATTGAGTGAAATCAGCTTCTTGTCTATGATGTAATCACAAGGTCGTAGGTCTAGAGCTGGAAAGAGTGTCAGAGATCATCTGAGGGTCCAAACCCTTCATTTTACAGATTAGGAAACTGAGGTTCATAGAAATTAAATGGCTTACCCAATATTTTCAGGGGTGACTCAGTTGCCAGGCTCCTGGTCATTGAGCATTGCCTGGGGTTGTGCAGTAGGAGTCAGACCCAGGTGTTCCTGACTCCAGCACCTGCTGTCCAGCCACAACACCAGGCTGCCTTTATTTCTACATTATGTTTTAAATTCTAGGAGAGACCTTCTCCTCTCCATTTTCGACCTAGCTTGGAACCCTGGTTCTGTCACTCGCTACCTATGTGACCTTGTACATGTCTCTTCCCTTCTCCGTGTCTCATTTTTTCCCTTCTGTGACACAGGAGGCTTGGATGAGGTGATTTTAGAGCTCATGCCCAGCTTTGGACCCTCTGGTCTCAGGTTCCCTACGTCATCCCCAGCACTCCCCTTTCAATTTGAATGAAAAGTCTCAGCAAACTTTGATCCTGTGGAGGGATGATCCCTCGATTCATCAGGTTTGAGAAACTATAAATGATCCGAGAAAACTCCTGGCTTTCAGGTCCCCAGGGTAGACTCCTGTTTGCTTCCAAAGTTCCATAAATGCTCATGGACAGGTCATTGTCCCATCCCCAACACTGCTGACTCAATCTTGAGAAATTTCCCATCATCCCCGAAGACTTCTTAGTCTTCCCCAAACCCTGGTGCACACGCCTCATCTCTGCTCCCCCAGCGGCTCCTTCACCTGGGTTTCCTTAGGAAATAGTTGGTTTTTCCCAGGTTAACAACTCTCACTAGCCTGCTCAGCATGTAAATTATTTTGAAACACAAAAGAAAAAGAAAAAGTCAGCCAGAATGCAAGGAATTTGGAGTCAGAAGACCTGGATTCGAATCTTGGCCATACCAATGGCTACTTTGTAATGTTGAACAAAGAGCTGGACCCTTCTGAGCCTCAGTTTTCCTGCTTGCAAAGCAAAAGGCTGAACCTGATGGTCTCTAACGTTCTTTCCATTTCTAAAATTCCATGATCTGGATTCTAATCCTCAACCAGTCGCTGACCATCTGCGTGACCTTGGGACAATTTACTTAACCTCTCTGGGCTTTGGTATCCTTCTCTGCAAAATAAGGGGGTTGGACTCTAAGGCTAAGGCAGCTTCAGACATCCAATGGGGAGGAGGAGGAGGAGAGGGAGCATTTATTAAGCACCTACTACATACCACATACTGTGCTGAGCACTTTACAAATTCTGTCTCATTTGATCCGGTCTATTCGTAAGAAGTCAAAGGCAAAAAGAATTCAAGGCCAGCAGTGAGGATGTCAACCTGACTGTCTAGATGTGGCACCTTCTCCTTTGGGCTCCAAGGCATTAACCTAAACCCGCTGAGATGTCACAGCTGCCTGCAAAGCTGCCTCTCCCCCTCTCCAAAATCACTTAGAGAAAACTCAGATTAGAGGCAATAGAGGAATAGTCCCAGACGGCAAAATGAGCGACTGCCGTGGAAATCCCCATAGGAACTCTCTTGTGGGGAAAGCTGTTTATCCCTAAGAATAATATTGCACATTGCAGCTGCTTGGTGGGGTGGGGACTTGGGTATCTCTGCAGAAGAAGCAAACCAGTCAACAGTAACTAAAAACAACAGACCTTTTACTGTAGGTGTATCTCAAATGGAAAGGGAGGGGGAAAATCAGGAGGTGGGGGCCAAGGATACTGAGAGATCACTGCCTCCCAAAAGGCAAAGGTACAATTAGGTTTCTAAACGTCATGTGCTTTGCCCCATGTATGTGTAGCAGGGGGCATGGGGTATGCTCAGATTTGCCCATCCTGGCAGGTTCTTCCGAGTATGCTCGTATATTCTCCACCTGCTTCCAAATGACCACATGGCCCACTTCTGGCCTTTTTTAGGAGGCTGCACTGTCTCCTCATTGACAGCTGAGCCAGAACTCGGTCAATATACTAAAGAGGTGACTTGCTTGTCCACCTCCTCTTTTTTGTCCCTGGATGTGAAGCATGAGAAACACTCAGAGCTGGTCCTGAGAGTCAAGTAGGGAGGTGACAGTCGCCCTGTCTCCCACTCAGCTGCCACATGGTTGTGAGCACATGGCTTCCTTGGCCTTTTTTGCATCTGTTTTTTTCCTGATCTTAGGCAAGCAAGTATCCCATGGTGCACATGTGTAAGGGGGGTGGTGATTTTGTGTGTCCTGCTAGATACAAATGTCCTGGGAGCTGTGCCTGATTCCTTATGGCAGAGAGTACTGGAAATACTTTCCCCCAGGGAACTATGTAAGGATTCTATGAAGAAAGAGAATTTATGGGTTCTGAAGCACCAGGCGTTGTGAGTTACTCTTTGTTATATGTGTATTCTACACATACATGTGCCTTGCTACCATTTTACTTCAAGTTTGAGCCTTCTTCCCATGGATGCTGTATATAATTATGAAGAATAGCCATAGCCTTGGGGGCAGGTAGATGATCTTTTGTACCAGCTATTTTTATTATATCATTTTAGTAAATGCTTTCACTAAAAACTACTTAGGTCTACAGGCTGATTATTAATGGAAGCACACTAGTGGGGGCTCAAGAGCTAGACAGTTAGAAATACTGCCCCCATAGAATCCCAAGAGTAGGAGTCAATAAACCTTCTGGGGTGCAAGTTGGGAGAGTAGGCTTACACAGAGGGTCATAGCTCTAGAGTGGGAAGGCACCTTTAAAATCACCTAGTCCAAAAATAGAGACCCAGAGCATAATTAGCTTAGACTGCAGTGGGAGTCAGGGGGCTGAGGTGGAAGGAGAGCTCAGTTTGGAGCCAAAGGACATAAGAATGTGGGTCAACACATTCCCTCATTTTGAATCCCAGCTTTGCCTCTTCCTGTGTATCACTGGTCAAGTAATTTCACCTCTCTGGGCCTCAGTTGTCTTGTCTGTAGAATGGAGGAGTTAGTGGGAGTTGTTCTTTCCAGCTCAACCAATCAATCAATCAATCAATAATGAATTGCCTACTATGTGCTAGGCACAAGCATAGGCTCTGGGCATACAAATGCAAAAAGACAACAGACTGAGCCCCGAGGAACTTTAGTCCAAGCTCCCACAGGATCTGAGGTTCTTCTGGGCTACCACCAAAACATAACCAAAGTCTGCAACGGGAGGTTTTATGACAGGGAAGAGTGCAGGAATTCCCGAGTCCCAGACCTCTGCCATTCCAGGCTGGTCTAGCTTTAGGCAAATGCTATTAGAAAGCCTCCAAGTGGTATTTTAATTAGATGCCTGGAAGCCCAATCTTCACAATTCTGTGTCAGGAAGTAAGAGGAGGTTGGCCCTGGGGACATTTTTTCCTCCCCTGCTTTGTTTTCTCTGGAGCTGTATACTCTTATTGCAGCTCCCAGCTTTCATTCTTTTCCATCTAATGCCCTGGGGAGTCACCAAATGACCAGGGCCAGTGCTCGCTGGCTCGCTGGTGCCCAGGCACCATTAATAAGATCCTCATGGTCTGTGGGTTGAACTTGACAGAGTTGTTAAAGTCAACAAAGCTTAATTTGCCCACCCCTAGTAGGGTCATAGGGTCTTAGAGACTGAGCTAGAAGGGACTTAAGAGGTCATCTAGTGGAGCGGTCTTGTTTTACAGATGAACGAACTTAAGTCCAGAGACTGACTTACCCAAGGTCACACAGTTAGTAAGCAGTCAGAGGTGTAGGATTTGAACCCAGGTCCTCTGACTCCAGAACAAGTATGTTCTTTCTTCTATACTACACTGCCTTAATTCAACAGGTAGTAAGGCATACTTCACCCCACCGTTCCCTTGCATGTACACATAATTGGCACTAAATATTCATTTATTTGTATTTAATCTCTTTTTATCTGTACCATCCCCTCTGCTCCCATTAGAATGTAAGAGCTTTGAAAAGGGGAAAGAACCTGTTTGTACAAAACTATTTATAGCAGCTCTTTTTTGCGGTGGCCAAGAATTAGAAATTGATGGGATGCTCATCAATTGGGGAATGGCTGAACAAGTTGGGTGTAAGAATGTGATGGAATACTATTGTGCTGTAAGGAATGACAAGGTGGAAGTAGTTTCAGAAAAATCTGAAAAGACTCATATGAATTGATGCAAAGTGAAGTGAGAGGAACCGGGAGAATATTGTACATAGTAGCAGCAATGTTACAGTTACAATCGGCTGTGAAATACTTGGCTATTCTGGTGGAGACAATAATCCAGGACAATGCCAAAGGACTCATGATAAAAAATGCTCTGCATTTCTGGAGAGAGAACAGATGAACTCTGAATGCAGATTGAAGCAGTCTTTTGTTTACTTCAATTTTCTTGGTTTTGTGTGTATGTTTTCTTTTGCAACATGACTAATATGGAAATACTTTTTGCATGACTTCACATGTATGATTGATATATTTCTTGACTTCTCAAGGGATGGGGGAGGGGCAGCAGGAGGGATAGAATTGAGAGAATTGTTTTTAAATGAGTGTTAAAATTTCTTTACATGTAACTGGGAAGTGCTTAACAAACTAAATAAAATATATTTTTTTAAAAGAATGCAAGCTCTTTGCAAGTGGGGATTGCATTTGTGTCCCCAAGAGCTAGCACAGTGCCTGAAACATGCTTAATAAATACTTGTGGATTAGTTGATTAGCACAGGGGGAAAGATTCCTTGGTGGTTTCTATAAAGATTATGAACCCACCTACCAACGAAAAACAAATTTGGGCCACTTGAAAACCCTGTCAATCAGCACTGTCCCATCCAGCCTGGCAGAATCTAGGCCTTGTCTCCTGAGGCTCTCCAATCAGGTGCAGTCAAGAAGCAAAACCTTCATGGGCAGATGTCTTGGGAAGCCCTCCTCCAGATGTACTGGGGGCAGAAGGTGAGGAGTCCATCTGCTTCAGAGTGGAATTCAGTTTCCTGCCCAGAGTTCTATTCCTTTTCCAAGGAGACATAAGCCTACCTTTCTTTTCCTTTATACTCTTTTTGTCAACAGCATCTAAGCCAATGGAAAAAGTCTCTTTCTGAGCCTTGGCCCCTGCCTGGCTGGGAGGTCTTCCACCTCTGGGAAGGGCCTCCACCCTTGTGCAAGTCTCCTTCTGGGCTGTCCAAAGTCTGTCTTTGTCCAAATGGGAAGTAGCCACAGGGAAGGTGGCCAGCATCTGTACCCAACTGCACAGTCAACGGCAGGACGTTGGCATCTCATGTATAACTCAGGACTAGCTTTCCCCTGGACAAACGTGGGTATGTGTGAGAGGGAAAATCAAGCAAAAATGACCACAAAGTCTGGGGTTGTAATTTGACAGTCTGGTGAAGCATACAGATACCTTCTCAGAATCATGGTGTTGGGTTGGGGTTGTTTAAATACTTGAAGGAAATGCTGAATTTAAATTCTAGGAAATAAAGATGGATTTTTTTTCCCATCTGAATTCAGGGGGCCCAGGTTAAGAACCCCTGTCTGAGAGTGTTGACTGAGTTAGGGAGTGGTTAAGTGACTGGACAGGTTCACACAGCTGGGCAGAGCCAGAACCTAGGACTTCCGGCTGCTCTTCTGGATCCCATTTGTAACCAAATTGCCCAATATGGCATGGAAGGGCCAGACCCAAAGGTTGGCCAGCACAAAGAGCGCCGTGGCCTGCCCCATGACTGCCTCTGAAGCTCTCCTGTTGGAAAGGAATATTCCATTCTGAGATCGATTTCAGGTTCCAAACAATCCCACAAGAGAAGAAACTGGTTTGACAGGATCCCCAAGGTTATTCCTCTCAGAGGCCTCTCTTCATGGAGCGGGGCTGGGAGATGCCACCAGAAGGGGAGACAGCTGGGGGAATGCCAACATTTTTCATTAACTCTCTGACGAATGGAACCTCAGAGTGTGAAGGGACCTCGAAGATGACTGAGTCCACACCCCATTTTACAGATGAGGAAACTGAGGCACAGAGAGGGTGAATGGTTTGCCCAGGGTCACACACCTAGGAAGTATCAGAGGTAGGATTTGAACTCAGGTCTTCCTGATTCCAAATTGAGCCATTTACACACTACATTACACTACAACACTCTCCTAAAGATAGAATTTGAACCCAGGCCTCAGACTCCGATGTTCTTTCCACTATACCCAACTGCTTTAAATTACATTTCACCAGCACTTATTAAATACTTACTAATGTACAAAGCACCAGGTTTATCCTCTGCTGCTTCTCTCTGTTCCTAGTTATCCTTACCTCTCTACAAAATGTTATGGACAAATCTATGTCTGAAACTGGTGTTGACCTTGGCTTGGAGAGCAGGAAATGTCTGCTCACAAACCTGTGTTTCAGGCTCCATTTCTGCCTTCCTTGCGTCAAGAGATTTGCCCCAGTTACATTTCTGTACGATGTTATCGTGATCAGTGTCTGTGCCCCATTTATCAGCATTCAGTGACTTGCTTGGATAGGTTTGGGGGGAGTTTTTCCATGATTTTTCTCATTTTTATTCTTTTTTCCAGCTCCACACTCATTTGGATCTTTGTTCTCATGAGAGAAATCAGAACGATTTTAGGAGAATCATCGGGGTCGATCAGGAAAATATGGAATCACACAGATTCTCCAATCACAGAAACCTAAGAGGCCCCCTCATCTCACTGCCAACACGATAGGTGACTCCCCTTTACATCATCCCCAATAAATGGTCATCCAGTTTCTATCGACAATGCCAGTGAGGGAGAACTAAGTACTTCTTTTCTTAAAAATTTTATTTCAATGAAATATTTCCCATTTACATGTAAAAAATTCTAACATTCATTTAAAAAATTTTTGACTTACAAATTCTCTCCTCTCTCTTGCCTCTCCCCTACCCCATGAGAAGATAAGAAATATGACATTGATTATACCTATGTAGTCATAGCACACTAGAATTCCACCACAACTTGTTCAGCCAGTCCCCAACTGATGGGCATCCCCTCACTTTTCAATACTTTGTCACCACGAAAAGAGCTGACATAATTTTTTTATGTTTAGGTCTTTTTCATTTTTCTGTGATCTCTTTGAGATACAGACCTGGTATTCCTAGGTCAAAGGGTATGCACAGTTGAAGAGCTCTTTGGGTGTGGTTCTGAATTGCTCTCCAGAATACTTGGATCAGTTCACAACTCTACCAACAGTATATTAGTGTCCCAATTTTTCCACATCTCCTCCAACAGTTGTCATTTTCCTTTTCTGTTATGTTAGTCATTGTGATAGGCGTGAAGGTGGTACCTCAGAGTTGTTTTAATTTGCATTTCTCTAATGCTCTAAGAGTTTTCATGTGACTATTGATAGGTATGATTTTATCTTCTGAAAACTACCTGTTCATATCCTTTGACAATTTATCAATTGGGGAATGGCTCATATTTTCATAAATTTCATTCAACTTCCTATACGTTTGAGAAGTGATGCATTCATGAGAAAAACTTGCTGTAAATTTCCCCCTCAGTTTCCTGTTTTCCTTCTAATTTTGGCTGCCTTAGTTTTGTTTGTGCAAAACTTTTCATTTCGTGTGATCAGAATTACCCATCTTACTTCCTGTGAGCCTCTATTTCTTGTTTGGAAACCAAGTACCTCTTGAGGAGGCCCATTCCATTTTTTTACAGTTCTGCCAAAAACAAAACAAAACAAAAACACCACAGAATCTGGAATCATATGGCCTGAGCTTGGTCCTGCTCCATGTCACCGGGGACTAGACATGACCTCTTTGGGCTGACCCCTACTGATCCTTTTCATTCTAAATTGAGGATCTTCTGATCCTCTGATTGTCATCTCCCTAGTCCTAGACGAGGGGCTTCCTGGGGCCCCTGCTGTCCTGATGAGTGAGTGACCCATGCGATGGGCTGGCTGTAGACATGCTTCACTTATTCACCAGGCTTCTAACCAGTACCCTCAGTATGCTCCCCTCACCCCTTTGCAGCTCGATCCATAACCAAGTCAACCCTGCTGCAGGAAAGATTATGTCCATTTCCTCCCCTTTAGCTCCTCCTTCACCATCCCTAGAACTTTCAAATCAAAGTACCCTCTATTAGAATATGAGTGAGCTCCTTGAGGGCAAGGATTGTCTTCACTTTGGTCTCTGGTGCTTAGCCACGGGGCTTAGCTCAGTGTCTAGCACATAAGAAGCACTTAATGAATGCCTTTTCCTTCCTTCCTTCATTCTTTCAAAGTGACAGGACCTGGACATTGGGCCACACAGGTTCCTTTTCTATGGGGAGATCAGCTGATCTCACCCAGTCTTTATCACAAACAATTCTGCCATGATGCCAGAGGCAATAGCCATCCCAGGGCAGGGCTTTCCTGCCTGCTTTATCAGACACAGTTAGCTCCATCAGGGGACATGGCAAGTTTGAGGCAGAAAGCTCAAAGAAAAGATGCACCCATTGAAGCACCTGTCTGTCGTCTATCCATTCATCCATTGATTAAACAAATATTTGTCAAACGCTTGCTGTGCACAAAGCCCTGTACTAACCAGTGGGAATGATGGGAACTTCCATGGGCTGCTTGCCTGTGTGACTTTGGCCCAGTCACATAACCTCTTTTGGACCCCAGTTTCTTCATTTGCAAAATTAAAGGGTTAGGCTAGACCAGGAACCAGGAAAAGCCTCCTGAAGGTAGTGGCACGTGAGCTGAGCTTTGAAGGGAGCTCAGGGTTCTATGTCCCAGAAGTGAGAAGGGAGAACATTCCTGGCACAGGGGAGACCCTGTGCAAAATCAAGGAGGTGGGAGATTTAATATTGTTCATGGGAAATAGCAAACAGGCCAGTCTGGCTTCAGTGTTGAGTGTGTGAGGGGAAGTAATGTCCTCTAAGTGTGGAAAGGTGTATTGGAGCCAGAATGAAGGACTTTAAGTGCCAAACAAGTGTTAGTATTTTATCTCACAGGTGAAGAAAGTCACTGAAACTTCTTGAGAAGGAGAGTAATGGTCACAATTTGGGAATATCAGTTTGGTGGCAGTGTGGAGAATGGGTCAGAAAGGGGAAAGACTGGAGGAGAGTGACTTTTCTGGAAACTTCCATATGCCATGCTTGTATTCTATGTCAGTCAGTGTCTTGTGTCTCCCATGTGACAAGAGGTAAAAATCCACCAGAAGGTGAGAGCATGAGCATCCCCCCTTTCTGAAAAGGGCTCAGCAAACCGTTGCACCAGAGGTACTGGCCCTGAATACCTAGACACCCCAGACAGCCATTGTCGACCCCCACTTCTTCCTCCTACTGTAGCTAGCAGCCTGGCTCACCCAAGTCGAAGTAACCACCTGGATTTCTTGTAACAAGCCCTTAGCCTTACCTTCACCTCAAGTCTCTCCTGACTCCACCTCCCTCTCCTCTCTTGCCACATGGCCACTCTCAGAAACCTCTGATGTGGGATTCTTCTCTCCCCATTGATGACTTCTTCCATGGGTCTGCCATTTTGGGGAGGACCTGAGCCATGCCTCAGTATCGCCTTGACTCTCTTCCTCAGTGGCATTATGCCTGAACTGATACCTTCCCCTCCACTTTCTAGTGCCCATTCCTATATTATCTTCCCATTAGGATGTAAATCCCTCAGAGTCATGAACAGGGCTGCTGGCCTGCTAGCCCTGGCATTTAGCACAGTGTCTGCCACGTAGTAAGGGCTAGATCCATTTTCTATCTGTCCACCTATTTATCTATGTACCTATCCATGCTTCCTCTTGTGTGAGTTAAAACATATCAGGGTAAAGGCTGAGATTACTGTCTGATCCTCTGTCTTTACCCCATAACTGCTGGATGTGTGTGTGTGTGTGTGTATGTGTATATGTATATGTATATGTATATGTATATGTATATGTATATGTATATGTATATGTATATGTATATGTATATGTATATGTATATGTATATGTATATGTATATGTATATGTATATGTATATGTATATGTATATGTATATGTATGTGTATGTGTATGTGTATGTGTATGTGTATGTGTATGTGTATGTATGTATGTATGTATGTATACATGTATATATATGTAGGGACGAGCTATGGGGATGTTTGCTTAAAAGTCTAGGCGAACTTGGCCCCTTGTCCGTGGCCTGGCTACACACACATACACAGTTTCTAGCCTGTCCTCGCAGGATGGACTCAGGACGTCTGGAATCCACACCAGCTCCACTCAGCCATGCTATTCCTTCTTGGATAAATATAGAAATCAGCTCTAATAAAGTTCCAAACATGGTCAGTAGAGTCTGTCTATCTCAGATTGAACAAGCGAAATGACTTCACTCTGAACCCCAACTGTAAAAGTCTAAATCCGTCACCCCTGACTTCCTTCCCAAGTGGCCGGTGGCCAGGCCACGCGCTTGGTGTTGGCGCCAAACAACGCCCAAAGAAGGACGGTCCGGCAAGGCCAGAGTGTGTCCCATACTGCTGTCCTTATGTTGGGCTGTGTTAGCCTGACATTCTTTCCACAGCAATGATTAACTTGGTTATGGCTTTAAAGGACAGGGTGAACTTCCTGAAAGGAGCCCAGAACAGGCCCTTTGCCAACAGACCTTCCATGCTGTGCAGGGGAGCACTTCCATTGGGCACGCCCGAGGGGAGAAGTCGGCTCTTCTCCCCCAAGTCCTTCCTTCAGCTGAGCTTCAGATACAGGGCCTAAGATTTCTTCAATGCCCTGCTCACCCCACACCCCAAAATTACCTTCTATCTATTGTGCATATGCTTCTATTAAAGTAAACTGAGGAACAGTGATCTAAGCAGTATCAATTTATCAGTAAGGCCAGCATTTGGTTGGCTAGGTGGCACAGTGGATACAGCCAGGCCTGGAGTGAGGAAAACCTGAGTTCAAATCTGGCCTCAGACACTTAATAGCTATGTGACCCTGGGCAAGTCACTTCACCCTGTTTACCTCAGTTTCTTCATCTGTAAAATGAGCTGGAAAAGGAAATGGCAGACCACTCCGGTACCTCTGCAAAAGGGGTCACGAAGAGTCAGACAGGATGAGGGCCTTGCCAGCTCAAGGAATAATAACTAAATGAGTATTTCCCAATGCCACCAGAAGGGTGGTGAGGCTGGCTGGTCTGTGCCTCTCCTCAGTGGCATAGGAGAGAGGGAGTGGGAACGTCACGCCATCTCTCATGGAGCTGTTCTGAGGAGAGTGTGCTATAAACAGGTGAAAAGAGAAAAGATGGGAGTCAGAGGACCTGAGTTCAAATGCTGATTCTGCCATTCACCTTTGGGCCTTTAGGGAGCTCAGTTCTCCTATCTGTCAAATGAGGAGGTTGGAGTCATGGGCTTCTATGGCTCTTTCTAGATCCATGATCCTCTCCCCTCTTAAAACAAAATAAAACAACTCCCCTCAGATGTATTGGAACTTGGCTTTTGCCCCAATCTGGGGCTCCCCTCATGGTTCTCTCTTGCTATCTCTGGGTCAAAGGGCATGCCCATATCCTTGTGTGGCAGGGCGTTGAGTGCCCTCCCCATCCCCTCTCCTGACCACTCTCTTCTGGACATGTTGCAGCCAGGTGGAGAAGTGGATAGAGCGCAGGGCCGGGGGTCAGAAAGATCTGAGTTCTAGTTCAGCCTCAGACACTTGCCAGCTGTGGGACTCTGAGCTAGTCATTTAACTTGTATCTGCCTCAGTTTCTTCACTTGTAAAATGAGGACGATAATAGCACCTACTTCCTAGGGCCATTGTGAGTATCAAATGAGATATCTGTGAAGTGCTTGGCACAGTGCCCAGCACGCATTAGGCACTTAATAAGTGATTCTTCCCTTCCCTTTTGTCAATCAATGCCCTTCCTAAAATACAGCTCCCAGACCTGAACCTGAGGCTTGTGTCATGGTCCTCCCAGGAGAAAGGACAGGGCCAGGGTCTCACCCTGTGACTTCTTTGGTCCAGAAAGTCCCACCAAACCAGCCCCTTCTCTGCCCTTTGGTCTCAGTGAGTCACCAGGGCAAAGAGAGGGAGCCCAAGTGAGTCGAGGAGAGTGGAACACTGGGTGTTGCCATCTACTCATGGAGCCTGGTCCTTTGTCTTTCTTAGCGCCTTGGTTCAAACTCCTCAAAGCCCTTCAAGAGTCTTTTCCAGTATGTTTTTTACTGATCTTGGAGCTGGGGCCTTATCTACACCTACCACAATATCTCTTGGGCAGATGACCACATGTGCAGTTCCAGGTTCTTCCTTTCTTTTCTAGCTTCCTCCCTGCCACCTCCTGGTCTGGGGTAGTCTGGGTGTGAGTCACACCAACGTATGGACTCTGGGTCAAGGACGAAAGGGATGACTGAGTCATGGCGTCTTTGGAGCACAGATCTCTAGCTGAAAGAGACCTCAGAGGTCACTGAGGCCAACCTCATTCTACAGAGGGGAAACTGATGCCCAGGGAGGGGGAGAGACCTGTCCGAGTCCATCCAGTGAGGGGAATCCTGAGCTTGGGCCTGGAAGTTCCAGCTTTGCCACTGCACACCTCGTGCCTTACCAAACTGTGTGTTGGCCACCATCTTGGTTGATAGACTCAGAAGCCATCATTGGGCCTGTCCTCAAAACCCACCCCATCCTCAGACCTAGCCATTAAGAAGAACCCTACATGGAAGAATTTTGTTGTTTTTCAGTCATTTTTCAGTCATGTATGACTCCGTGATCCCATTTGGGGTTTTCTTGGCAAAGATACTGGTTTTCCATTTCCTTCTCCAGCTCATTTTGCAGGTGAGGAAACTGAAGCAAACAGGGTAAAGGGACTTGCCCAGGGTCACCCAGTTAGTAAGTATCTAAGGCCAGATTTGAACTCAGAAAAATGAGTCTTCCTGACTTCAGGCTGGTGCTCCATCCACTACTCCATCCCTACATATGGCCAATAGTGATGGGGACTGCACCTGAGATTTCACCATTCTGTGGGACTCCCTGGGAGGAAATCCGCTCTATGGAAGCAGCTTAGCACCTTCTCTGCAATTTGTAGTTGACCAGATTACTGAGATGTTGTGTGATTTGCCCAGGTTCACATAGTCAGTATATATAGAAATAAACACACATAGATATGGGTGTGTATGACTATGTAGGTGTATCTATATTGTGCGCATAAATGCTTATGTGCGTATATATACATGTATGTCCATATGTTTGTCTATCTCTTTCTCTGTCTCTCTCTGTCTCTCTGTCTGTCTGTCTCTCTCTCTCTCTCTGTCTCTGTCTCTGTCTCTTAGGTGAGACTTCCTGACCCAGCTGAGGACTCTCTATCTACTACCTCACCCATTCCACCTCAAAGCAATTTCAATGAAAATACCTAAAGACAATCTCATAAAATTAGATAAAATCATGGCAAAGTTTATATGCAAAAAGAGACCAGCAAGAAAACTGAAAGGAGAAGGAAAATGACATTGGTGGCAAGTGACTTGCCCAGCGGGTTCAAAACACATTAGAGAACCAAAGTTATGAAAGCTGGCAGTAGAGAAGGAACAGAGAAATGGATTGGTGGGGCAGAGGGGAGAATTCAGAACTAAAGCCTGACAAAGACAAGAGCTTAGTTTCTAATAAAGCCATCACAAAAATCCAGTGGAGTTGTGGAATGAGTAGGCAGAAACAATGGAATGATTTGCATGATGACCACAATTAATGGAAAGGAAAACAATATCAGTAGATTTTAGAACTGTAACCAATGCAATGACCAAGTAATTGTGACTTCAGAGGACTGACAGTCCTCTGCCATCCCACCTTCCCAAAGCCACCACCTTGGTTCAGGCCTTCAAACCTCTCACTGAGGTTATTGCAACAGTCTCCTAATTGGTTCCCCCGCCTCAAGTTTTCCCCACTCCTGTCCATCCCACACACTGCTGTCAAGGTAACATTTCTTAAGCACAGATCTGGCCATGGCATTCCCCTATGCAACCAGCTCTGCTGGTGCCCGACCCGTAGAATAAAAGAGAAGCTTCTGTGTCTAGCTTTTAAAGCCCTTCTTAACTTCCCCTTATTGAGTATTACTCCTCCCCCCAACCCCCACCCCACTCCACCCCCTCACACTCTGCAATCCAGCCTAAGCGGGTGTCTCTCTGCTCCCTTCACCTGATGCTTCATCTCCTGTCTCCATATCTCTGCAACTGACCAACCCCTCCCTAGGCATAGAAGGCTCTCCCTCCCTGATCAAGATCTTTCTGATTCCCCCAAATGCTAAGGTCCTCTCTTCCAAATTACATTGTATTTAGCTACCCTGGATACATCTTATTTATTAACTTTACACTTATACTGTATGTATACATTTAATATACATATCTGTATATATACATGTGCACATACACATGCATACACATATGCATACACACTTGCTGTCTCCTCGATTTGAACGTAAGCTCCTTTCAAGAAGAAATAACATCCACAGTGCCTAACAATGCCTGGAATAAAGTAGGTGCTGGATAAATACTTATCAATTCACCTACTTTTTAAATTAATGTTAATTCTCTTGAAAATATCCATCCATTTCTTATAGATTGTCAAATTTACTAGCATAGAACTATGTGTAGTAATGTCTGGTTATTTTCTTGATTTCTTTTGTTCTTGCTGTGAACTTTTCCTTCTCATTTCTAATCTTGATTAGTTGGGTTTTCTCCTTTCTAAAATTCAGTTTGCTACTTATCAATTTTACATTTTTAAAAATCTAACTCTTAGCTTTATTTATTACTTCCAATATTTTGTTTCTTTCAATTTTGCTCATCTTTGCATTGATCTTGATTATTTCTATTTTCCTGTTGATTTTCAATGGTAAGACTCAACAAGCCATTTCTTACTGATATTGGCATTCAGTGCTACACATTTATCTCTAAGTAGTGTTTTGGCTACAATCCATACATTTTTATTCTTGGTACTTGCCATGTAGTTATCTTTGACATAAACTATGATTGATTTTTTTTTTATAATTCCCTCTTTCACTCAAGCATCATCTAATAAATTGACTTTTAGTTTCCATGGGATAACTTCCTTTCTGGATTTTTTTTGATTATGATGCATAAATGCAGCACATGCCATTGGTTTTTTTTTGAAACATATCAACTTTGTGCTTTTGCATGTGATCAGTTTCTGCATATATTGTATAAGCACTAGAAAATGTTCTTTGCTTTCCCATTGAGTTCTTTCTATATCTCTATTAGTTTAATGCTCTGTTCAGCTCTGGTTTGAATCTGATTTTGTACATTTGTAGTACCACTCTCACTTTCTGTGAGTTAGAAGTATTATAGTAGAGGTGATAGGATCATCACTCTTAAACTGGAGGGCATTTCAGAGGCTAGCTTGTTCAAATCCTCCATTTTATCGATGAGGAAGCTGAAGTCCAAGGAAGTTAAGTGACTTGCCCACAGGTAGTAAATGTCAGAAGTGGGATTTGAACCCGGTCCTCTGACTCAAGTTAGAGTAACCTTTCTGTTTAAATCTATGTAAAGCTTCTGGAGTAAATGAATTTCCTGTAAACAAAATGTTGTTGGATTCTCCTTTTTAATTCATTTTGTCATCTCTTTCCTTTCTATTGTAAAGTTCAGTCCATTTATGTTTAGCATTACAATTTGTCAAATTTGTTTCTTTTTCATTATTTTTTTTATAAGAGGCTACAATCTTTCTTATATTTATCATTAACTCAAACTTGACAAAGCCATTCTAAACAAAATTCTGATAGCTTACATTGTAAAACAAACAAATTTCTTTAGCTGTTCCTTTTATAAAAGACAAGTTAAAATATAAGTTTCCCTTTGGGATCACCCCCCCTTTCTACAAGGTATCCTCCTACTTTTGGAATTTCTTTGAAACATTCTTTAAAAACATTTAGTGATTTAGAAACAAAAATAAAAAAGACCTTGAAAGCTCTTGTTTTTACTCAGTGACTGGCTTAATCTTTGTTTGGAAGAGTGAATTGCTTTAAATTCTCATCTTTTTGGGCTGTATTTCAAAAGTTGCTTTGACATGAATTATATATTTATTTGAATTCTTCAAAATGGATATAATTTAAAGATACATACATGTTGCTTGCCTTCAAATAGTATATTTAGTTTTCCTGGAGAGATGGTTTCTGGGCTTGTGGCCCATGTTCCTTTATTATTTGCGTGTCAAATTTTAATTTCTCTGACTGTTCATGGTGAAATATGCTGTGACCCTCAATCAGGGAATCAGAGGTTCCTGAAGTGGGTAATACAACCCCCTGGGGTTTGCTGGAATGGTCCAGCAAGGTGATAGCAGCCTCACGTGCAACTGAGGGGTGTTAAATAAAAACAAGGGGGCAGTGAAAGCATAAGGAAAGAAGAGAAAAGAAGAAAATTTTGTAAAACCGTTTGTACATGTTTCATCTGTTGTGTAACAGAGTTAAAACTGTAGTGTTTATATTATTTTCAAAATAAACACAAAAAATGTAAGTTGTAACCAATCAGTGGTCAAGTCTGCCAACAGGTCTTAACAAACAAGTATTGTCAGGCAAGCATGTTGTGCATTGTTGGGAAGTCTAGCATGCTTTGGCAGGAATATGTGCATGTAATGATTTGTTTACAATAGGATACTATATGGTTACATGATGCCATATTGTGTCATCAAAATTTCAATGTAGGACAAACCCCACAAATTTTCAAGAAAATATTAAATTTAAGATGCATCATTTAAAAAAATATATTTTTTGAAATGACATAAATTTAAAAAAAAAACTGTTAAAGAAAGTAGATTTCCAGGGGGGCACTGAGTAATTTTTTTTTAAAAAGGGGGTGGTAGGCCAAATAAGTTTGGGAACACCTGCCCTCGATAAACTGCCTTGGCATACCATATAGCTATCTTTCTTCTGGCAGTTTATTGGACCCTTTCCTTGTTGTCATAGTTTAACAACAATATGTCAAACAGAGTTGAATTACAGGCTTTCCTCTGTTAGGCACCTGTGGATTTTTTTTTTATTAGTACAGCATGTGAAGACATTGGACTTGGCATTAAGAAGATCTAGGTTCAAGTCTGACCTTAGACACTTACCAGCTATGTGACCTTTAGTAAGTCACTTCATCCTCAGTTTCTTCATCCTTAAAATTGGAATGAATAATATCACTTCCCTCACAGAGTGCTTATGAGGATCAAATGAGATCATGTATATCTAGCACTTTGCAAACCTGAAGTGTTATACGAATCTTGTCGTTATCATTAAATTATTGCTTGCTTTGATAGCTCTGGATAGCTTTCTGGAATAGTCTCATGCAATACAGGGGCTAGATAGTTCACTTCTCCAAAGCATAGGAGATGCCAGGAGGCAGGCGATCGCTGGCTCTGGACCGCTCCTCCAGTGATGTTTCATGCATCTGTTTCTTGTATTCAACTCTCTTAATGTTTGACTTGGTTCCTCAGCTTCTTTCCCTACTTCATTGGCATTGTCTGCAGTTGTGTTTGCAGATGCCACAAATTTTTCATTCACTTCTTCTTTGGATCTTTTCAGATTTTCTTTTCTATTATCCATTATGGTCATTTCCCGCCCCTGCCCCCATTCTTTAATATTTTAAAGCTTTTTTTTAACTGTAATGTCAGCTGCTCTCATGACTTTTAAAAATAATTTTTATTGATACCTCTTTATTTTTACCTCATGGCCATTTCTGTATAAACTGACCATCCCCGCCACTATCAAGTGCCGCCCCAGAACTGAATCCTCCCCTATGATAAACAGCTAAGCAAAAACAACCAATACCAGCACCGTTGCTTCCCATTTGCTGCATTCGGCCCTTGCACCATCCATCTCGTGAACTTTTAAATGTTTGCTAGTTCTTTCGTTCTCTTACTTCTGTTAGTTCTTTAATTGTGTGGTTCTTAAATCATGCTGCCCGTCCATCTGAGGACGTCTCCTGAGAGGTCTTGTTTTGTTTCTTTTCCTATCTGTTTTGTTTCTGGTATTTTATTTTATTTTATTTTTTAGACAATTGGGGTTAAGTGACTTGCCCAGGGTCACACAGCTAGTAAGTTTCAAGTGTCTGAGGCCAGATTTGAACTCGGGTCCTCCTGACTTCAGGGCCAGTGCTCTATCCACTGTGCCACCTAGCTGCCCCAATGTACAAACACATGTTTCTGGTATTTTAGATGGCTCAGCTGTTCTGCAGTTGTGTGTGTGTGTGTGTGTTTTTAAAAATATGTTAGTACTCCTCTTTGCTTTGTTCATTTTCTGTTTTGGCAAACTTTAATTATCTTGTGTGCGTGTTTCTTGACTATGTGTGTGTTTTGTTTTGTTTTTCTGAAGAGCATGTGAAGGAGCCTCTCATGTTACCCTCTTTACTAAAAGTCACCAAACTCTTTTTTAAACAATAAACACAAAAAGAGCTGGCAAGCTCTCTGACTTTATTACCGTTTCTTAAAGAAATTGAATTTATGCAAACCTGTTGCCACATTCATTGTGGATGAGGCCAAGAGAGTTCAGAGACTAGCTCAATGCCCAAACATTTGGTCACTTTGCAGAAGACATGGTGACCAAGGGCCATGGGGATACAAGTAATTTCCAAAACCCTAGAGATGTGGGTGACAGAAGACAAGGAGCAGTATTACATCACAAACCAAAGCAGTTAAGGAGGGGACGAGCGAGCACACAGGTTGACATGAAAACCAGCTAAACCAAAGCATCAGGATGAAACTTGGAGATGAAACCAGGGTGACAAACAGTTGCAGCATGGAACAGATCTGCTAGAGCTCTTAGAGTAATACGTTCTCAGTAGACAAGATAGTTAGTTGTCAGATCACTGAGCCCATAATGAAAGCCTTTCCACCTTTGTAGAATCTGCCTGAACTTGGCTACCTTCTACTGGCCTCACCTTGAGAAACTTCCACGCTGCAATAAGACATCAGAAGAGCTTGAAGCAGATCCCTGGCTGTGGCTCCTTGAACAGCAGTTATAAGTAAACATCTCCCACCAGTGTGACCTTGGGCAAATCACTTAATGTCTCTGGGGGCTTGGTCTTCTCATACATAAAATTAGGGGTTGGACCTGATTGGCCCTTAGATCTCCTTCTACTAGAAGCCTGCTGATCCTCCGACCTTTCTCCTCTTGGCAGGAGCTGACGTGATCAGCCTCTGCCTTGCCACTAACCACAGACATGTGTGTGCTAGATATGGAGATGGCTGCCCAGTCAGTCCAGAATAGTCAGGGAAAGTTTCATGGATGAGGATGGGCTGGCCCTTTACCAAATTGTCTGCAAGATCATGACTTTGGGGGCCAGGACAATTCTAGAAAACAAAGACGTAGGGAGCTGGGGCCTCAGTGGAGGTTGGATCCGCGCCTGTCAAATCACAGATCCTTGCAGGTCTGGAGATGATAGATAGATAGATAGATAGATAGATAGATAGATAGATTGGGTGGATGGATGGATGATGGATGGATAGCTAGATAGATAGACAGATACTATGGATGGACAGGCAGATAGATGGATGGAGGGATAGACAGACAGAGAGATAGATAGATAGATACTATGGATGGATAGACAGACAGATGGATGGGCTGATAGACAAATAGACAGACAGACAGATAGATAGATGATGGATGGATGATGGATGGATAGGTACATAGATAGATACTATGGACAGACAGACAGACAGAAAACAATGAGACATAGTAGGTTTTTTTTAACTTTTGCTCCAAATCCTAAGGTACAAGGGGAAAAAAGTGGGTGGAATGGTTCTTCCTCCTCAGCCCTTGTGACATGGCACTGCCTGTCATGCTGAACTTGAACCCTATTCCATCTCTACCTGGAATCATTACTAAGATGAAGCAAGCATGCTTCTGCCCCAGGGTGACAGACTTCAGAGGGCCGCATCCCCTCCCCTGATGTTATTCCATTGGCCCTGCAGTCTGGTACCACACATCTGGAAGTGGCTGAGTGTCTTGGTAGAGCTCTGGACCTGGAATTTGAAAGACCTGAGTTCAAATCCAGCCTCAGGCACTTATGAGCTGTGTGGTCCTGGGCAAGTCCCTTAACTTCTGTTTGCCTCAGTTTCCTCATCTGTAAACTGGGGATAATAATAGCAATTGTGAAGATAAAATGAGTTAATGCTTGTAAAGTGCTTTGCAAACACCAAAGTGTTATGAAGGTGCTAGTTTGCTTGAGCCCCAGTAACCGCCCCCCTGGGGCATTTCTCTAGTTTAGAAAGCCTGTCTGCCATCATTGATTAGCTCACCTGACAAGGA
Source organism: Phascolarctos cinereus (assembly GCF_003287225.1). Lineage (NCBI taxonomy): Eukaryota > Metazoa > Chordata > Mammalia > Diprotodontia > Phascolarctidae > Phascolarctos > Phascolarctos cinereus. Next base: position 10,729,474 of record NW_027555958.1, on the reverse strand, counting down.
TCCAGAGAGGCCAGCAGAGCAGGGCTTCTTCCTTCCATTTTACAGATGAGGAGAGTGAGGCACAGAGAGGTGAAGACGTTTGTCCAGGTCATGCAGCTAGACCCGCCATCCTGTTTAGCTTCCTCTTGTGCCTCTTTGATCCTTTAACTCCTAGTTCGTGTCCCTGGGTGGCACCCTCTTTGCCTTCCCTCTTTTCCCCCTGCTGATTCGGTACCTTCATCCTCTCATTCCTCAGCTCAGCCAGAGTCCCCCAAACCAAGGCCTTTGCCTCTAGTCTAACTGGTCTTCTCGGACCCCAGCTTCAGGCTTGGAGGCTGCCTGTCCTCTGCTGACCCCAGGGAGACCAGAAGCCTCAGAACAACCCAGCCCTCTCCTAGGTTAGGAGCAACAAGGCACAAAGCATTCCTCCTCACCCTTGGTACAATAATAATAATAATAATAACAATAATAATTAACATTTATATAGCACTTACTGTGTGCCAGGCCCTGTGCTAAGCACTTTACAATTATTAACACATTTGATCCTCACAACAATCTCGGGTAGTAGGTGCTATTATTATCCTGATTTTATGGACGAGGAAACTGAGGCAAACAGGGTAAAGTGACTTGGCCAGAGGAACACAACTAGTAAATGTCTAAGGTTGGATTTGAACTCAGGTCTTCCTGACTCCAGGCCTAGCCCTCTATCCACTGCACCATCTAGATATCCCATCCTGTTAATTTTATAAGGATATGAAGGCCCAGAGAAGGGAAATGACTTCCTGAAGGCACATACCCAGTAAGTCACAGAGCTGGAATTCGAACCCAGGTCTTTTGAGCTCGCACCTGGGCGGTACTCTTTCCTTTACATCAGGTTCGATTAACCCCTAGAGGGGCTCATTGCCTTTAGCCATTCTTTCCTCTAATCCACTGTACACACAGACACAGCAGCCAATTAATGAATCTCCCAGAAATCCCATTGCTCAGCCCAGGAAATTTTAAAGGCACCCTTGGCCTGCCTAAGAAAATCAGCTCTTTGGTGTGGAATCCAAAGCCCTTCTAACCAGGCTCCAGACTTCCCAACCTTGCCTCTCATAACTTCCCATAAGGACAACAATAGTGAGACGTAATGTGTATAGACCCTGGGTTCAAATACCTCCTAAGCAGCCAGGCCAAGTGAACCTTGGGCAAGTCACTTACCCTCAAAGGGCTCTAAGCAACACCCTAAGACTACAGTGGCCAAGGAAATGCTGACGTCCATTGGTAGTGGGAGTAGCCTCCCTTGGTGTCTGCCCATCCCATGAAATGAACTCAGTGAAATCCTGGCTCCAGCCCCTACCTACTAATAATCATTTTAGTCAGAAGAATAAGAATTCAGCTATGGCTGGATATAGTAAGACTTCCTAGTATCTGGAATCAAAAGAACATGTTGAAAGCAATTAACACCCGCACAATCACAGAAGTCTTGATGTATATTCTGAAACCTAAAATGAGCCATAACAAATTAACGCCCACCCAATCAATCACAGAAGTCTTGATGTATATTCTGAAACCGTAAAACGGACCATAACAGGTCTGGAAAGTGTCGTCACAAAATCCTATGTAATAGTAGCAAAATATGGGATTCGTTTCCCTAACGCAGCTCTAGAAAGAGATTCCTCATCCAAGAGGAGGAAGAGGCTGGATAGATATTTTCCGAGTGCAGGAAAAAGAGGTGAAAACCCCCAGAAACACTTTTGGAACAATTGTCACTAGTGATTGCCAGGGCGGAGAATTGGCATGTGCCATTCATTTATCAATGGGACCAGAAGAGGCTGCCCTCCCGATGGAGCCCATGGAACTGCTAAGATGTCAGAATCAAAAGGCCCTCCATGGCCAACAGCCCACTGAATTCCACTAACGATATGCTGAGAAAGAAGTGTCCCAAATGACTGAGTCATCTAAATTTGTTTGTGAAAAAGGAGGGCTTGATGAGAGTAATTTTGGGCCAAATTATGGTCACCAGAAATTATAGAAAGATGAGTCTTAAGGAGCCCAGAGTTAGTGATTAAAGTAAGTGACAAAAGGAAATGTTCGTTACTGGATAACACATCGTGACAGGCTACTAACCTACTAACTACCCAGAAACGTGTGACCTGTTGGCTAGAATCATACACAAGAAACTCATTATCTTTCATAATCTAAAAGAAAATAAATTCCCCTACTACAAAGAGATCACAAATTAGCCTTGAGATCTCAACCAATAAATTGCTCCAAAGCCTAGGTGTGGTCATGGACCATGCAGAGGCCCACAATCCCCAGGCTTAACACTGATTTGTAAAAATTGAGGAATAATGCCTCCAACATGCCTGGGATCTGGCAGAAAGAGAAAGGCAGATTTGAACTCCAAATCTCTTCTTTGATGCTTCCTACTTACTGACTTAGGCCAAATCACTTCATATCCTTGGGCTGATTCAGTTCCTTTGTCTGAAAAATAAGGGCCTTAGAAGAGAAATTGGCTTTGGAATTTGAAGAAGAGCCCAAGGAAATTGAAATAAACACTGCCAGGGAGGCCTTCCCAGTTGGTCTGGCTGCCCAGAAGCACTCACCACATTCAGTCAAGGTGTGGGCGGCCTGGGTCTGTGCCAAGGTGTCCAGAAAAAGGGGTGTTTGTGAGTTAACAGCCCTGCCCAGTCTGGATCAAGGGTGTCAGGCAAGAGGGATTTCATTCAAACATTCACATCCATGGCAACTGTAGAGCAGTCCAGCTGTGGACACGTTCTACCCACTACCTTGTGTCCGTGTTGACTCAGACAAGAATGGGTGTGGGGCCTTTCCTGAAAGCTGGTTGTAGATGGTACTTTGTACTCTGTGGTATTATGGATATAGGCTTAGGAATGGAAGGAATCTCAGAGATCACTGAGTCCAGTCCCTTCATTTTACAGTTGTGGAAACCAAGGCCCAGGAAAGGAAGTCACTTGCCAAGGGTCAGGCAGGAAAAGAGAGGGGATTCAAATCTATAAAACTAATCACATTTACACAGCTCTCTAAGGTTTACAAAGCATTTTATATACATTACCCCCACTTTACAGAGGGGGAAACTGAGGTCCAAGAGGTGAGGTGACTTAAACAAACTTATATTTATGTCAAGAGATTATCATTTAACAAGCATCCTGTGTTCTGGGTGCAAACTAGGCCCTGGGGATGCAAAGACTAAAAAGGAAATAGTCTCTGCCCTCAGAGAGCTTACATTCTACTGGGAGAAGGAAGAAGAGTGACCACATCTAGATGGGGGCATAGACACCAACTGATTCAACCCTATCATTTGACAGTTGATACGTATGATGATATGAATGAGTGAAAGTGATGCTTTTAAGAGCCTAAGAAGGAAAGATTTGGGGGCTGGAAGGGGCCCAAGAGCCCCTCACCTTCAAATCCTTCATTCTATAGACGAAGAAATGAAGGGCCAGAGATCAAGGGATTTGCCCAAGACAACATAAAGCAGGACTCTTAAACTTTTTCCACTCGGACCCCTTTTCACCTGAGAAATTTTTACCCAGGGCCTTCCCTCCTGGTGTCTTGTTTACAACCCTGCTGCCTCTCATTCCATTATGAGAAGAAAACAAAAACTCACTCCCTTACCTGCTGGAGGGAGGCCTCAGTGCCCCTTGGAGAGAGGTGGCTCTGCCCTACCCAGGTGAGGCAAGGCTAGGATACCTGTGTCCACAGCCCAGTGCCTTCCACTGAGAAGTATGAAATCTCTACCTGAAGCCTCTCTGACCTTCAGCCCCAGTTTTCCCCGCCCCTGGCTGCCTGTCACCCAGCTCGGTTTTCGCTTGGACTTGGAATGTTTTTACTTTCAGTTTTCCATCTTCAGTGTAACAGTCATTGAATGCCGATGCAGCACCAGCAGCACACCAGTAGTGCAACTCTTCCCCATTGGCTAAAGGAGTGTGTTAGTGTGTGTGTATGGGGCTGGAGGGATGTCTTACATACCTTGAACAAATGAAAATGAAGAACAGGCTCTTTCAAGCCTTCTCTGAGAGAGGCAGGTTGGGTCCGGGCAAAAAAGCATGGGGGCTGGAAGTGAGAGGACCTGGATTCAAATCCTGAGTGTGACTTCAGGCAAGTTAAATGCTGGAGGCTGGAATAGATGACCTTGGGACTCCTTTCCAGTTCTGAATTTATGGGCCTATAAACTTTCCAAGGAGAGTTTTTAAATGAGGAAAGCATAGGATTTAGAGATAGAAAGGACATTAGAGATGGACTGATCCAACCTTTGGTTTTATAGAGGAGGAGGCCTAGGCCCAGAGAGAGATGAGCAGTCAAAGGCAGAGCCAGGATTTGAACCCAGTCCTTAGGCTCAGAACTTAAATGGACTTTAGAGTCATCTTGTTTTTCAGATTAGGAGACTAAGGCCCAGAGAGGTAAGTGACTTGTCCAGAGTCACTCCAGAAGTAAGTGGCAAAACCAGGATTTGGACCCAGGTTGTAGTATCATAGGACCCTATATCTAGAGCTGAAAGGAACCTCAGAGGTCACTGAGTCTACCTCATTTTACACATTAATATACTGAGGCCTGGAGAAAGGAAGAGACCCCAAAATGGTACAACAGGGATTCGAACCCAGGTCCCCTGACTCTAAATCCAGCGATCTTTACACTACAAGCCGGGAAAACCTTCATCTAGTGCACACACCCACACCCACACCCCATTATCATTGCAGATTCAAGAGAAACCCTGGTTAAATCTTGCTTCCACTGTGTCCTGTGTGACCCTGGATAAGTCTGTGGACCTCAGGCTCCTCATCTGTAAAATGGGAATAATAATGCCTTAGGACCCCACCTTGAAGGGTAGTTCTGAAGCGCACATGAGGCCATGCTTCCTGCAAAGTGCTCAGCTGACCTTCTAAGCTAGATGCATTGAGGTGGGGTTGGGGGCTCGGCAGTTATTAAGAGGGGGGCCTGAACCCTAATGGTCTTTCACCAATGTGCCAGGCCACCAAGGTGATGGAGGTTCCAGACCAGTATCTCTGCTCTCCTGGGTGGCGCTTTCTTTTTTGGGCTGGCCTTTGGTGCCGGATTCAGCCAGGACCCTGGGCTGATTGCATCGGAACTTGCTGGCTCTGGCCAAAAGGGTGACTTCAGTGTTTTCTGTATTTTTCCAGATTTCCAGAGCAGAGAGGGCACTGCTTCCCAGAGGAACCTGACACAAATCTTAGCTACCTTGAGACAGAAGGGAGGCTAAAAAGTGAAGCAAGATGCTCTACCTCTCACTGGAGAGGTGGGAGACTATGGGTGTATAATGGTGAATGCTCCATCAGACACCAAAGTCACTCATCTTTCCTTACCAGCCAAAGGATGGCTCACTAGGCTTGGGGCAGGGGCAGGGGAGACGAAAAGAAATATTTGGAAATGAGGTGCTATAAAAAGAAAAGAGCAAATGCTTTAAATCACTATTGATTAGGGAAATGCAAATTAGAACAACTCTGAGGTACTACATCACACCTATCAGACTGGCCAACATGACAAAACAAGGAAATGACAAATGCTGGAGAAGATGTGGGAAAACCGGAACACAAATGCATTGTTGGTGGAGTTGTGAACTAATCCAACCATTTTGGAAAGTAATTTGGAACTGTGCCCAAAGGGCTATAAAAATGTGCATACCCTTTGACCTAGCAATAGCACTTCTAGGGCTATATCCCAAAGAGATTGAAGAAAAAGGGAAAGGACCCACAAGTACAAAAATATTTATAGGAGCTCTTTTTGCAGTGGCAAAGAGTTGGAAATTGAGGGGATGCCCATCAACTGGGGAATGGCTGAACAAGTTGTGGTATATGAATGTAATGGAATACTATGGTGCTATAAGAAATGATGAGCATGCAGACTTCAGAAAAACCTGGAAAGACTTGTATGGGCTGATGCTGAGTGAAGTGAGCAGAACCAGGAGAATGTTGTACACAGTAACAGTCATGTTGTGCAGTGACCAACTTTGACAGACTTGGCTGTTCTCAGCAATGCAAGGATCTCCGAAAGTCTGTGATAGAAAATCCTATCCACATCCAGGAAAAGAACTATGGAGTCTGAATGCAGATCGAGGTATATGATTCTCTCCTGGTTTTGTTTTTTCTTTCTTGTGATTTTCCCCTTTGCTTCTGGTTCTTCTTTACAACATAACTAATGTCGAAATACATTTAATCTGATTGCCCACGTAGAGACTGTATCAGATTACACACAGTCGTGGGGAGAGGGGAGGAGAAGGAGAAGGGAGGATTTAGAACTCAAAATCTTATAAAAGTGAATGTTGCAAACTAAAACTAAATAAATAAATAAAATTTTTTAAAAAAAAAGAAAAAAGAAAAGAGCATCAAGGAAAAAAAAAGGTTTTTTAAAAAACTGAAGCTAAGCATCCTTTTCTCTCCCAGCTTCTCCCTGATTCTGGAAAAAGCCCTTTCCTAGGCTTTGAAACACTTTGAATATTCCCTGTTGGAATATCAAATCAGGTGCTTGGGGGTGATAATGGGCAGTCACCACTAGGCTAACTCTAGGGTAAGTCTCTGCAGAGACATTCCTGAGCCCTGGAGGGACCTTAGAGCTGTGCCAAGGCAGGGCAGGGTTACAGGACCTACCTGCTGTGTGATTCTGGACAAATTAACCCACCTTTCTGAGCCTTTGTGTCCTCATCTGCCAGAGTGGGCCAGGCCTTTGTGCTTTGCCTCCCAGGGTCCTGGTGAGCACCATGCTGGAGGAAGCGAGTGAATCTGCCTAGTGAGTGGCTAACATCACCATTACAAGAGCTATGTTGCTATAACACCGTAAAGATGTGCAAAGTGCCTTACAGATATTACCTCTTTTGGTCCTCACAACAACCCTGGGAGCTAAGGTACTTTATTATTACTACTCTCATTTTACAAATGAGGAAACTGAGTCACAGAAGATTAAGTGACTTGTCCAGAGTAACTCAGCTTGTAAGTGTCTGAGTCATGATTTGAACTCAGGTCTTTCTGACTCCAGGTCCAACACTATTACCCACCATGCCCCCTAGCTGCTTAGGACTCCAACCCTGGATTCCCAGCCCCAACAATCCATTCCTGTTTTCGAAGGAGCCCAAAGAATTATGAGGTGAGAGGGGAGAGATTGTTGCTCTCTGGTGGCATCAGTTTGAACTGGGCTCAGAGGAGGGTATAGTGTGTCAACAGACAGAGAGAGGGTGCCAGGAAGGCATTCCAGGTAGAGGAAACAGTGTGAGCAGTGTCCAGGAGGCGGGAAAGTAAAGGGCAGTGTTCCCTGCTGAGAGCTGAGTCAGCACTCTGGCAATCATCTTTTCTTTGGATAATCCTAAGCATTTTGACATCCTCCCTGCACCTCAAGGTTTGCAAGGCCCTGCACACGCCGATCCTCCCAGGACCCTGGGAAGCAGATGCCACACTATCATTATCCCTAGTCTGCGGATGAGAGAGGAGGCGCTTTCAGAGAGTTCAGTCGACGTGCCTGCCAGAGAACAGCTAATAGGAGTCGGACCCAGGGCTCTCCTCACTCCAGATTCCTCCCTTTTCTGAGACTTCATGTGACTTCTTTTTTCCAGAGTCCAGAGCCCATTTAAACATTGTAACCAATTGATGGCAACCACAAGCATTTATTAAGCACCTACTACATACCTGTGCTGCGCTAAGATGCAAAGAAAGGGACGAGCCCCGCTTTGCTCTCAAGGAGCTCACAGTCTAGGGAGAGTCAGCACGTGCCTAACAGGATGTATACAGGGGCTTCCTGTCTCATAGCAACCAGGTGAGGGCTGGTGGGCAACCATTGCTGATCCTGCCCCTTAGAGATCTTCTCACATAACCCCCTCATTTTGCAGATGGGAATATTGAGGCCCAGAGAAGAAGAGTAACTTGCCCCAAGTCACACAGCTAGAGAACAAGTATTTATTAAGCACCTACTGTATGCCAAGCATTGTGCTAAGCTTTTGGGCATATAATGAAAGGCAAAGCCGGTCCCTTCCTTGAAGGAGTAGAAGAGCTAGGATTGGACCCCGGAGAGGTAAAGTCTTTTCTGGCCTCCTCCCTCATGGCATTATCCATGCAGGTCAAGAAACTGAAGCTCAGAGAGGTTAGTTAAGTGACCTGCCCAAGGACACTCAGCACCTATAAATGTCAGAGCCAAGATTTGAACCTAGGTTGGCTGACTCCAAGTCCATCGCTCTGGCCTCTTTTCATGAACTCTTTAGGCCTTTTTGAGACTACCTGTCCCTACCTGGGGCCTACCTGGGGCCTGGCTAGGGATGGAGGTAGAATAAGGATAGGAATAATGCATATTTTCTACTGTCCTCAGGCTTGTAGAGAGCCTTTCCTTAACAACATTGTGAAGTAGTACAGGTGTTATAATTACTCCCATTTTGTAGAAGAGAAAACTGAGGATCAGAAAAGCCAAGTGACTTGTATGTGATCATGCCACTAGTGAATAATAGAATCAGGATTTGAACCCAGAGCTTCCAGGCCAGCACTAAAGAAACAGCCAGAGAATCATAGAATTATGGATCTACGCAGATTTTGGCTCAAGGACAGGAGATATTTCCTAACAGCAAGGGCCACCCCAAGATAGACCAGACAGGGGTCATCGATTTAGAGGTCATCTGGCCCAACCCCCTCATTTTACAGATAAGGAAACTGAGGCCCATAGATCCTATGGTCATAGATTTAAACTGGAAAAGGACCTCAGAAGACCTCCAATGCACCCCCCCCACTGCCCTTGTTTTATAAACGAGGACATTGGAGCATCTGGAAGAGCTTAGAGGGCACCAAGCCACCCCCAATTGTACCATGAGGAAAGTAGGCTTGTTGGGCTTCAAGTGACTTGGCCAAGGTCACCCAAGTAGGAAGTAGCAGAGCCAAGATTTGAACTCAGGTCATTTTGGTTTTGGACACCCTGCTCTTCACCTGTGATGCAGCATCTGACCCATGCAATCCACCTCCTCCCACACACACACGGAAATAACACCAAAGGAAAAACCATCATAATGAGTGTTAGCTTCAGACTTCTTTCCCCTGACTCACAAGTTGTCTCCAGGCGGGATCTACCCATGGAAGTCCTTGTTTTCTGGGGCTCACCTTCTATCCCTGGTGGTAGCTGGGGGAGGGGTGTGTTTGGGGCTTGGGACCATGGGAATAAGCTTTTGGGTAGGAGTCCCTGCAGGCTGGAGGCTCTTGAGACAAGGTTCCAATGGAGGAATACTGGGATTCAATTCAATTCAGTTCAGCTCAATTCAGTTCAATTCAATTCAATTCAGTTCAGCTCAATTCAATCAGTTCAGTTCAGTTCATTCAATCAGTTTAATTCAGTTCAGTTCATTCAATCAGTTCAATTCAGTTCATTCAATCAGTTCAGTTCAGTTCATTCAATCAGTTCAGTTCAGTTCATTCAATCAGTTCAATTCAGTTCATTCAATCAGTTTAATTCAGTTCAATTCATTCAATTCAGTTCAATTCAACTCAGTTTAATTCAGTTCAGTTCATTCCATTCAATTCAGTTTAATTCAATTCAGTTCAGTTCAATTCAATTCAGTTCAGTTCAATTCAGTTCCACTTAATTGAATTTTTTAAATGGTGTGACTTTCCCAAGGCCTTGATGGGAATCACTACTTTCCCCTCAGGCCTCCTGAGCCTTTCCATCTGCCCTGCAGCTGCCCCCTCCTGTCCATGTTATCTCCCCTAATTAGAGTGGGAGCTCCTTGAGAGCAGGGGCTGCCTGACCCTTCCATTTATATCCCCAGAATTTAGGGCAGACCATGTGCCTTAATAATGCCGTTCCACTGCATCTGCTTCAGCCCCCTCCTTTTATGTGGCAGCAAATGAGGTTCAGAAGGGGGAGGTCATTTGCCCAGGGTCACACAGGAAATAAGTGGCCAGGATGTATGTGGGGCTTTCCTCAGTAGGAGCACAAGCATCTAGGTGCATCTCTCATCATCCTAGCCTTGCTTCACCACGCCCTCAGGCCCACACATGACTCAGGTATACACACAGGGGGTTAGGCCTGTTTCTCCTGGTCCCAGGAGATAAATGGGGCAGCAGAGCTGGGTGCCCCAGTAGATACCATTCCTGAAGGGTGGGGGACTTGTCTCAGGTTTACGTAGGCACTGGCCCAATAGAGAAACCTGTGCCTTGGGTTGCCTCTTTGAGCCATATCAAATGACTCATTGGGGAGCATCATTCTCTGACAGTCCTGATTCCTACCCCTCCTGGTCACCCAGCACCAACTTTACATTCAGTCCCCACGAGCTGACGGGGCATCCAGGCCTGAGGTAGGTCTATTTATTCTCTGATTTTCCTCTGATAGCAGAGCAAGAGATCTCCCTAGGTGACAAGACTCTAGGTGAGGAATCCCTGGGCTAGATGCAGGACTCATGACAGACCCCTCATGAGCTTCTCAAGGAATGGCTTGGTGCTTCTGGAGAGCTCAGAGCTGGCCATCTCCTGGCTACTCACTGGGCTTCACTGCCAGGAAGGACCAGCATGGTTCACTGGAATTCTCTGATTATTGCCTGGAAGATGTTCCTGACCTGAAAACCCAAGAAGGTGTTTCAGAATGGAGCCCGTGTTAGCAGAGAGAAGGGCTCCTTTCAGCCCAGTACAGCCCTTCTTTGATGGGCAGGAACTGGGAGCGTGTCTAGCCTCATTCTGCTTGGCCCTGGAGGGCAGAACCAGACCAATCTGGGCTAGTGTCTGGAGACACTTCCTAAAACGAGAGCTGTCCGAAAGCAGAGGGTGCTGCCTCACTGGGATCACTGCGTTAGAGCAGCGAGGGGCCGTGGAGGCCAGTCTGTCCAACCCCTTCATGTTATAGGTAAGGACACTGAGGCCCAGAGAAGTTATGAGATTCTCAGGGTCACACAGGTGGCAGAAGACAGGATTTGAACCCTGGTCCTTTGACTCCAAATCTAGAGCTCTTGCCACTCTACCCATACTGCCACCTAAGGTAGTGAGTTCTCCATCACTGGAGGTCTTCAAGTGGAGCCTGGATAGCCACTTCCTGGGGATGCCTATTCAGGTATGGGGTGGACTCCTGGAGGGGCCTCTTGGGGGAGGTCCCTTTGTACTCAGAGGTTTTGTTATCCGGAAAATGGTGCCTGGGATGTGCTCATCCTAAATGACTGCTTTTGTGGGAGGGAAAACCCAACTCACACCTTTAAAATAATCCTTACTATTATTGTTGCTGCTGTCATTGGCAGTCGGGTTCCTGGTAAGCTTGTCAATGCTGGGTCAAGCTCATTTGGCTCATGTCATGTTCACATGAAGACCAATGGAAAAATTCCTGTGAAAACAAGGGGCTGGACTCGATGGTATCTAAGACTCCTTCCAGCTTTGGATCTATGATCCTAAGGCACTCAACATCCCCTTGCCTCAGTTTCCCCATCTATAAAATGAGGGAGTTGCAATAAATAGCCTCTAAGGCCCCTTCCAGATTTAAATCTATGCTCATATGATCCTAGGTCATGCAACTACCCCAAGCCTCAGTTTCCCCATTTGTAAAATGAAGGAGCTGCACTGGACAACCTCTAAGGTCTCTCTCAGCTCTGGATCTATTCTCCTATTACCTGAAACAATCAACTGGCCAAGGGAGCTGATGGTTTGGAGGAAGGTGGACATAAGGACAAAATCTCCTGAGAGGATGGGCAGAGAAGACTAAGGGGTCTTCTTTGGACAGCCAATGTTGGACTGTCTGGATCCTGAGACTTTAATGTGGGCAGGCGTGACTCAATAATCACCTCACTTCATGGCTCTAGATGAGTAGGAAAGGCTTGGAAATCTCCCCTCCCTTCCGTCTTTCCCCCAAAACCAGACTTCTAAGAGCTTTTTAATTAGCATCAAAGACAAGCTGAGCTGGAAAGGCCCCAAGAGATCACTTAGTCTGACTCCCTTATTTTATAGAGAAGGAAGCTGAACTTGAGAGAGGTTAATTGATCTGGCCAAGGTGGTAATGCGACCAGTTCATGCTCGACTTGGGACAGAATACCAAGGACAGACTTCTTTTTTTCTTCTTTGGATCACTGGAAAAGGCTTTTATTTCACCATAAAAATACAAACTGGAATGAACACCACCTTTTATAACCTAAAGGATGCAACTTTTTTTAAAGTATTCCAGAGCTTCATCTTGAGAAGCAAAAGATTATAAAATTTAACACATTTGCAGCCTTGAATCAATTTGAAACATTGCAAGTAAAAATAATTTAGCAAAACAGTTTCTTAAAAAAAAATGCACACACTAATTTGTACTAGAAACAAAAGATTTTTTTAAAATTTTATTAGTTTATTTTGATTTATCAACAATCACTTCGATATGCTTTTGAGTTGAAAATTTTTCTCCCCCTTCCTCCCCACCACCCTCCCCAAGACGGCGCACAATCTGATATAGGCTATATATTTACATTCCTATTAAACATATTTTCACATTAGTGAAGTTGTAAGTAAAAATTAAAACCAATAGGAGGAACTTTCAGAAAGAGGAAACAAAACTCAACAGAAGAGAAAAAAAATGATAGCGATTCAACTTCCATAGTTCTTTCTTTGGATGTGGGTAGCATTTTCCATCACAAGGCCTCTGGAGATGTCTTAGATCCTTATAATGCTGAGAATGGTTAAAGTTATCAATATTAGTCATTGCACAATGTGGCTGTTATTGTGTACAAAGTTCTCTTGGTTCTGCTCACTTCACTCAGCATCAGACCGTACAAGTCTTTCCAGGTTTTTCTGAAGTCTGCCTGCTCATAATTTTTTATAGCTCAATAGTATTCCATTACATTCATATATCACAACTTGCTCAGCCATTCCCTAATTGATGGACATCCTCTCAATTTCCAATTCTTTGCCACCACAGAAAGAGCTGCTATGAATATTTTTGTACATGTGGGTCCCTTTCCCATTTGTATGATCTCTTTGGGATACAGCCCTACAAGTGCTATTGCTGGGTCAAAGGGTATACACATTTTGATAGCCCTTTGGGCATAGTTCCAAATTGAAACAAAAGATTTTAACTTTTTACTCTCAATTATTTTAATTTGTAAAAAGGCAATGTTTCAGAAGTAATGGAGCATCTCTGGCCCACTTTGTCTCACACTCCACTTATTGGAATCTTTAAAAAAAAAGTATAGTCCATTTGCATTTTCAATTTTAAAGGAATTCTGCCTCCATTTCATATATGGCCTACTATGCCATGACCATTTTGTTCCTACATCTTTTCGCCACCATCTCCATGCTTTTGAATCAGTTAAATACAAATAAAATCAAACTAGTAAGTTCTTTTTTTATTCTTTTTCTATGTCCTACAAGTTTTTGTGGTCATTCAGAACACCTAGCATTTGGCAGCTTATCTCAAGTTCAGTTAGATTTGCCTTTTTTCTGCAGTACGTGTTGACTTCATTGAGAACATTAAAGAATTTTTAGTTGAGAATTTTGCCTACATTTATGCAGCAGGTCTGGAATTCTTAAACTGCCAGTCTATACATTTCTCCTGACTAAAAAAGGAGTGGTGCCATTAAAGAGATCAGATCAAAACATTTGAAAGGAAAAAGGAGAGCTAATGAAAAACAAATTCCCAACGCAGTTGAAACTGAAGGACAAATAATTGTGCAATCTTAACAAAAGAAAATACATTTCCAATGTAATTGTGTTTCCTTTCACAAAGGAGTTCCTTTTATGTTCACCAAGCAGAAACTCAACTTTCTTAAGGTGGTCAAGAAGCCAAAGAAGCTCTTGCTGGTGCTGATATAGCCTATAAATGGGTCTTCAAAAGGCTGTCCTTTACTGCCTGCTCCAGGTACTTATTTTGCTCAGTGATTTGAATCTCACTCAGCGTTGACTGCACTTCCTACCCACACTTCTATCCCAGCTTCCATCCTCTCTACTGCGGCTGTCTCTGCTGTGGGACCTTCGGTACCGACATTATGGGGCTTACGCTAAATCGGTGAGGACTATACTCTTTGTAAGACTGTCTTCTGGGGAGTCACCTTTCTTTTCTCGTCTGTCTTCCTCTTTACTCACATCCCTTCTTATGCTTGTCCACATCCCTTTTATGTCTCTCCTTGGTTCTTCTGTCTCTACTGCCCCGGCTTTTCCCCTTACTTGGTTCTCTATTACGTTTGTCTTGTTCAGAAGATGAATCTTTTTTGGACACATTCTGGTCACGGTCAGATGCACCCTTTTGCTGTTGATTATTGGCAGGAATACAAGAGAGCACACGAGAACAATTTTTTTTCTGTACAACTTTCACTTGTAAGATAGTTAAGATTCTTACTTTCTTTGCATTGACTGAAGTTTCCCCTCACGTTGTTGGAATTAAACTCAATCTCCTGACTGGATAGTATTTCTCTTTGACAGATCTGGGTTGGCTGACCCATGAGGGAATGCAAAGAGGTAGAAGCACCACAGCTCGAAGACACTGACAGCAGGTTGTCACAGGGCAGAAAGGGGTGCCGCTGCTTCTTCCTTGTTCTGCTGTCTCCTCTAAATGTTTAACAGCCTCTCAGTCCTTTCTCTTCCTCTGGAATCCCAGGGCTTGCTCTCTCAGGGTCAGCCTCCTCCAGTCTTTCTGCGCATTCTCCAGTGATTTTGCTGCCTTTGCTCTGCTGAGCCGTTCTGCAACGAGTCTTACTTCTCCGAGCCGTGATTGTGTCTTCTCTGGCCCTTTTTTCTGCTCTTCTGCTTGCATCTTCCTGAGTTCTTTTTGATTTCGGTGGACTTCATGGTCTTGGGTTTCTTTCTCTCTCACGTGGCTTCTCTGCTCGTTTTCTTTCCTCTTCTTTTTGCTTTTCTTCAGCTTTTTTTCTTTTCGTTTCTGCTCTTGAAGTTTCTGCCTTTTAAGTTGCTGGTTTTTTTTAACTGAGGCATCACTAAGGTGTTTAGTTGAGTCAAAAGAAGCCTGCTCTAGCATTTGGCTCTGGCTTTTTAGCAGTTGGAGGCTTGCTCTCCTGTATCCAACCCTTCGCCAGAAATCGGGAGCGGCTCCACCCTCTTAATCCCCCAACAATCCTCCCCTTTTCCCTTCCTTTAGTCACAATTCTTCCCAAGGCCAGATTCCTAAGGGGCAGGGGAATATGATGGAGAGATCACTAGGCTTGAGGTCAGAGGACCTGAGTCAAAATTCATGCTCTCTCGCCTGTGTGACTTTGGGCCAATCCCTTCCCATTTGGGGGCCTCAGTTTCCCCATCTGTAAAATAAGTATTGGGCTCTTTCCCCTCTGAGGCCCCTTCTAGGTCTGATGTTCTAAATGCTCAAAGTTGTCAAGAATCATCTATTGAAATGCCATCAGGGGACATGGTGGCATTTTAAGCCTTGTAAGACAATCAGACTTTAAATTACAGCACAGCCTCTCGACTTCTTAGTGAGATCACCTCAGGTCATGGGTTTAGAGCCGCTGGAAGGGATCTCAGGGATCTCAGAGGCCATGTAGTCCAACTGCCTCCTTTTGAAAAGAAGGAAACTCAGTGCACATGTACACAATCCCTAACTCCCATGGCTCCCTATTACCTCCAGTATCAAATACAAATGCCCCTGTCCGGCTAGCATTTTAAGCCCTTCACAGCCCTGCCCTTTTCTGCCTATCCAGTCTTCCTACCCTTTACTGTCCTCCATGAACTCTGTGATTGAGCAAGACAGAGCTACTTGCCGTTCTCCACCAAGTAAGCCATCTCTGGATTCCACATTTTTGCACTGGCTGTTCCTATGCCTGGAATGCCCTCACTGCCACCTCCTGGCTTCCTTTCAGACTCAGCTCAAGTCCTGCTTCCTGAAAGCCAGTCTTCTTCAGCCCCCACCACCACCCCCACCCCCACCCCACCCTTCCTGTCTCACATTGCTTTCACTGTACTCCGAGTACTGTGCAGCTACTGGAATGTCATCTGTTCAAGTCCCATCTCCAACACCTGCCAGTTGGGTGGCCATAAACAAGACACTCGATGACTCCCCAAGGCCAAAGGTCATAGAGGAACTGCCCATCTACAAAGGAAGGGTGTGTGATCTTGTCCTCGCCTACACCAAAGAAAGCCTCTGCCTGCTCTCCACGCTGTGAACAGCAGCCCTTCCTGCTGCAGCGGCTGCACCTGGAGAGGCCAGGGATGGGAGTCTAGTCCTCTCCTTGGGTCCACGCCCTGGGCCCTCAGGGGCTCCCATGTTATTTGTTGGCTGGTATGTCTAGAGCCTCAGGCTTGTGATTGACACAGGACCTGGCAGGTGGGCATCAGAGAGCTCCTGAAGACACCCCCAGCCCGCCTTCCCTTGGCGTGGAGACTGTCCCACCTGGGAGGGTCACCCGGGGAATTCTAGAGGAGCTTCTTCTAATATCCCAGAAAGGAAGGAAGCCAGTGAGAAGAGGCGGAGCTCTGTTCCATGCAGTGATCCGATTGTCAGCTCCATGAGGACAGGGACTGCTTTGGGCTTTCTTTGTATCAGCAAAGTGTTCATTAAGCTCTTACTGTTCTAGGGTACAAAGAAAGTCCCTGTCTTCTGGAGCTGACAATCAGATGATTGAATCGGATGGCTTACTTGTTGATTGACATCAACATTTAAGTAGCTTCTAAGAGCCAGGCACTAGCTGGGGACACAAGCCAAACACAAAATAAGGCCATTTAACCCCAGGTATAGAGCTGGAAGGGAACTTGGAGCATTCCCACCCCCTCATTTTACAGATGGGGAAACTGAGGTCCAGAGAAGTCATAGTCTTGGCCCTCAAGAAGCTTATTTTTTACTAGAGGAAAACAGGTACACAGATAAGTAAATACAAAAGAAAGGAAATAAAGAAGGGAGGAAGGGAGGGAGGGAAGAGAGAAGGAAGCAAGGAAAATGTAGATGGATATAGATTTTTTTAACTTGACCTGTGATTGTCTTCATACAGGCACCTCCCAGTGGGAGAGCTCCTTCTCCCAACGTAGATGATCCTTACTCTAAAACTTCCTGTATGAGACACTTCAAGGTGAAGTGACTTGCTCAGGGTCACACAGCCAGGATATGTCAGAAGTGGACCTTGAACCTGGGTCTTCCTGACCATGAGACCAGCTCTCTATCAGGCCAAATTCACATAAATCAAATACAAAGCAATTTTGGTGGGGCAGTGCAGGCAGGCACTGGCCCCTGTAGAGGTCAGGGATGGCCTTGTGTAGGTGGTAACACTGGCAGAGGCCTTGGAGGGTAGAAGGGGAGGAGGGGGTATATTCTAGACAGGTGGGGGGTGAGGGGAGAGGAGGTCAGGATGCAGTGCTGTAGAAAGGAGTCCAGTTTGGCTCAGCAGGAGAGTTCATGAAAGCCATACGAGGTCAGCCTAGAAAGGGAGGCTAGACCCAGATTTTGGGGGAAGGCTTTAAATGCCCCCCAGAAGGAGAAGAAGCCCCCTGCACTGTCCCTCCCTGGGCCTCCTCTCTTACCTCTTGCCCCAGCCTCTCCCTCTGCTCTCTCCAGACCCATGGCTCCGTCTCTGGTGCTGAAGAAGGAAGGTCTGTTCCAGACGAAATCCCAGGCTTACAGGATCCCGGCCCTGCTCTACCTGGCCCAGCACCACATCTTCTTGGCATTTGCCGAGCAGAGGGCCAGCAAGGCTGATAAGCAGGCCAAGCGCATTGTACTGCGCAGAGGGAAATACAAGGCATCAGCCCACCGGGTGCAGGTAAGGGTGGCTGGGCTTGGGTGAGCAGGAGTCAATGAGCGAATCCCAGGGTTGGCAATGGGGATCACTGACATTTCTCATCCTGTATGAGGCTTGGGGTGGGCCCTGCAGATACCAAGAAACCAGGGTGACTGCTAGGAAGCTGGCAATTCAGAGAAGGGAGAGGGTTTCCCCAAGGTCACCCGGCGTAGGCTCCACATATAATGACATGTGCTTGTTAGCCTGTCTCTACTAACAGAATACAAGCTCACGGAGGGCAGGGACCCATTCCTTTTTGTCTCTGTATCACCACTGTCTGGCACGTGGTGGGCTTTTAAAAATGCCTGTTTTAAAGGGCCAGTAGATTGTAAGCTCCTGAGGGCAGGCACTGTTCCCTTTTCATCTGTTTCTGCAGTCCAGAGTATAGTGTATAGCAGATGAACGCTTCTTGGTTGACTGAAATGTCAAAGGGGAGGTTCAAACCAGACCCAGGAGGCAATGCCGCCCTCAGTCTTAAGAAAGGCATCCTGGGCAGGCCCGGGAAGTCCCACTCACCTCTGCTCTGGCCAGACGCATGAGAAGGCAGGTGTTCAGTCTGGGGAGGCACAGTGCGTCATGAAGAGAGAACCACCACCTGGAGTCTATGTCATAAGAAGTTAAAGGCCCCGGAGAAGATTCAGGGGAAATGAAGGCTGTGTCTAAACACCTGAAGGCCTGCCATTGAGGAGTAGTTTGTGGTCTGTATATATTTTTACACATATTTGCACGCATTTGGTAAAAATAGTAAGAACAAAAAAATAGCGAGGCCCGCATTGATGTAATGCTTCAAAGATTAAAAAGTGCATAGCATCTGCTCTCATTTGGTGTTCACAACCCTGGGAGGTAGGTGCTTTTATTATCTCCATTTTATTTTATTGTATTTTTGGTGAGGCAATTGGGGTTAAATGACTTGCCCAGAGTCACACAGCTAGTGAGTGTTATGTGTCTCAGACCGGATTTGGACTCAGGTCCTCCTGACTGTAGGGCCGGTGCTCTATCCACTGAACCACCTAGCTGCTCCATTTTAAAGATGAGGAAACTGAGGCTAATAGGGGTTAAGTGATTTTCCCCCAGGTCATACAACAGAGTGCCGGAGACACTCAGGTCTTCGTATGTTCAGGCTCAGTCTACTGCACCCCCTAGATGCCTAGATAGGGTCTACAAGTATTATTATTCCCATTTTGTGGATGGGAAAACTGAGACTCAGAAAGGAAGAAAAGAGAGTTGCTCAGGGTCACAAGCAGGAGTCAAACCTAGCTCTCTCCTGATTCCCGGTCCAGCTTTCTTTCCACTGCCCTCTCTGTGCTATATGGAGGAAGGATTGACCTTTTTTCTGCTCGAACCCAGAGGAGAGAGAAATGGGTAGATGGGTAAAACAGTTTGATGTCTTGTCTTCTTGCCCTTTTCGACAGTGGCAAGAGATGAAAGTGGTGAAGACAGCTCAGCTGCCAGGCCACCGGTCCATGAACCCCTGCCCTGTGTATGATGAAGTCACGGGCACCCTGTTCCTGCTGTTCATAACCATCCAGGGCCAGGTTACTGAATACCACCAGATCCACACCAAGACCAACGTGGTGCGTCTGTGCTACGTGACCAGCAAGGACCAGGGGGAGACCTGGAGCCGTGCCAAGGACCTCACCAATTCTACCATTGGGGCGGTCCACAAGCAGTGGGCCACCTTTGCCATTGGGCCGGGCCACGGCGTGCAGCTACACAACCAGTCTCGGAGCCTGGTGATCCCCGCCTATGCTTATCGGATCCTCGGGCCTCAGAAGCCCACGCCCTATGCCTTCTGCTTTCTCAGTGATGACCATGGAAAGACATGGCAGATGGGAAACTTCATAGCCATGGGGAACACCTTGGAGTCCCAGGTGGTGGAGGTGGATGGCCATGGCCAGAGAGTCCTGTACTGTAACTCCAGAAGCACCCTCGGGGCAAGAGTCCAGGCCGTCAGCCTGGATGACGGAGTACACTTCACAGGTGCTCAATGGATCAAGAAACTGGTTGAACAACCACTGGGCTGCCACGGAAGTGTGGTTGGCTTCCCGAATCCCACCAAAAATGTCTCGAGCCCTGTGGATACCTGGCTGCTTTACTCCCATCCCACAGACCCACTGAAGCGGAAGGATATGGGCTTGTATCTTAATAGGGATCCCTTGGACCCAGAAGGCTGGACCAAGCCGGCCATCCTGATGAAAGGCTCCTGTGCTTACTCAGACCTCCAGTACATGGGGCCAGGCCCCAATGGGTCACCCCAGTTTGGCTGCTTGTTTGAATATGGAAATTATGATCAAATACTTTTTGTCATGTTCACCCTGGAGCAAGCTTTCCCCTCCTGACTCCTCCTGCTGTTCAAGATTTGGTTCTACTGCTCCGATTCCTTTCTTTTCCTCTTGGAGTGATGGCCCCAAGATGCATCACTGTCCTTTCTCTCTGGGGCCCTCAGGATTCGTGAGTCCTCAATGTTAATCTTTGGCTTCGTCCATTAAAAGCACATGGTAATAAGGCATGGTCTGGTGGATTTCTTTTCTTACGTTTTCTTAGCACTTACAATAGGATTCCCCACTTCCAGCCCTAAATGGTCAAAAGAAGCTTGTTAGAGGCAGGCCTCAAAGTTTTCTATGGCATATTCACGGTGCTGGAGTAAGGCAGGATACTTAGGCTGGGGGCCCATTTCCATGTCATCACACGTGGCTTGGTCTGCCCTGTTTGTGTGGTTCCCAATGAATTACCTTTGCTCTGTAATTGGAACAGAATAGGATCGAGGTCACAATAATAGGGATAAATGGAAATTCCTATGCTTGGGCTCAAAAAAGCTGGCACAAGAACTGAGGAGACATGGAAAGTCAGCAGTGTGTCTGAAAATGATCTGGGGGGCTTAGTGGACTGCAAGCTCAGCATAAACCAAGGTTATGAAAAGGTAAGCAAGAAAGTTCCCTTGGTCTCAGGCCTTAGTATGAAAGTCAGAGAGTCTAGAAGAAGGGAGATCACAGTCCCACTGTATTATACCCTAGGAAGATCACATTGGGAGTATTTGTTCAATCTTGGGGGACACATTTTTTGGAAAGACATTGAATAGCTCCTGTAGAGGAGGCAACCAGAATCATGAAAGGACTAGAGACCACGCCACATGTGGATCAGGTGAAGGGGCTGAGGATTGTCAGCCTGGGGAAGAGGAGCCCAAGAGGTGTCAGGGTAGAGGTCTTCCAGCGTGGGACGGTTTGCCATGGGGTCAGTCCAGGAATGGTGGCCACAAGAGGCAGAGACAGATTTAAGCTTCTTAACATTCTAACAATGACAAGTGCTCAGGGGTAGAATGGACTGCCTCCGGAGGGGAGGGGCCTGAAGGTATCCTTCAGGGAGAGGCTGGGTGGCCTTTGCCGGGAATGCTGTCAAGGAGGTGGCTCAGTCAAATACAAGTGGACTAAGTGACCTCTGGGATCCCTTCCACCTCTGAAATCGTATGATCTTGGATGGTAGGTGGCCAAGGCTGTAATGGATGGAGACGCCTGACTGCGGTTACCCCTAGCCTTCAGGGCTGTCAGTGGGAGGCTCGAGAAACTTCTGTGGCTCCCATGTCCTTGTCCCCATTTCTTTGTGCTCCCCCCAGACCTTGCAGTCAGTCCAACCATACAGTTCTCATTTTACTAGATTAATAATAGCTAAGATAGAGATAAATGGTGTTTTAAGGTTTAAAAAAACCAACAACATAAAACGCATATTCTCATCTATCAGGTGCATCTTGCCATTTACCCTGCTGTGGCTCCTCTGCCCAGCCAGAATAGTACCCCCCAGACCAGACCACCAGAGACCACGTACTTTCCTCCCTGGAGGAGTTAATACCCTCAGCTTTAGCACACCGGCCTACAGCCAAGCTCTCCTGATTAGTGAATGAGTGAAGGCAAACTTCTAATACCTAATCAAAATCAGAGATTTCATCAGTGAGAGGCACTTCTGGTGTGAAAAGTCTCTCCATCCATGCCAAGACAATGGCCAGCATGGCTTGTTTGGCCAATGAGTGAGTACAAACTAACCCCAAGGACATTATTTAGCTGACTGCTTCCCATCCACTCCCCGGGGACATCATGCCATCTGCTCTTCTGCTGAATCAACCCTTGCCTCCCACTCCTTTCCTCTGGCATCAGGAACCATAGCAGTTCTAATGCTGTTCTGTCGCAATCCCTGTGACTTCCCAGACCCTTCCCTGACCTCGCCCTATTACAAAGGAAGCTCCATGAGGGCAGGGGCTGTCTCATGCTTGTCTACTTGTATCTCCAGCAACTAGCAGTGTGTCTGACCCACAGGAAGCATGAGGCCAGCCCTGTGTGCTGATAGCTACCTTTTCTATAGTGTTTTAAGATTCATAAAGTATCTCATGTGAGTCTCACAATACTCTTAGCTTGGGCTAAGTGATCAGATGATCACTTTGCAGATAGAGAAAGTAAGGTTCATTAAGTTAATTAACCTCAGAGAGGTTACATCATTACATAGCTAGTCAGTATCAGAAGTGGGATTTGAACTCTGGTCTCTCTAAAGCTTTCTCCAATAGATCAGCTGCTTCTATTAGAAGAGTGGGCAGTGTCAGCATGGTGTGATAGCAGGAACACTCGGGGCACCCATCTGGCACCCATCTCCTCCCTTTGCCTTGTTTCACTGCCATCTATCTATTTCTCCTGCTTGGCCTGACATCTCCACTATTCTAGGCGCTTCCTCGCCTTACTGAAGATTCAGGAGTGTGATGGGGCGGGGGAGGGGGGCCTTGGACATCCAGTGGCTCTGGGTATGCAGCTGTCACTGAGCCTGGCCCTGGGGAGAGGGGTGTAGGGAGGGTGGCAGTGGACATTTGAAATCACAGGCTTTGAACTGGACAGGACCTCTGATGATGCTGCTCTTCAGCTCTCTCCCAGCAGCACCAGCAACCTCTTCTGGTCAATGCCAATCATTGATGATCATAGAGACAACCTGTCTGGCCAAGGACTCCAGAGAAGATGAGGCTTTTCCTTCCCTCGAGCTTGTATTTACCTTAGGACAGGCCAGGTTCAATGAGAGAGGAGAAAAAACACAGGGTGCAGCTCCAGGTAGTGACGAGCTGCAGGAGGTTAGGGAGAGTAGAATCAGGGCAGTGGGGTGCTCAGGCCAGGTGCCTCACGGGGGTCCCTTTGTGCTGGAGGACCAGGGACACACAGAAGGAGGGTAAGACACCAAAGCAAGAAAGAACACTTTCTGCCCACTTTGTCACTCTGGTCAGGGATGGCCCTGCCAAAACACAGCTTTTCATAATAACAGCTGAAGTTTATGTAGCACTTAAGGTATACAAAATATTTTCCTAGCATTCATTTAAAAAAAAAATCTACACTTGACAAATGTCCCTCAAAAAGAGAGAGCATTCCCAAATGTAGAACAAAAAAGAAGGGCTGGTATCTCCCTTTATGTGTAAAGCATGTATCCATTTTGACTTTATCTTGATATACAGTATGAGATGTTGGTCTACACCTAGTTTCTGCCAGACTATTTTCTGGTTTTCCTAGTAGTTTTTGTCAAATAATGAGTTTTTGTTCCAAAAGCTTAGATCTTTGGGTTTATTATACAGTAGATTGCTATGGTCATTTACCGTAATGTAATTTGTCCCTCATTTATTCCACTGATCCACCACTCTATTTCTTAGCCAGTACCAGATTATTTTGATAATTACAGCTTTATAATACAGTCTGAGATCTGGTATAGCTGGACCACCTTCCTTCACATTTTTTTTCATTGATTCCCTTGATCTCCTTGACCCTTTTGTTCTTCCAGATAAATTTTGCTATTATTTTTTCTAGCTGTATGAAATAACTTTTGGTAGTTTGATTGCTATGGCACTGAGTAAATAGATTAATTTAGATAGAATTGTCATTTTTATTATATTGGCTCAGCCTAGTCATGAGCAATTAATATTTTTCCATTTGTTTAGATCTGACTTTATTTGTGTGAAAAGCATTTTGTAATTGTGTTCATATAGTTCCTAGGTTTGTCTTGTCAGGTAGACTCCCAAGTATTTTATATTGTGTACAGTATTTTTAAACGGGATTTCTCTTTCTACCTCTTGCTGCTGGACTTTGTTGGTAATATGTAGAAATGCCAATGATTTATGTCGGTTTATTTTGTATCCTGCAACTTTCTAAAGTTGTTAATTACTTCAAGTAGTATTTTAGTTGATTCTCTAGGATTTTCTAAGAATAACATCATATCATTTTCAAAGAGTGATAATTTTGTTTCCTCATTGCCTATTCTAATTCCTTTGGTTTCTTTTCTTCTCTTATTGCTAAAGCTAACATTTCTAATTCAATATTGAATAATAGCTGTAATAATGGGCATCCTTGCTTCACCTCTGATTGTTTTGGGAAGGCTTCTAGCTTATCCCCATTACAGGTAACTCTTACTAATGGTTTTAGATAAGTATTACTTATCATTTTAAGATAAGCTCCATTCATTCCTATGCTCCCTAGTGTTTTTAATAGGAATGGGTGCTGTATTTTGTCAAAGGCTTTTTCTGCGTCTATTGAGACAATCATATGATTGCTGTTGGTTTTGGTATTGATATGGTCAATTATGCCAATAGTTTTCCTAATATTGAACTAGTCCTGCATTCCTGGTATAAATCCCACCTGGTTACAGTGTGTAATCTTTGTAGTATGCTGCTGTAATCTCCTTACTAGTAGTTTATTTAAAATCTTTGCCTCAATATTCATTAGGGAAATTGGTCTATCTTCAGGAGCATTCTTCCTTGAGAGTGAGACTGGCCCATGTTCTCAGACAAGAACCTGAATAACCCACTGCAGGGGCAATTCTTATGAGATCCTCTTGAGCCGGATGATCTTTGTAAAGGACACACGTTACCACAGCCTTGAGATACAGCCTGGCATGGAAGATAGAGAGTCTGATTGGGAATCAGGAAGACTTGAATTCAAATTCTGCCTTCGACCCTTGTGAGCTGTGTGGTCTTAGACAAGTTATGTGACCTCTCTGAGCCTCACTTTCCTCATGTATGAAAAGAGGGGTTGGCTCAGATGGCCTCAGAGATCCCTTCCAACTCTGACGTGATGATTCTATGATCCTCTGGCCACTCAAAGACAAGTATGTACTTAACACATTTAATAATAATGGGAGCTATCAGTATCGTCATCATTGTCATCATCATCGACTGAATCCCTGATTTCTTTGGCATATCCTCATTGTTGTTACTGTCCTGTGACCTGTAACAATCCTGAATGCAGCTGAACCAGACTAAGATGTATGGAGGAAATGTTTAACAAAACAAATGAAAATACAATGGAACATATATAATATTATATTTCAAAACTAAGTCAATATGCAGCCCACAGGAATCTTTGTTTGACACTGGTATATGTGCAGAATGTATTAGACGAATTCTTGTGTTCCCTGTGGTGTCCCATCCATCCACTAGGAGGTGAGCAGGACTCACCTCGTCCTGCCCCAGAGAGCGATAGGAGCCCAGAGGAGATGTTTTCACTGACCCAGCCCCAGCGCCTTTGGGCAAAGGAGCCCTGCTAGGGCCCAGAGCCCCAACTCCCAGAAGGTGGTCTTCACTCCAAGTCATGCAGGGCTCTATTTGCTGAGCCAGGCAGGGTGGAGAAGGCTTGGGCTAGGAAGGAATACCTGGCCACAGTCATAAGCTAAGAGGGATAGGACATGCGGAGGGAGCCGGCTCTCTGCATCAGCTCTCCCACAAAATGTGGAGAACCCAGGAACTGTTCCAGGATCTGTGGCGATTGGCAAGGCATTACAGGCTCTCCGTTACCAGGAGAACATTCTGGAAGGAGCCACTGAGCCACGTTCTCCAGCTCACACTTGATGACTCATTGTATCATCCTCGTGGATCCGTTCGTCACATCAGTTGAGTTCTTTTCTATATCACAAAATTGCAGAATCTCGGTGTTGGAATATAGGGAGAAGGAAGCTCCTGAAGGCAGGGGCTTCTTCCTTTGTGTCTTTGTATGCCCAGAACCTAGCGCAGAGCCTAGAGCTGGCAGGTGCTCAATAAATCCTTGGCTATGCTTAATTTTGCATCAGTTCATTGAAGTCTTTCCAGGCTTCTCCATATTCATTACATTTATCATTTCTTTTTCTTTTTAAAAATACTTATTTATTTTTAGTTTTTAACATTCACTTCCATAAGATTTTGAGTTCTAAAATTTCCCCCTTCTTCTTCCCCTCCCCCCTCCCAAGATGGCATGCAATCTTATATAGGCTATACATATATGTTCATATTAAACACATCTTCACATTAGTCATGTTGTAAAGAAGAATTAGAACCAATGGGAGGTACCATGAGAAAGAAGAAACAAAAAAAAAAAGAGAGAGCGTGAGCAAATAGTATGCTTTGATCTTCATTCAGACTCCACAGTTCTTTTTTCTGGATACGGATAGCATTTTCCACTATGAGTCTTTTGGAGTTGTCTTAGATTCTTGCATTGCTGAGACAAGCTAAGTCTATCAAAGTTAGTCATTGCACAATGTTGCTGTCGCTATGTACAATGTTCTCCTGGTTCTGTTCAGTTCACTCAGTATCAGTTCATGCAAGTCTTCCAGGTTTTTCTGAAGTCCACCTGCTTCTCATTTCTTATGGAACAATAATATTGTGTCACATTCATATGCCACAAGCGTTCATTTCTTACAGCATGATGATATCTCACAACATTCAGACATCTCAGTCACTGTTCAGCCACTCCCCCATAATGAGCACTCCCTTTTCCTCAGTTATTTGAGCTCCAAGACTGAAAATCGAAAAGCTGATGCCAGCCTCCATTGGTGGAGGGAATTTCCTTACTGGGAGCTCCTTTTTTATTAGGAGATTTCCACCCTGGGAGTTTTTATTGGTCTCCTAGGGAAACCAGCAAAATCACAGGTCTGGCTTTTTACAAAATGAAGATAAATGTTTGCTATGTTACTGCATTTTAAAATAAAAATAACATTCCAGAATTGAATTGCATTGAAAACGTCATGGGAGTTCTCTGCTTCCCTCCTCCAAAATCAGGTAGCTTTGAGTATCTGGTATTTCCAGTCCTGGCACCCATCCAAACCTGGGGGTGGAAGGAACGGTTACTAGTGAAGATGTTCATCTGTTAGAGGGTTTTGTAGGCAAGAGCCTGGTTTCCCCTGGTTACATCTGCCATCGGCAGCTAGGTGGCACAACGAATAGAATGCTGGACTTGAAATCAGTAGAGACCTGAGTTCAAATCTCGCCTCAAGCACTTCCTACCTGTGCAACTCTGGACAAGCCACTTAACCACTCTGGGCCTTGGTTTCCTCCTTTATGAAATTAGGGGGTTGGACTTGATGATCTTGAAGGCCCCTTCCAACTCTACATCTTTGGTCCAAGATATGAAGACTGGAGCTCAGCTGTTGTTTGCTACTTGGTCTACGAAAGGAGAAGTTCTCACTGTATTTGTGAATCATTCCTTTAGAACAAGGAATATCAGAGAAAAGTACAACACACAGTGACAGGTGCACGGACTGGGAGTCAAAAGGCCTGAGTCCCACTCCTGGCTCTGGCATTCAGAGCCATAACTAGTAACTTTGGAGCTGGGGGTGAGCATTGTGAAGTGGGGAGGGATAGCTGAGAGGGAGACATTGGGAGGGTTGGAGGGGGGAGCTAGGAGGAGCTTCCCTGGGGTATATCCTCAGAGTGGAGGGAAGAAGAGTACCCCGGTACACTGTAAAGTTTCTGTACTGATGAAGGCGGAACTAGGGTGGGGAAACCCAAACTTTGTCCCTGGTGCCAATATGTAGAATGCTGTCAGTGCCCTTTAACCAAGGGGCAGGGTTCTGATTATCTCACAGCGGTATGCCTTTGCTGTCACTGACTGGCTGTGTGACCGCACATAAGCCTCTTCGTCTCTGAGTCTCAGTTTCCTCATCTCTAAAATGATGAAGTTGAACTGAAAGACCTCTGGGGTCTTCTCCAGATCAAAATCCTATAATATGAAAATGGTTTTCAGAACCAGTTGAAGGGAGAAAGGCTAAAAACAGAGAGACCACCTAGAATGTTTTTGGTAATAATCCAGACCTGTGGTGACAAGGACTTGATCATATTTCGTTTTCAATCCACCCCAAATATGTTACATTTCCCATATGTCATCTTCTTTCATGGAGCGGGGTACCCCATGGCCTCCAAGACAAAATACAAAAGCCTTAGCTTGATATTCAAGGCCCATCACAAGCCAGCATCAACCTGCCTTCCAGCCTCATTCCCCATAACTGCTCCTCAAGTGCTTCTTGTGTGCTAGCCTCACTGCACTAACCTCAGCAATCTCCCACCTCTCTAATTACATTGGCTGACTTTTGTTTTTGTTCAGTTGTGTCCGATTCCTTGTGACCCCATTTGGGAATTTTCTTGGCAAAGATACTGGAGTGCTTTGCCATTTTCTGGAAACCGAGACAAACGGGGTGAAGTGACTTGCCCAGGGTTAGACAGCTAGTAAGCACTGAGACCACATTGGAACTCAGGTCTTCCTGACTCCAGGCCCAGCGCTCTCTGCACTATGGCGCCACCTAGCAGACTACCAGGCTTGGAATGCACCTCCCTCCTCCCCTCTGCCTCTCAGAAGCCTTTTTTCAAGACAGTTCAACTCCTCCCAGAAGCCTTCCCTGATTCCACTCTATCCTCTCCCAGCAGAAAATGTTCCCTCCCAAAAATGCTATCCACATCCAAATTTGAATGCAGATCGAAGCATACTATTTGCCATTTTTTCCCTTCTGTTGTGTTTTGTTTCCTCTTTCTGGTGGTTCCTCTTGTTGGTTCTAATTCTTCCTTACAACATCACTAATGTGAAATTATGTTTAATAGGAATGTATATGTATAGCCTATATCAGACTGCACGCCAAATGGGGGAGGGAGGGGGAGGAAAATTTAAAACTCAAAAGCTTATGGAAGTGACTGTTGATAAATCAAAATAAATTAATTTAAAAAAAAAAAAGAAAATGTTCCCTCCCTCCTCCAATTTTCCTGGAGTTGTCTTTATTCCCATCAACCATCTCATGCTTGTATTCAGGTCACACCCCCTAGTAGGATCAGTCAACCAAAAAACATTTATTAAGCACTTACTTTGTGCTTACTAACTATGCTAGGCACTGAGGATGAAAAGACAAAAAATGAAACAGTACCTGCCCTCAAGAAGCTTACACTCTGTAGAGGAGACAACATGTCCATATATGTATACATACATATTCAGAATATATACCAAATAAATAGATCATAATTTCAGGGGAGGTTCTAACAGCTTGGGGAGGGGGAATCAGCAAAGACTTCAGGTGCTCTTTGAGGACAAGGATTGCACCATTTTTGTCTTTAAACCCAAACCACCTAAGTACCTGGCACACAGCAGGTGCTTGCCTTCGGATCTTGTTGTTGCTGGTGGTGGCAAGGAGATTCTGAAGGCATCAGAGACGGGAGTGACCAGAAGGAAGAGGCCTTGAGAGACTGGAAGATAATTGGAAGGGAGTCCACCTGTTAGAATCAGCGAGGGGGAGGGGGAGGAAGACTTGGCAAAAAAAGAGGAAACCCACGAAGGGGTGAGGGGCGTAGAGGGGTGGCTGCCGAGGCACAGAATGAAATAGAACATCAGAGTTGAGAAGGACCTTGGAGAGTCCCTCCTCCAACCCGTTTTGTTTTCCTGGGGAAGACTGTGAAGCCCCCAGAGGGTAAAGGGCTCCGGAGGAAGCCCGGGAGGGCAAGGGCCTCCTGCTTGATCAGAGGCTAACTCCTCTGCCACACAGCAGCACCGTTCATTCAGGACATCTCCATCGGGTGGCCCGCAACATCGTGCACTTTCTTCTGTGAAGGTCTGGCTCTTTCCATGGGCTTTTTTGAGGATGGGGGGAGACTGTAAGAGATTGTTCCCCTGCTTCTAGGAAGGACTACGTTCAAACAAGCCAGACATAAGATCAATAGACTTAATAATCATTTTTAAAATTCCATAAGCCACCCCATGAGAAGGTAGCACCCCTATGATGAACTATTAGCTAGTTCTTCTAATGTCTAACCTAAGTATGTCCTATTGTAATGCAAACTCACTCATTTCTGCTCTATCTGAAGGGCAGGTAGAAAAAAAACACTGGCTACTTGCATGCCCATCTTTGATACCTCATAATATCCACTGAGGGGGCCAGCTCCAGTTATCCTGATTGGATCTGGCCAGTGGACCCAGATGGCTCTAGAGGAGAAGGTGAGGCTGGTGATTTTACACACCCCTGCCTCACTTAAATACAATTCACTTGCATGTCACAGGCATCACCTCCGTGATGTCACGGTCCTCTTCGAGAACAAAGGACAAACAACAATGATATCTCCTCAAGGCCGTTACTGAATACCTATGAATCCATACTCTATCACTTAGCGCCTGTGTGACCTTGGACAAGTCACCAACTTACCCAGGCCTCAATTTCCACATCTGTGAAATGAGTTGGTTGGACTAAATGACCTCTAAGGTCCCTTCCGGTTCTAAATCCAGGACCCTTTGTAGTCACCTCTTTATTTTCTCTGCAAAATGACAAGGTTGGGCTAGGTGAGCGGCAGGGGGCCTCCAGCTGTGAATCTGTGATCTTCTGATTCCGAGAATGCCAGGTCCAGTCTTTGCTCGTGCCTTCCGTAGCCTCCTCACCCACAGGAGATGGCGAAACTCTTCTGGGGCATTAAAAACATGAAAGGTGCCAGGTGCGTCTTAGCCCGAGCTGCTCGTCAGTAGTGCTGGGTCAGAGTCCAAGGCGCCCCCTAGTGGCTGGAAGCATGCGCTAAGTGGCTGACCTCTTGGGGCTACCTTCACAAAGGTGAAGTAAACCTACCACGTTCTTGGAAAAGGCAGTCTGGTTAACGAGCTGACAGCAGGTGCTGTTCTTGTCACCTGACCCGCTTCCCCTCGGATGTCCAAGGCTGAGGTGTGGCGTCCCTAAGGTTCTGCTTCCATTTCATCTCCGGAATGCTGAATGAAAAGGCAGCCTGCTCTGGTTTATTGAGGGACTTGTGTTTGAATGCCATTCCTGACATTTAACTAGCTAGGAAGCCTGGGCAAGGGGGTCTGCCTCTCTGAGCCTCCTCTTGTGTCAAATGAGGATAGTGATGCTCATGCTATCTACTCACAGGGATGTTGTAAGTAAAGACCTTCGCAGCCTGAAAACATTATGAAAATGGGGATTATTGCTAATTAGGGGCAATCAGAAATCAACAAGTGGTGTAGAGATGTCCTGTGCACCCATGGCTCTCCTGACTTGTCGCTGGGAAGCTAGTGAGGAAGTGGATTTGGAACCAAAGGACCTGGGTTCTAATTCACCTCTGCCACTTTTTACCTGTGAGAACTTACACATGTCTCTTCTCCCAGGGCCTCAGTTTTCTCTTTTGTAAAATGAGGGGATTGAAGATGGCCTCTAATGTCTCTTCCAGCTCTGGATCCATGATGGAGGCTTCTTCTGTTCTCTGGGCCTCAGTTTTCCCATCTGTAAAATGAGGGGATTAGACAGAATGGCTTCTGAGATGGCTTCCAGCTTAGATCTACAAACCAGTAATCCTGAGTACAGGCTGAGACGAGTGACCGGGAGGCATTCATTCTTAGCCATCCCTCCCTGAGTTTGGAAAAAAAACCCCCAACACCTGCTTCCTCAACCGACTGGATCTATAACCAGAAGCTTGGGGAGGTCATGGGGAAAGGCCAGAGTTGAAGAAACTTGCTCTAAGAGGAGGCCACAGCTGACTCATCCCTCTGAGAAGTAAGAGGCAAGAACCAGATGGTCAGAAGGGCCAGAAACAGAAAGCAAGAGGTCCCCGGGGCTGAGAGCAGCCGCTGTCTTTTGTCTTTCTTGTTATTCCCAGAACTTAGCACAAAGCGTGGCTCATATGAATGCTGCTTTGTGCAAAGAAGCGAGGTGGGGACTGGGCAAACAAAAATGTATGACAGTCTCTGCCCTCAAGGAGCACGCATTCTCCAGAGGTGGGAGAGGGATGAGCAGATACATGGTAACCTTTGGAAGGAAAAGCATTTAATAAGGGGGAAGCAGGAAAGGCTTCTAGGAGGAGATCATGGGATCTGAGCTGAGCCTTGAAAGAAGATGCAAAACCTGAAAGACAGAACCAGGAAGGGAGTGAATTGCATGCATGTGAGATAATGATGGACAGGTAGCCTAGAGCTAGCCTATGGAAAGGACAGGCTGAAGCGTTTGTATCTAGGCAATGGGGCTGCGGTTCTAGAGCTGGAAGGAAGCCCAGACTCAGGCTCAGACACAGGGGATGGGAGGGGCTACTGAAGTTTTTTTAAGGACACAGGAGACCTGTGCATTTGTAGGGAAGCCAGTGCATAAAGAGAGGCTGAGGATGCGAAGCAGAAGAGAGGAGAGGAGAGGGGATGGGAGATGGAGGGTGCCCGTGCATGGGATGGCACTGGCTGGCAGAAGAGCCACTTTTCCTGGGACTAGACCAAAGGAGAGAATGTGAAACAACATACAGGGTTTTACGTTGTGAAGGAGGGGAGGGGTGGAGTTCACGACTGGTGATTGTCTCAATAGGAGGCCTGGTTCTCTGCTGAGAGTGAATGAATTTTAAAATTCATTTCTTCATTGCCTACTGTGGCAGGGCCTATGCTCTGAGCTGGCAAGTCCCTGCCCTCAAGGAGCTTACATTGGAGTAGAGGGAAAGAACAATTGTGGAGGCTCAGAAGGGTATTTTGCTTTGGGAAGCTACAGGGAATAGAGAGTGGGTCCCCAATCTATTCCCCCTCATTCACCTGCAATGACTGAGCTGATTGAAGGGGGAGGGTAAAGGACATGGTGTGTGTGTTGGGGGGGGTTGGCAGAGAGAAGAGATACCGTGTGTGAAAGTTGATCAGAAAAGATAAGAGACTGGCTCTGCTGCCTTGGGGGCCCCACGAGATTAGATAACAGAGGGTTAGAGTGGACGGCTAGGCATGGTGGTGTGACTTCCTCCAGCCGTATTCTGTAGCATGAAGTAGAAGCAGACAAGACAGATGGTGGATACGATCCAGCTTGGGTGGGAGTGGTGACAGGCCAGGCCAGGAGACAGGGGCGAGGAATTCAAGGGCAGAAGAAAGAAGCATCACAGAGCTGGTTAACTAGGTTAAAGACTTTGGAGGGAGGAAAGTGAGACCAGGGAAGTGATGATGGTCTGGGCCAATGGGGAGGGTTAGAATGATTGGAGATTACGGGCAGGACGCAGAATCGATTTTAGCAGAGGGAGAGATAGAAGGGCAGGAGATTCTGATCAGAAACACGGCAGAACTCTGGATCATGAGGGTAGTGCAATTATGGGCAGTGATGTGATCCAAGAAGCAGCCATCTTTGTGGGCGGTGGAGGTCGAGGGAATATGGGGGTCGAGAAGGTTGATGAATTAGGAAGCCAGGATGTCTGAGAGGATAGAAATATGTGAATGAAAGTAACCATTTGTGAGGGTGGGAGTTGTGTGGAAAAAGAGGCCAGGTGCCCAGTAGAATGTAAGCTCCTCAGGGGCAGGGATTGTTTTGTTTTTGTCTTTTATACCCTGCCCTAAGCGCAATGCCTAGCTGTAGCAGGTGCTTAAGAAGTGTTTACTGACAGTTGAAGGAGACAATGGCCTGGAGGTGGGAGGGGGGTGAGGTGGGGATGACCGCCCCAGGGAGGTGGATAAAGTTATCCTAGAGGCAGGGAGTGAATCTCAAAGGAGGACCCACCTAGAGTAAAGTGTCTGTCTAACTCTCCAGAGGAGGAGAGGAAGAATTGGGAGTTTGCTAATCACCAAGTGGAGGAAGGACCAGTCAACTGGGGCTCCCCTCTCCAGGATGCTGTGAGGATGGAGGGGGCCATTAGTGTGTTCTCTCTCCAAAGCCAAGAGGAAAAAGGGTCAAGGCAATGCGGACACTAGAGAAGTAAGTATCGGATGAGTGGTTCTTTAGGGCTGAACAGAACTCATCCTTGGCACTAGTTCTGGCACCCCGCGAAGATGGGGGTCACATGGAAGCATGTGTAGCCTGAATGAGTCTTATAGCGTGGAGGCCCTTGAGCCACAGGTGACCTCACCTCCCTGGGCCTCCTGATCTGAAAAATGAGGGGGTCAGATTAAACGCCCCAACGCCTCATCCAGGATGGGGTAGGGGGCCGCCAGTCTCAACCTGGGATCCATCTCAGGTTCTGCCAGGGCTCCACGTGTCTGTCTGCTGTCAATATAAGCCGATGTGTGGAAATGTGTGGGCACTGAGAGCTGGACCACAGGCTCTGAAGAGAAAGGAAAAGGAGAGAGGATCTGGGCAAAGAGCTGGCACTGATGCCTGAGCAGATTGTGCTCGTGGGAGAATGACTGCCTGGGCATAGTGGGTCATGAATCACAGACTTACAGACTCACAGACCTGAAAGGAAGCCCAGAGACCATTCAGTCCAACCACTACCTGAACAGCAATGTTCTCTGCTACGTTCTAGACAAGTGCTTGAAGACCTCCCAGGAGAGAGAGCCCCTCCACCTTCCACCCCTCATTCACAGCTTAAATGTTTCCTCATCTGAAGCCTTCCTTGGCCTCCTTAGGGCTTCCCCACACACCTCCAGGTTCTGTCCTCTGGGGCCAATCAGGATAGTCTAATACCTTCTTCACATGGCCACCCTTCAGACCCAAGAAGACAGCTACCCCTTCCCACCTGGGTCTTCTTGTCTCCAGGCTAACTGGAGGGAGGGGTGTGGAGGAAGGAAAATAGCTTTGTATTTGGAGGCAGGGGAGTGAAAAAGCCAGCTCAGTCCCTTCAATCAACCATCACAATCTACAAACGTTTATTAAACATCACTGTGCTAAGGCTGGGGATACAAAAAAAACCCAAAAACAAATAAAAAAGCAGCCCCTGCCCTCAGGGAGTTTGCATTCTAATGAGGGGCACAACCAAGTAAGTCCAGAGCTTAACAACAAAGGCCAGCATTTCAGGCCTGCAAAGCTTTTTACAGATATGATCTCTTGAGCCATCCTAGGAGGCAGGTGCTGTTATTATTCCCATTTTAGACTAGGAAACTGAGGTAGACAGAGATTAAGGGACTTGCCCAGGGTCACACTGGCCAGGAAGTGTCTGAGGCTGGATTTGAACTCAAGTCTTCTTGACTCTAGAGCCGAAGCTTTATTCCCTGTGGCGCCCCCTAGCCCCTGCAGTAGATAGTACTGTCTGATCTTGGCCTCTCTTTGCAGCCGCAGCACTTCGAGTTGTGCCCGGCGCAAGGTCTTAAGCAATGCTTGTTGCACCGACTTGCCCTGGCCGGGGCAGCCCCTGAGCTTCCTCCAGGCTCTAAGTCCTAGGAGTCTGCTCGTGGTCAGAGGGGACACTGGCTAATCCCGTCCCAGTCTCCATGGTAACCACCCGAGAACCAAGTCGTTTCCAGAGGCTCAGGGCAGAAGGAGCCGTCCCCGGAGAAGGGCGTGGTCCAATGTCTGTCCCTACATCCTGTGATGCTTCGTCAAGGGGAAGAGGTAAGGCTAGCTTTCTGATTCTGCTGCTCCTGGGGGTCCTGTGAGGCTCTGGGACCTGGGCCGCAGATACCATGGGGCTAGTGTAGGGCTCTGAGGACCTGGGTTCAAATGTTGGCTCTGCCCCTTAGAAACTGTTTCAGCTTGGCAAGTTACTTAGAATCATCGCGTTGAAGATTTGGAGCTGGAAGCAGACCTACTGAGTCCGTGTTACTGGAGACTGAAGCCCAAAGAAGCGGAGCCATTTGGCCCCAGGCCCTCGACTCCAGGTACTCTGGGTTGTTTCCTTATCCACAATGTGAGAGGTGGGAAGGGGCAGTCCCTGGGTGATTTCCAAGTACCTTCCAACAAATTCACTGAACATTTATTGAGCACCTACTCCTTGTCAGGTGCTATGCTAGGTGCCAGGGATGCAAAGACAAAAATGAACAGTCCCTGCACATAAAGAGTGCTCTCTCTCTCCCTCCCCCCTCCTTTCTTTCTCTATTCCTCCTTTCTTTCCTTCTTTCTTTCTTTTTTTCTTCCTCCCTTTCTTTCCTCTTCCTTCCTTCTTTCTTTTTCTCTTTCTTTTCTCTCTCTCTCTGACACATACACTAATTAGTATAGTATAAGGAAAACTGAGGGCAGAGAGAACACTAACGAGTGGGGGAATCTGAGAAAGCTTCCTGGATGAGATAGCATCTGACAGGAGCCTTGAAGGAAGACAAGGATTTGGAGAGGCGAGGAGAGGAAGGCTTGCCCTTCAAGCCTGGGAGAAGGCTTGTAAACATAAGGAGGGAATAGTGCCAAATTCTGTGGGAAAGCTCTGAGTCCTCTCATCCCCACATGAGAGGAGGAGGAGGAGGAGGAGGAGGGGAATGGAGATTCAGAGCCTGAAGGGAAGGCTTTAGAGACTATCTAGCCCAACCTTTTCATTTTACAGTTGAGGAAACTGAGGCCCATAAAGGGGAAGCAGCTTGTCCAAGGTCACACAGGCAGGAAGCATCTGAGGCAGCATTCGAACCCAGGTCCTCTGACTTCAGGGCCAGGGCTCTTTCCATAGTTCTCAGAAAGAATCCAGAGAAGATTGGTAAATTGGCCGAGGCTACACAGCAGAGTTAAGCCTGGAGGCGGAGGCCAGGGTTCCTCTGAAACTGGAGGCCAGGGTTTCGGTCTGGAGGCCACAAGAGCTGTCTTGGTCACTGCCAGTCACTGCTCCACTGAGGCCAGGCACCTACCTGTCCTCCCCCTGCCCCAGCCCAGCCTGCCTCAGAGCTGGCCTCAAGCCAGGAGGGATCAATGTGAGTCCTTATCACAGAAGCAGAAGGACCACGAGGGTCAGGCAGGGGAAGCCGCCACACATGCCACAGCAGGGCAGGGGAAGGGCAGCCACTCAGTCTATTTGGGGAGAAGGAGTCTGAGATAGCCCCCAGGAGAAAGGCAGCCATTGTCTGTCTGCTCTGGGAGAAGGAATCTGAGATAGCCCATGGTGCAGGAGACAGCTCTGCAGGGGCTTCCAGTGGGACCTGGCAGGAGAGACAGGAGTCCAGTGGGCCTCGAGTGATGCCCAGGGACAGACTTAGCATCACATAACAGCTGTCCATGAGATGACATGCCAGCACTCAGCCATGTGGAAATCTCTCCTGGGAAACAGGGAAGCATCTTGAGTGAGTCCCTAGTTCTCCTGGGGTTAGCACTGTCTTTTCTTTGTATCCCTAGCATCTCACACAGTGTCTGGCACAAAATAGGCGCTTCCATGTATTTTTCATCCATCCATCCATCCATCCATCCATCCGTCCATCCATCCATCCATCCATCCATGCATGCATTCATTTGTTCATGCAGGATTGAAGGTAACCTTTCATTCCAATAAATTCCATTTGACAAGCATTTTTAAGCACCTCCAGGGACAGTATAGGAGCTAGGCATATCAATACACAAGTCAGATAAGCTCTACCCTCAGGAAGCTTATACTCCACTGGAGGGAGAAGGATTCTCTTCTTCTCTTCTCTTCCCTTCCCTTAGAAGACTCAGTGAAAAGTCTGAATTAGGTAAGAAAGGGCCCAAGGTAGCTCTTTGGGGCTGGGGTTGGGAGTGGGGAGGGAGTGCTCCCCTCCCTTTTTCCCTTCTGGAGATGCAGGCTCTGGACCTGGCTTCTCTGCCTGGCTCCCGGCCATCATTGCACCTGGACATAAGTGAGCAATCCTTATCACTGGGCAGCCTACTTGGCCTCTCCCTCCTCCATGGTGCATCCTTCACAGCTGCCAAGTTCATATCCCTAAAGTTCAGGTCTCATCATTCATGACCCAGCATCCAGGGAGCCCCCAAAGGCCCCAGGTGCAGCTCCTCCTTGGCAGCTTGGTGAAGGCCCTCCAAGGGGAAAAAGGGAGACCACGGGTGAAGGAGGGATGGGGGGGCACTCCCGGGCTCTCAGAAGGATGCTGGCCCCGGCCCATTCCCATCTCCCCTCAGACTTCCAGAGCTGCTGTCCCCCAGCACACCCAAGGCTCCTCTCCTTCCAGACCAGTCTGCCCCACTACTTCCCTGCTCACCTAAGGTCATCCCCTCTGTGACTCACAAAAAGCCACAGTCTTCCTGCCATTCTGCCTGGGGCGGGGGTCAGAGTGGGCAAGATGCCCCCCTTCTTTGTCTTCCCCTCATTTCTGGGAGCTGCAAGGCATTCTCCTGCCCTCCCTCTCCCTCCCCCATTCATCTTGGCCTAGAGTCAAACCTGCTTGATATGGGGATACTATAGCTCTCAAAGGACAAGGCCAGTGGAGGACAGAGAAAGCATGCCTCACTTTCTTAAAAAACAGTGCTACTTTGGGGGTAATTTTTATTGATGTCTTCTGGTTTTCCATCACCTTCATCCCCAAATATATCCCCCCCCAACTCTCTTGTATCAGAGACTAAAAAAAAAAGAAGGGGGAAATGCAATTCAATAGAACTAACCCAGTCTGACAGTATATGTAATGTTCCACACCCGTAGTCCCCCACCTCTGCAAGGAAAAGAGGGAGGCACATTTTCTCATCCCCTTCTTTGGGGCCAAACTCGATCATTATAATGACACAATATTCCATTTTCTTGTTCTTTTTTTTAAAGTGACCAGGCCAAAGCACTCATCCCTTGGCCACCCCTGCCCTGGGTATGTTCTTTTTCTCTAGGGGTGGGGACAGCGTGGGTTCGGCTGTATTGTTCTGCCCATGTAGGTTATGTGAGTCCACATGGTTCTGCCTGGATGTGGAGGAAAGGATAGATACCTGTCTATCTAGTCTCCTTTCCCTCCCCTTCTCCAAGGGAGAATTTGATTCTTGCCAGGAGGGAAAGCACTGAGTTGGGGCCACTCCGCCTTCCTCAGACAGAGTGCAGTGGGCTAGAATGAGATCTATCTGCTCCTTTAAAACTCTCTAGAACTCCCTTAAGTCTAGGTGATGTAATTTTTAGGTTCAAGATGAGCTTCTGACTGCTGTCCTTTAATGGGGAAGGAAGCCTCCAAGGTACATAACCAAGGCTTGAAGCTTTTCCCAAATGCCAGTTCATTATTCAAGTCAACAGGGAAACAAAAATCAGAAAATACACATAGGAGAATATATACCAGACCATAAACAGAGTGTAGTGAAGGAGCCCTCTCATTGGGGGTGGGATAATTCAGCTCAACAAAGAAAGAGAGTCTCAGATCTCACCCCAGGGCAATTCTCCAAAAGTTCTACTGTGGTAATCTGGGAAAAGAGACATGAGCAAAGGGCCGGCTCCTCTATGTATGGGCTTCCTTCCAGGAATCTGAAGAAAGCCTGGAGTCAGGCCTCTTTCTCTTGAAGCTAGAAGCAGAACCCCAGGATCTCTCCTACTTTAGGTCTCCCCAGCTCCGCCCCTCAGCATCAACCCCCAACAATGAGGACCGTTGGGGCAAAGGTTCTGTTCTATTAGAATTCGAGCTCCAAGCCCTGCATGTATTTATGCCGGGCTCATCACCAAGACTGGAACGTACCAGGTGCTTAGCAAATACTTTTTCACGCGTCCATTTCCGTGACCATCGTCCTAGTCACCGCCTGTGCTGTTTCTCTAGGTCCACTTACATCACTCTGCAGTGGTTCATCCAAGCCTTCCTAGGTTTCTGTGTAGTGTTGTTATCCCATTACACCAATGGACCACAGTTTGTTCAGCCTTTCTCCAACTGATAGGGTGCCTTTTGTCTTTACAGAAGTCATGTCTGGATATCCCCTGTCTCTCATCCCAGCCCTGAACCCTCCTTGTAACAAAGAGTTATGCACAAACAACTGATAGTAATTCCACCTGTGAGCATATGCACCGTTCTGCCCCTGTATTCCCT
The DNA here is from genome assembly GCF_003287225.1 of Phascolarctos cinereus. Lineage (NCBI taxonomy): Eukaryota > Metazoa > Chordata > Mammalia > Diprotodontia > Phascolarctidae > Phascolarctos > Phascolarctos cinereus. The sequence continues at coordinate 10,690,069 of NW_027555958.1, read as the reverse complement.
CACCTGTCCTCCAAGAGAAGTGTATGGCATTATCTGTTCTTTAGGACTAAGGTTGGTCACTACAGTTATTCAGACTGCATCTTTTCCTGTTGCATCTTTTTTTTCCCCATCCACATTATTATAGTCATTGTATGTATATATATACACATACACATATACACATACATACATTTTCCTCTTGGATCTTATTTTATTCTAATTGGTTACATGTAAGTCTTCCTTCATTTCTTTAAATTCTTCATTTTTGTCATGAGTTCAAATCCAGCCTCAGACACTCATTAGCTGTGAGATCCTAGGCAAGCGACTTTAACTTCTGTATGCCTCAGTTTCCCCATCTGTAAAATGGAGGTAATGACCTCACCTTCCTCCCAGGGTTGTTGTGAGGATCAAATGAGATAATAATTGTGAAGGGCTTAGCACGGTGCCTATCACATAGCAGGTGCTTTATAAACTTTAACTATTATTCTTGTCACCCAGTCAGAATGGCCTCCTTCCTCGCCCACCTCTGCTCTGGACAATCCTTGACTTCCTTCAAAGCACAGCCTAGCCCCCCTGAGCCCTCCCGCCTCTACGAGGCCTTTCCCCCTAGCTTTAGTGATCTCTCCTTCTTGAAATTCACTTGAATTGGTTTGCTTGTGTGTTCTGTCATAGACCATAAGCTCCTTGAGGGCAGGCATTGTTTTGCTTCTTCATCCCCAGCACTAGGCAGAGTGCCTTGCCCATAGGAAGCAGTTGATAAATGTCTGCTTTTGAATTGGTGTGGACACAGCACTGGATATGGAATCTGAGTTTAAATCATGCCTCAGTCACTTCTTAGCGTATGACCCTGGGTAAGTCACTTCACTGCTGCCTGCCTCAGTTTCCCCTTCTGTAAAATGAGGATCATAACACCTACCTCCACGGTTACTGGGAGTATCAAATGTGAATGTACAAAGCTCTCTGCAAACCTTAAAGTGGTCTATAAATGTTAGCTATTTTTGTTGTTACGAGGACCAGAAATGCAGCACAGACCTACGGGTCAAAAGCCTGGCGTCGGAGGTCTGCAGACATCTGAGCTATGTCACTGAGCATCAGGAGTCCACACAGCAGCTTTCCACCCTGGCCCTCCGTCTGTGGACAGTGGCCCTAGACCCTAGGCCCTGCTCAGGCCAGCCTCTCTCCCAGTTTGGTCCAGCCATGTTTTGCATGTCCCTGGGGCAGGAACAGGAAGGAAAGTGGAGGCTAGGCTAGAAGGGGAAGACTGAGGGGAAGGGTGACTTGCAAATTTTAAATGAGGTGGACACTGTTTTCCCTGCTTCCAGCTCTCTCACATGGATCTACTCGGCTGTCTCCTTACAGAACACTTTCCTTTTCCCCTGGCTTCACCCTGGGTCCTCCTCATATAGGCACAGGCCTGGCGAAAGTCACCTCCTGCAGGGCAGATCAGCTCCATCCTCAGGCCTTTCTTCCTCAGGGTCCTTGGCTTCCTCCCAAACTGCCCATTCCCCAGGGCAGGCCCTCTCAGTGGCTCAGGCAACCCTCTAAGGCTGCAGAGGCTTCAGGGAAGGGAGCCTTCACACTGGGAGTGCCTGCATTGTTGAAACCTAGCTTCTCACCAAAACCAAATCTTACCCATGGAAAAGTGATAGTCATCTATACTAGACATCCAAGGCACATCAGTTGTGGTGTCTATGAAATGGAGGTGGTTAACAGGCTCCGAGCTGTTATCGTTGTTATAGGAGGTGATGGAGTAAGAGATCTGTGGAAGCAGCCCTGAATGGGGGACATGCAGTGCCCTGGAAAGATCCCAGGATCTGGAATCTGAGCTTGTTGTCTTTCTTGTCCGATTCTCTGTGACCCCATTTGGGGCTTTCTTGGCAGAGATACTAGAGGCATCTGCCATTTCCTTCTCCAGCTCGTTTGACAGAGGAGGAAACTGAGGCAGACATGGTACAGTGACTTGCCCAGGGTCACACAGCTAGTAAGTGTCTAGGCTGGATTTGAACTTATTCTGACTTCAGGCCTGGAGCTCTGTCCACTGAGTCTCCCAGCTGCCCGCAGTCAGAGCACGTGAGCTTATAACCCATCTCTCCGGGCCTCAGATCCTTCCCTGTAAAATGAGGGGGCTCAGACTTGGTGACCTCTCCCCCAAGTCTTTCCTCGCTCTAAGTCTTCAATCCTTTAGGACAGGGGCTGGGTGTTCTGAGTTAGGCTTCGTCCAGAGCTCCACAGACTTGGTGTCGGTGTGTCCTACGTGACGGGGGCACTGTGTGATGGACCACTCTAGTGGCTGGAGAGCCCTCTGAACTGTCAGATGCGATCATTGAAAGATGAGGAAATTTGCTTTGGCAGGATGGTAGCAGAAGCGTCCCGTGCTTTCCTGAACTCTTGCCCGACATTCTGGGTGGGGCAGCTCAGGTCAACAGACCGAGCCCATGGAGATATGAAGAAGTGGGGACCAAGGGATAAAAGTGCCCGCCTCCCTTGGCAGCCAGAATGCCCTCTGGGACGCACGAATTTCCTGCTCTTGGCTTGCTCTCTGTGCTGGGCCGTTCCTGCCTCTGAAGCAGGAGAGATAAGGAAATTCCAAAGCTGAAAATGCCTTCTGAGAGCCTTTCCCTGGGGCCTGGTTCACTGGCTGGGCTCTGGGACTCCCAGCTCAGCCGTGACTCAGCAGCCGGGGCCAGAAGGGGATGAAGGCATCACGTGAATGATCTGCCCCTGCCGGTCCCTTTGTGCCACTGACCACATGGTAGGAAGTGGGCCTGTGGCCCGGGGCCACTCCGTCCTCAGAGGCTGCCCCTGGGGGGCCCCAAAGGCCCTCTCTTTGTTCGGCTGCTGCCAGGCTGGAGAACCGACAGAAACTGACCCTCCCTGACCCCCCAGCTGAATGGGTTCTCCCGAAGTCTTCCCAGGGCACTTTGTCAGGATTAATCAATCAACTAGCATTTATTAAGTGCTTACTGTATGCCAGACAGGTGGGCCACCAAGACCAGAAGTAAACAGTTCCTGCCCTCCTGGAACTTAGACTCTGTGCACAATGAGGATGTGCTGCGTTTGTATAAAATGAAGTCCGTGTGGTTTGGGGAGGGGTTGAGTTGAGTCTGAAAGGCGTCTCCCCTCGAGCCTGTCCCTACCTAACCTGAGGGAGCCTGGGGTCCTCAGCCCCTGCCCCCCTCTGTCTGTGTTCAGCCTGTGGAGGACATGGATTTGACTCCAGCCCCCCATCCGAAACATAAACTTTTTTCCTACCAAGCAAACCCCTGGAAATCAAATAATAAAGCACGAAATGGAACCCCAGTATACAACATAGCTAACATCTTTCTTGTAATGGAAGTATGATGGAAAGCAATTTCATTCCTAGCCTTCTGCACCAGAAGGGGAAGAATGAATGAACGAACGAATGAATGAATGAAAAAGCAGTTATCAGCGCTTACTGTGTTCAAAGCCCTGAAGATACAAATAGTAGAGCCAGTCCTCTGCTCTCTCAAGGAGCTGACACTCTCTTGGAGGAGACAGCGTCTCAGAGGTCTCAGCTGCAGGGCAGACAGACGGAAGGGCCCCATGGTCAGCAGGGTGGGTCGGTCATGCTCCAGGGCCCCCAGAGGCAGGGTGTGGAACAGCAGTAGGGGCAGCTCCCTGGTCTTCCCAGCCTCCCTCAGGGAGGCTCTGCTTGCTCAGCTCGGGCTCCCATCAGCTGCTGAAGCTCCGCCTCCACAGGTGTCCGTCTGGCTTGTTTTACTTCACCTGGGTCAGCTCTGCTCCTCTTTCAGTGAAAGACTCCCGTGGCCCTGGACTTCGCAGGCTGCCCATCTGTGAGGACTATTGTTTAATTCTCCTTTTTAGATTCAGGCCCTAGGAAACGGCTCTCACCTTCAGAGGCAGACACCTCTAACCTGTAACTGGAGGTAGTCATCGCTCAGGTCCTTGGGATTACTTTCCCTTTGCTCCCAGCTCCAGCCTAGTGTCTCTGCAAAAGGCCCCAAGCAGCTGCTGAGACATGCTTCCTCACCGGAAGGGTTCCCAGCCCTCACTTCTTACTGGGTTAAGGTGAGTGGATTTTCTTCATCTCTTCACTGCCCGAGGGGCAGGCAAAGGCCAGCTCCCCTACCTGCTACTTACATACCTTTCCTGAGACTGGTAACGGACACACACACTAAGAACCCCTTGCCCCTCTTCCTAGGTCCTTGTGACTCCCAGCCATACGAGTTGTCTTGAATTTTTGATAAGTCTCAGGGAAGTGCCCAGACACTAGAGAGGTGTAAGATATGAGTTATATGCTGGCGCTTCTGCACTCAGAGTAAAGCTGTTATCCCCTATAAACTCTGCCATAGAGAGCATATCCAGAAGAAGGTGAACAGGATGCCAAAGGAGGATTAGCCCCAGGGGTATTGAGCCTGGGCAAGAGGAGATGGGGCTGGGGGCCAGGAGAGACAGGAGAGCCACCTTCCTGTAGGTGAAGGAGGATCAGGCGTTTCTGGCCCCAGAGAGCAAGACTAGAAGCAGTGGGCAGAGCTTTATATAAGGAGATGCTTCCTAAGAATTAGTGCTGCCCCAAAGCAGACCAAGCTGCCGAGGCAGTGAGCGCCCCTTCCTGGGAGGACCTCTGGTCAGAGGCAAAGCAGAGGCAATTCTCGGCAGGGGTAGCTTGGACTAAGTGACTTCTGGGCTCCTGCACTGCTCAGAGCTTCGGGGCGCTCCCGGGGAATGGAAGCTCCTTGGGGGCAGGCATTACATTATTTTTTTCTTCTTATCCCTGGTGTTAGGCACACAGTTGGGCGCTCAGTAAGTGTTGAAATGAAGGCTCTCAACTCCGCTAGCCTGAGGAAAGCTTGGCTCATAGGCCAGGCAAGAGGGGGCTCTTGAGCCCCCTCTTTTTTAAATCTTATGAGGAGACACAGAGTCTGATTATCAGTAGGGTTAAGTTACCTATTCTTGGGGAAGAAAGAAAGCAAATGACAACCATGTGGATTTTTTTTTTTTTTGGTCACCAAGAAATGCCCATTATTGATGGAGAGAGATGTGAAGAATTTGAGTGATAGAATAGGGTGGAGCCTTGAAGGAGGTTTGGGTAGGAGGCTAATGTCTCTCTACCTCTCTCCCCTTGGCTGTCTCTGTGTATGTTGTCAGTCTTTCTCTTTTTTTCTGCCTCTCTGTTTCTCTTTCTCTCACTCTGTTTCTCTTTGTCTCTGTCTATATCTCTCTGTCCCTGTGTCTCTGTCTCTGTGTGTGTCTCTCTCTCTCTCTGTTTCTGCAATGAGGAAGTCCTCCACAGCTCAATTTCCTTTCCCTCTCAGAGCGTCTGAAACAGGAAGTCAAGGCAGAGAGAGAACTGCAGCTGCGCTGGGGACAGTAGACTGAACGTTTCAGGGGCTTCTCCTACCCATCGACCGGTGGCTCTTTGCCCAGTGCGGCCTTGGGGGTGAGTGGGCAGGGCTCGGCCCACGGCCACTCTCCTGAAGCAGCAGCCATGGTCCACTGCTGGAATCATGGGAATATCACCCGTTCAAAGGCTGAGGAGTTGCTCTCCAAGACCGGGAAAGATGGGAGCTTCCTAGTGAGGGCCAGCGAATCCATCTCCCGAGCATACGCTCTCTGCGTCTTGTAAGTATGGTACCCTCTTCCCCATTGGGCCTGCCCCAGCCTTACCCTCTCTTCACCATGTGCACATCCCTCATCAGACCCTTGGCTTCACGGACAACCCGGGGCCATGGGGAGCAGCATCCTCTATTCGTGCCCACTGGACCCGGGCCAAGCCTCTCTCCCCCTCCCCCCCTCAGTTTCCTCATCTGTAAAGTGAGGGGATTGGACTAGATGAGCTCTGAGTCTATAATCCCACATCCTGGGTCCAAATCCTGACTCCATGCTTGCTGGAAAAGCCTCTTTCCTACTTGGTAAAATAAGAGCTACATTAAATAATAGTGTGCAAGGTGGCTGCTAGCTCTAATTTGTGGTCCCCCCAACAACAAGTTGGGCCCAATCTGGGACTCCAAGAGGGTGGGAGTTTTCTGTTGTACGGCCCTTTGCAGCTGGGAATCAGCCCAGTCCTCTGTTCTCTTCTGGGCTTTATTTGTCCCCCGGAGGTATGGGCGTTCTGGTGGTTGGAACTTTTCCTTCAGAGCTGAGGTTCACTTGTGCAGAGAGGGTATGAGGCCATCGAAAGTGAGAGATCTCACAGATGATGTCCAGCTTCCCCTAGATGCTGGAGGGGCAGGGAGGAGACACTGGGCCAGTTTTGTGACCTTTGGGCCTGAGGCCAAAGCTCTGATCTTAGACAGGCAGGGTAGATGTTAAGGGGCTAAGAGCCCCTCCCCCCAACTCAGAATTTTTGTGGGTTTTGTGTGTGTGTGTGTGTGTGTGTGTGTGTGTTTAAAAAAAAAGGCCTAGTTCTAAAATCAGACCTGAGATTATGTGATAAGAATCCATACTTCCTTGGAACCAGGGCCCTTCAATTAACAGTCAAGTAAGAGAAATTGGATCAGTCAGAAAAATGGCTTTAAAAACATCTAAAAATGACGTTCTCAGTGGCAAGCTCAAAAGGAACCAAATGTACCTATAGCTTTAAGCACCCCCTCCTTGCCTCTTGACCTGTCCTGTCTCTCCCCTTTTAGCCCCCTGTTCTGTCTCACTTCCTGTCCCCCCCAAAAAGCCCCCTGGCCACCTGCTGCTTGATCTATCACTGCTGCGTGCTCTGTGTTCCCCCTTGCCCCCATGGGTAACCAGGGTCTGTAAACTGGTCTAGGCAGTCAAACACAGGCTCCAGGGAAGGGTGTGCCCACTGAAATGGGCTGCAGGAATCCTATGTTCCACAACATGCAAAAGAGGAGGCCCATGGATATTGTGTTCTGCTGAGATGGCCCTCATGGCGGGGGGGGGGGGGAGCAAGGCAGAAAGAAAAGGTAACTTTGTGCAGGAGGCATGCTGGAGGGGCTTAGGGGAAAGGAGGGATCTTGGGAGGCAAGAGGGGAAGGCTAGGATGGAGAGAGAGACAGACAGACAGAGAGACAGAGAGAGAGAGGAGGGATTGGGAAGGGGAGAAGGAGAGGAAGAGAGGGAGAGAGAAGGAAAGAGGGAGATGGAGGGAGGCAGAGAGACAGAGAGAGAATCTGTAAGTGTCTCAGATGCCAATCCCTGTGAAAGTGAGGAGGTAAAGATAGAGCCAGATGGAGAGGCAGACATAGAGGGATTCTGCACATGTCCCAGCTGGGAATCGTGTACAAGGTGCACAGGATGGATTTGTCCTGTAGAACTTGCATGGGGCCGGGTAGTTCTTGCCACTGTGGCCTCTGATTGGCTGCCTGCCCTGGCATGTCTAAGAGAAGGGCACTGAGCCATCAGCTTTATCCAGGAGCCCGGTGCCCGGCTCAAAGTCAGCACTTAATAAATAAACTTTAGTGACCAATCCATCAACCTGCCAATAGAAAGGAAAGAACTTGGAGCACCCCACGCTCCCCCAGAGACTCAGTCCCATGGAAATCAAGCAGATGGTCCCTGGGAAAGGAGAGGTGGGCCCTGGCCTTTGTCTGCAGAGCCCCGCAGGCCTCTTAGGCCCTGTTCTTACTGCCCCTGTGTGGGGAAGGGAGCAAACGCATGGCAGCACCATGACTGTGAGGTGGGAGGGCCCTCAGAGGCCGTGGAACCCAACCCCTCATTTGACTGAGGAGGAACTGAGGCGTGGGAGTCACAGGATTTTAGATTTAGAGCTGGGGGGATGACCTCACACAGCATTGAATCCAACCTACAGATGAGGAAACTGAGGCTGAGGTAGATTGATTTACCCACATTGTCTACGTGGATTTGACTGAAGGACAGTTCTTTACCCCATCCGCACCTTCTCCCCAAAAGTTGGCAATTCAGTAATTCAAGGCAGTAAATGTTTATTGAGTGTGGTAGGCAGAGGTCTCAGACTAGATATGTACATAGGTACACACACAAACATATATGTATAAAGGGTTGTATTTTTTTTTTCTGGGGAAGCAGATGCCCTCTCCTATTTCCATAGCAAGTGGGGTGTGTTGTTGTGTTTGAAGTTCAGGAAGACGACTGATCCTGGTCTGGGTCTGCTGTTACTGGGGGGGGGGTGTCCCTGTACCTCAGTTTCCTCCTCTGTAAAGTGAGGGGTTGGTACCAGAGGACCTCTCTATGCTCTTCCCTCTTTGTTGGGACATCAAGTACAAAACCAAAATGGAAACAATCCTCGCCCTTGAAAGGCTCCCATTCTACAGAGAGGGGACTGAAATGGGGAGAGAGTGCCCCGCACTGAGGAAAATCAGGGAAGGCTTCAGAGAGGAGGTGGCACCTGAACCAAGCCTGGAAGAAAGAGAGAGATTTGAAAAAGGGCAGGTGGTGGTGGTGTGGGGAGGTCCAGGTGCGGCATCGGCTGGAGTGGATGCCTGCAAGTGAGAGATGGAATTCAAGTTTCTGTGTCCAGCAGGGATCTGTGTGGTTGGAATAATGCCGGACCTTTGCCCAGGCTGTGCCCCCTGCTGGAAGTGCTCTTTCTCCTCGCCTCTATAGTCTCCAGCTACCTCTGCGATTCATTAAGGGACCTACAAGAATCCTTGTCCATCCTCCCTGGTTGTTTGGGTCCTCTTTCTTTTAAAATTATTGTGTACTTAGACCCCAGTAGAATGAAAGTTCCTTTCCTCCTCTTTTTCACTTCTTTGTCTGCAGGTCTAACACAAAGCCTTGCACATTGTAGGTGCTTAATAAATGTTTGTTGACTCAGATTGGACAGAGAGAACAGGCAGGGAAGGCATGAGAAATGAGGCTGGAGAGATTGGGAGTTATTGGACTGTGGGAGGCCCAAAATGCCAGGCTGAGGAATGGGCGTTTTACCCTTGAGACAAGAGGAGTCCGATCGATGTCTGAGCTGGGAGAGTGACATAGGCAGACTTTGACTTAGACAAATTCTTTTTGGCAATGGTATTGGAGAACTGGAAATGAGGAGGTCATTTGGGAGACTACTGGGGCAGTCTGGGAGGGAAATGATGAAGGCTCACACAAGGGAGGTTCCTGGATGAGTGGAAAGAAGGGATGGATGGGGGGTGCTGTGGAAACAGTGAATGAAATCATTTCGAGCTGGGGGGTGAGTGGAGTTGTGGGTAAAGAAACAGAGAAAAAGGAAAAATCAGCAACTTGAGCTCAGGATGAAGGAGGTTTGGGCACCTGGGACTGACAGTCTTGGGTGGCCAACCCAGCAGCCTGGGAAGATGGCGCTGCCCTGGACAGACACAAAATGAGAAGGAACTGTGACCTCAGAACCAGGAGAACCCTGAGTTCTGGTTTGAGTGTGCTACGTTTGAGAGGCCTATGGCACGTCCAGGGAGAGAGTCCAGTGGACATTTGGTGGCACAGTCCTGGAGCTGGGGAAAGAATTACAGCTGGATGTATAGACCTGGGAGTCTCCCCATGACAAAGGGGGCACCCCTAGTCCATGAGATCTGTATTCCCCAGGTCCATTTGAATGGTGGCAGATTGAAGCTGGCTGCCCATCCATCTACTCCTTGTCCTTCACACGTCCACCAGTGCACTTGTTACTTCGTTCCCTCATTCATTAAGTCTTTCACTCATTCATTTACTTAACCATAAATTTCTAGCTACTGGGCTGGGGGCCCATGGGGAAAACAAAGATGAATGAGACACTGTCCCCTGTCCTTGGAGAGCTTACAGGCCTAGAATGGGGATAGAACATGTCCATAAATAACTCTGATAAGAGGCAGAAGGACAGGTTGCCTCAGGAGGTAGTGAGCTTACCATCCTTGGAAGTGTCCCAGTGGACAAGTTGGATCACTGCTAGTTGGGATTATGGAGGAAGAGATTCCTTTACAGTAGTTGGTTGGACTGGGTGGTCTCTGAGAGAGTCTATGACCTGAGATTCATGGGGGCTCAGTGTGAATCAACAAGGCCCATGTCAGCCAATGGGATCTCGGGCTGTGTTAAAAGGGACTTGGCTTCCAGGCATGAGGTTGGGGGGTGGGGATTGTCCCACTGTCCTCTGCCCTCATTAGACCTCCCCTGTAGCACTAGGCTCCATTCAGGGTCAAGCAGCTTAAGGATAGGGATACCAGAAGAGGGGGGCCTTGAGTCCATGCCCTAGGAAATGGGGGTGTTGGGCCTGGAGAAAAGAAGCCTGAGAGGGTCCAGGCAAGAGAGCTGGATTCAAGGATTTGCAGGAAATTAGGTTTAGAATAGGTGTGTGAATTGTCTTGCATTTGCCTAGATGGCAGAACCAGGAACAATGAGAATTTACAACATATTTTCAGCATAGCTAATATCAACAGCTAACATTTCTGTAGGACCTACTATGTGCTAAATGCTTTACAATGATCATCTCATTTGATCCTCATGACAACCTTGGGAGGTAGGGACTATTTATTTTCCCCATCTTACAGATGAGGAAACTGAGGCAGACTGAGGTTAAATTACTTGCCCAGGGTCACACAGCTAACAAGTGTCCGAAGCCAAATTTGAACTGGGTCTTCTGATTCTAGGTCCAGCACTCTATCCATTGGGTCTCCTAGTTCTTAATTTAGGGGTGATGTCAGAAAGAACTTTCTACCAGTGGGAGCTATGGTAGAAAAGAAGGACAGGAAGAACAGTCTCCTGGGATGGTGAGCTTCCTGTCTCTGGAGGTCTCTGAGCACAGACTGGGTGAAAAGTTGCCAAGGATGTTGCAGAGAGGCTGCTTAGTTGGGCATGGGTGAGACAAGATGGTGGCTGACAGCCCCATCCAGCTCTGACATTAGGAATATCTCTAAAACTGTCCTCTCCTTCTAAGCTAGCCACTGTCCCCGGGATGGGCCTGCATGAGCCTAGAATAGAAGGCTGGGTGAGACCCATGCCCAGCTCAGGATGTGGGCTCCAACGCTCCCTTGGACGAGCATCTTTGGGGAGAGCTGCCTCAAGGCAATGTGAAGGGAATTGAGGCTGGTTGAGTTCTGGGCTTTTGCCCAGGGTCCCTTCCCACACTCTCCCCACTAAAAAAGAAATCCTTCCAAAGTCAGAATAGACATTTTGTTTATTTTTAAATTTTAATTTTATTCTGACCTTAACAAATGCCAAATAAAACGAACATTTCCACATACATAATGGAAGAGAAACAAGCAAGTTGTACATGGAACTGCAGGTTTCTAATCTGTACAATGTGTTTTCCCTTTTAAGTCTCTAACAAATTCAACCTGTATCCTTCAAAGCTATCCTGCTTATCTGCAATTTCTTCTGGCTGTCAGCTCTTCTGCACATTTTTAAAAATCGCTTCAATCAACCCCTTTCTTCTTTTTCTTTTTTGGGGGCAATCCTATCACTAGTTTCTCTCTCTTCTCCCTATATGGAAAAAAAAGGAAAAGAAAAAGACACCCTTGTAGCAAGAAAGTAGTCCCACCAAACCAATCCCCTGTTGGCCACGCCCCAAAATGTGGGTTTCATTCTGCAGCCTGATCAGGTTCATCACTTCTGTCAGTAGATAAATGGCATGTTTTATCACTGGTTTTCAGATGTGTTTTGCAGCAAGGTAATATACCAACTTGTTTTGTAATTTTTAAAATCGATCCTGGTGGTTTTTTTTATTTAGTAGTATTTTATTTTGCCAATTGCATATGAAGACAATTTCCAACATTCACTTTTTGAAAGATTTTGAGTTCCAAATTTTTCTCCTTTCCTCCCTTCCCCAAGACAGCAGGCAATCTGATATAGGTTATACATGTGTATTCATGTAAAACGTATTTCCACATTAGTCATGTTGTGAAAGAAAAATTTGTTATTTTTAAAAATTATTGATATTTCTTATATCACCTTCTTTCCAAATATATCTCAGTAACCTCTCCCCAGAGAAGTCTCTTATAATCAAGAATAACAAAGGAAAGGAGTTGGGGGGAAATTCATCAAAGCTAATCACATTAATCCGACCATATATGCAGTGTTCCAGACCCAAAGTCCCCCACCTGTGGAAAGAAGGGAGCAAGGCACATCTTCCCTTTGTCAGGGCCCAGCTCGGTGCCTCTAATTCCATGTCTTCAGCTTGGGGCTGTTGTTGAGGTCCATTATGTCTATTGTTTTCCTGGTTCTGCTCGGCCATCAGTTCAGGTGAGTCTTCCTAGGTGTCTGTGAACTCCTTAGACTCATCATTTCTTACAGAGCAGGAATGTCCCTTCACATTCACATCCCCCAGTCATGCTGACCAGTGCTGTGGCTTCTGTTTGCGTATATCTCACAAACAGAGGAACCTCTTCCCAAGATTTAAGGGGGTCTTCTCTCAGATGCCCCTGGTCCGGACCTTTGCCGTTCCAGACAGAGATGTGCCTGCTTGGGGGAGTCAGTCCCACTCTCTGCCTTGGTTCCATCTGGTTTTTTTTTTTGGTTTGTTTGTCTGTGAGGCAATCGGGGTTAAGTGCCTTGCCTAGCTAGGGTCCCACAGCTAGTAAGTCTGAGGCTAGATTTGAATTCAGGTCCTCCTGATTCCAAGGCTGGAGTTCTATACACCACACCACCTGGCTGCATCTTGGTTGCATTTGTAAAGAGGATGCTCCCTGGATAAGACAAGACCTCTGAATCTGGGAGCTGAGGGGGCTTCTGAGGTTCCCTTCAGCTCCACATCTGTGATCCAGGGAGGAGCGTCTTAGAGAGGGCCCTTCTCCAGTGTACGTAATGGCCAACATCCACACTTGTTACAAGGCACTTTGCCGATGGCGGTAGCATGCGTTACCTATGCCTGTATACCTGTTTATATTTTACATGTGTATTCCATACACATCTAATACAGACATCAGTGTTCTACTGCCTTCTGACACTGCTGGGTTAGGAGCAGGAAGACTTGAGCCCACATCCTATCTCTTCTACTAAGTAGCTAGGTAACCTTGGACAAGTCACAAATAATAACAATACTGATGATGATGATGATAATGATGAAGATGATAACAATTATAGCCGCCAACATTTATGTAGCACTTGCTGTGTGCTGGGCAAAACCTCATTTGATCCTTACAACAATCCTGGGAGGGTAGGTGCTCTTAGTATCCCCATTTTACAGATGAGGAAACTGAGGCTGAACAGTAGTTAAGTGACTTGCCAGGGTCACACAGCTAGGAAATGTCTGAGGCTAAGCCTCCATGAGTCCCTGCACAATGCCCAGCACATAGTAGGAGCTTAATCAAGGCTCATGGCTCGATCTATCCATCAGACCTAGAATATTTGTAATGCCTCCCTCCCAGGGTTTGGTATTTGGTACCAACTTCTCTGTCTGGTGTTTAAAGTCCTCTATGATTTGGCTCCAATCTCTCTTTCTAAGCCGGGGATTCTTAATCTATTCTGTCATGGACCCATTAGGTCATCAGGCTGGTGAACCCTGTGTACCCCTTCTTAGAATCACGTTTTTAAATAATTGAAGGAAGCTCTAAACTTCACTTGCAGGTTAGTGACAATTCCCCCATCCAAGCTCAGGGGTTCCCTGAAATCCTTCCATGGGGAGAATGCCTGTTCTAAGCCCAGTTTCCATCACTGCCCTCCACCCTCACTGCCTGCCAGGCTGACTGGCCTGTTGCTGCCTCTGCTGTCTCCAACCCCTGTTCCTTTGTACTGCTGTGTGGCCGCCAGGCCTCAAGTGTTCTCCCCTCCATCTCTGCCTCCTGGCACCCCCAGCCCCTTTCAAGGCTCCGATTTCCCCTCCTCCAGGAAGGCTCATGCCAGCCCTCAGAGCTCTCTCACTCACACAGAAAGTTGCTGTTCTCAGCCAAAAAAGAGGGTGGTTGTTCTCACCTCTCCTTCATTTACATATCTGCAGGAGGAAATGTCACAAGAGCATCACATGGAAAGATAAAAAGAAAACGGACCGCCCCCTCCCCCTGCTGGTGTCCCCCCTGGTCTCTTCAGCTGTTCAGGCCCGGGAGGCTGAGGAGATGCAGGGAGGGCCTTTCTCCTCCTCTGATGGAAGGCAGGAAGGCCGGGCCAGCCCTCCCGTGACTCAGCAGGGAGCCCTTCAGCCAGAGCCGGAGCGGGGATGCTGCAGGGGCTGGGTTCTGGTCCTGGCTGGGCCATTTGTCACTTCATCTCTCTCCGTGTCCATTTCCTCCTCTTCAGATGGACTAGCTGGTCCTTCACGTGCACACACACACACACACACACACACACACACACACACACACGTACATACTTCTTCCACACCTCTCCACGGCTGTGACATGGCTGGGTCTCACAATATTCTTCCCCAGATGGAAAGCTCAAGGTCAGGAAATCTAGGTCTGATGGATAGATTAAGCCACAAGCCTTAATTAAGCTCCTACTGTGTGCTGGCATTGTGCAGGGATGCAGAGCCCAAAATGAGACAAATTCCTCGAGGAGCTTACATTGTAGCAGGTCAGACACGGTGCATTTATTCAACGTCTGCTGTGGTCCAAGCCCCGTGCTAGAAGAGTAGGCATAAAAAGGCTGTTAGTGAGTAACAGTCCCTGTCCTTGAGGGGCTTCCATTCCACTGGGGTCGGGGGCGGGGGGGACACATCGACAGATCTCAAGCAAGCAACAAGCATTTATTGAGCACCTACTATGTTGCTGGGCTCTGGTATACATAGACAGGATCTGTCAAAATCTCTCCGTCTATAAGAGGGGGAAGCGCGTTTGCATGGAGATATAAATAAACAAGGTCCAGGAGAACGTAAGGATAGGCGCTGGCAATGGGGAGATGAGGAAATTGTTCATGGAGTAGGCAGTGTTCCGCTGAGCTGTAAGGGCGACCAGCAAGTCTGAGAGGCAGCAGAGGAGAGAGGGAATTCCAGGCAAAGGGGGTGCAGCTGGGGTAAATGTTGGAGATGGGAGATGCAGCGCTGTGCATGAGGAACGGTAAAAATGCCTGTTTGACTGCACCCTGCGTGCTATAGAAGAGCTCTGGATGCGGCGTCAGGGAGGTCTGGATCCAAGACCTGCCTCTGACAGATGTCGGCTGTGCGGCTTCTCAAGACTCAGCCAGCCAAGACCAGAAGCTGAGAACAGGTGCTAGCCAGCATTGGTGGGGGGAGTGTCCTCACTCGGGAATTCTCTGTGCTCCTGACATCCCTGGTCTGCTCCCCATTCTTGGCCACATCTGGCCACCTGCCTTAGTGACCCGCTTTTCTTTCTTCCGCCCCCCCCAAAGCCCCACCTCGGGTGTGGTGCTTTTCCTGGTGAACTTGAAAGAGCTATAAAAATGTCTGTTATGATGAAGAAGCAGAAAGCAGATTTGACTTCTCGAGGTGGGAGGTGGGAAAAGAAGCCTCCTGCCTTGTCAGCCCCTGCCTGTCGCTCTCTCCCTAGAATAGTCTGTCCCATGGACAGTCCCCCTCGGGGACCACACCATGCCGCTTTGTCAGCATTACAGTGTTCAGCACTGACAATAAGTAAAACAGCCATGGCTTTTATTTTTATGAGGCTTTACCATGGGGGACCATGGCTAAGGACCACCAGGTGAGAGGCCAGGTGCTTCACTGGCTCCCTGTGTGGTCATGACAATTTAAACCTCAGTTTCCCCATTTGTAAAATGAGGATCGCAGGACTGTAGATTTAGAGCTGGAAGGGATGGCCATTAACCCACCCCTTCACTTTACAGATGAAACTGAGATTGAGGAGGTGAGGTGGCCCAGGACATGCAGGGAGTGAGTGGCAGACCCCAAGTCCCGGGCCCAGCTCCTTCTTCCTGCACTATGCTGATGTCACAGGCTAGCCCCGCCTGACATCATCCCAGCGCTGAGGAGCTCCCTGCGGGTCTTCAAGCAGAAGTGGGAGGAAGGCTTGTCGACCTGTCCAGATTGGACACGCTGCTCCCCAACGTCCCTTCCCGCTCTAAATCCGTGGTCCTAAGAGGCGCTCGTTCAATTCATTCATTCAACAAGCCTTCGTGAGGCCAGACTCCGTGCAGGTACTGAGGTTGCCAAGCCAAAATTGAAGCAGTTCCTTTCCTCAAGAAGTTAACATCCTCTTGGTTCATTCAGCCATCCAGGGTGATGGGCCAGCTGTTGTGATGAAAGCTAGAGTTCCCTGCCGTCAGGGGGCTTGCCCTCCAATGTGTTCTGTGGAAGTGGAATGGAGGTAGACAAAAAAGCCAGGATGAAACCACTTTGTGGAGGAAGTAGGACCTAGTATCCTGCCAAAGCCTGAAGCTGGGGTGGAATCCTAGAGGCAGAGAGGAGCAGCTAGAGCTTCTGGCGTGGGGGAGGTACCTGGTTGGAAGAATGCTGTCAGAATGTCACTTTGGCAGCTGTGTAGAGGACAGATAGGAGTGGAGAAACTGGGTGCGGGACCATCCTGCCTCAGACACTTACTAGATGTGTGACCCTGGGCAAGTCACTTCACCCTATGCTTGCCTCAGTTTCTCTATCTGTGAAGCAGGGATAACAATAGCCCCAGTTCTCAAAGTTATTGTGAGAATCAAGTGAGATAATGTCTAAACTAAAGTGCTTTGCAGACTCTAAGGTCTGGCTTTTGTTATTATTAATTACTATTATTAGTTGGAATTGGGCATCCCTAGATTCTGCTGAGCATGGCTGAAGCTCTCTAGAGAGTGTGGCACGGTAGAAAGAATGCTGGCCATGGAGTCAGGAAGGTCTGGGTTCAGACACCACCTCCTATGCTTCCTACTGACTCAGTTTTCCCATCTGTGAAATGGAGGTAACAATCATGCCCACCTCTAAGAGAGATTGTGAGGATCAGATGGGACGAGGCGTGTACAGAGCTTTGCCTGCCTCAGGACGTTGCTGGTCACCAACACGTGCTGTGATTACTCCTGTCACGACGGTGATGATTGTGCCTGCTTAAATCACTCTCTGGTTGTTGCTGCTGTTTTCTGGCACTACCCAGCCCCTGCTGGGAGTGGGGTATTTTTCCCTTTGCCAACAAGCCCGCAGAGGTGGCGATCCAGGGCTGGCAGGCTGAGCATTTCCCTAAGAGCATTAAGCCTCTGCTCCTTCAGCTCCCACACTGAGACCGCAGGCACCTTTTCAGGCAGTGTGCTTTGGTCAGGGAGCCTGGGGCCGTGGGTAGAGTCAGGAAGTCCTGAGTTCAAATTTTGCCTCTCACAGTTACTTGTTGCATGACTCCAGGCAAGTGACTAAACTGGTCTGAGCTTTGGCAAAACCCAAAGACTTATCGACTGAGTTTTTGGTGGGTTGCAATCTCTGTTGATGGATGGGAATTTCCACGCTGAAGAGCTTAGAGCTTCGATAGTATTCATACCACAAAGGAACTGATGCTGACTGCCATACTCATCCAGAGTTAGCTGTCTGGGGTACATGGTATGCCCCACTCAATTACTCCATGTGAGCTGCGACACCACCAATGTCAGTGTTCCTTCAGCAAAGATCGTGACCCATCCGTGACTTCCCATCCCATACCTCTCCTACCTACGTTAGATCTGAGTGGAGGAGAAGGGTCAAGAGAGGGAGGGATGAGGCGAATCTGCCCAATATACTGAGGCCTTCCTCAGTTTCTCTTGACTGGCTGTCCAGTGGTAACCCTACACCACCACTATCCTCTCCGTATGACCAGCCTACTTTCTTTCAGATCCATACTTTATTTTGAATTTTCTCAGTAGTTCCTTATGTATATGTCACAGCCTGCTAACACTCACCGCAGGCATCTCGCTGTTCTCTGAGTTTACCTTGTTCCCAATACTGGGCTTAAAACTGAGTTCCCTTAACCTCTCTGGGCCTCAGTTTCCTCATCTGTAAAAGGAGAGTGGTAAATTTTATTTCCTTTCAGGTTCTTTCCAACTATAAGTCTATGATCCTATGAGCATAAAACAAGGAGGAAGACATGCTTCAACAAGTTTGGACATACATTTCCCCTTCCCTTGACCTTATTACAAAATGTCTCTTTCATTGCCTGTCTCTTCAACAACTAATTCCTGTTCAGCAGTGGGAAGTTACAAATAAGTCATCTGTGTGCTGTCAGTGATGCGTTGTGCTCTGTGTGTATTTATCACGTGTTTATTTGGGTTCAGATTTTTACCTACTCTTGTGGGGTAAACCATTGGAGGCTATAAAATACATTTCATTCTACTTCTCCATTGCTTCTAAGGTAATTTAAAAAAAAATGATCACAAAATTGTCCAAAGCCATCCGAACTAATATTGTTTCCATCTTGTTTTGTGCCTAGTTTCAATTCAAGTAGCAGCAAGTATTTTTTTTAAAGAAATAAATGCACCATACTTAGAAGTGATGATCAGATTATTATGATACTTCACACATCACATGGGTGGTACAGTAGGGGCAGAGCTTGGTGAGGAGTGTGTGGGCATTTGTACAAGCACGCACAACACAGAGAGTCCTGACTTTGTCCAGGGCTATCAAAAATATAGAGCACAGGGGACAGCTAGGTGGTGCAGTGTGGGGGTGCGGGACAGCTAGGTGGCACAGTGGATAGAGTACTGGCCCTGGATTCAGGAGGACCTAAGTTCCAATCCTGTCTCAGACCAGACACTTGACACTTCCTAGCTGTGTGACCCTGGGCAAGTCACTTAACCCCAACTGCTTCGCCAAAAAATACAAACAAAAAACAAAAATGTAGCATGCAGACACTCAGTCATCTCATCAAATAGTTTTTATTAATTGCTTGCTATGTTCTAACTGTATTCTGGGCAGCTAGGTGGTGCAGTGGATAGAACACCAGCCCTAGAGTCAGGAGGACCTAAGTTCAAATCTGGCCTCAGACACTTACTAGCTATGTGACCCTGGGCCAGTCACTTCACCCTGTTTGCCTCAGTTTCCTCATCTGTAAAATAATCTAGAGAAGGAAATGGCAAACCACTCCAGGATCTTAGCCAAGAAAACCCCCAATGAGGTCATGGAGAGTTGGACATGACTGAAATGACTGAATGACATATTTTGTTCTAGGCACTGGGGAGATAATGAGAGCAGTGAAACATTCCTGCCCTGCAGGAGTTTACGTTCTATTCGGGGAGATGACACGTATGTGTGTGCACATATGTGTATACATATGTAAATATAAAACCAATCGAAAATAAGATATATAATATTATAAAACGATATTATAAAACTAAGTAAAAATGAAATTACGTGTGTGTGTGTGTGTGTAAACATAATTTTATAGGACAGCTCAAGTGTGGGAGGCCGCTGAAAGCTTGGAGCATCAGGAAAGCTTCCATGCAGAAGGAGACGCTAGAGCTTAGTTTTGCAGGAAGTCACCTCTGAGAGGCCAAGGGGAGGAGAGCAAAGGCTTTCTTGACATGGAGGACAACCAGCGCTGAGGCAAGGAGGTGGGGGAGGGACAGTGGCAAGGCTGATTTGACTAGAACATAGAATGTGGGTGAAAGAGAGGAAAGGTAGGTTGGGGTCAGTTGTGAAAGGCTTTAAATGCAAAACAGAAGTTTGTATTTGTTCGTAGTTATTTTGCTTTGAGTAGGAGAGCGACACCATTATACCTGCACCTTGGGAAAGATCACTTCGGCAGTTGTATGGAGACTGGGTTAGAGGGGACCTGGGCAGATGACTCTTTGGATGCCATTCTCCACAGTCCAGGTTCCTTCTCCCAGGGTTCCTATTTGTACAGCACGTAGCACAGTCCCTGACATGAAGCAGGTGCTTTTGTAGTGCTTATTTCTCTCCCTCCCCTCCCCTCCCCTCTTCTCCCTTTCCCTTCCCTTACCCTTTTCTTCTCTTCCCTTCCTCCCAAACCTCCAAGTAGATGTGTTTAGAAACATCACGACAAAATTCCTATCTCAGCTTTGTCTCTGGTGTATGAGATATCATAATCTTTAAGTTACAAAAAGACTCACCTTTTTTTTATAAGTGGATAGCCCGAATAGGTTCTAATGATGCGTCTGATCTGTTGCAGGTTTCGGAATTGTGTCTATACCTACAGGATTCTGACCAATGAAGAAGAGAAATTTACTGTCCAGGTAAGATTGTATTCCTGATATTTCTTCATGATTGGGAGACATAGAAGGGGAGAGAAAAGGGGAGAGAAAATAACATAAGGAGGAAATGTCTCCCTAGGAGCCTTCTCATCCAGTATGACTGTGAGATGCTGTGCACTGTAGCTACAACATTCTCTTAGAAGGCTTTGGGCCAGATGGCATGGCATCTACTTGGTAGACTTTTAAATACTGTTTCTGTAAAGGATGTTGAGAATTTTGCCGTGGATGATTTTTCTGGAAGTGTGGCTGAGGGAATGTGGAGAGACGAAAGGAGAAGGATGGCCCAGGGTTAAAGGAAAATAAAATACGTGGGCTTCTCTCTTTCTCTTCTTGCTCTTACCCAACTGTGATAATAGTGCTTGGCAACCTGTGTCATTGGAGGGGAAATTTTCTCCAGCCAATTGTTTTCTAGATGAATGAGTGAGAGTCTGAAGTAGCAAAGAGAGCCTTTGTGGAGGTGCCAGAGGCAACAAAGTGATGGAATGGAGTGATGACTCAGGTTGGGATGGGTCACTTCTGTAAAGAGCTGTTACTGTTGACATTATAAGGTCCAAATGGAAAGTCCTCTGTTTAGCTGTTTAGCCATGTTTGGTTGTGTCCGACTTTTGGTGCCTCTAAAGAAATCAATGACGTAAGTCCAGAGTAGGAGATGTGGCTGGACAAGAGTTTGTATTTTATTGAAAGTACTGCTGTTTTGTGTTGAGCACAAACTCCGTATGCAGCAACTGCATGACATAGTAACCAGGACAGTTACCATGGTAGTCAGGTTTAATAGAAGTATGGCCTCTAGAACAAGAACGGTAGTCATTCTGTTAAACTCTGCCCTGTTGCTGTTGAGTTATTTTTCAGTCATGTCCAATTCTTTGTGACTCCATTTGGGGTTTTCTTGGCCAAGGTGCTGGAGAGGTTTGCCACTTCCTTCTCCAGCTTATTTTACAGATGAGGCAAACAGGGTCAAGTGACTGGCCACACAGCTAGGAAGTGTCTGAGGCTGGATTTGAACTCTATCTTCTTGACTCCAGGCCTGGTACTCTATCCCCTGCAGTGCCCCAAGCTGCTCTGTAAGTACTGCACCACATCTGAAGTATTGTGTTCGATCCTGGGTGCCACATTTTAGGAAGAATAAGGATGCCCAGGGCCCAGAGGCTGTAGTAGAACAACAACCCAATAGCTTGGGAGTCAGGAGATCTGAGTTTGAGCCAAGCTTGGCTGCTTGCCCCCTGTGTGACCTGGGGCCCAACTTCTTCCTCTACCAAATGAGGAGATAGGACCAGATCATCTTTGAGGTCCCTTCTAGCTCAAAATCCTATAATCTAGAGCGTGTTCAAGGTGGAGAGGGAGTCATGCTAGATGAAGATCACTGGAGGGAGTAGAAATGACCCGCGTGTCAAAGGTTAGTATTGGGATGGGGGGTGGGGCTGGGGGAGAAATGTAGTTGGTGTCTATGAGTCCCTCAGGAGCAGTCAAGTAGTAGAAGAGGGGAGGTTCCCCAAAAGAGAGAATTATGACCCAAGGGTCGAAATTTTAGGAAATGGCTTTTGGTTCTTTTTAGGCTGAATTCTACAAACACAAGAGGGGTGTGGACAATACAGCAGGCTCTCTTATCAAACAGTGAATTCCCCAATCTTGAAACTTCAAGCAGAGGAGAGCTAAACTTCCACGGAGATCCCAGGGAAGGGTTTCTTGCACTGGATCAGAAGTAGGATGGGGCAGGCTTTTATGCCACCTCCAATTCTTAGATTTCACAATTTCCTGATTCTTGTCAGCCCTTAGCTACGACAGTTCTCAGGGTGCTCTCATCTTCAAAAATGCAAATGAAGTGAAAGGACATCAAGAGAATGACTAAAAGGATCCGTGGCTAATTTTGTTGCAACAAACCAAATAAAAACCATCCAGTAGCTATCATAGAAATTCTCTCTACTAGACTTGGCTGGAATTGGAGGCACAGCCAGGACCAGATTCCCAACTGGGAAGTACATGAATTGTTCACAGTGATGATGGACTGTGATGGTGTGTTCAGGATTTCATAAATGAGGCTCTGTGCTCTCCTCCATTGAAACTAAACTTTGCAATAAAATGCAATTTAATGAGCATTTATTAGGCCCCTACTACATGTCACACACTGTGGTAAGCACTTGGGATATGAAAAGAGGCAAAAGGCAGCCCTTGCCCTCCAGGAGCTTACAATCTGTGAAGCTTTAGAGCTAAAAGGGTCTTTGGAGGTTATCTAGTTTAACCCCCTATTTTACAGATAAGGAAACTGAGGACCTAGTGGTAAGTAGTGGGACGTAGCAGATAAAGTGCTCCCTACCAAGGCCTTTTTTTTTAAAAAAAAAGATTCATTACTTTATTTATTTTTAGTTTTCAACATTCACTTCTGTAAGATTGTGAGTTCCAAATTTTCTCCCCATCTCATCCCTCCCCCAACCCCAGGAAAGCATGCATTCTGCATACCCTTTCCCCTAATCTGCTCTCCCTTCTATCATGCCACCCCCTTCTCTTATCCCCTTCCCTTTCTATTTTCCTGTAGGGCAGCATAGATTTCTATACCCATTGCCTGTATATCTTATTTCTCAGTTGCATGTGAAAACAATATTTTAACATTTGTTTTTAAAACTTTGGGTTCCAAATTTTCTCCCTCCCTCCCTCCCTCCCACCCACCCTCACTGAGAAGGCAAGCAACTCTATACAGGCTATACTTGTGTAGTCATGCAAAACATTTCCATAGTAGTCATGTTGTGAAAAACTAGCTATATTTATTTCCCTTCATGCTATCGCCGCCCTCCCCCACCCTTTTATTCTATTCTCTCTTTTGACCCTGTTTCTCCTCAGAAGTGTTTGCTTCTGATAATCCCCTCCCCGAATCTGTCCTCCCCTCTCTCATCCCCCCCTCTTATCCCCTTCCCCCTTATTTTCCTGTAGGGTAAGATAGATTTCCATCCCCAATTGTGTGTGTATGTTATTCCCTTCTTAAGCCAAATCCTATGAGAATAAGATTCACTCATTCCCTCTCACCTTCCCCCATTTCCCCTCCACTGTAAAAGCCTTTACTTGTCTGTTTTATGTGAGGTAATTTACCCCATTCTATCTCTCCCTTTCTCCTTCTCCCAGTATAATCCTCTCTCACCCCTTAATTTTATTCTCCAGATATCACTCATTCATCTTCAACTATATACATATGATTTTTTCCTCCAACTACCCTAATACTGACAAAGGTCTCATGAATTAAAAAAATATTGTTTTTCAGCCTTAATAAGTCCCTTATGATTTCTCTTTCCTGTTTACCTCTTCATGATTCTCTTGACTTTTGTATTTGAAAGTCAAATTTTCTATTCAGCTCTGGTCTTTTCATCAAGAATGCTTGAAAGTCCTCTATTTCACTGAAAATCCATTTTCCCCCCTGAAGGATTGTACTCAGTTTTGCTAGGTAGGTAATTCTTGGCTGTAAGCCTATCTCCTTTGCCCTCCCAGAATATCATATTCCAAGCCCTCTGGTCCCTTAATGTAGAAGCTGCTAAATCCTGTGTTATCCTGATTGTGTTTCCCCAATACTTGAATTGTTTCTTTCTGGCTGTGTAAAATATTTTCTCCTTGACCTGGGAACTCTGGAATTTGGCTACAATATTCCTAGGAGTTTTTCCTTTCCTTTTCAGGAGGTGATTGGTGGATTCTTTCCATTTCTATTTTACCCTCTGGTTCTAGAATATCAGGGTGGTTTTCCTTGATAATTTCTTGAAAGATGATGTCTAGGCTCTTTTTTTTTTTACATTTTATTAATTTATTTTGATTTATCAACAATCACTTCCATATGCTTTTGAGTTGAAAATTTTTCTCCCCCTTCCTCCCCCCCAACTTCCCCAAGACAGCACACAATCTCATATAGGCTTTACATTTACATTCCTATTAAACATATTTTCACATTAATGAAGTTGTAAGTAAAAATTAAAATCAATGGGAGGAACCATCAGAAAGATGAAACAAAACTCAACAGAAGGTAAAAATAAGTGATACTGATTCGACTTTCATAGTTCTTTCTTTGGATGTGGACAGTATTTTCCATCCTGAGGCCTCTGGAGATGTCTTAGATCCTCATAATGCTGAGAAGGGTTCAGTTTAACAATATTAGTCATTGCATAATGTGGCTGTTATTGTGTACAAAGTCCTCTTGGTTCTGCTCACTTCACTCAGCATGAGATCATATAAGTCTTTCCAGGTTTTTCTGAAGTCATAGGCTCTTTTTTTGATCATGGCTTTCAGACAGTCCAATAATTTTAAAATTATCTCTCCTCGATCTATTTTCCAGGTCAGTTGTTTTTCTAGTGAGATATTTCACATTTCACATTCACATTCTATTTTTTCATTCTTTTGATTTTTGTTTTACAATGTCTTGATTTCTCATAAAGTCACTAACTTTCAATTGCTCCATTCTAATTTTTAAGGAAGTATTTTCTTCAGTAAGCTTTTGGACTTCCTTTTCCATTTGGCCAATTTTCTTTTTAGGGTTCTCTCCTCATTGGCTTTTTGGACCTCTTTTGCCATTTGGGTTATCTATTTTTAAGGTGTTATTTTCTTCAGTATTTTTGGGTCTCCTTTAGCAAGCTGTTGACTAGTTTTTCATGATTTTCTCGCATCACTCTCATTTCTCTTCCCAGTTTTTCCTCTACTTCTCTTACTTGTTTCTCAAAATCCTTTTTGAGCTCTTCTGTGGCTTGGGACTGATTCATATTTTTCTTGGAGGCTTTGGATGTAGGAGCTTTGACTGTGTTGTCTTCTTCTGGGTGCATGTTTTGATCTTCTTTGTCACCAAAGAAAGAGTCTATGGTCTGCCTTTTTTTGTGCAGTTTGCTCACAATCCCAGCCAATTACTTGAGTTTTAAACTCTTTGTTAAGGTAGGGGTCTGCTTCCAGTGTGGAGAATGTACTGTCCCAAGCTTTGGGGGTTTTGTGCAGCTGTTTTCAGAGATACTTCTAGGGACCTATAAATTTTCAGTTCTTCCAAGGTGGTATGATCAAGGACAAGGTGTTTACTCCTTTCCTGGACTATGCTCTGGTCTATGAGTGACCACATGCACTCTTTTCTGCCTTGGAACTGTGAAGAGGATTCTCTCTGCACCACCACTACAAGCTGCACCATGCCAGCACTCCTCACCCAGAACTGTGACCCAGATCCAAGCATAGGCAAAGCAAGAGAATCATGCCTCAACACCAGCAAAGGGATCCTTACAATCCCCCTCTGATCAGCCACTTGATTACTCCTCAGTCTGTGGGCTGACAGCTCAGGAAGCAGCAGCTGCCCCAGTGCTGCACCAGGACTGGGGCTGGGACCTAGCTTCTCTCTCACCACAGTCATAAACTTTTCCTACTGACCTTCTAAGTTGTCTTTAGCGTTCATGGGTTGAGAAGTCTGGAAATCGCTACAGCTGCCCACGATTCAGTCCTCTGAGGCCTGCTCTAGGTTCGCTGAGGCCTGTGCACCCACGCCAAACTCCGTTCCTCTCTTAGCCCGGCGTGATAGATCTTTCTCATTAACCATCCAGGTTGTCTTGGGCTAGAAATTTGTTTCACTTTGTCTTTTTGTGGGTTCTGCTGCTTTAGAATTTGCTTAAAGCCATTTTATTTTTTTTTACAGATATTTGGAGGGGCTTGGGGGAGAGCTCAAGCAAGTCACTGCTTTCACTCCAGCATCTTGGCTCTGCCCCCAAGGCCTTTTCTTTATGCCAAAGGCAGACAGACCTCTTTTAGAAGGTTCCACTCCTGATATTGTCTCCGAAAAGAGCATTAAGGCTGATGAGAAACTGAAGACTGGATCCCACCCAGGCTCCCTTGCCCCAATGTACCATTGTTTTTGCTCAATCAGTTGACAAGTATATATTAGGTGCCTAATGTATGCAAAGTATTGTCTGCTATATAATCAAGTGGTTACAGATTCATCTATCTAGAAGGGACTATAGAGACCACCTAGTTCTTCTCTTTTTAGAGATGAGGAAACTGAGGCCATACTGAAGTGAGATGCCCAAGGTCACACAGGCAGTAAGAATGGCTTGTCCGTTTTCTTCTTTTGTGACTGCTTGAAGAATCCAGGAGGGTTGTGAGCATCTTGGGCTTTGCAAAGCAGTGTTTGCAAAGGGAGCTTCTTTCCATCTGAAGCCTGGCACTGATTCTTCTTAGCTTGGCTAAGCTTTCCTCTAGTACTTTCTCAGAATAGAGCCTGGAGGTGGCGTCCTTCCCTGCTTCTTCCTGGATTATTCTTCTTCATGGCTTAGATAGTCTGTTCTGTGGTCAAGGTCACAGGATCATCAAGCCAGGAGGAACTCTAGAGTTCACCTAATCCAACTGCCTCAATTACAGATGAAGAAACTGAGGCCAAGAGAGCTAAGGATAGAGCCAGGACCTGGGGCCAAATCCTATAAGATGAAGTTGAATGGTGGTAAATACAAAGCCTAGGATTTGAAGCCAGATGGCCTAGGTTTGATATCCCAGCCTTGTTATTTACTGCCTTTGTGACCTTGGACCTCAGTTTCCACATCTGTAAAATGAAGGGGTTAGATGAAAGGAGTTCTAAGATTTTTCCAGCTCTCAAACTATGATCCTGGTTTCTCCCCCTCCACTGACTCCCTCAGTAGGGGGGATTCCCCAAGATCTTCTTCTCTTACCTCTCCATGCTCTCTGCCCTGGCAAGCTCATCCACTCTCATGACTTTAACTATGATCTCTCTTTGGTTGACTCTTAAATCCATATCTCTAGCCCCAGCCTCTTAAGATTTTGTCCTGCATCTCTAATGACCCACTGGAGCTCTTCATGTGGACATCCGCTGTCGCCTCAAACTCATCAGGTTTACAATGACAACTCTATCTGTCTAAAGAAAGTTTCCTCTTAGCTTCCTTATTCCTGACAGCATAGTTCTCATGGTCACTCAGATTAAAAACCTTGGTGCCATCTTTTCCTTCTTCCTCTCCCTGGCAACCCTCTACCCAGTCAGTTAACACGCTCTGCTACGTCTCCCTTTTCATGGCTCCTCATATCCCAGCTTCCCCTTCTCTTCTCCCTGACAACTCCTTCATAGTTATCCTGCCTGGACCCTTCTGCAGCTCTCCTCTATTCCTGGGTCCTTTCCTGTCTCCTCTCCACCGAGAGGTGGTAGATGATAGTTGTGGAATACAGTGTCAGAAATGGCTGAAGTGCTGGTCTGTTTGCAGAGGATTCTGGGCTGACCAATTTAGAGCTTGAAGGGTCCTCTTTCAATTAATCAAATAAGCATTTATGAAGTGTCCAAAGAAGAACAACTGAGCATCAACTTCCTACACCATCACCAGATCTGATAATAAATGCAATATTCTACTCCAGTAGGTGCTCAGAAGGGGGAACTAGCACTGTGCCCAGGGGCTTGGGACTCAAAGGCAGATGTGAAGCCAGTCGATCAACAAACCTTTATTAGACATCTACCTGCTACATACCAAGCACTGTCCTAGGTGCTGGAGACCCAAAGACAAAGGTGAAATCAGTTACAAATATGTTAATTGAGTGCTTGTTCTGTGGCAGCACCAGGGATACAAAGACAGAAGTGAAATGATCCCTGCTCTCAAGGAGCCCCCATTCTGTTTGGAGAGACGACACGTATTCACAGAATTATATTCAGAATATGTACAAAATAAATGAGATGTGCTTTTGGGAGAGGAGCCACTAAAAGCTGGAGGCATGAGGAGTCTGACCTCATTTTACGAATACTGTGATGTCTTCCTAACTGTTGCCTTTTCCTCCTTTCTCTTCTCTCTGCAATCTATTGTGTAGTGCTACTAACAAATCTTCCTAAAACACTGCTTGAAATGTGTCTCTCACCATTCCCACACGGCCCCTGATAGCTTTCCATTGCCTACAAGATCAAGTCGCCATCTGGTCCTGTCTGCCTTTCCAATTTGATCTCCCCCAACTCCCCTACACAAACGCCAAAGGACATCCATATAGTCATTGCTCCCTCCATCACCTGCAATGAACCTTTGCCCATGCAAAGGGTCCTCAGAGGGTGACTAGTCCAATCCCCTCAATGTACAATTTTTAAAAATTTTGCCAGCAGATACTATTTATTTATTTATTTATTTACTTACTTTATTTGTTCATTGTTATTGTAGGGTGACCTCTACAATCCCTCTCAGGTCTAAATTTGATGATCTGATATAATGTCTCTGGGCCTCAGTTTGCTCATCTGTGAAATGAGACTTAGAATGAGGCCTGATGACATCTAAGGTCTCTTCCAGGCCTGGGTCTAATAAACTGGCTTTCCCCAGAAGAACGGGAAGGAATCAACAGCAGATGTAGTCCATTAGCAGCCTGTGTCAAGAGGCAGCAAATAGGAGACTTTGCCTGTTGGGGAGAGGGAGTGGGGGAATATTTCCCGATGCCTCATAGAACCACCAACCCAAGACAAGGCTTCCAGAAGCATCAAAATGGGGGCTGTTGTAGGCTTAGAGCATAACTTATTCAAATTAGCTAGCAGGATGAAGAACAGGAAAAGGGGGCTACTTGTTAGCCAAAAATACTCTTCCAGATGTAGGAAAATAGGTTATTTTCCTTTCAGTATCTGAAAACCCTACCTGTATTCTTGCCCGACAAAGCAAAGCCACATGAAGACTAACTAAGCAGTAGGAGGTTTTGTGCATTGCTCCAAGAAACCACCCCAGCGAGGCCATGAGCTCTCGGTACTAGATTGAAAGGGACTTCAAAGCCAGCTCGTTTGACAGCTGAGGAAGACGAAACGGTTGGATTAGATGGTCCTAATGAGCCTTCCAGCTCCATACCCTGCTTAAATGACTTGTCTGAGGTCATGGAGGCAGCAAATTAGTAGCAGAGATAGGATCTGAGCCCAGCTCATATACAGAAGTCCTCTCTGGTACTCGTGCCCACCGTGTTTCTCAGCTACCCTTTAGGTCACCAGCAGTTTTGATTATTGTTCCCGAATTTGAAGCTAGGCAGTTTCATGGGGATCCTAAGGTTGTAGTATCATAGCTTTAGAGCTAAAAGGCCATCTAGTACAGCCCCCTTATTTTACAAAAGGGGAAACTGAGACCCAGAGAGGTTAAGTGCCTTGATAAGCATTATTCATATGGAAACTCTGGGGAGAGAGCCATATGGGGGGGGCGGGGAACCACTTTTCCTCCTTTAAATGTTCTTATGAACATAAAACTGCCTCTGTGTCCCAATTATGGTGAGCCTGGGAATGATATTTTTATATTTAATTACATATTGCTGAATTGCTCCTCCCCCTCCCCCACCTTGCTCCTTTTCTCTTTGAAACACGTGTTCCTGGTGAGATGACAGTGACAGGCAGTGTGCTCTTGCCCCCGGAGCATCTCGTCAGCTGCCATCAGAGCTGTCTGCCTCCAGGGAGCCCAAGGCGGGAGCTTCAGCTGCTCAGGAACTCACCTCAGTTCCCATCCCAGCTCTCCTCTATGATCTTGGTCAAAGCCTCTTCCCTCTCTGGGTTTGTTTCCTCATCTGAAGATGGAGGGACAGAGAGGTGACCTCTACAATCCCTGCCAGCTCTAAACTGATGATCTGATATAATCTCTCTGGGCCTCAGTCTGCTCATCTGTAAAATGGGACTTAGAGTTAGACCTGATGACATCTAAGGTCTCTTCCAGGCCTGGGTCTACGATCCTATGGTCCGATGACCGATTCCAACTTTGGTCCCTCACCACCTGCGTGACCTCAGGCAAGTCATGTAACTTCCATGGCCTTTATTGTCCCTTTCAGCTTTGGGCCTATAAATCATCCGACAATCGATCGAGATTAAGTACCTACTATGTGCTAGGCCAGCAGGTGGAGAACCTGGAGCCTCAGGGCCACGTGTGGCCTTCTAGGGCCTTGGGTGTGGCCCCTTGACTGAATCCAAACTTCACAGAAAAAATCCTTTTATTAAGGACTGTGAAGTTTGGATTCAGTCAAAGGGTCACACTTGAGGACCTAGAGGGCTACATGTGGCCTTTTCCCACCCCTGTGCTAGGCACTGTGCTACACAAAGTGAATGAGCATTTATTAAGCACCCACTGGATGCCAAGTACTTAGCTAAACATTGGAAAAACAAAACAAACAGTAAAAAAGAGTTCCTGCCCTCAAGGAACTTATATTTAGATGAGGGAGACAAGATGTACATAAATAGGTATATACAGGATACCTAAACAATAAATTCCTACTTGAAAATTGTGCATTATTCTGTGACATCTCTGCACTTTGTTGAAGACCATGAGTAGTGTGGTGCAGGCAGAAGAGCACTAGATTTGAAGTCAGGGGACATTTCTTCTGACTCTTTCTACCTGTATGACCTTGCTTCACTTCCCTCTGCCTCAGTTTCCTCCTCTGTAAAACGAAGGAGTTGGGCTGCATGGCTGCTGTGGTCCCTTCCAATTCTAGAGCTATTATCTCATTATCCAATGAATGGTATAAAAATGGAATGTATACACCATAAGAAGGCAGCATAGTTCAATGGGAAAAACACCTGAGTTCAGGTTTGAGCTTTGCCATTTAGCAGCTAGCTGTGTGCCACTGGGCAAGCCTCTGCATCCTCCCATCCTCCTATCTAAGGCACCATGTTCTCCTCTACAAAAAGAGAGGATGAGTGCCAAGGTCCCTCGCAGCTATCTATGTATCAACAAGGATGTTATTCGCTTTCCCAAAGTGCCCTCTCCTGTCTCATCCAGAAAGGAGACCTTGAAGAAAGGATGGATTGGGCTTCCCTCTCTTCCATGGAGTCTTCAGGCTCTGAAGCTCTAGAGCACATGAGTTTCTTTACCATTCCTTAGGCTTTTAGCTCTTTACCATCACTCATTTATCAAGTGCCCTTCCTCCACTAAGCACTGTGTCAAGCACTAGGTTACAAAGACAAAAAGGAAAGAATCCTTGCCCTCAAGAAGCTTATGTTCTACTGGGGAAAAACAGCACGAACCCAGGGAGGTAAATACAAAATATGTCCCAAACCATCCATCATTCATTAAACATGTACTCTATGCAGCCAACCTCACAGTAGACTCTAGCTCTTTGAAGACACAAACTATCTTGCTTTGGCCTTTATATCTCTAGCACCAAGTACAGTACCTGACACACAGTAGGTGCTTAATAAATGTGTGTTGATTTATTGAAGAGTCCCAATATTATATGTATGGGGGAGGGCAGACCTGTGATTTCAGCAGCTGTGGGACACTGCCACCCCAGTGCAACTCGGCTGGCTTAGGGTCTTAGATAAGTGCCTAGGGTACCACAGAGGAGTTAAGCAAATTGCCCAGGGTGCTGGAGTCCACTAGCACATCAGAGGTGGGTTTCCTTCCTTTAGTTTGCTTTACTCCTTCTCTTGCAAAAGATGAGCTGATGATGGATGGCGAAGGAAGGTCATGGTGCTGCTCACATTGTAGTATGCTGTGCTTACCTTGTAGTACAGGTAGAAATCATTCTCTGTATAACCCGCACCAGCAAGGACTAGGAAATTGTGGAGGCTGCTCTACAGAGGAGTTCTTCTCCCCAGACCTCGCTTTGAATCCTACAAAGAGCACAGACTGAGAGTCTAAGGTCCAAACATGGACCTTAGAGGCCATCTGGCCCAACCATCTTATTTTGTAGAGGAGAAGACTGAGGTCCAGAAAGGGTGGGTTGTAAAGATGATTCAAGCCTGGGGCCTCTCTTCCCTTCTGCCTTTTCTTACCTGGATGTAGAGGGTAAGTCTTGGCCTATGAGGAAGACAGGCTCTGCCTCCGTGGCACTTCTCATTTGGTGGAAATGCAGGTGAAGTTATTACAGGCACCAAAAAAACAAAAACAAAATAAAACACCCCAAACCAACCAGTCATAGGAGGAAATGCAGATTGTCTGTGAGTATAGCTGAGAGGAGACTTTCTGTAGGCTCTGTAATGAATAAAACACTGTGCTAGACCAGAGGACCCAGTATACACCTTTCCAGCTAAACTGGACAGCTCTCCTCAGGCTTGGCCTGCCCTTTCCAGGCTCCATGATTTTGCCTGGCTGACAGCCATGCCTACAATCAAACTGCTCCTCTGTAGCCCTCAGAATCCTCACCTCCCTTCCAGGCTCAGTTCCGAGGCCACCTTCTCCAGGAAGCCTCCCTGATCTCTCCCCTCCCACTCCTTTCTTTAGCAGCACTTCCTCCTTCCTCAGATTTTCCTAGAACACGTTAGAGATTTTCCTTGGTCCCGACACTCCTGACCTTGTGTTACACTTATCGGAGCATGTTTTGTTTCCCCTCAGAGAAGACAAGCTGTTTGAGGGCAGGGATGCTGCCTTTGTCTCCCCCGGTGCCTAGCACATAGGAAGCACTTCATAAAGGCTTAGTCCCTGCATTTGTCCAACTCCTGGTGGGGAGACACAGTCCATACAATTCTTGATTCTTTCCTTGGAAAGTGTAAATTAAGGCATCTCCTCTAGGAGATTTTGGTGGAAAAGAGCAGGGGCTGAAAGTGTAAGCGAAAGTCAGTCCCTTGAAGGGACTCAGATTCATCATGGTACAGTCCTAGAGATCTCCAAGCACTATTAAGCTCAAAAGTGTGAGGAGGGGCGGGGGGAGGCCAGAAATGGTGATCAGCAAAGGCAGAGACTTTTCTCTGGGAAGACAGGAAAGAAATTCTCAGCAACTCTGACCCCAGACCTGAGTTTCAAACTCAACTTGTTCCTGAAACCCACCCAAAGTCCCACCCAATAGTAGATAGATTTAAAAGAGAGGGAGGTATGGGAGGGAGAGAGAGAGAGAAGGTAGGGAGAAAGAGACAGACAGATATAGATAACCTAGTGGATTTCTGTTTTATCATATGGACTTTTCATATGCATCTTATGCACCTCCTTTCCCAGGGTGGAAGACTATGCCTATTTGTTCTGATCTCTTAATTACCCAGTTTTTAATTTTAGAAAGTCTGAAAGAGGAACGAGTCATTTCCCCTATTTTCTCTACAAATCCATAGGAGCCCCAGACAAGGCAGCCAGGGTGCTCTCCCAATAGGCAGACAGACAATAAAGTATTTCCATCTCTAGGAGGGGAGGGCAGGTGGAAAGCTTTGCAGGGAGTCTGGTTCTGTGGAGACAGTCCACGGTTCCAGTGGTGAGCCTTTGCTGACTGGGGCTGAGTCACTCTGGGGACTCTCAGGCCCACACTTCCTTCTGGAAGGAAAAAAAAAAGTTATTTCTAATATTCTCTTGGCTGTATGGAGGCTGGAGTGTGCGAGGAGCAGTGCATGCAGGTGCTGGCTTTCTTGTGGAAGGCTGATGGGCTGAATTCTAACCCTGTGAGACAAAACCAAAAGAAAGCCATGTCGTTTGTGTGTATGCGCACATGTGCGAGTGTTTGAAAACAATCTTTATTCTCACTAGCACGTAACTGTTAAAAGCTCTTCAATGTAGCTCCCAAGAGTCAGGATGACATTCCCATCCAATCCAATACAATGCATGGCTATTAAGCTTGCACCATGTCCAAGGCACTGGGCTCATATGAGGCATATGAAAAGCTCATACCAAAAACCAAGCAAACAAGCAATCCCTGCCCTCCAGAAGTTTACATTCTATTGGGAGGATTCAACCTGTAAATGCATAAATATATACCTGAAACCTGATCATTTGAATGAGGGAGAAAACAATTTGAGGGATTAGGAAACCTTCCTTGTGCAAGTGGCATCTGGGCTAATCTTTGGGGGAAGCTGGAGATTCTAAGAGACAGAGGAGAGGAGGAAATCCATTCCAGGCATGGAGAGTGGGGGGCGGGGGAAGCCTGGGCAAAGTCATTGAGGTGGGAGAAAGAGTGTTGAGTTTAGGAAATGAGTCAGCTACTTTGGCTGAACACAGGCTGCATAAAGAGAACAATGTGGAACAAACCTGGAGTCAGACCATGAGTGGCTTTAAAAGCCAAGCAGAGAAGTTTGGCATAGGATAGATAGATAGATAGATAGATAGATAGATAGATAGATAGATAGATAGACAGACAGACAGACAGACAGACAGACCAACCAATAGATAGAGAAAGTGACAGATAGATAGATAGATGAAGTGATAGATAGATAGATAGATAGATAGATAGATAGATAGATAGATAGATAGATAGACAGACAGACAGATAGACAGACGGACCAATAGATAGAGAAAGTGACAGATAGATAGATGAAGTGACAGGTAGATATAGATAGATAGATAGATAGATAGATAGATAGATAGATAGATAGATATAGATATAGATATAGATGTGTGTGTATGTGTGTGTGTGTGTGTGTGTGTGTAGATAAATATACAAAAACATACACATGTATGCAGAGAGAGACAGAGGAGTTGGAGCTCCTCCCTAGAATATGGGAGCGTGGTTCAGAGATAATGATGCTCCTCAAGATCATTTAGTCCGACCTCTGAATTGTGACCAAGGACGTAAAGTGGGTAAAAAGTAACTTCTTGAAGAGACAGTGACAGAGGTCACTCTAGGATGGGGTCTTGTCTTGATGGGACTGTCTACCACGAAGGTAGGTTGTATTGAAAAGAATGAACCCAAGTCCAAGTAATAGATGAGCAGCACACTGCTGTGTGACCCCAGACGAGTCAGTGTCTCTGTCTCTGTCTCTCTCTCTCTGAGTTTCCTTTCCTGTAAAATGAAGGGGTTACATTGAATGATCTCTAAAGACTCCTTCTTGTTCCACATTTATGTAGAGCCTGATGCCAGGCTTCGTCTTCCTTTCCCTCATGCTGAGAGCAGGCAGGGGGCTACTGGAGGGTCCACCAGGCTTCCTGAAGATGCCCAATGACTTCTGTATGGATGCAGGCACCTGCCTCAGCACAATGAAGACAATAATAAGGATGATAATGAGAACTGGTCTTTATAGAAGGCATTTAGGTTTATAAAGGGCTTTATTCACATGAACTCATTTGAGCCACAAAATAGTTCTTTATCATAGATGTAACTATTTTACAGATGAAAAGAACTGAGGCCCAGATGAGTTAAGTGACTTGTCCGTGGATACTTAGCTAGCAAAGGTCAGAAGTTGGGTTAAAACTCAGTTAAGAGTTCCTATTTCTAAGGTGCTGCTTTCTTTTTGTCTAAATACATCTTAATCATATAGAAACTCCTCTTCCCACCCCAATCAATATTAGAAATTGACAGAAATCCTCTTAAACTGATAAGATCGTAAGACTATATATATTAAAATAGTTTGGAAGAAACCTTAGAGGCAATCTTCTCCACTCCCTTCCTTTCATAAATGAAGAAACTGAAGCCCAGGGAATAAATGATTGGTTTGAGGTCATACAGGGAGACAAAATTTAGATCCTGGTTCTCTGATTTCTCTTCCCTCTTCTCACATTGACTCTTCTTGGAGGGTAATCATAGAGGGTTACCTGGGATGGCAAGAGTTTGAGTGACTTGCCTAGGATCACATAGTTGGTATGTGTCAGAGACTTGAACTCGGGTCCTTGTGACTCTAAGGCTAGACCTCTCTCCATTATGCCTCTCTAAGGCTTTAAGCTCTACAAGCTTTTTCTTTGAATGGCTCTGTGAGACAGCTTCCCTGTGT
Organism: Phascolarctos cinereus; assembly: GCF_003287225.1. Lineage (NCBI taxonomy): Eukaryota > Metazoa > Chordata > Mammalia > Diprotodontia > Phascolarctidae > Phascolarctos > Phascolarctos cinereus. The sequence continues at coordinate 10,654,662 of NW_027555958.1, read as the reverse complement.
TAGTCTTTTGAGAATGAAAGGATATTTCAGAAAAATATACTCTGCCCCCTCCCCCAATCCCCAGGCAACGAGCAATAAAAGGATATTTGTTGGAGCTAAAAACCATACACAGGAAACTACTTTTGTTGTCTGAAGCCTAGCATGAGGTTACAGGATAACGATAACTGTGTGCATTTATACAACCCAAAGTATTTGAAAAACTCAAACCTCTTGTGATCCTTACAATGATTCTGTGAGGGGCACTAAAGTATTGTTATCCCCATATGACAGATGAGGAAACCGAGGTTACAAGAGGTGAAGTGAGTTGCCCAGGTTCTCAGAGCTAGTAACAGAAGTGGGATTGGAGCCCAAGTCTCCTGACCCCTAAGTCTAGTGCTCTGTGGACTTGCCCAAACACTAGTGAGATTGTGTCTGACAGATTCCCAGATGATCAGTGTGTCCCTGCCTGTGTTCTTCAAGAACCCAGCTTTCAGTTTCTCAGAGGTACATAATTATGTTACCCAATGTTGATGTTCATTCTTCACTATTAGTACTTAGCATGGGGCTTGGCACATGGTAAGCCCTTAATATTTATTATTATTTCATGTCCTTTCTTCAGTGGAGACAGTACTTGGTAAAATTAGTAGAAACTTGAATTTGAATCCCCCCATCCTTCTGACATTCACTGGCTAGGTGACTTTAGGCAAGTATCTTAACCTGTTTGAGACTCAGTTTCTTCATCTGTAGAAAGGGGAAATAACAGTTGCACTATTAAATTCTACATTTACTAAGCACCTGCTGTGTGCCAGGCATTATACCAGGCTATGGGGTTACAAAATGAAAATGAAACAGACCCAGCCCTCAAGGAGTTTGCAGTCTACTAGGGAGATACAGCATGTGTGTGCATAGACTGGTACACAGTAGACAGAATACTAGGTTTGGAGTCTGGGGGTCTGGGTTCAAATCCTTGCTCTGTCACTTACTATCTGTGTGACTAAGACAAGACATTTCACCTCTCTGGGCCTCAGCTTCCTCATTTCTAAAGTCAGAGGGTTAGACTAAATGATTTCTAAGGTCCTTTAAGCTTCCTTAAGATCCTATAATCTAGTTCAAATAAATATAAAGTAGTTCAGTCTTCCCTCCAGATGTGGGATTTCACTTGTATAGACATTTTCCTTTAAGAAAACTACTTCTCCCCTTGCAAACAAGCAGTTTCCCTGCTATTTATTTATTATTTTAGTTGCCTTGGACTGCGAGAGGCTCCCACTGCCCAGGCTCAGGGACAAGTCTGTGTGTTAGAGGCAGAACTCAGCCCTGAGTCTTCCTGACTCCAAGGCAGGTTCTCTAGCCACTCTCCCATGTTGCCTTGTAGATAAAGAATATAAGAAGCAAATACGTGATTTCAGGGAAGAGGTTGAGGAAAGACTAGCAGCTTGGGATGGGGATCAGGGCTAAATGCAAAGGATTTGGGAGGAGAGGAAGAACAGTGACAACCAAGAGAACCAGGGGCAATGTATAAAGGTCATTGCTAAGTGGGAGAATCTGGAAAACAACACAAGATATAAATAAAGTAAACATACATACAAAATGTGGAGGAGGCATATACAAAGTAAACACAATGTGTATATAAAAGTATTACAAATTACAAAGTAAACGCAAAGTGTATATAAAATGTATTACAAATTACAAAGTAAACGCAAAGTGCATATAAAATGTATTACAAATTACAAAGTAAACGCAAAGTGCATATAAAATGTATTACAAATTACAAAGTAAATGCAAAGTGTATATAAAATGTATTACAAAGTATAAACAAAGTAAACACAAAGTGTATATAAAATATATTACAAATTACAACGTAAACGCAAAGTGTATATAAAATGTATTACAAATTACAAAGTAAACGCAAAGTGTATATAAAATGTATTACAAAGTATAAACAAAATAAACACAAAGTGTGTATAAAATTTATTACAAAGTATAAACAAAGTAAACACAAAGTATATAAAAAATTTATTACAAAGTATAACAAAGTAAACATAAAGTATATATAAAATTTATTACAAAGTATAAACAAAGTAAACACAAAGTATATATATAATGTAGATGAGGCATATACAAAATAAACACAAGGTGTACGGTAAGATGTGACTGAGGCAATTACAAAGTATAAACAAAGGAAACACAAGGTGAGTGAGTACACAGTAATTTCCCAGGTAGGGAGGGGAGGACATGGGATCCACCAAGCCCTGGTGTAGCTGACCCTGGGAGGAAGCTTTGGGGAGATCTTCGGCTCCTCTGTAGCCCTCTCTAACCCTTAGAGCCCTGGGGGAATGAATGGAGTTGGTAACAGTGCAGGGTCCAGCTTAGATCAGCTTCCCCAAATTTCAGTTCCTCAAATGTAGATGCTGTTCTCTCCAACACAGCTACTCTCCCCTCCCCCCACCAACATTTACTTATCTGTAACCTCTTTCCTGTTTCTGGAGGATGGGTGCTTTGCATTTGTCCCCATCTTTCCAGTGAGGACATCTTGTTCTTGGCCTCTCCTGGTGTCTGCTGGGTTTGGAGGAGGCTCAGATCTTCCCCGCACACTGGAGTGGCCACCATCGCTTCCTGTTTCACTCTGGGTCTTTGCCATCTTGAAGTGAAAACAGACTTGTTCCTCACAGAAATGTGACTGTTTAAACATCTTGTTAACCCTCATGTAGTCTGACCAGCTGTAATCTGGTGGACAGAATGCTGGCTCTAGACACAGGAAAGACCCAGGCTTGGATTCTGCACCGGATGCTTAGTGGTTATGACCACCTCATGCCCCTGCTTAAGAAGCATCTCTGGTTCTCTGTTGTCTTTAGGATAAAATACCAACTTCTCTGCTTGGCATTCGAAGCTTCTCACAATCTGGCTCCAACCTATCTTTCCTGAGTGATTTCACACGACTCCCCCTTACATCCTTTACATACAGGCCTAGGGGCCAACGTGCTGTTTCTCAGACGTGACATTTTATCTCAGTGTTTTGCCTAGCCTGTCCCAGGTCCAGAAAACTCTCCTTCATTGCAATGCTTATCTCTCTTCAAGACTCAGTCTGGGGGTCATCTCCTGATGCCCCCAGTTAGTGCCCTCCCCTCCCCCTAAAATGAATTCATACTTCGTTTGGATGGATGGATAGATAGAAACATAAAATGTGAGGCAGTCCCTGGGACCTTATGTTCTACCGGGAAGATGGTAGGCACACAGGTAAGTATAATGCCAATCAGTACCTGCTTGGACGGTTGCACCGAAAGGTTCAGAAACTCACCCAACATCATTACAGTCTATCTACGTCGGGGCAAGACCTGGGTTCAAGTCTTGCCCTGACATAGATAGACTGTAATGATGTTGGGTGAGTTTCTGAACCTTTCGGTGCAACTGTCTAAGGCTGTAGATATGTCCAAGCAGGTACTGATTGGCATTGGGCCAATGAAATCACAGGCCCAGCCCCAACCCCCCTCCAATACTTGGGTTACACTTATCTGTGTGCTACCATCTTCCCCAGTGGAATATAAGGTCCCAGGGCCTACCACAGTACCTGGCATGTGGGAATGAGGGGCTCAGACTGTGATTTCATTGGTGTAGGGAACCTGGGGTTTAAATCTCCCTTCTGACGTTCACTGCCTGGGGGGGGGGGGCTTGAGGAAGTCTCTTTTATCATTGAGCCTCAGTTTCCCTATCTGTACAATGAAGGGGTTGACCAACATGATTCCTGAGCTCCTTTCTGTCTTTGAATGCCATGACTCTAAGTAGGGTGAGGATAGCCAAGGACATGGGAGAGCCCTGAATGCCAAGGAGAGACACTTTGGCTTGAGGAAATAGTCACATGATTGGAAATAAAGAGCCATGGAGGGTTTTGAGCAGGGGAGTAATGGAACAAAAGCAGATCTTTGAGGAAGTCTATTCTCCCAATCAAGAGTAGGACAGATCAGCAGGAGACAGGGAAGAGAGCTAAGATGGCCTTGCAGTAACTGCTTCTAGTAATCTGTCTGTAATAGTATATCATACGGTTTGCAGAACACACAAGCTATCCTGTTTGAGCTTCGCAAGGAGTGGACGGGGTGCACGTTGGCCTCATTTGGCAAGTGTGGACACTGAGGCTCAGAGAGCTTCCTGGAGTCACACAGCTAGTAAATGTCACATTTGAACTCAGATCTTTCTGACTCCAAATGCAGCACACTGATGGTACAGGTTAGAAAAAGTGCTGTCACAGGAGTACAAAAGCAGGCTGAAGTCTGGGTTCTGCCCCTATCAAACTATGGATGTAGCTTTGGGGAAGTCAGCTGGCCCCCTGGACCTCAGGCTCTTCATCTAGAAAGTGAAGGGGCCAGATTAGGTGCACTTCTAAAGTCTCAGAAATGCATAGAATTCAAGTCACTAATTTGGGGCCAATCCACGAGAAAGAGTTGAGGTTGAAAATGGAACTCTCTCACTCCCTGAACGTTCAGGATAAAGCTTCACCCATTAAGTAAGGCTACACCATGGATATCCCCACAACTTTGGAGTTGGGCTGTCCTTAGGGTCCATGGTATGGGACAGTCTTAGAGGGGAGACTGCCTTATCACAAGCCCATTAGGAGTGAAATTCATTTTTAAAATATATGTGTGTGCATTTTTGTATATGTGTGTATACATAATGCATATGTCACTATTTATTATGCGTGCACATACACACATTATGGAACTCCACTACAGACATAGATACAGAGAAATCTCTTGAGCAGGAGAAAAAGCACCAACAGCTGGAGGCAGGTGCTGGGGGAGGGTGTCCTGGAAGGGCTGACATTTAAACTGAGCTTAGAAGGAAGCTGGAGATTTGACGCTGTCCCTGGCCAGACACAGCCAAGCTTGGAACCTTAGTCTGTGCCTTCTAGTCAGGGTCCAACAAAGGGCTAAGCATAGACAGTTCATACGTGATTGCTTAATTGACTGGCCACATTACAAGGCAGCTGGAGTCACCAAGACCTGAGTTCAGATTCAACCTTTGACACTTACTAGTTGTGTGACTGTGGGAAAGTCACTTAACCTCTGTATGCCCCGGTGGCTTCATCTGTAAAATGGAGATGATCATAGTACTTACTTCCTGGGGTTGTTGTGAGGATAACGCGTTAAAGTGTTATGGAAGTGCTAGCTATCGTTGTCATTATTATTAAAGAATGTTATTTCACCCAGTAATTCCATCCCCAGCAATCTGTAAGCTTTGGCCTTGTGTTGAGTACTGAGTGTCCCAAGCCTAGCGTGAACTGAATTACCAAAAACTACCATTTCTGCAGACCTTGAAGAGCTACAAAGCATTTTGTCCACACGAGCTTATGGGATCCCCCCAACATTGCTGTGAAGGCAGCTCTGCTCATCACTCCTGTTTTCCAGATAGAGAAGCCAGGGCTCAGAAACACAGCTGGTGTGTGTCAGAGCTGGGACCCACCCCCGAGCCCCTCCTGCCTCTGAATGTAGCACTTTGACTTCTCCCCAACAGGTCGGGTGAGGGGAGGGGAGATGTGGAAACCTCACTTGGTCTGGTATATGTTCTCCTTCCTCTCGCTCTTTTCCTGTGTTTGTATTTGCTTGTCTGTCAGACTCTGATTATTAGCCATGGATGGTGCCAAGTATGTAGTTAACCCTTGAGAAGCGCTAGCAAACATTGGCAGGCACTCATATCCTCAAACCGATTCATGTCATTGTTCTCCGATAATTACAGAGTGGCAGAGAACCAATGAGTCCTTTAACTGGTGAGCAGCCGGGGCCCCAGGAGGTCTGTGAGTGGGAGCTCCTCCGGTTACAGATGAGGAAACTGAGGGACCGAGATCGTCAGCTGCCTGAGGTCACAAAGGACACTCACCTCATCTAACTCCTAATCTAATGTTCTTTCCCTCTGCCCTCATTGCTCAGAAAAGGGAGCTGAACTCTTCCAAGGGGGGTGGGTTGGGTTAGGAGTATTCTCTTGCCAAGGGGTTTATGAATTTTCAGTCTTACTGATTTTAAAACCTGTCTAGCTATATGACACTGAGTGAGTCGTGTCAGCTCTTTGGGGTTTGGTTTCCTGATCTGTCAAATTGAGATAATGCCTACAGTTACAACGTGACAGATTCCTGCGAGGATCAGAAGGCACATAATAGTGTTTTATGATGTGAAAATCAGCCTCACTTCTTTACAAAGGTGGAAGACCGTGGATGTCGAACTCTGCCTATCCCTAATTAATACATTGGTTAATAATTATGTTAATTATGGGTTCATTTTGTTGGATTGCTTTTTTTCCCTGTTCTTTTTTTCTTCTTTGTTAGAGAGGATGGCCTGCTGACTGAGGGAGGAAATTAAGGTGTTGTTGAAACAAGAGACCAATGATATTTTTAGAAATAGATTTTAATCCTTTTTAAAGCTGTGCCAGCCTGGAAGGTCTAGTTGAATGTCAGCTGTTATGATGCACATAAGGGAGTTGGACAGAGGCCTCTTCCAACTCTGCTATGCCAGAAGCCCCTGGACCCTTTTGGCTGGTTGCCATGAAAATGCTTTGCCATCTGGAGTGTGAGCCTTGGCCGGAGTGAACCAGTGCAGCCCCACAGGCATGGGGCTGGACCCATAGCCAGCGGCTTCTGGCTGCAGAGTCTGGGGTCCCTGTCGTGTCTTCCCACCATCTCTGAGGGCTCAGCAGATGCCCTGGGGGACCCATGCAGAGATGCCAGACAGAGGGAATAGATCAGGAGGACCTTGATGTTTGAAGATTCAGCCCAGATGCCTCCAGTTAAAGACTGGTGAGTCAGCCTAGCCCAGCCAGTCACCCATCACACCCTACACGCTGCCTACCTCCAGCACTCTTGTTTCTTTGATCTGCAGCATTCCAAGCACCTTTGGGGCAGAAGATTAAAAGGAAGGGCTGGGCTACCACTGGGTCCTTCCCAGTTGTTAACCTCCTTAAGTAGAATATTAGCCCTCTTCTCACAAAGCTGCAGGACCTAGCTTTTGTTGGCTTGGTTTCCAGATTTCCCGTAGGTGTAGGGAACTCCCTGCATGCAAATGCTCTTGACAGATGCACATCTCTGACTCCTCCATGACTCATGGGAACTTAGAACTTGAGTTGAAAGGAATCAGAGGCCATCCAGTCCAGAGGTCCTAACCTGGGTTCCTGTGACCTTGTTTTTAAAAAAATGTTTGGCTAACAGTATTCCAGCAGGATTGGTTTCCTGAGCAATCCTTTCTATTTTATTTTATTCATTTCAATTCTGTTGGAGAACTAGACATATCATCAGCACACTTCTAAATTCAGGCCCCTAGGAAATAGCCCTGATTGTCCCACCTTAGTTATAGTTCTACCCACTTTGTCTTATCTTTATGAGACTCAGACCTGGCTTCATACCACTACCTCTCTTGGCCCTTCTCATGAATTCTTGTTTTTTTCTCCTCCTTTCCACCTTTGGGTAGTTATATGTTCTTGACTCATATGTCCAGTAAGTTCTTGGTTTTCACTTGCTGCATTGGTACTCCCAATTTGTGCCCAAACTTCCCTGCTCCCCAAGCAGAAGGAGACAGTATGGCAGGACTTACACAGCCATAGAGTGAGGGCCAGTACATTTACCATGTCCCTAGTGAGGGAGGTGACAGCCCTGGGGTTGGCAGTATTATGACATTCAATTCTAGGCATATCAGAAGGACACTGGGGATAAGAAAAAGGTGAGGGAAGGAGGGGAAGAGAGAGAGGCAGGGGGAAATGGGGAGAGATGGAGAGAGGAGAGCTTGGAGGACTCAGAAGGACATGAGAGCTGTGCAGATATCTGGAGGGAAAGTTACTAGACCTCCCTTCCTGTTTGAAAGTCCTTGCATTTACTCTGCTTAGTATTTTTTTTGGGGGGGGCTAGGCAATGAGGGTTAAGTGACTTGTCCAGGGTCACACAACTAGTGTTCCCCTGACTCCAGGGCTAGGGCTGTATCCACTGCACCACTGAGCTGCCCCTGCCTTTACTCTGTATATGTTGTGCACTTGTTTCTGTGTGTATGTGGTGTCCCCCTTTCACCCCCGCTCCCCTCACCTCCACCCCACTCCAGTAAAGGGAGGGGACGATATTGTTTTGTATGTCACCTTTGTATCTCCTGTGCCTGGAACATAGTGGGAGCTCGATACATTCCAGTTAGTTATTTAATAAGCATCTATTAAGCGGTTACTTGTGCCAGGCACTGTGCTAAGCACTAGGAGTATAAGGAAAGGCAAGAGCAGTCCTTGCCCTCCAGAAGTTTCCATTCTAATGGAATGGAATGGAACAAGACAACATGTCAATGGCTATGTGTGTACAAGATACAAACTGGAGATGAGAGTTAACCTCTGGGAAAGGCTCTCCGCTTCTTGCACATGGTGGCCTTTGAGCTGGGCACATGGATGCCCAGCTTGGGACTGCATGTCTCCAGAGGGGAGAACCAAAACCCAAGGGCGGCATGGGGCAGAGGCAGATACAGATGCTGGATGTCAGGACAAGTCTTCCAACCACGAGAGTTTTCTCAGAGTGGAAAGGGCGGCTGGGAGGGAGTGTGTGTGTACTTGTGTACATGTGCATGCACGTATGCTGCAAGTATGTACAAGTGTATGTGTGTAGGATTGTGTGCTCATGTACATGTGTGTGGTGTGCATTGTATACATGTGCATATGTGTGCATTTTGTGTGTGTGTGATTTCCCCTCCTCTTCTTCAAGGTCTTCAAGAAGAGACTGGAATGACCCCTCATGGGGGGCTTTTGTGCAGAGAATGCTTGTCCAGGTCTGCCTTGGACTGCCTGGCCTCTGGGCTCCCTCCCAGCTCTGAGAGTCTGTGACTCTGTTACCTTCAAGTCTGTGGGGTCAAATCACTTCCAAATGCGATAAATAGAAAGGGCTTGGGGTCAGCAAGCTTAGGCTCTAGTAGGACGCTTACTAACTGTGTAAGCATAGTATACGGTAGGTGTTTAATAAATGCTAGCCACTGGACTGATCGTTCTGTAGACCATGGACCCCCCCAGCCCTGTGGGCAGTCCAGTCCTGCTCACCTCGTGCAAGGGCGTCTCTACCCGTGTTTGAGTGGAGGACTCCCCAAGCGTGCCCTCTCTGAGCTGGAGGGGGCTGGCATGGTTCTCACAGCTAACAGCTTGGCCCCAGCTTCTTGTCCTTGGAAGGTGTGGTGTCTGCAGCTGGGACACAGTTCTTCATTCCATTTACAGAAATAACCTCGGGCTAGCTGCCTTTACTGTAGTCATCGAACCAACTTCCACTTCCAGAATAACTCCGTGCCCTTCTTCCCCATCTCCTTAAAGACACAGCAAACATTTCCCTCTGGACTGCTGCTCACCCAGGTCTGCCGTGTGCCCTGTAAACAAAGGCACTCCAGAATGGGAAGCCAGTTCTTTAAGTAGGAGCTGCGGAGAAGGTGTCCCTGAGCGATTTAATGAGGAAAAGCAAGTGAAAGAGCTGAATTTGGAGGAAGAGGATTTCGGTTGACACCCTGGCTCTGCCATTCATCTCCTAGACTTTGAACAAGTCACCTAGCCCTCAGTGTCTTCATCTGTAAAGTGCCAAGGTTGGATTTGGTGAGCTCTGAGGTCCCTCCCTGCTCAAAATCTAGGATCTTATAAAAGTTAGAAGGCTTGGGCTCGAGCTCCAGTCCCTTATGAACTTGGACAATTCAATTTTATTAAATAAGCGTTTATTAAAGACCTACAGTTCTAGGTGAGAGGGATACAGAGGGAAAAAATGAAATAGTCTCTACCCTCAAGGAACTTACAATCTGTTGGGGAGGAAGAGGATTTGCAACATGGACAAGTCATTTTTCATCTCGAGCCTCAGTTTCTTCATCTGTAAAATGAGTATCAAACTAGAAAATCTCTAAGGTCCCTTCCCAGTGCCATTTTGATCATTGCAGGATACCATCATCAATTAATCCATAAGCACCTACTATGTGTCAGGCCCTGTACTAAGTGTTGTGATATGATTACAAATAATGTAACATTCCCTACTCTTTAGCAATTTATATGCTAATGGGAGAAACAACAATCATACAATTAAGTATATGCAGAATAAATGTAAAGACATACTAAATACAAGGTGATTGGGGGGAGGGCACTAGTAGTTGGGGGTGGGTGAGTGAGGCTTTGTGAAGAACAAGGTGCTTTTGTGTGTCCTAGACCCCTTTGGTATCAGTCTGATGAAGTCTATGATGGGCCTCTTCTCAGATGAATGATTTTCTGTGAATAAAAGAAATGCAGAGAATTACAAAGAAAATCAATTATATTGGAACATAGTTACCAAATTTTTTGGAAAAACCCAAGTTCTTGACCCCAGGTTAAGAATCCCTGGTATAGAAAGTGCTGCTTGAGCTTGAAAGAGGAGGGGGATTCTGTAATGCAGAGGTGATGAGGGAATGCATTCTAGACATGGGATGTCATGTGTGAAGAACCTAGAAACCAGTCTGGCTGGATCTCCAAGTGCAGGAAGGGGTGTGATATGTAAGGAAGCCCACCATAGCAGGGTGACATGGCCCGGCGTGTCTTGGTATATGCCTATGGTCATAGTCCATGGGGCCAGAGGGTATCGAGGGCATCTGGTCCAACCTCCCACATGCTCATCACTCATCTTACAGGAGCCCCAGAGATGAAGTGACTTGCCCATGTCCCACATGTAGTAAGGAGCAGAGAGCCAGGATTTGAGCCTAAGTCCTCTGACCCTAAAGAAGCCCCAGGCTGCCTCATTTCCCATGAGATGCCATGCCCTTGAAGAAGTGTTCTGATATTCAATGTCATATTTTAGAGATGCCATGCTCTCATCTGGCTGCCAGCTTCTCCCCTTATGAGGCCTACACAAGATACTAAAAACTCTCTGTCTTCTCAGACAAGAGGAAAGATAACAGCTGGTTGATAGGCTCAGAATTGTCCATGTAAGAGAAAACAAGAGAACAGGCAATTCTCACTGATGCGACTCGGGGGATAGAGAGAGAGAGAGAGAGAGAGAGAGAGAGAGAGAGAGAGAAGAGAGAGAGAGAGAGAGAGAGAATGGGAAGGGAAGGGAGAGGGAGGGGGAGGGGAGGGAGAGAGACTGTGTTTCTGTGTGTAATAAGTGAGGTAAGAGTGCTGTGGGAATAAACCTGAAGAAGCTTTCATTTGACCCAACTGGGGATGCTCACCTTACGAGCAGAGATCTGGGAGAAACTAGAAAATGAGTCTCTAGCAGCTCTCCCCTCTTTCCCTAATGACGTAAAGAGGGCTCAAGCTCTATTTGCACTGAGTCTCCCAGGAAGCCCAGTTTCCAGGGATAATTGCGAAGACGGAGGCTTTGTGGTTGGGGGGCTGATGCTCTGTGCATGTTGACGGGCATGTAGCTCAACACGCACACATGTACATGCTACATGCATACACGTGCACGGCGTGCACGTTTTTGTGTGTATGTATATGCGCATATGTATGCACACGTGCGCAGCTAAGTCCTCCTGCCTGCAGTCCCAACTTCTACTTGGTCCTGCTGACTTCTGTTCCTCCGGGGCCACTTCCATTTCAGTTCCTCATTTTGAAGACCGCAGTAAACGTCTGAAGCTAAAATTACCAGTTACTCCCCTCCCCTCCCTGGGGAGTCTGAATGTAGCCCTCTCTGTGGGTGGGTGAACGGAGAAAGATTCAAGGCGCCCCAGCCTGGGGAATCGGACCAGGTAGCCAGCCACCAGACCTTTCTCTCCATCGCCGTGGCTCTTCTACCCAGGGGCTTGGGGGATGGGGTGTCTTCCTCCTCCTGTTGCCGATCAGGTTGTGCCCAGCCTGGTGGAGGCCTGTGTAGGATTAGCAAGATGCAGGTTCTTCCCACCCCCAAGGGGCCACAGCCGCACCTTTGGGGAGAAGACTTTGTGCTCATGCCTTTTTTTGTCTTTGTAGCCCCAGAGCCTAGCTCGTGTTTAGTCCCTTTTTAATCATGTCCTACTCTTCATGACCCCTTTGGGGGCTTTTTAGCAAAGATATTGGAGTGGTTTGTCATTTCCTTCTCCAGCTCATTTTACAGATAAGGAAACTGAGGCAAACAGGGTGAAGTGACTTGCCCAGAGTCACACAGCTAGTATCTGAGTCTGGATTTGAACTCAAGTCCTCCTGACTCCAGGCCTGATGTTCTATCCACTTAGCTGCTGCTTAAAATATGCTTGGGCTTCTAAAAAATTATATATTCATTCATTAACCCATTTAGTTCATTACAATTGGGGCTCTGAGCTGTCTCTTTTCTCCCTCCCAGCTCCACACTAGAGAAGACCCACATCTGACATAGATATATATGTGAAACCATACAACGCATGGCTCCACACATAGGTTCTGTCTCTGGAGGTGGATAGCATTTCCTTCATAGGTCCTTTGTCATTGATTTGAATATTCATGTTGCTCAGAACAGCTTAGAGTCATTCACAGTTACTCTTGGAACAATATGGTGGTCATTGCATACAAAGTTCCCTCGGTTCTGCTTGGCTTCCTCTGCATTATTTTGTGCAGGCCTGTTCACGTTTTCCTGAAGCCACCCCCGCATTTCTTATAGCACAGTAATATTCCAGCACAATCATGGTTCGGCCATTCCCCAACTGATGGGCATCCTCTCAACTTCCAGTTCTTTGCCACCAGAATGAGAGTGGCTATAAATATTTTAGAACCTATCGATTCTTTTCCTTTTTCCCTGATCAGTTTGGGAAACAGACTTCTTGGCATCATATCTGTTTCCTTCTCCAAGGATAACCTCCCCCCCCCACATACATGTCCTTGATCCATGTCCTCCTGCCTCCTCAATACCTTGCTGCCACCATCCCCCCTCCCCCCATGTGGCTTTTGCCTCTTTCCCTCCATTGGCTCTTTCCCATTTGTCTACAGACACACTTACGTCCCCAGTCCTAAAAAGAAAACGTTGCCTTGACCTGACTCTGGTCTCGTGTCTCCCTTTTCTTTCCCTGCTAAATCTATTTTAAAAATAAGTTTGATCACTGTCTTTTGTTTTTACATCACCGGCGTTTGCCAATACATCCATCTCCTCCCCCCGCCTTAAGAATCAAGTCTTCTAACAGAAAAAAGAGGGGAAAATCATTTAACAAAACTAGACAACATATCCCAAAAGTCTGCTGATGTATGCTCTGTCACACACCCCTAGTCCTCCACTCTGGAAGCAAAGGAGCAGTGCCTTCTCATATCACGTGGTCATTGTGACTTTGCATACCGCTCAACTTTTTTGAGAAATTTGCCTCCACCCGCCGCCTCTACTTTCTCACTACCCACTTTCTCTTCAGCCCCTGACTCCCTGACTTCCATCCTAAGTGAGATCATGCATATAAAGTGCTGGGCAAACTTCAAAGTCAGTTATTATTTTCCCCACCCCCCTAGGAAAACTGCCCTCAGAAGAGTTGCTGGTGATGAGCACTTGCTAAGTGTAAGTGCCTTTGTTTCATGGCCTGGAATGGCTGCTCTCTCTCTCTTCGTGTTGGAGCCGGAGACCATGCTCTCCTCGTCCTCCTGCCTCCTGCCCTGGCTCCTTTGAGAGCTCCTCCTGACCCCGTAGGAACAGCGTTCCCCCGGCTCTCTCCTTAGCCCTCTTCTCTTTTCACACTCTCTCCCGTGGTGACCTCATTCACTTCTCAGGATTCAAAGCCCATCTCTGGGCAGGTGATTTTCCAAACAAGTCATCAACAAGCATTTATTTTGCATTAAATTTTTCCAGCTAATACGTATATTTTTCTCTCCCCCACCCGCCCTTCCACCCAAAATAAAACTAAAACTTCGGTAAGATAGTTAAGCAAAAAACCAAAACCCCTCATCGGCCACATCCAAAACTCTGTCTCCTTGCATCTGGAGGCCATCCCTGTCAGGCAGTAGGGAGCAGTCCTCACCATGAGTCCTTTGGAGTCCTGGTGGACCTCGACGCAGCTCAGGATTCTTCAGTCTTTCGAAGCTGTTTGTCTTCACAGCACTGATGTTACTGTAACAATTGTTCTCCTGGTTTTGCTCACTTCAGGCTGCGTCAGTTCACACAAACTTTTCCAAGCTTCTCTGAAACCATAATTTTCATCTTTTCTTATGATGCAACAATCTTCTTTTACCTACATATACCACACATTGTCTAGCCATTCCCCAACTTATGGGCGTCCCATTAGTTTCCAGTTCTTTGCTATAACAAGAGCTACTATGTTTTTGTACATTAGGGTCATTTTCCTCTTTCTTTGGTTTCTGGGGGTATAAGCCTAGCAGTGCCATCACTGGGTCAAAGGATACATACAGTTTCAGAGCCTTTGAGGTTCTAGGCTGCTCTCTAGAAAGGCTGGACCAGTTCACAACTCTGCCAGCTGGGCAACACCATGCCTGTTTTCCTGAAGCCGTGCCAACATCTGTCATTTTCCCTTTCCTGTTAGCCTTGCCAATCTGATGGACATAAGGCAAAACCTCAGAGATGCTTTAGTTTGCTTTCTTGAATTATTAGTGATTTGGAGCATTTTTTCATATGCCTATAGATAGCGTCAATGAGTATAGGTTAAGCACCTACCACAAAGCAGGCACTGGGCCAGGTACTGGAAACACAAAGAGAAAAATGAAACAATCCTCTCCTTCAGCTCACATCACCATCCCTGGCCTCCCTTTTCCAGGTCCTGACCCATATTTCCATCTGTCTGCAGAGCATCACCCCTTGGTTATCCCAACAGCACCTCAAAATTCTCATGTCTAAAACTGTATATACACACACGCATGCATGCACAAATGAATTCCAGCCTTGTCTCTTCATTATTTTCACCTGGGGCACTTCGACATTTGTGATATTGGGGTGATCGTCACCTCCTATTTAGCCAGTTGCTGAGTCCTAGCAATTCTACCACAGATTCAGAACTGAAACAGACAACAGAAATTCAACCCCCTCATTTTCCATGTGAGGAAACTGAGGCCCACAGAAGTTTCAAGTTGCTGTCGGCCTTGGTGAAATGAATTCTCACACTTGCAAGATTTAATTTCTGAACGTACTTATGGGCTTTCTAACCAAAAAGTGGTTTAGCAGGAATACTCCTTCACCACATGACAGGTGCCCCTGGGCTCAGTGTGACTGTTGAACGTTACTCATGAGAATAGGATCTCCTTGTGAGCAGGCACTGTCCTTCTTCCTGCTTATATCTGTATTCCCAGGACTTAGCGCAGTATTCAGGACACAGTAAACACTTCATAAATGCTTGCTGACTTGCCGTGACTTTATGAAGTGCCCCTTTGCGGTCTGCCTCCAAACAGGCTTTCCAGCCTCCTCACACATTCCTCCCTTCTGTCCACTAAAATCAAACTTATTGCTGCTCCTCTCACGCAACGTGTATTTGTGCAAGTGCATTTCCTCCTCCCCTCTGGCCATTCGAGTCCTTGACTCTCTCCCAGGCTCAGCCTGGGGTCCTCCCTGCTGCAGGAGGGCCCTGCTGATCCCCCGAGATGCTCCCTTTGGAGCACAGAGGCCGCAGTGCAGCAGATGGAGGTGCAGGGGCTAGGGCTTGGGCTCCAGGGCCTCTGAGCCCCCTCCCGGATCTAGCTCCTGAGTGTTCTTGGGAACAGTCTCCTCCCAGCACTCTCAGAAGGATGTAGGAGAGACCAGCTCCCAGCTGCACTTTACTAGGCAGCATTTTCTTATAGGAATTTTCGAAGTCTGCTCTTACTCACCCCACTTCCTTCCCCCTGCGCCTCTGCCCCTGTGGCTTTCTTCCTCTGACTCCCCTACTTGCCTTTCATCTCAGAATCAGAGAACCACAGGATATTAGAGCTGGGAGGGGATCTGAGTTCATCGAGTCTGACTCCCTCATTTTTATGGATGAGGAAACTGAGGCAGAGGGTAGGAGGGATGTCACCCAAGGTCACCTGGGGCAATGCCAGGATTTAAAACCAGCAGTAGCTGATGGGTTTTTTTTAAATAGCTGATGTTCTTTAACACTTTAAAATGGGCAAAGCACTTTTTCGTCCATTATCTCATTTGTTGTTCACACAGCCTGTGAGGTCAGTGCTATGATTATTACCGTTTTACACATCGACAAACTGAGTCTCAGAGAGGCAGTCTTGCCATCATCCTAGGAAAAAGCAAAATGGTACAAGCTCCCTCATTTCCCAGGCTAGCAATGAACAAGTATAAGGCAACTGGATTACATATTTAGAACTCCTGGAAGGGATTTCAGAAGCCATGTTTATAGGTTCTTGGAGTCAAAAGATCTGGGTTCAAATCTTGCCTCTGACACTTGCTACCCATGTGACTTTGGGCAAGGAACCTCCCCTCCCAGGTCTCCATTTCCTTATCTGTAAAATGAGAGGTTGGGCAAGATGGCCTCAAAGGCCCCTTCCGGCTCGAAAGCTGGGACTCTGATCTGGGTTCCAGTCCAGCTTTGCCTCTTCCTACCTGCGTTAACTTGGCCAAGTAACCTCCCATTGCCATGAGCCTGTTTCATGATGGCCTGGACTGGATGGTCGATGAAATCCCTTCCAGCCCTAGGGCTGTGGACCCTGCAGAACTCAAGAAGACCCAAAGATAACCATCGTAACTGGGAACCATGTAATGCTCCAAGGTGTGCAAAGGGCTCCCTTCACATCTCATCCGTTTCCCACAACCACTCTGGGAGGTGGGTGCTATTACTAGCCCCATCTTGCAGATAAGGAAACTGAGGTTCAGAGATACATGCCCAGAGTCACATAGCCAGGAAGTGACCGAGCAGTCGCTTGATTTTTAGCTGGAACGGGCTTTGCACGCCGGGAGTCCACCCCCTTCATTTTCTAAACAAGGAGTGAGGCATATAGAGCGTTTAGGTGACTTGCTCAGGGTCACAGTGCCAGTCAGTCTCTCAAACAGGATTTGAACACGTCTTCCTGGCTTGAAGCACAGTGACCTATCCACTTCCCCACAGTGCCTGTAGGACCCAATACTACTGTGATGATTCATTGCACTGCTTCCTGCTGGCTCCAGAAACCTGAAAGGCAAGAGAGTTGAGTGAAATGGTCCACTCGCTGGACCTCACTCAGAGTCCCATCCTCCAAACCTTTGCCTAGACTGGTCTCCCATTCCTGGAAGGCACTCCTTCCCTACTTTTGCTTCTTGGGCTGCTCTTGTGAGCCTTGACTCACCCCCTCCAGGAACCTTTCTCTGACCCCCCTGCCCAGTTCTTCATAACCCCTTTGGGGTATTCCCTTCTCTGTGTACTTGGTATGGCCCATCTGTACACCCCCCCCAACCCCAGTAGAGTGGAAGATCCCTGAGGGCAGGGAATGTTTCACATTTATCTCTCTAATCCCAGCACCTAGCACCATACCTAGCATGGAGAAAGTGCCCCGTTGATGTGTGTCCTATAAATCAGTGTTGAAGATGCCTGATTTCTGTGTCCTTAGACACTGGGGCCACTCAGTATTCCTTCCTATTCTCTCACACCTTCTAGAGTTACCAAGTCAGTATTTAGCCCAGGGCCTAGCCCTTAGCATGAGCCTGGCCCATAATAAATGTTGGTGACTTGACCAGCCACTCGGACTAGACTAGACCTCACGACTTCACTGGGATAGGGAACTCTCATATGAGGAAAGTCCCTCCACCAGTGTAAGAGTACCCTCCCTGAAGTTTTTATCTTAATTGCCCGAGGGTCTCTTCTTCACCTCTGATCCTTCCTTCAGTGGCTGCCTGGCTTGGGGAAAGAACACTGAATTTGGAGGAAGGGGATCTGGGTTCACACCCCCATACCAGCCTCAGCCCAGAAGAGTATGAATCCCCATCTTCTGGTTCTGAGGCAAGTTCTCTATTTGAGAAGCCACACTGCCCCTTAGATGCTTAGTAAACACTCACTGAATTGGTTCAGGTGCTCCTGCTGTGACCCCAAGAAAGAAGAAGAGGGTCTCCTGGGACTTAGAGCATTCTTTATGCTTTGGGATTTTTATAAAAAGAATTGTTGCTCCCATTTCAATGAAGCTTACAAAACCCTCTCCCCACAGAGGTCTCTTCGAGAGGCAGGCCTCTTGTCCTATTTTACAGATAGGGAGACTGAGGCTCAGAGCATAAAGGTGACTTGAGCAGGATTCAAACCCATGTTTCCTCACTTCCAGGGCAGCCCTCTCTCCCCTAGGCTCCACTGCCACCACCACCTCCCACCCCCACCCCAAGACCTGCCCCAGCCAGCCAACAAGCTAGAAGTGAAACTAGCCCTTGGGCAAATTTGTCAGGGGACTTGCAAAGGCAACCACAGCTTCGGTCTGACTTTGCAGGTTGGAGGGGGTGGGAGGGAAGTCTTCCCCACGCCTGTGAGTGGGTGCTGGGGAGTGGGAAAGGTGGGCCCAGTGGCCAGTGGAGGCCCCTGCCAGCCTAGCCACCCACTTCAGTGTGGGAGGGCAGTCCCGTCCCAGGGCAAGGCGCTCAGGTCAAACCATCTTTTAAAGTGACTCTTTTTGGGCGGGGGTCTGTCCTCAGGCATCTGAAGGGGTCCCAGTCAGGTTCTTCACCAGCCTGGACCAGCTCATAGAGTTCTACAAGAAGGAGAACATGGGCCTGGTGACCCATCTGCAGTATCCTGTCCCACTAGAAGAAGAAGATGCCGGAGACGAGCTGGAGGAGGAAACAGGTAAGAGAAGGGAGGACAGTCCCCAAAGGAGGCTCTCTCTCTCTCTCTGTGGCTTCAAGGAGAATGCTGCCAAAGTCAGTCCTGAACCCCAGAATCTCCCAGCCAGAAGGGGCCTCGAGGCCAGCCCCTGGACAGCTGTGGAAACTGAGGCCTAGACTAGCTAAGCAACTTAAGAACAGAGATCCGGAAAGGGCCTCAGAGCTCATATAGTAGTCCAGTGCCTTCATTTTATAGAGAAAGAAACTGAGGCCCAGGGAAATTGAATGTCTTGTGCAAAGTCACCCAGACAGTAAGTGACCAAGTTGGATTGGAACCCAGGTCCTCTGCCTCCAGAGATGGTCACCGATCAGTGCTGCTTGCTGGGGCTCCCAGTTTTGTGTGCTCTGGGGACAGAAGGGACAAGTCTAGAAGCCCATCATCCTCATCATCTCCTCTTCTCCAGACTGAACCCCGCCTTTTCTTCCAACCGACCCCTGGACGGCAGGAGGGGAGGCCCTTCTCAGAGGCCCCTGGTGCCACAGTGGAGAGGAGGCTGGCCTGGGAGTCAGGTCCCCCCTAAGACCCTCAGCTTTCTGCTTCACTTTCTAGGACTCAGTTTCCTTAGCTGTAACATGAGAGTTTGGACTCAGTGGTCTCTAATGCCCCTTAAGCTCAAAATCTAGGCTGCTATGATCCTCCAAATATCTTGATTCCCACCCCACCCCCAACATCCTCCATATATCCATCCTATCAATATCTTTCCTAAATTGTGGTACCCAGAACTGAAAAGAACGTCTCCCATCGCAGAGTGCAGGAGGGATATCATCTTACTCTCTGAAACTCTGCCTTTCTTAACAGGGAGGAGGCTCAGTGGTTAGAGCACCAGGCCTGGAGTCAGGAGGACTTGAGTTCAAGTCCAGCCTCAGACACTTACTAGATGTGTGACCCCGGGCAAGTCACTTCACCTCAACCTACCTCAGCTTCCTCAACTATAAAATGGGAATAATAGAACCTTCCTCCCAGGGTTGTCGTGAGAATCAAATGAGATAATATTTGTAGTGTTTTGCCAATCTTAAAGCCATATCAAAGCTAGTTGTTATCATTATTATTATGGGCTAAGATTACACTAGCTTTCTGGACTGCCATATTATGCTGTTGACCTGGAAGTCCACTAAGACCCCCAGATCCTTTCCAGACAAACTGCTGTCTAGCCCTGCCTCCCCCATCTCATGCTTGTGAAGATGGTTTTTTGAACCCAGCTAAAAGGTGTCATGTGTCCCCCTATTCAATTCCTCCTTATTAGATTGAGCCTGTTAGGATATGTTTGAATCCCAGCTGTCCTCCAGGGTGGCGGCCATCCCTCCTCCAGTGCAGTAACTGTCCCTGCTCCACTGTGGTGGCCATCCAATGCCCTCTGCAAGCCTGATGAGCATGCCGTCCAGGCCTTTATCCAAGTCATTTACAGTCATGTCAGCCAAGGCAGGGCCACGCAGAGATCCCTGGGGCACTCCCCCCGTGTGCCAGGCCACTTGCCAAACAGACATCGAACCTGACCGTTCTTTGAGTTCAGCCATTTACCCAGTTCCTAAGCCATATACTTGTACTGTCAAATATGCCACATCTCCCCAGGTTTTCCATAAGGATAGCATAGGAGACTTCCTCAAATGCTTCGCTAAAATCTAGGTAACTTATCTCTACAGCATGTTCCATTTACCTTCCACTCACTTTTCTCTTTTGAGCACTGGGGCATTTACCCAGCTTGGATTCTCCAGGAGCTCACTGGCCACGGCCCAGCACTCGCATCTGCAGATCCTTTGGGCCTGGAGATGTTCCTCTGGGTCCTACTGCCCCCTCCTCTTTACCTCCTTTCCTCTTCCACATTTTCTCTAGGGATGAGAACATCTGGCCCTGGGTCACGCTCTTCCTGACCTGAGCTTTCCTGTGGCTTTGGAGGTCCATGGTTAGAACTGAAAAGGGGTTGTAGACATCAGTTAGTTCAGCCCCTCAGTTTACAGGTGAGGAGACTGAGATGTAGAGAAATGGCATGGCTGACCCAAGATGGCCCAGCCGGGACTCAAAGCAGGACGCCTGGACAGCCTTCTTCTACACCATCAGATCCTTTAACCCTCTTTGGAGGGCCCCAGGAGCCGGCAGCCTCCCCTCCTACCCAGTGATCTGTTAAGCTGCCTCCAGAAGGGCAGTGAGTCATTCTGAACTGCCGGCCACAACCTCCAGTTCTGGTGATGTCCAGCCCATCTGCTGATGGCTAGATACAGACCTGCCTCCCCCTCCATGATGCTTTCCAACAAGACCAGGAAAGTGACTTCATCTTGTGGCCAGAGTCTCCACTCAGAAAGAAAAGTGTGCCCAAATTACATTCAGGTGCTATTGCCGAGGGCTGAATGTCTGTGGTTTCTGCCTACACCGGTAGAATGTGTGTCATGCTCTATTCAGAGCTTCTCCAGAGACTGCCCATCCGTCTATCTCTCAGGCTCAGTGAGTTATGGTGCTCCTTGGAACCCTAGACCAGGAGAGACAAACTCACCCCACTTCTTTAGAGAGCAATCTAACCAAAGACCCACCTTGAGAGCCGTGGCTGGGTCCCGTGGCATAGGGGACTGGCTCTCCCGAACCACTTTACCACATGGGAATTACACTGGCCACGCTCTGGGGGGCCTCTCTCAGGGCACAAGAATCTGGGTGTCTGGGAGCTGGTTGGGGAAGGGAAGTCCTGTTTCCTTGAGATGGTGAGTGGTGGTGGTTTCCACACATTCATGCTTCAGGGAGGATGGAAAATGTCCAGCGAGATCTGAGTTAATTCCCCCTTTTCAGTTTGAGTCATGGGTGTCCTCTCATGGGGGTAGAGCACCCCATCTTAATTTCCAAGTTAGGGGTCGTCTGTTCTCCTCTGAGGGCTTTGAGCAAGGCCAAGGGCACCATGGGAGGCAGAGGGAGGAGAGAGGAGATAAAGAATGGGAAAAGAGGAAGAGGGGAGCGATGATCCAACCAGCATTTGTCAAGGGCCTGTTCTGTGCCAGGCTGTGAGGGTACAAAGCCAGAGGGCCCTGGCCTGTCATCTAGTATCTTCTATCCTAATGTGGGGGGAGCTCCAGGATGAGAGACAGCTAACACTGCAGGCAGCTTTTCTAAAGGCACGGAGAATGTGCCGAGCTGAGCCTTCAGCCTCAGCCAAAACAACCTTCTGCCTTCTTCCCTGGAACAGAATTCTTCATCTCACCACCCGAGCTGCCGCCCAGGAATCTTCCCCCAGCATCAGGCTCAGGTGAGGCCAAGGAAGTCGCCCTTCCCGCCGATAATCCCCGAGTCATGGAACACAGCGCGTCATCTCTGTCTGAGACGCTGCTTCAGCGCCTGCAAGGCCTGGACGCCACTGGGTGAGTTCTTGTCCCGGGGGGGGGGGGGGGGAGGGGGAGGGATGCAGTGGTGGTTCTCAGAAAACCAGCCTCAGCAAGCCCAGAGGGAGCAGATATTGGAGTCCAGTATATCGGAGCTCTCACGGTCCCTCTCCCCTCAAAGCTGCCCCAGAACTTAGACCAGAAATCATTCCTTCACGTATGCAGTCATTCAACAAGTGCTCACGTATTCACTCAAGGAATGTTTGCTGACCACCTATGATGGGCAAGGCATTGTGGGAAGGGCTGTGAGGGATATGGAAAAAAGCATTTGAATGGCCTCTGCCCTCAAGGCACTAAATGTTAAGCCTGTTACCTGTTTGGGACTGGGGCAGGGGGAGGTGAGGAGCTGGCTAGCTGAGGCTTCTTCTAAGACAGGGCCAGAAAGGTCAGGGATAGAGGCTCATTCGCTAGACCTGAGGAACAGATACAGAAGGCTGGGAAGTGTGAGGAGCCACAGGTTAGAACCACCTGTGACCCACTACATGAAGGCAGGGAAGTGTGAGGAGCCACAGGTCAGAACCACCCATGACCCACCACAGGGAAGGCCTGGAAGTGTGAGGAGCCACAAGTCAGAACCACCTGTGACCCACCACGTGAAGGCTGGGAAGTGTGAGGAGCCACAGGTCAGAACCACCTGTGACCCACCACAGAACCACCCGTGACCCACCACGGGAAGGCAGGGAAGTGTGAGGAGCCACAGGTCAGAACCACCTGTGACCCACCAGTGTCCTGGGGGAACCAAAAGGGGCCGGCTTGGCCTGACCCAGAGTGGGACAGAG
Organism: Phascolarctos cinereus; assembly: GCF_003287225.1. NCBI lineage: Eukaryota > Metazoa > Chordata > Mammalia > Diprotodontia > Phascolarctidae > Phascolarctos > Phascolarctos cinereus. The sequence goes on along the minus strand of NW_027555958.1, from coordinate 10,631,928 downwards.
GCTGCCAATAAACAAATGGGAAATAGTCATAATAACAACAACAATAACATTAATAACTCACAGTATTATAAGGCCTGCAAAGTGCTTTCTTCCCAAAACCCTGCAAGACAGGTTTGGTGGTACCTGAGAAAGAGTCCTGACCTTAGAGTTGGTGCCTGGATTCAAATCCTGCCTCTGACGCTTACTACCTGTGTGGCCTTGGGCAAGTTAGTCTGCACAGGACTCAGGGGCTGGACAGGTGGCCTCTGAGATCCCCTAATCCTATGACTGAGGCTGCATTCACCAGGACAAGGACAGAGATAATGACATCCAGGAGCTCTGGATGGGAATTTGTCAGCTGGAACATCAGGGCCTTTTGAATTGGGCTGTGGGGCTCACCCCACATGTCTCCTCACCCTCGGTGGGGGCACAGCTTTTGTTACAGACACCCGTGGACTCTCTGCAGGGCACACCAACCCAAGACAACACAGGGGACATCACCAGGAAGTATTCATAGGCTGAGGCCAAACCACTGCAGGAAGAAGTGTTCTGAGTTCAGAGGGGGAAGAGATCCCATTTTGGCCAGCAGCTTCAACCCCATAAACCAAGCCACCATTTGTGGGGCTAAAGTCAGGGGTCATAGATTTTGAAATGGAAAGGACTCAGAGGCCATGGAATCCAACTCTTTCAATTTCATGTTCAGATGAGGGAAACTGAGGCACAGTAATAAGTGACTTGTCCCAGGTCACACAGCTGGGAAGGGTCTTCTGACTCCAATCCAGTGCCCATCTACTGTCTGCTTCTGCAGCTCAACATCCAGGCTCATGGTGCATAGCTATGAATCCTAGCTTCTGAATTAATGACAAAGTCAGTGATAAACTCCCAGTTTCCATGAAACCACCTTAGGGCCCAGAAAACAGCTTTCTGTATGTTTTATCTTACCTTCTCTGTATACTTCTCAGAATACTTTTGCTTCATGGAATAAAAATACCAGTTTATAGAAATGAGATTTCGTGTCAGGACTCATTCCATCAACCAAGCGGCCTTCCCTAGCCTTGGGTTTGTGGTGACAGTCTGGTTGCTGAGGCCCGGGAGAGGGTGGCAGCTGATTGGCATCAGCCCCTCCTAGTCCTTCCCTGACCAAGGAGCAGCCAGTGGCTGGGGTGGGGACCTTGTGTGGGGTCCCATTTGCTACTATGAGGGATGGAGTCAGGAAGGATACGCTATGCCACCGATGAAGTCTCTTTCCTCCCCACCATGTCCCACGCAGAGAAGCTACTGGAACCCAGGGACTTCTGTTGTCTCAGGGGTCCTATGGGGAGGAGCTGTCCACCAGGATGCATCTATCATTGGGTCCACAACAAAGTGTTCAGGAAACACTTTTTAGTCGCACGATTATCCCAACGCCCCTAGGCTTCTGCGCTGACCACTCCCGTCACCCCTTTCCTGTCCTCAGAGGTCAGAGATCCTTGGACCTGGCTCTCACTCCTCTGTGTCTCTTGGATTTCCTTTTCCTATTGGAGTGACAATGGGCCATTTTCAGAATCGCCAGCTCCTGGGTCTCCCTTTATATGCCCTGTCAGTGGCCATCACACACTACCCTCCTGTGCTGTGATGATTCACTGCTCTCCATCCATCCAGGCAGCTAGGTGGCGCAGTCTTGGAGTCAGGAAAACCCGAGTTCAAATCCTGCCTCAGCTACTCACTACATGTGTGACCATGGGCAAGTCATTCAACCCCCCTTGGCCTCAGTTTCCTCATCTGAAAACATGGGGACAATAATAACATCTACCTCCCAGGGTTGTTACAGAGAACAAATGAGATAACGTACGTAAAAACTTTGCAAACCTTAAAGTACTTGACAAATAAATAAATAAATAATAAATAAATAAAGCGCTTGTTATTATCATTATCCATCCATGTAACTCTTCAACTGCCATCTGTCCCGCTATCCATGCAACTAGCCATTCATCTAGCCACCGTGCTGCCAGCCAGCCTGTGTTTGCAGAGCACCTGCTGTGCTTCAAGCCTTCTATGGAGTACCCAGAGGGGAAAAGAGACATGCCTTCTGCTTTTGATGATCTTGTAGACCCATAGCAGGCACGGCATGAACACACGGAATAAGCCATCAAAAAACAGCACAGCCATAAGGTCAAAATAATATAATTTAAAATGCTCTAAGGCTGCTGAAGAAAAATGTGACCCACTGTTGGGATAATTAAGTCAGGTCAAGAGCATTTATTAAGTGCTTACTGTTTGCTAGGCAAATGCCAAGTTCTGGGGTTACAAACCATCATTTTGTCTCTTTGACCCCCCCATTTGTCACAAGTTCTCCCTCCCAGACCAGGACAAAAGGACCATTGCAAGGACTAAAGGCAATGTGTCAGTGAACCAGTCATTCCTCTGTACTTCTATCCATCCAGACAACCAAGTGGTCATGTTTCTTTTGCCTGGGGATGCAAACTAATGGCTATTCTTTATTGTTGGTATTAAGGGCTGGTAGCAGTGGTGGGCCCATGAGTTAATCCATGCTGTTATCATCTCCTAGGCTTCCTGAAGAGCACTTGAAAGCCATCCAAGATTACGTGAACACTCAGATGGCCATGGATGCTGAATTTGTGAAGACAGGCTCCAGTAATCTCCCTCATCTCAAGAAACTAGTCATGGTCCTCTGCAAAGAGCTCTACAGGTAGGCCCAGAAAGGGGGAGATTAAAATGCGGATGATCCTTCCATCAGTGAAGGACAATCTTTCGTAATCTAATCCCATACTGCTAGTATCATACCTCTAGAGCTAGCGTCGCTGCTGTCATCGTTATTGTGATTGGCACTGCCATCACTGTGGCTATCATTACTATTATTATCATCATTAACACAGCAAGAACTATTGGTACTACTACCATTGCAGCTACTACTGGGATCAAAGATACGGAGCTGAAAGGGACCTCAGGGTTCATGGCTACTATCATTCCTCCTATCACCACCACCTCCATTGCTGTAGCAACCATTGCTACTACCATCATTATACCTGCTGACATCATTACAATAATCAAGGCATGTTCTGGATAGCTTTTTGAAGAAGCTACTAGGAGAAGCATTGCAATATGTATCATCCCTGCTATGGTCCTTACTAGTTTTATCACTACCACTGCTAACACTACTACTATCATGGCTGAAACTATTTACACCATGACTATTATTACTACTACTACTCCTTTTACTGCCATCGCCACTCCCACTCCCACCATAAATATTGCTATCATTACTACCATCAGTACTGTTATCAGTGCCATTGCTACACCCCATCCCATCATTACCACAAAAATTACTACCACATCACAACTACTATTATGACTGCCACTTTTACCTCTGTCACTACTATGATGAACAGTTATTACCAGTATCTATTACTACTGTTAATATTAATATCAATAGAATCAGTTATAGAGACTTATTAGGGACAGTTCAAAGTATCTAAATTATTTTTTAAAATATGTTTATTTGATGCATCACAGTCATTTGAGGGGGGGATCCTCTTCCTCTCCCAGATTGAACTCTCTCTTATGACAGAACCACAACTGAGCAAAAATATTTGATACTATGACCACATTTGACAATAGATGTATCATTCTGTCCTGGTAATCTCCTCACCCCTCACCTGTCTGTCATAAAAAGGAGAATGTTTCCTTGTGTTTTCTTTGAGATTTTTATTAATTTTTTTCAGTTGTTCAGTGTTCAGATTCCTTCTGTGATTTCTTCATTTACATGGTAGTTGTTAAATACAGTGTTCTTTGGATTCTGTTCATTTTATTCTCCATTCATACAAAGTTTTTCCTTTTAATTTTTTTTTTTTTGGCTACGCAATGGGGTTAAGTGACTTGCCCAGGGTCACACAGCTAGTAAGTGTTGTATGTCTGAGGCTGTATTTGAACTCAGGTCCTCCTGAATCCAGGGCCAGTGCTCTATCCACTGCGCCACCTAGCTGCCTCCATACAAAGCTTTTCCAAATTCCTCACATTTGCCATTTCTTATTGAACAACAATATTCCATCCAATAGCACACCAAAAGTTTTTTCAGCTGTTTCCCAGTTAATGGATATCCACTTAGTTTCCAGTCTTTACTACCACAAAGATACTGCTATGAATATTTTAGTGTATACTAGACCGCTCTTTCTTTGACTTCTTTAGAATATATGCCCAATGTGGGATCACTGCGTTAAAGGGTATGGATGGGCTCCAGGGGTGGGGAACCTGCAGCCTCAAGGCCACATATGGCCCTCTATGTCCTCCAGCATGGCCCTTTGAATCCAAACTTCGCAGAATAAATCCCCTTAGTGAAAAGATTTGTTCTATAAAACTTGGACTCAGTCAAAAGGCCACACCCAAGGACCTAGAAGGCCACATGTGGCCTCGAAGCTGCAGGTTCCCCACCTCGGGCACTTTTCATGGATAATTTCATGGATAACTCAAAGTCCAAAACAGCTGAGCCAAGTCACTGCTTTCCCCCAACAATATAGTTGAGTGTTATCCGTCTACCTCCCCCCCCAAACTCCTTCAACATTGATGCTTCCCATATTTTGTGGTCTTTGCTGATTTACATGGTTTGAGGTGAACTCTCAGAATTGTTTTCATTTGCCTTTCTCTCGTTGTGGGGGTTATGGAGCATGTTTTCATATGACCACTTATAGTTTGCAATTCTTCGCAATTTTTTTCCGTCTCTGTTGACTGTTTCTCTTGGGGATACATGTGCATGCACGTGCTCATTTGGGAGTCAGAGGTCCTCGGTTCAAGTCTCACTCCACTACACACTATTTCTATGACCTTCGGCAAATCACCTCGTTCCTGGGCTTCAGTTTCTTCATGGGTAAAATGAGAATTGGGCTAGGTTATCTCTAAGCTTTTACATGGGCATACAACTAAGCCTAGAAGTACCAGAGGATTAGAAACAACTGGCATGGGAGTTAGGAAACCCTAGTGGTTAGTCTTGTCTCTGCCACATCCTACCTGGGTGGTGCTGGTGAGTCACCCACCCTCTCTGGGCCTCAGGTTCCTGGCTGTAAAATGAGAGTCATCATATTTTCACTACCACAGGGTGTTGTGAGGGTCATAAGTACATAATCAAGTGAGGTAGTAGATAGGAAAGTGCTTTCACACTTTTCTTTGGGTTATTTTGTCTCTGCACTTACCGTTTGAATTCTCCTAAGTCCCTTCCCCTTTCTGGGCTTCTTTCCTTACGTGCAAAATGAGGGTTTAGGCTAGAGGTTGTCTGTCTAAGTTCCTGCCTGCTCTATGCTGGCCATGATAATGTAGCTATGAATATTTTAGTATGTGCTAGACCAGGGGTGGGGAACCTGCAGCCTTGAGGCCACGTGTGGCTCTCTAGGTCCTCAGGTGCAGCTAATTGACTGAATCCAAAATTCACAAAACAAATTCCCTTAATAAAAGGATTTGTTCTGTAAAACTTGGACTTAATCAAAAGGCCACACCCAAGGACCTAAAAGGCCATATGTGGCCTTGAGGCTCCAAGTTCCCAACCCCTGTGTTAGACCTTCCTCTCCTCCCTCTTCCCCTTCCCATCCCCTTTCTTCCTCCCTCTCCTTCTTCCTCTCCTCCAGAGTATATGCCCAGTGGTGGGCTCACTGGGTCAAAGGGTATGGGTGGCTTAGATACTTTTCAAATAATTCAGATAATTCAAAATCTAAAGCTAGACTTTATGATTGGTAAAATTCCTAGCCCCCCACCCCCACCCCCTAATAGGATTTTTTTCCCTTTTGACTTTTGCCAGATTTTCTTTTACCTAATTCCTGGAGATGAGATGCCCATTTGCTTTGTCAAATAGTGTCCACTTGGTATAGGAATTTCTTATTTCCAGGCATGACCCTTAAACTACCTTGAGAGCTTCTCCTGGACTGATCCACTCCCTTTAACTCCAGGTGCAAGGAAGATGTCTGTTAAGAGTTACGAATGATATCAGTCCTGGGAAAGGATGCTGTCATAAAAGTTCTTGTCATCATCATTGGCAACTGGCAGTTCACCTCTGCAGCATCTCTTGTGGATCTCACCTCTACAACATCCAATGTTGATTTCACTTCTGCAGCCTCTCTTGTCCGTTTCACCTCTGCAGCCTCTCTTGTCCGTTTCACCTCTGCAGCCTCTCTTGTCCGTTTCACCTCTGCAGCCTCTCTTGTCCGTTTCACCTCTGCAGCCTCTCTTGTCCGTTTCACCTCTGCAGCCTCTCTTGTCCGTTTCACCTCTGCAGCATCTCTCCAATATGCCCCCTTCTCTCCTCTGATGCTGTCCCTACCCTGGGGCAGACCCTTATCCCCTCACACCTGGACTATGACAATACCTCCTGAGGGGGTCTGCCTGCCTCAAGTCTTGTCCCCTCCAGTCTACCCTCCATTCAATCGTTAAAGTCATTTCCCTAACTCTCGCATCTCAGATAGTGTCACCCCCTACTCAATAAACCCCACCTGGTGACTTCAGGCATTTTCTCTGTCCCTCATGCTTGGAATATTCTCCCTCTTTATCTCTGCCAACTACCTCCCCTGGCTTCCCTTTAGTCCCAGCTAAAATCCCATCTTCTACTAGAAGCTTTCCCCAACCTCTCTTAATTCTAGTGCCTTCCTTTTTAAAGTACTTCCTATTTTATCCCATGTATATAGCTTGTCTGCACATATTTGTTTGCTTGTTGTCTTTCTCCATTAGATTGGGAGCAACTTGAGGGCAGGGACTGTCTTTTTGCCCCTTTTTGCTTCTTTTTGTGTCCCACTACTTAGCACAGTGCCTGTCACATAGTCGGTACTTAATAAATGTTTGTTGACTGACTGTTTTACAACTATGAAACACTCAACTTAGAATGTCCCAAAAATCTTAGTGCAGTTTTAAGCTTTAATATCTTAATGCCCTGCATAGATAAGCTACTCCTATTTTCAGTTATTTAGAAATGGTGATTTGGTGAACTCTCATGTAAAAAGGTAATGAATCTAGAGCTGGAGTGGACTGCTGAGACCATATAAGTCAACCCCTCCCTTGTATAGATGAGGAAACTACTTGGCCAAAGTCACACAGCTAGTGAGTGGCAGACCTGGGCTTCACCCTCAGGTCTCTGACCCCAAACTAATGCTCTTGTCCCTATACCTTTTTGGTTCTCCCCCCAAAAAAACCACCTATCTTTAATTTGAGTTGTTTCCTCAGTGACCAAGCCTTTCCTTTCCCTAGAAATCTAAGCCTGCCACAGATAATTTCATTTATTACCAGGGTTATCATTAGCAAATTGGTATCTGGAGCAGCGGCCCGCCTAAGGCTTTCTACACTGAAAGCTCCCTCAGCTCATGTTTATAGCTTGGAATATGAAAGTAATGCAAAAAAGAATCAAGACAAATTCAATTGGGCAGGAAAGAAAATAAGGTACTATAGTAACTATACTGAATGGCCGCTATATTTCAGCTCCCTGAGCCAGAGCTCTATTTGCCCCACCCTAGTTACAGTTTTCTTTATTACTTGCTTTTCTCAGTAATACACTCTAGGCAAAAGGACACAAAATGATGATAACTTAAGGATCAGCTAGAGAACAGAAAGATTTTCCTGCATAGTAAAATTCACTCCTCACCCACCTCCAGGATGGATTTTACACCAAGTCCTTAAATTCAGTGACCACACACCCGCTCACAAGAGGAAGGACCTTGAAAGATGAACCCTCTCCATCCTCCTAAGATATCAATATGGGCAATCAGGGGCAGCAGTGATATGGCTGGTCCAATTCAATTCAGCAGACACATAGGAAACATTCATTGTGTCAGGCACTGTGCTAGATTCTGGGGGTACAAAGGCAAAAGCAAAAAGCATTCCCTGCCCTCAAGCAGCTTACCTTCTACTGAGGGGATATGATAGGTATGCAGATAAGCACATACAGGATAATTCGAAGATGAGGCAAGACCGATGTGTAGGGCAGGGTTCTTCAACTTTTGTGTGTCATGGACCCCTTTGGCATCAACCTGATGAAGGCTACAGATCCCTTCTCAGGATAGTGTTATTAAATGAGGCAGGTAGGTTGCACAGTGGGTAGACCCCTAGGGCTGGAATATGGAACACCTGAATTCAAATCCAGCCTCAGACACTTACTAAGGAGAAAGGGGAAAGAAAGGGGATGAGAATCAGCATTTATATAGCACCTACTATGTGTCAGGCACACAGTGCTAAGTGCTAAGCACTTTACAAATATCATCTCATTTGAGACTCTCAACACTTATCCACTGCACTTATCCACTGTGGGATTTCTGGGCAAGTCATTTAAACTGGCTGCCTCAGTTTCCTCACCTGTAAAATGAAGACAATAACAGCACCTATCCCCCAGGGTTGTTGTTAAGATCAATTGAGATAATGTGTATCAAGTGCTATATAAATATATTATGTGGAAAATAAAATACATAGGATTACAAAGGAAACCAGTTATACTGAAATATAGTTATTATTTTGTAAAAGTTTGCAGACCACAGGTTAGGAACCCCTGATCTAGGGAAATCAGAAAATACTCCATGTACAAGTTAGTACCTGAGCTGAGCCTTGAATCCCAATAGACAAGGGGTCAGTCAGTCAGTATCATTTATTAAGCACCTACTATGTGTCAAGCATTGGAAATACAAAGAAAGGCAAAAGACAGTCCCTGCCCTCAAGGAGCTCACAATCTGATGGGGAAGACAAGACACAAAAAGAAACTGAAAAGTGGGGTGGGGTGGGGTAGGACCGCAGGTGCTACGGTGAGCTTGTGGCTGGAGGTTGGGAAGGATTTAGTTTTCTCTCCCCACATTTTCTTCCCCAGCTATATATTTGCTTTCCTTTCCCAATCAGCCAAACTGCTTGTGGGAAAAGCAAATAGGGCAGGAAGACCAAGGAGGACTGAAGGGAGTGATGTGCGTTAGTCCTGGAGAGGGTGGCGAAAGCCAGACCGTGAAGGGTTTTAAATGCCAAGTGGAGGAGTTTGCAATTTATCCTAGAGGCAGTAGGGACCCACTGGGGGCTCTTGAGCAGGGGAGGGAATGCATCCAACCTGTGCTCTGGGCAGGTTACAAGGACCATTGGCGAGGAGGAGGGAAGGGGGAGGAGAATAAGCATTTATGGACCACATTCCCTGTGCCAGCCTGCCAGCCTCTGTGCTAGGGGCTTTACCAGTGTTGTCTCATTTGCTAGGCTTGGTGCTTTTCAATTTGAGGGCTTGGTTTCCCTATCCCTTGAAGGCATTCTCGTGCACTCCTATATACTTAGAAAGCATCTCCTGGCTGTTGATTTCCCTTTAAGAAAGCCCATCCCGGCATGACCGTGGTGCAATTTGCCAGATGAAGGCTGTGTTTGTGTGCTGGGTTGTGCGTCAGAGTGGATGGATTTTAATTCCTTCCATGTGCATTTCCCCAAATACCCTGGCATAGTGGCAGCTTTGCCAAATGTTTCCATTATTTCTGGCCACATGCTGGCAGATGAAGACATTGGGATCTGATCACCGACTCAGCTCATTGACAAGAAGGTCTGATCTACTCATCAAACAGATTCCTGGATTTCAGGGCAACCCTCTCCCATTCTTCTCTTATTTTCCCCTCTGGATCAGCCCTTTCCCTGGAAATGCTGGATTAAACTGAAATAGAAAACCTGCAAGTTTCACAACTACCTGAAGGGTGGAATTCCTGAGACCGGGAATCTGTACAGGTTATAGCCAATGCTGCTTCCTGCCTTTCCTTAGGATCACAGAGCTAGAAGGGACCTTAGAAGTCATCGAGTCCAGCTCCTTCTTTTACAGATAAGGAAACTGAGGCACAGAGAGAAGTGACTTGCCCAGGGTCACATAGCTAGTAAATGTCTGAGGTGGGATTTGAACCCATGTCTACTACCTGCTGCCTATCAAGGACTGGACCACAACCAGGGTTTCTCAATCTTTTCTCTGTTATGTTAGTCACTTCAATGGTTTAGAAGATATTGTAGACCAACTAACCCTTTAAAAAACTAGAATTCAAGAGAAGAATGGATCTTCTTTTCCCTACAAGACCAAAAAGAGAAGGTTTTACCTGGTTTAACCATTCATTCCAGACGTCAAATTATAAACATTGCCTGCAATAGGCAAGCATCACTGCTGCTACTACTACTAATAATAATAATGCAGCCTTGTTGCCTCTATGGCCTTGGGTGAGCCATTAACCTTTCTAGGCCTCAGCTTCCTCATCTGCAAAATGATGGGGTTGGACCCTATGGCTATAGGGTGCCTTTGAGCCCTAAATTCTGGTCCTATATTCTTATAGCACAGTGTAGAGGAAAGAGATCTAAGCCTGGAGTCAGGAAACCTGGACCCAGGTGTTGCCTGGGAAGTCAAAGAACCACAGAATCTCAGTGTTGGAAGGAACCTCATCAACTTCCAACTCGTCCCTGTACAAGAATCTCATCTATAACATTGTGTTCCCAAGAAGTCATCCATCTGTTGGTGCTTCGGGTTCTCCATCTGTAAAATGGGGATAATCATTCCTATACTCCCTATATTAGAGGGTTGTGGTGAGGAAGGTTCTTTGTAAACCTTAAGGTACCATATCAGTGTGAATTGCTGTCCTCCTCCTCCTCTTCCCCTTCCTCTTCTTCTTCTTCCTCCTCTTCTTCCTCTTCCTCCTCTTCTTTCCTTTTTCTTCTTCTTCCTCCTCTTCTTCCTCCTCCCCTTCCTCTTCTTCCTCCTTCTCCTTTCCCCTTCTTCTTCTTCTTCCTCCTCTTTCTCATGATCATCCCCTCTTGAGAGCAAAGCCTGTTGCGTATTTATGTTGACATTGTGGGGGCCTCGCGGCATCTGGCATATAGCAGTTGCTTAATAAGTGCTAGTAGGTCACTTTGGTGATACTGTCCCTTACCTGGGTATGCTGCTTTGTGATTTCCAAGGTGGTTTCACAGCTCTCATTTTTTTTGATCCTTGCAATAAGCTCCCCCAGCTGGTCAGTGCCACGGCTGGGGTTCAAGGCCAGTGCTCTTGTCCCTGACTCTAAATGCTCTGGATTTGAGGGTTTAGAGCAGGAAGGACCATCTAGTCCAATGCACTCATTTTACAGATGAGGAAACTGAGGCCCATAGAGGGGAGTGGCTTGATAGTATCGTAGATGTCGGGCTGGAAGGGACCTCGGGGCCATCTAGTCTAACCCTTTCATTTTACAGGTAAGGAAACTGAAGCCCAGAGAGGGAAAGTGAGTTACCTGAGGTCACACAGTTCCAAAGTGGCAGAGGTGGGAAGCAAAGTCCAGTCTTCTAAATAAATCCATCACTATGATGACAAGCTTGCCATGTGTTGTTTTAATGAATAATTTTGTCTTGTGCCACCTTGACTTCCTGATGGAGCCTACTGGTCAAGGAGTCCAGACCCCCAGGGTCCAGCTTCTGCCTCTGATGGGGTAGATGAGCTTGACTTCTGCTCCCCAGGACTCAGTTTCTCCATCTGAACAAGGGTGCTGTTGGCCTATGGTGAGGCAGATGTTGGTTCTCTTCCAGCACTAACAACCTTGGACCTCTGTGAGCTAGCCAGCTGCCTGACTGCTTCTCGTTCCCAGAGACTACTTCACATTCTGCTCCCATCCTCTCTTGTCTTGTTAAAAGCCTCCCTAAAGCCAGTTAATACTGACAGCTCTGACTGAATTCTGACAGTCATGGCTTCCAGCTAGTTCAGTAAGAAATATTATTCTTAGACAAAAAGAGAGGATGTCTAGTGCTAGACACTGCTTCAGGGACACACATCACAGGGACCAGATTTGAGATGGAAAGTTTATTTTATTTGCATTCTGCCAGGTCTACAGGGGAGGAAGGAAGGAAGAAGCATTTATTAAGCAGATACTATGTGCCAGGCACTGTGCTAGGTACTTCATCACATCTGATTCTCACAACAACCAAGGGAGATAGGTGCTATTGTTATCTCCATTTTACAGATGAGGAAACTGAGGCAGACACAGGTTAAGTGACTTGCCCCGGGTCACACAGCTTAGTAAGTGTCTGAGGCTGGATTTGAACTCAGTTCTTCCTGATTCAAAGGCCAGCACTCTATCCATTGGTACAATTGGCTGCCACAGCGGAGAGGGAGGAAGCACAATGATTACATAGAGTGTCCTATCAGCTCTGCTGGAACTAGCTGTGTGATCTTTTGCAAGACACTTGATCTCTCTGGCATCCCATTTCCACATCTGTAAACTGTTGCTGGCTTACCTCCTTGGCATGTAGTGACACTGAATAAGCCATGAGCCATGCTCTGATCTATGAAAAGTGATGCTGGACTTCTTGAAAATGTTATGCTGCGTGGCCAGTGCACGTCTTGGAAATAGTTATTATTGCTAATAATAATGACAGATGCACTTACTGGAAACTTCCCCCACATGTCTGCAACCAAGTGAGAAAATCCGCTGTCAGGGGAAGTGAATAGTATAAATAGTCCAGCTTCATTTACAAATGTTTTTGGAAGTGAGAGTTGGAGACTTTTCTTAATAACTAGACAAAATTTTGGAGTAAATTCCTTAGAGGGAGAGTTGGTGAGCATTTAGAAAGGGAAGTAGTGATCTCTAAGACCTGGGTTTGTCAACGATTGGTTCTGAGAGCCTGACCTCATTTCCTTTTCTGACAGATTATAAATCTCATTGACCCAATGAATGCCTCCCAGATAGATAGTACCCCTGGATTTCAGTAATATACCTGACAACATCTGTCATCCTCTCCTGACGAGGGTGAGATGCAAGCTAGATGATAGCAAAATCATGGAGACTTGAACCTGGCTAACATACTGGATCTAGAGAATGAGGGGGCCAAAAGGGAGTTCTGTAGTGGACTGTCCTAGACACACTCCCACTACAGTCTGAAGTTCAGATTACTTTTTTTATCAGTGACCCGAATGAATACGTATTGGGCTTAGCAAATTTATGGGTTAAATGAAATTAGGAAGAATAGTGTGTTGGATAACAAAATTGGGAGCCAACAAGCTCTTGACAGACTAGGAAAATGAACCAAGTTTAATACAATGAAACTTAATGAGGATAAATGTAAAGCAGTGAACTTGGGCTCAAAAAATCAATTGCCCAGGTGTGGGCCAGACAACAGTCCATGTGAAAAATGTATGGAAGTTTTAAAGGACAGCAAATTCAATATGAGCCAGCAGTATGACACAGCAGCCACAGAAGGGCATCATCATCATCATCATCATCATCATCTTCATCTTCATCATCATCATCATGATGCTAAGTAGCATTTCTGTGGTGCTTTAGGGTTTACTAAGTACTTTACTCTGGGAGTGGTATTATTGCTCTGGGGAGGTGCTATTATTATTATTCCCATTTTACAGATGAGGACACTAAGGCAGACAGTAGTGAAGTGACTTGCCTAGGGGGTCACACGGTTATTAACTGTCTGGATAGATTTGAACTCAGGTCTTCCTGACTCCAAGTCCATTGTGCCACCTAACTAAATGAACAGAAATATAATGCCCAGAGCTATCTTGCATAGGATCCACATCTCTCGTACCCATCTCCTAATTTCTACTCCAGCACCCTAGTGCAGGCCTTTATCAGCTCTTGCTAGGATTTTGCCAGGAGCCTCCTATTTGGGCTCCCTGCCTCTCCAGGCTGGCTTCCTCATGGCTGCCAAAGGGATATTCCAAAGGCACAGGACTAACCACTTCCCTCCCTCCCTCGCTCACTAAGGTCTAGTGGATCCCTATTATCACCATAAAAAAGTATCTTATTGGCATTGAAAGCTCTTCGCAGTCTGATTCCGATGCATCTTTCTAAATTGATTTCCCGTTACTTAGCCTCGTGCCTGCCATGCATCCAGATAAAGTGGTCCACTTGTTCTCCGTATCTGACATTCCACCTTCTAGTGACCCTGGGCAACTTATGTAACCACTGTCTACCTCAGTTTCCTCAGCTGTCAAATGGGAATAATAATAATAGCATCCTCTCCCAGAGTTGTTGTGAGGATCAAGTGAGATATTCATAAAGCACTTAGCATAATGCCTGGCACATAGTAGGTGTTTCCCTCCTTCTTTCTCCATGCCTTTACACAGGCTTCCATCATTCTGAGAATGCTCTGCCTCATAGAATTCCCTAGCTTCCTTCAAGGCTCAGTTTGTGGTACCTTTCCCGATTCCCCCCCCCATACTCTGCTCCATCCTCAAAATCATATGGAATATACGTTCTTCTTCTTGTTCATCCTTTGTTCTCCAAGAGGACCGGCGACATCATGAGGGTGATGACTTGCTCATGAATGGGCTTTAAGTGAGGCAGAGCTGCATAAAGTCATCAGCCTCACTCCGTGCAGATGTGGTTTTCTCCTAATAGAATATCAGCCTTCTGAAGACAGGAACTGTTTTGGTTTGTCCATCCCCAGTACCTTGCACAGTGCCTGGCACATAATGCTTATTGAATTGAGCTAAGGAAGCTACGGTTCTCCCATAGTATGTCCTGGTAAATCACCCCTAGAACGTTAGATTCTGTCACATCCTGACAGAGTGGAGCAGGTCCTGCTGTCAAGCTCCCAAGGGGCCCCCAAAGCACACGATCTGCCAATCAGCTGGAAGAAACAAGGAGGAAGCCAACAAACTTTACCAGGCTGAGCCGCCGGAGCTGTCCTCAAGTAACTTCAGGGCTGTCACCCAGAAGAGGAGTTCACTGTGTTCTGTTCAGGCCCAGAGGGCAGAACAGGGAGTGCTGACTGAACACTGCAAAAAGCAGCAGATTTCAGCTGGGGGAAATGGCAAGCTTGTTAATGGTTAGAGCTGACCGAAGTGGAATGAGCTGCCAACCAGTCAATCAGCAGGAGTGGCCGTAGTGCCCACCATGTGCCAGGTAGTGGTTAGGGCTGCCAACCCCAAATCAAGAGAGCCCCTGCCCTCCAGGCAGCACTTGAAGGGTGGTCCATGCAAAGGCATGGAGGTGGGAGAAGGGGAGTTTGGGGAGCAGCGAGTAAGCCTGTTGGAACATAGATACCGTGAGAGAGAATAATGTGTGATCAGTCTGGAAAGGGAAGACGGAGTCTGCTCGGGAAGGACTTTAAAAGCCAAATAGCAAAGGCTGAAATTTATCCTAGAAGTAATTGGAAGCCGCCGAAGCTTCATGCTCAAGGAGAAGTAATTTCCTTCTAGGAAAGGGGGGGAAAAAAACCCCTTCCCTGGCTGCATTGTTGTCTTGGAAAGTCACGAGTTCCCCAGGCTGGATTTCTTGGGGTGGAGGCTGGCTGGCCACGCCTTAGGGCTGTAGGACAGGAGGTGCTGCTCAGAATGGGTGACCTTTGAGGTTCTTTTCCATTCAGAGATTCCACACAGCTGATAGCTAAAACAGGCTGAATTCTCTTGCCTCTGGGCAAGAATCTGTGGCCCTGGCACTCTCCAGCTGGCTGTGGGCAGGATGAGTATCCAGATGGAAAGCAGCAGTCCCATCTCCAGGCAGAGTGTCAGCCTGGGATCAGCCAATGCTTTTCAGTTTGGCAATGCCCATGTCCCTAGCGGCATAAAGCCCACGGCAGGAGAGACATTTAAAACGTTAAAATCTGTAAGTGGGATGGATGAAGTCAGGGATGGTAGAGAGGGCTTGCTCAGCTTTACATACAAGCTTTGAAGGGGGCCACCATATGAGTGCTTTGATAGCCAACCATTGATCCCCAAGCAGATACCCCCCCCCCCAGTTGTTGCCAAGTCTCCATCGCCACTCAGAAATCGAAAATTATTGGTGGGTGGAATGTAAAGTAACCATTGCTTTCTCAGCTTTCAGGTCTTCTCCTGATTGAAAAGAGGAATTAGCGAGAATTCTCAATTAGTTTTCCAGAATCTTTTAAATGATGAATTGAGGCCTAATAGTTATCTGAAACAGAGGTATAACTAGGGCATGGCAATGGGGCTTTGCCTAGGGTGTTGGAATTTAGAATCTGCTGGTACTGACAGTGCTTATGCTCCTTCAGCAGAAAGGTACTACTGAGCTTGGCACCTAAATAACAAAAACAGTTAAAATAGGAAGCAATAACATTGCAGGTTTTTCTTCTTCCCAGAGCAGCTGTACCCTACATTAGCTCTTCCTCATTCAACTTTCTTCCTTAGTGGCAGGTTCTCAGCACCAGTTTCCTGGTGTCCTAGGGGGCTGCTCAGCAGGACTGGTGCCTTGACTGTCTTCCTCAATAGGACAAGGCCCAATGACTTTCCTCGGGGTCACTTCCTAGCCCCTCAACTGAATTTATCTCAAAATTTATCTCAAAAACTTGCTTTGAGGGCTTCTCTCCTGCTACTTGCCCTCAGGCATTTTTTGAGACTCAGCCTGAGAGTCCAGATTGTCAGTGGCAGCTCTGATCAGAGCGGTGGCAGAGGAGAGCCTGTGCTGAGAGTGGAGAGGTCTGCAGTCCAGTCCGGTCTGGTGATATTGACTGGCTAGGCGACATTGAGCAAATCACTTAACCTGCCTGGGCATCTGCTTTCTCATTTGTAAAGTGAGAGGTTTAGGTTAGGTGCTCTCAGGGAAGGTCCCTTCCAGTGCTAATACTTGGTACCAATGGCTGTCCCCTCCAGCTGGGGTGGCACAGTAGATAGAGCACTGGCCCTGGAGGGAGGAGGACCTGAGTTCAAATCCAGCCTCAGACACTTATTAGCTATGTGACTCTGACCAAGTCACTTAACCCTGATTGCCTCAAAAAAAGAACAAAAAAGAAGAGGACTGCATGGCTCTGGTCACTTTTGCTGAACTGCTCGTTCCCCGCATCGTGTGATGCACTTACTGAACATCATAGGATCCTAAGCGTCCTTCAAGGCTCTGCTCATACACCACCTCCTAAGGAGACCTTCCCTGATCCTCTGAGTCACTAATGTTCTTTACCTCCTCAAAGTATCTTACATTTATTTGTCTGTTTACAAATTGTGTCCCCAGTAGAATGTAAACTTCTTAAGGTCGGGAATTGTTTCGATTTTTTGTGTTTGCATTCCCAGTACCTAGCCTTCCACCTAGTAAGCAATCGGTCCCAGGTTTCTTAGATGGAAAATGGGGGAGCAGGATTAGATGACCTCAGAGCCACTCCTGTGTCTCATCTCTGATTCTAAAGGAATCAAATGAGTTGCAAAGGTCTATAGATCTCTGATCCATCAAGCTGCTAATGAACATTTACTATTCTAGCCACCCCCGGGCCTAGAAAGACAAAAATGAGACAATCCCTGCCCTCAGATGGCTTACATTCAGTTGGAAGAGAGAAGGAGCCTATAGTGCCCCAATTAAATTATTGTTGAATTAAATGGAATTGAATTGTTGAACTGAAGCTCTGCTACCAGTGTGACCTTGCGCAAGTCACTTCTCTCTGGACCTCATTTTTCTCATCTGCACCATGAAGGGCTCAGACGAGGTCCTTCCTGAGATTTTTTTCCCACTCCTGATCTTATGGTCTCATGGCTATAACGGTTTCCATAATATGACAAGCCCAAAAGCAACTGGGTGGAGTGGATTCATTGGAAGAAAGAGAGGCAGGTATTGTGGAGGGGGTCGGGGAGAGCTGCTGAAACCTGCCAGACACCAGCTCTGCCCTAGAGGGATGCATGGGCTTGGAGAAAAAGCCTTTGCCTTGCTCTGTATGTCCACATTCCTCTTAGGACCCCTGGCTTGGCTCCCCAGGCTAACATTCACCTTCACCATGTTTTCTTCCCTCCAGTGAGGTTGCCAGGACGCTCCCATCCCTGGAGTCCATGCAGAGGTTATTTGACCAGCAGCTTTCCCCGGGCATCTGGCCTCGGCCTCAGGTAAGGAAGGGACCGATGAAGATTCTCCGGGTGGCCTAAGAAAAGGTGGGGAGTGGGGGTGGGGCTAGGCAAGGCAGGAGAAAGCTGCGGGGGCTATCTGAACACCAGAGCATGCCAAAAGGCAGCAACACATCTCCTTGGCTGCACTGAACAAAAGACTGGTGCTAGGACCCAGGAGATGCATGTTATAGTCGATATCCTTCGTGTGATCTTGGGAAAGTCACTTCCTCTCAGAGATGGAATGGTAAGAGATGCCTGGAGCTTTACCCACGTACTGGTATCCAGGGTGAGGAGGAAAAAAGGGGAGCCAGAGCACGCTGCCCAGCACCACCTCCTGCAAAGTGCCCCCTGTGACCTTCACTCTTACCTTGTCCCCGCTTCCAACCAGGGTCATAGGGTTCTGGATCTAGGGCTGGAAGTGGACTCAAAGACCATCTAGTCCGGCTCCCCCCCCCTTTACAGATGAGGAAACTGAGACCCAAGAGGTTGAATGACTTAGAATCATAAGATTATAAAACCAAAGCTGATTTGTTGTTCAGTCATGTCCAACTCTTTGTGACCCCATTTGGGTTTGGGGTTTTTTTTGCAAAGATACTGGAGTGGTTTGCCACTTCCCTCTCCAACTAATTTTACAGATGAGGAAACTGAGGCAAACAGGGTTAAATGACTTGCCCAGGGTCACACAGCTAGTAAGTGTTTAAGGCTGGATTTGAACTCAGGTCTCCTTGCTTCCGAGCCCTGCACTCTGCACACTGTGCCACTTCACTGCCCTGGAGTTAGAAGGGGCCTCAAAGACCATGGAGTCCACCCTTCCCCATTTTACAGAGGAGCAGCTAAGGCCCAGGGAGGTTAAGCATCTCACCCTAAATCACACAGATAGTAATGATCAGAAGCGATCAGAAGCTTGATTTGAACTTGTCCTGAGGCCCTGACCTTCCTTCACCCAGAACCAGCCCTCCAGCCACCATTTCCAAAGCCCATCACCTTCCCCCAACCCCTGAAGCTCTCCTTTCTGTGTTGTCTTCCCCTCATTAGAAGGTGAGCTGCTTGAGGACAAAGCCATCTTGTCTTCTTGTACTTCTATGCCCAGCACTCAGCCTGGCGCCTGGCCTGGAGTCAGGGTTTAACAGATGCTTTATCCTCCATCCATTCATTTAGTCAAATGGGGACACTAACAACGCAGGGCATCCAGGAGGGCCTTGTGCAGGAGAAACCCAAGCCTCACTTGGAAACAAGCTAAGGAGTCCAAGAAGGGCAGGTGGGAGCGGAGGAAAGTCCAGGCACCAGGTGGAAAAGGGGATATTGTGTGGGGGAAGGGCAAGTAGCCATCTGGGCTAAATACAGAATGAGGGACAAGAGTATGTTACCATCCTGGAAAAGAGAGGCTGGAGCCTGAATTGTGAGAGCTTTCGGTGCCAGACAAGGAGCTTGGAGCTTATCTTTGAGGCTTTGGGGAGTTACGGAAGCTTTGGGAGCAGAGGAATAGTATCGTCAAAGGCACGTTAGGAATATTCATTTGGCAGCTGGCATAGAAGACGGTTTGGAGAAGGTGGAGGCTGGAACCATTCAAAGCCCCCTGGCTGATCTGGTGTCAAGGACACCCAAGGCACAGGGGTCCTACTGGGGGAATGACCTTTGGCCTTCATCAGCCAGCACTTGGAGGCCTCTTATCCAAAGGAGCTCCAGTGAGAAGAGAGTGGATACCTCCAGAACTCTAGATTCACCCCAAGCTTGGAGACAGAGGATGTGGGTTTGAATCCCAGAGAGACCTCTTCTTAGCTATGTGACCCTGGGGAAGTCATTTCCCATCTCTGTGCCTCAGTTTCCTTAACTGAAAACTGGAAGTAATGCTATTTGCGTGCTGCAAAGTTCTTTCCAGTGAAGCACTTTCAGGGGTTATAGGTATGTGACTTACCTTGGTTACTGATGGCCTGAGGTCCCGAAGGCAGAGTTCTTTGTCCTCCCTGAGCTCTGACCTGACACCCCCCTGCCCAAAAGATGTGGCTACAGCACCAAGTGCTGGTGGTGCCGTTGATCTTGAGTGTCCAGGCCAAAGCTGGCCTCAGGGGCATGTGGGCTAATCCCAGGTGGTTTTGCTAGACTCACCAAAGAGAGGCAGAGGTCAGGCTAGGTGGGAGGCTTGAAGCTGAGGAAAGCCCCCCAGAGTGGCAGAGATAGTCTGGAAACAGGAGTGGTTAACTGGGGCCTCCCACTTATGGGAGGAGCAAAGGGACCTGTGTGCCTGGCCAGCAGGACGAGGCAGGAGAGCATCTGGGAAATGAGGTAGAGCTGAGGAATCAGGCAGATGGGCTGGATTTTGAGCCATCAGAGCTGGGTCCAGGCAAGCCCAGTCACAAACCCAAGAGCTGTGTGATCCTGGGCAGATTCCTTCAGGCCTCTGGCTCTCAATTTCCTTCAGTGTGAAATGGATTCCTAATTGAGCCTTCCCTCCCTAGCCGTCCCAGAGCCATCCCTTGTACCAAAGAATAAGAAAAATGACAGAGAATAGGTCAGCAAAACCACCAACACACCAGCTGTTGCCTTGGACCATCTATAGGCATTGTTGCTTTTCCTTTTCGTGTACTTCCTTGGCATGGCAAGCAGAGCCTTCAAAGGCCGCTTCCTCTAGGGTGTCTTCCCTAACTCCATCCACCTCCTAGGCAGAAGTGATTCCCCAACCCTGCCGCCACCCCCACAGAACTTTTTCTGTGCTTTTCTCATGGAACAGAGCATATTCAACCTTGTATTACAGCTGCTGTATGTATGTCTTATCTTTACTACTAGGCCATAAGTTTCATGAGGGTGACACTAGGCCCTACTCATTTTATGCGCAATAGGTAGCTAATACAGTGCCTTCTTTAAACATAGTAGATCCTCAATAAATATTTATTCAATGACTAAATGAACAAGTGATATGGTTCCCTCTCTTTGAACTCCCAGGTGTCTGCAGAGGCGAATCCAGTCAACGTCATAGCCAAGCTTGGCCAGCTGACCAGTTTACTGTCCTCTCTTGAAGATAAGGTACATGCAAAGAAGATGTTCTTACCCTTTTCTCATCAACTCTGCTGACGTTCCCCCTGGTTTTCCTTGTCCGTATTCTAGAGGCGGGCCCTGGGACGCTTGCGCTTTGTTTCTCTCCTCTCATTGACTTGAAGTCTCCATGTTTTTCGTGGTTCCAGGTAAAGGCATTTCTGGGAGAAGGTCCTGAATCCACCCATCGACGCTCACTCATCCCTCCCGTCACCTTTGAGGTAATTTGTCTCCTCTTTGGCAGCTACCCCATACTTCCTCTGCTGCACCCTCCACATTCCCTCACCAACCTTCAAGCCTTGGTTTAGCGCTGAAGGCCCCTGATTTCTGTTGTAAAGCTTACAGTGATACTCTCTGTAGGTAGCAGGTTCTGTTAGGACAAAATGAGCTTCTCCTATACCAGAGGAGGCTTCCAGTAGAGTTCCTGAGGAGAATCCCGAATATGACCGTTGTTAAACTTGGAAGCAGATAACCAAATGAACATAAGGAATTTCTCCCCTTTCAGAAACTGAATCATGCCAGACTATATATGATAGAAATTTAGTCCATCAATCAATAACCAGTTATTGAGTGCCTACTGTGTACTGGGCATTGGCTAAGGACTGGGGGTGCAAAAAGAAGCAACAGACAGTCTCTGCCTTCAAGGAGCTTACAATCTAATTGGGGAAGCCCACAGTTTCATGCACTCTGTTCTTTGTCCATTGAAATGCTGTGTTTGATGATCTTTATTCAGGACCAACAAAAGAAAATGTATATTATATTTGTTAAAAGCAGGGAATACACCTCTTCTGGAGTATTATGTCTATATAGTTCTGGCCATCACAAGTTATTTCTTTACTTTTTTAATTAGTTTAATTTAATTAACTTAATTTAATTAATTCATTTTTAGTTTTCACTATTCACCTCCATCAGCTTTTGAGTCCCCAGTTTTCTCCCCCTCCCTCCCCCCACTCCAAGGCAGTGTGCAATCTGATAGAGGCTCTCCATACACATTCCTATTAAACATATTTTTACATTAATCATGGGCATCACACTTTAGTAAGAACATTTCAGTGGATGAATTAGACTGTGGCCAGAGGAGGGAATCCAGGATAAGGAAGAGCCTTGAGACTGTGTCATGGAAGGATTGGCTAAAAGACTTGGGTGTGTTTAACCCAGAGAAGACTCAGGACACAAAGCACTGTCTTTGAGTATTCTGAGGGCCATGGTGAGGGACAGGAATTAAACTGGTTCCATCTGGCCCCAGAGTGCCGAACCAGGAGCACTGGTTGACAGTTAGTTACAATTCAGAACTTAGCATCGGGAAAAACTCCCAGACAATGAGATAGGAGAAGGTATCGCCTCGAGAGGTGGTAAGTTCTGACTCTTTGGAGATTTTCAATTGAAGTCTAAAGGTCCATTTACTGGATATGTTATAGTAGGGATTTTGCTGGTGAATGGGTTAAGTCAAATGATCACTGAGGTTCCCTGCCCCCCCTCTCAATTCTCAAATTCTATGATTCTGGGAATAACATAGTTTCTTATTAGTCTGGGACATTATAAATTCATTCCTGCACTCAGACAGGAGTGGATGGACCAGATGGCCTCATGTGGTCTGTTCTAGGTCTTCGATGCTAAAACAATTTCTTGTAGTACCTAGCACAGGACCGTGAGGGTGGCTAGGTGGTGCAGTGGATAGAGCTCCAGGACTGGAATCAGAAAGACTCCTGAGTTCAAATCTGGCCTTAGACACTTACTAGCTGTGTGACCCTGGGCAAGTCATTTCACTCTGTTTCCCTCTGTAGAATGAGCTCCTCTGTATAATGAGCTGGAGGAGGAAATAGAAAACCTCTCCAGTATCTTTGCCAAGAAAACCCCAAATGGGGTCATGAAGAGTCAGACATAACTGAAAAACAACTAAACAACAACAGCATAGGGCCTGGCATACAATGCATTGCTGATTGCTTCACTGCTGATCACATATTAAAGCAGTACATTGGTGCCCCCTAAGCAGTGCAAGCCCAACTGATGACATGGCTCATTTTAGCATCATCTTCCTCTGATGCCTTCCCATGGGATGGAGGTGACCTTGGGCTCCGGAAGGCCCAGAATGCAAGCTCTACCAGGTCCTACTGAGCTAGAAGAGACTGTCTTCTTGCCATCCAAGGACCATCCTAGCTAAATGTAGAAAGACACATCAGGAGCTGGAGAGCCACCAGGCAGACTTTTCCCCCACCAAAAAGACTCACAAAACTTTCTCTTCAGGCACGGAGAGTCGTGATCTGTGCAGAGGGATTGGTAGCGCCCACACTGATAAGAGCCAGAAGGGGTCTTAGAGCTCATGCAGTCTAATCCTCTCATTTTACAGAGGAGAAAATTGAGGCACAGAGAGGTCATAGGATCATGGGTTTTTATCTATGTGGGACCTCAGGTGCCGTGGAGTCCACCCCCTTTGGACTAGTCTGTTTTAAATATGGAGAAACTTAGGCCCAGCAGGATGAAGTGATTTGATCAAGGCCATACAAGCCTCAGAGGTAAGAGCTGAGCCCAGATCCCCTGACTCCAGAGCCATTGTGCCTTGCTGTATTGTTCCTAGATGCACATAAGCACATAGCTTATCTCCAATTAGACTTGGTAAGAAAGGGGAACTGCATAGATGGCTGGTTGTTATTCTTTCCCTCCACCCAGCCTTTCAGCAAAACTGTTAATAGGAACAAAACATCACTAATTTGACTCCGTCCCACTCCTGCCTATCATCCCTGCCTGAAGGCTTCCCATTTCCCCCCTGATTTTGTCTGGCCTCCATTGGAAATGCTCAGAAATGGTGAAACAGCACCTGTTATAGGCAGACAGGGCTAGGATAGTAGAGTCACGGCCTCAGAGCTGGAAGGGACCTCAGAGGCCTTCTACTCCAATCTAAGATGATGGCCTTGGATGTCACATAGTTGAACCTTCTCATTTTACGGATCAGAAAATGGAGGCCCAGAGAAATTAAGTGACATGCTCAAATTCATATAGTGTTGAGGCAAGATTTGAACCCAGGTCTTCTAAGGCCAGTCCCAGTGACATTTCCATCACTTCAGATAATGGAGCTGAGATAATCAAGACAATGGATAACAAGTATGGGCATAACCTACCTGGGGTCGCTAAAACCAGTGTCATTTCATCTTATGGTAATGTTAATACAATGTAACCAAATCTAGCGTTAGTGTTACAACCAGCTGTAACATTGTTTAGCATGTTGTCAATTAGAAATATTTGTAACATCATTCCTATGAAATTAACTGCCCCATCTAATTGTTTTTCTTAAGGTCATGTTTTCCCTTGACCAATTAATAATATTAAATAAAGCCCATTTGAATGTATCTTTCATTATATAAAACATCAGCTATACCTCTTTTAAAAAGAAATAGCTGACCACTAATTTTGGTAAAGTGGTCCTTGTAGATGATATGATTGTAATAGGAAGCAACAGGATCTAGGCTCAGATCCCAAGGCTGCTACCTACCTTAATGATGGATACATCTCTGAGATTCCCTTCCCTTACCTTTAAAATCAGGGGATTAGAACACCCAGAAAAGAACTGAGGGGAGAGCAGGAGGGATGAACAAATAGCGCAGATTTGAAATTAACACCTTGATTTTATTATACATCTTTTTAAAATAAGATTGTGTGTGGGGGGGTCATGGTTTCATATGCAATCCTCTTTTTCTGTTCTTCTTTGAATATGGAATTGCTCCTACTTACTGGTACTTGTCAAGTTCTGAACTACAAAAAAAATTTTTTTCTTTAAATTTTTAATGAAGGGATTATGGAAGAATCTCTAAGGTCTCCTGCAGGCCTAAATCCCATGATGGAAATAAATTGTGAAAATGATAAAAAAAATTCCTCTTTCCTATTTTCCATAGGTGAAAGCAGAATCCTTAGGAATTTCACAAAAAATGCAGCTTAAAGTTGATGTTGAATCCGGGAAACTGATTATCAAGAAATCCAAGGATGGCCCTGAGGACAAATTCTATAGCCACAAGAAAAGTAAGAAAGCCTTGATTTCCAATCCTATCCACCCACTTATTCTGCCACCAAGAGGTGGTAGCTACCATGGCTCTGTGAAGGGCAGATGAAACCTTCTTCTCTGATGGATTTTTTGGCATCTCCATAGTGAGACCTTCTCAATCTGTTGGCATCCTGTCTGCCCTTAAAGGCTCAGTTTAGGTGTTCCTTCTCTAGCATCTCTACCAAGCTCATCCCAGTCAAAAGTGAACCTTCTCTCCTTCCCTCCTTCCCTCCTTCTATCCTCACCTCTTCCTCTCCTTCCCTCTGCTCTCCCGGAGCACCTAATTTAACCAGTCATAGCACTAACTGCATTATGCATAGTTCTTAGTTTTCTATGGGTCCCATATACCCCGCTTCTTCTAGAGTTGTCCTTCAATACTTCAGTTTGGTGTGAAGGGGAACCGGTTCTTGGAGATCGTGCTTAGCTCTGGGAGGTCCAATGAAGTTGGAAAAGCCTTGGGTTTGGGTCTAGTAATGGACTACTGCCTAAGGTGAAAGAGCCAGACCAACTATATCTGGAGGGATGCATCACCAGAATGGTGTCAGGTCTCAGAATGAAGGTTTTAGCCACAACAACCCCTTAAAAACCACCTGTTTTCATGAAGAGTTGTGATTATGTAGATGGAGAGAGGGGCCATGCTAATGAAGTTATAGTCAATCAATAAGCATTTATTAAGCACCTACTATGTGCTAGGCACAGTGCTAAGCCCTGGGGATACAATGA
Organism: Phascolarctos cinereus; assembly: GCF_003287225.1. NCBI lineage: Eukaryota > Metazoa > Chordata > Mammalia > Diprotodontia > Phascolarctidae > Phascolarctos > Phascolarctos cinereus. Next base: position 10,606,414 of record NW_027555958.1, on the reverse strand, counting down.
AAGGAGCTCACAGTCTAATGGGGAAACACCATGCAAATAACTCTATACAAACATGTACAGAGTAAATTGGGGGTAATCTCAGAGGGAAGGTATTGGGATTAAGGACTGGGAAAGGCTCCTTCTTGAAGGGAAGGCTTTAGCTGAGACTTGAAAGGAGCCAGGGAATCCAGGAGGCAGAGCTGAGGAGGGAGAGAGTATGAGGCAGGAGGCACAGCTGGTGGAAATGACCAGAGGTGGGAGATGGTATCACAGGAAGGAACAGTGAGGAGGCCAGGGCCACTGGAGCACAGAGCAAGTGGGAGAGAGGAGGGTAGAAGGAGACTGGAAAGGACCAGGTTATGAAAGGGTAGAAAGCAGAATAGAGGGTTTGGATTTGATCCCGGAGGTCATGGGAGCCACTGGAATGGATTGAATGGAGGGGATAGAGAAGAACCTGGTCAGACCCACACTGTAGTGAGCTCAGTTGGACCCCTGGGTCAAACCAAAGGATGGACTGGAGTACAGGGAGAATGGAGGTTGGTAGAACACTTTTTGTTCCTATGAAAAGAACTGCTGGAAATGTTTTTGTACATATTGTCTCTTTTCCTCTTTCTCTGATCTCTCTGAGATGTAGGCCTCATAATTTTTATCACTGGGTGAAGCTACAAAAAGTTTCAAAGAGAATTTTTTTTTTGACATCTGGACATGCCTGGTGTCAGGAAGATCTGAATTCAATCCAGTCTCAGACACTTTCTAGCTGTGTGACCCTGCCTGCCTCAGTTTCATCATCTATAAAACATGGATAATTATGGCACCAAGCTCCCAGGGTTTTTGTGAGGATCAAATGATAAAGTAATTGTAAAGTGCTTAGCACACAGTTAGCTGTCATCGTCATCATCATCGTTGTTGTTGTTATTATTATTATATTTGAGAAATCTTTTTATATTTGAGAAGAAGGAAAGAACCTGCCCAAATTAATGTGTGAGATGAGGAATGGGTAGGCACAAGTTTGGAAGAAAAAACAATCTTCACAGATTCACTCATTCAGCAAATAATTATTAAGTACTGCTGACATGTGGAGAACACCAGCTGAGACCATATCAGATGAGCTGGAGAGGTAGAAAGATGTATCTAAAGCACAGAAATTGTTTTCAAGGCTTTCAGGCCATCTGACTTATCTCCCGTCACTCCTCAAGTGCTCACCTTGCAGCCAAACTAGCTTACCTGTTGTTCCATTCATTTCCCACCTCCCAGCTTTTGTACAAGCTCACTCCACTGCTCCCTTGCCTGGAATGCTTTCATTACCCTTCATCACCTCTTAGAATCAATGGATCCCTTTAATTCTGGGTGAGTGTGGGAACAACGTGAGAGGAGGCAAGAATGATCATCAAGTGTTTGAAGAAGAGGGAAGCAATCAGTTGTCTTTCAACAGAGACAGAGGAATCTGAGAAACAAGGTGGGCTGGGCTCAGTAGGTAGGATAAGGCTGGGATGCCTCTAATCTGAGCTCAGATATCATCGAGGAGGAAAGAAGGTCTCTGTGGGTTTTGACCCTCAAGGGCTACACTTGACATGCAGATGACAGGATTCGCTGAGTGGGTTTTAGGAATATTAGCTTGGCAGGGGTTTGTCGGTTTGGTTGAAGGGAAAGCATTGAGTCAGGAAGGCCAAGGTAGAAGCTTGTTCCATGAGCAGACAGAAGAAAATGAGGCCACAGCATAGGAAAGTAGAGAAACAAATGGTTAGAAGATCTGTTTTTGAAAGATAGCAATGTGATGACCAACTTTTACTGCATTGGGAGAAAGGGATGAATAAGGATAGGTCAAAGATGATATGAAAATTCTGAGCCTTGGTGAGTGAATTTTTTTTGGTCCAGACCTGTGATTGCATTGGTGTGGAGAAGTTCCTGGTGTAGAAACTCATCCCATGGCTGCAGACCAACTCCTCCATAACTTGTAACGTTAGCGAGTTGCCTAGGGCACTATGAGGTTAAATGACTTACCCAGTCATGCAGCCCGTAGGTGGAAGGGACAAAGCTTGAAGCTGGGTCTTCCTGACTCCAAATCCCACTTTCTAGCCACCTGCCTGCTCCTAAGGGAAAGCAGGCTAGTGTATGGGAGATGATTCCTGGGCAGTGGCCAGGACCAAGCTGAATTTGGCCAGCCAAGTTTGCTTGGCTTTGTCTCCATTCCTCATCCAGGTTGGAGGACATAAAACTGACACCAAAATAGCAGATTGAGGTTCGCAAAGGCTTCTATCATTATCTCATTTGAGCCTCCCAAAAAACCCTGGGAGATGGGTGCCATTATTAGCTCCATTTTACAGATTAAAAAAAAACAACAACCACCTGAAGCTGACAAAGGTAAGTGACTTGCCCAGGGTCGTTCAGCTGGTCTCTGGGTCAGGATTCAATCTCAGGTCTTCTGGCCTCTGAGTCCAGGGCTCCATCCACTGGACCCCTTGGCTGCCTCACTGAGGAAGGTAAAGGGAGTGGACAAGGTGAGTAGAGAGCAGAGAGGACCACCGGGAAGGAGGGTAAGCTAGAAGACGTAGTGAGGTTGGGAGTGTTCAGGCTGGTGCAAAACTGGGAAGTCAGTGGGGCTGACTAGTGAGGTCGAGTACGGTCAGCGTGGGTGTTGAGGCAACCCAGGGAGGCACAGGGATGGAGGAAGCAGGTGAGCTGAGCACTGAAATCCTCTAGAAAGGCAGAAATGAGCCCTGGCTGGTAGTAGACCACAGCAGCAGCGATGATGGTGGAGAGGAGCTACAGATGGGGAGCGCTGAGTACAAGTTATGAAAAGCAGGGAGTGGGTGGTGATTTGACAGTCCAGATGTTGTGCTGGAAAGTAAGGAGAGAGCCAGCCCCCTCTCTTCTCCTACTGAGTGGGAAGGGTACAAGAGAAGGCTGAGGCCTCCCCAAGCAAGGATTATGGGAAATTAGAACTCAGAGTAGAAAGTGGCCTAGGGCAATAAATAGAGCAGTGGCCTTGGAGTCAGGAAGACCTGAGTTCAAATCCTGCCTCAGACACTTAACCAGCTCTGTGACCCTGAGCCAGTCACTTAACCTCTCTGTGTCTCGTTGCTTCATCTGAACATTGAAGGGACTGGTCTTGGTGTCCTCTAAGGTCCCTTGTATTTTTAAATCTGTGGTCCTATGAGTTAGAAGTCATCACCCCCTTACATTACAGCTGAGGAAACTGAGGCAAATAGAGGTTAAGTGCCTCACCAAAGGCCACACAGCTAGTAAGTCCCTAGGGCAGGATTTGAACCCAGGTCTCTAAGTCCCTGTCTACTGCCTCATAGTCCATCAGCTGTCTGCCAAGAGGCAAGAGGAATTTCTGAATTCACAATTGCTTGTTGCCTTAGTCACAGTCCTATGGTCTTTCAATGTTGCTTTCCTTCATGTTATCACTCATTATGTGAATCATTCTCCTACGTCTGCTTGCTTCATTCCTCATCAGTTCATAAAATGTCTTCTAAAGTTTCTCCCAGTTCTTCATTTTTTTATTCCATTGCACCCAGGTACCACATATTTATGGGCAGCTGGGTGGTGCAGTAGACAGGGCAGCGTGGGTGTTGAGGCAACCCAGGGAGGCACAGGGATGGAGGAAGCAGGTGAGCTGAGCACTGAAATCCTCTAGAAAGGCAGAAATGAGCCCTGGCTGGTAGTAGACCACAGCAGCAGCACAGCTCCCCACAGATGGGGAGCCAGAATTTGAACCCAGTTCATAGACTGGGCAAGTCACTTAACCCCTACTTGCCTCAGTTCCTCATCTGTAAAATGGGGACACGTGGGAGAACGAAATGGGAAGCCACTCCAGTGTCTTTGCCGAGAAAACCCCATGGACTTCCATGGAGTCACATAGTCAGTCACGACTGAATCACTGAACATTTACCCTGCCCTCATGTTCCCTGTTACCCAGACCTGGGATGCTCCCCTCTATGTGCCCAGAATTCCTCACTGCAGGGGCCTGGCTCTCAGTAAAGTAACTGGCAAACTCACTCCTACTAAGGTAGAAATGACTAATGTTGCTCCGCCTTCCCTGTGGCACCTGCATTCCAGCAAGGCTTGAACCTGGTCCAAAGGAGCCCTTCTCTACAAATGGATTTTTCACCAACTTGCCAGGGTGGGGGTGGGGGGAAAGAACAGAATTCAGGCCCAGAGGACTTTTCTTCTTCACTTCTGGAATGAACACATCCTGCCTCCCGGTCAGACTGGCCCTCATGGTGAAGCTTTATTTTCTCTTAAGTCTTGCAGCTTATCAAGTCCCAGAAGTTTCATAACAAGCTCGTCATCATTGTGGAAACAGAAAAGGAGAAAACCTTGAGGAAAGAATATGTCTTTGCTGACTCAAAGGTGAGTGACTAAGAAACTTCATTTCTTGGTCTGTGCCATACATGATGAACGGTTTGGAATCAAGGGCCCTGCCTAAGAATCTTAGATTTGCCATTACCTGTGCCATCTTGGGCAAAGCATTTCACCTCTCTGGGCCTCAGTTTCCCCAACTGTAAAATGAGAGGTTGGGCTACAAGACAGCAGTGAGCAAGCACTGGAGGTCAGAGGACTAGGGTGCAAATATCAGCTTTGCTAGGCACTATCTACCAGCAAATGATTTTGCCTCTCTGGGCCTCAGTTTCCTCATTTGTAAAATGAGGGGTTGAATTTGCTGGACTTTGGAATTGTTTCCAGCTCTAAGATTTTTGAGTCTATGAACTGGGTTCAAATTCTGGCTCTGCTGCTTATGACCTTTGTGACACTAAACAAGTCACTTCTCTGACCTTCTGTTTCCTCTTCAATAAAAAGAGGGGGTTGGTCTCAATGACTTTCTAAGGGCCCTTCCAGCTCTGTGACTGTAAGCCTTATGCTGCTCATAACTGAGCCTGGAGGCTTTTAACCTTCTTCAGAGACGTCTTGGAAGAGAGGCAGCTCCCTGTGTTGTGTGGTTCACACCCAGAATTACTTAGAGCCTCTCTCGACTTCCTGATTGTGTTGCTGAGTGAGTAGAGACAGCTGAACCCCAGGAAAGTTAGGCCAGGGAGATGGGAAGTCCCCACCTCTGAGTAACTCCAGAAGAGAAGCTTGTTCTCTATTTACCCTGCTCTTCTGAAGGAAGTAAGATGGGGCAGCAGTGTCTGGGAGCAGAAGTGAGACTCCAGAAAGCCAAAGGCAGGGCCAGGCAGTGGGAGAACTCCAGAGAATCTGCCTCGGCATCGTTGTGTGCCCTCAGACAAGCAGTATAATCTGTCAGACCTCGCTGACCTCATCTGTAAAATGTAACAGTACCTTCAGGGCATATCCAGAGTTGCAGCAAATTAATCTTGCTTCATCCCTTCATAAATCATACGAATCTGGGCAATGAGGCAAAGCTGCCTAGCCAGTGAGTGAGGAAACCTGAGGTCGTAGAATGCACACTGAAGGGGACCTTAGAGGCCATTGTGACCACCCCTTTTACACATGACTTGCCCAGGATCATACAGCTAGTGAGGACCTGATTCGGGATTTGAACCTGGATCTTACTGACTCCAAGTCCAGGGCTCTACCCACTGCACGACACTGCCTCCACTGATGGAGCTAATTCTGTCTCCATCATTCACTGGCTCTGTGTCCCTGGGCAAGTCAGTTAAGCTTTATGAGCCTCAGTTTCCTCACCTGTCAAATTGGGATAATAATACTCACACCACCTGCTTTACAAGGTGACGGGCAGGAAAGCTCTCTGTAAACAATAACGTAGCCTGGAGATATGAGATGCCAGGTGTGGGAAGAAAGGGAAGCCAGAGCCTGGGTCAATGACTGCAGCTAATACCATCATACAGAGACGTCCGTCACAGTATGGATTTAGAGCTGGGAGAGGCCTTTGGGTTACCTTGCCCAGCCCCGGCCCTTCAAGGATGAGGAAACTGAGAAGCAGACATGGGAAGTGACTTTTCCAAAGTCACCCAGGGAGGGAGTGACAGATCTAGGCATCTAGTCTGGATCCTCCAATCTGAGGCCAGAGGATTCTAGAAATCACAGCTGGAAGGGACAATAAGGAGATCACGTGTTCACAGATTTTAGAACCTGAAGAGACCTGAGAGGGAACCTTGTCTGACATCCCTGTTCTAGCTGAGGAAACTAAGGAGGAAAAATGACTTGCCCAAGGTCATACACCTACCATAAGTAGATGAACCAGAATTTGAAAGCATATCCTTTGACACACTTTCTTCGGTGACTTATTTATAGAGGGTTTTTTTCTTACTTTACTTGAGAAATATCCCAGAGAAAGAGATTTTCCTACAAATGGCCGATAGAAAGAGAACGGCTCTTCTCTGAAGGGTTGAGCTAGACCAGGTGCACCCCAAGAATCAGCAAGGCAGGAGGCAAAGGGACCTTTCTGATGTTTGTTCTTCTGTATCTAGAAAAGGGAGGGTTTCTGTCAGCTTCTCCAGCAGATGAAGAACAGGCATTCTGAGCAGCCAGAGCCCGACATGATCACCATCTTCATTGGGACCTGGAACATGGGTACGTCCGCAGCCTCTCAGCCCTGGCGTCTCTGGTGTCCACCCCGTCCCTCCAGTCACACAGTCACTGCCCCGACAGCTCGGCCCCTCAGCCCCCTCCCTTAGTCTGTCACAGTGGCCTCCTGATGGATCTCCGTGCCACCAGCATTTACCATCCTCTAAACAGCGACCAAAGGGAGCTTCGTAAAACATAAGTTGGACGGTGGCGTTCTCCTGCTCAGTAGGAGCAGCTCCTGCTTTAGAAGGCCACAGTCTTCCCAACTTGGCACAGTTTGGCATTTAAAGTCCTTTGGAATCTGTCCCCAACCCATCTTTCCAGGCTGAGAGCACTGGACCTGGAGTCAGGAAGAGCAGAGTTCAAATCCAACCTCAGGCACTTCCCAGCTGTGTGACCAGAGGCAAGTCGCTTCATAGCTGCCTGCCTCAGTTTCCTCCTCTGTATGATGGGGATAATAGCACCTACCTTTGAGAGTTGTAAGGATCAAATAGAATTAATATTTGTAAAGCACTTTGCAAGCCTTAAATGCCATGAAAATGCTTGTTATCGTAACACTTCTCAACTAACCATTACTTACTATTCCCCATACATAAAAGAATGGGGAAAAAATCTTCATTAAGTGCCTACTGTGCACTGATTTAGGCAGAGCTCTCAACATGAGCATCAGAGACCAGGACGTGGCTCCCGTGCCAGCTCTGCCCCTTAAGACCAGGGTGGCCTGGGCCAAGTCACTTACCATGCAGGGCTTGGCCTGAATGCCCTCCTGGCTTCTGGCTCTTGCTCTCTGATCTCCCTCCCAGAAGTTCTGCCCTCTTGCAAAGACAATTTTCTGGCCCACACTTTCTCTTCCACGTTCCCGCATTCATGGGCACCCTCTCTGGGATATGTCTGAAGGCTATGAGCTGGCAGCTCCGTGCCAGCCTCTGGGGCTCACATTTTTTTTCTCTTCTTTTTCATTCCTTTATAAAGTTCTCTGCTGTCTCTTAAAAATTTACGAGTTTCCTGAAGCCTCATCTTATTTTCTGTCAAGCTCCTGATCATACTAAGAGGCAGCCCTGCATGGTGGACAGAGAGCCAACCTTAGAACCAGGAAGACCCGGGTTCAAGTTCAACCTTTGACCCCTACTGGCTGTGTAACGCTGGGCTAGTCACTTAACGTCTGTGTTCTAGGCATTTCTCTAAAGCTATAAGTTCCAGAGAGGATGCTGACCTGGACTGGCAGAGGGATTTTTCTCATCTTGGAATCCCCCATACCGATGCAGTCACAGGTCTTGTCCTAATCCTGTCATCTTTCATGCTCCCCAGGCTCCTGTGAGCTTTCGCCTTATAGAGGTAGGATGGTACAGTGGTGAGAATACCTGGATTCAAAGTCATAGGAGCTGGGTTCGAATCCTGACCATGTCACATACTTTGGGAGGTAGCCGGTCCCTACTCTTGCACTTATGTTCAATGTCTCCCTCTACTGGCTCTTTCTCTTCTGCCCACAAACACATCCACCTCTCCCCCATACTGAAAAACCCCTCACTTGATCCTTTTATCCCCACTTCATTCCATGTCTCTTCTGCCCTTGAAAAACTGTCTACAAGAGGAGCCTCCACTTTTCCTCTGACTCTTTTCTTAACCCTCGTGCAGTCCGCCTTCCAGCCTCATCCTTCCACCAGAATGGCTCTCCAAAGTGGCCAATGATCTCTTCGTGGCCAAATCCAATGGCCTCTTCTCAGTCCTTACTCTCCTTGACCTCTCTGCAGCCTCTGACACTGTTGGTCACTCTCTCCTCTTTCTGGGTTTTTAGGACACCTTCCTCCGTCTGCTGGTTCTCCTCCTCCCTCTCTGACCACTCCTTCTCCATCTCCTTTGCTGAATCCTCATACAGGTCATGCCCTCTAATCATGGTTGTCCCCTAGGGTTCTGCCCTGGGCCTTCTTCTCTTCTTCCTCCATTCTGTTTCACTTGGTAATCTCATCCACTCCCATGGATGTAATTACTATCTTTAGCTACCAATCCTGCCCTAATCTCTCTCCTGACCACCAAACTCATGTCTCCAATTACCTTAAAGACACCTCAGAGTAGATGTCCAGTGGATATCTTAAACTCAAAATGTCTAAAAGCAAACATTATTTTCCCCCTAAACTCTCTCCTCCCGCCTCCCACCTTCCCTGTTACTGTAGAGAATACCACCCTCCTCCCAGTCCCTCAGGCTCACACCCTAGGAGTCATCCTGGATTCCTCATTATCTCTTGCCGCCCCCCCATACCTAATATGGTGCCAAGGCCTGTGGGCTTCACATCTGCAACATCTCTTACATACTTGCCCTTCTCTCCTCTGACACTGGCCCAACCTGGCACAGGTGCTGGCCACCTGATGCTCTGATTATTGCCATAGTTGTCGGGAGGTGTGCCTGCTCCACATCTCTTCCCACTCCAATCCAGCCTCCATTCAGGGGCCAAAGCGATTTTCCTAAAACACAAAGCTGATCGTGTCCCCTCCCCACCCCAGGATCAAACACAAAAATGCTCTGTTGGGCATTCAATGCCCTTCATAACCCAGCCCCACCCCCCCATCTCTTTCCAGTCTTCTCACACCTTACTCCCCACCATGTCCTCTTTGATCTGGTGGCACCGGCCTCCTGGCTGTTCATAAGGAAGACCCTCCATGTCTTGGCTCTGGGCATTTTCCCTGGCTGTTCCCCATACCTGGAATTCCCTCCTTATAGAGGTAGGGTGGTGCCCTCCCTCCTTCATCTCCACTCACCGGCTTCTCTGGCTTCCTTTAAGTCCCAGTGAAAATCTTACCTTCTCCAGGAAGCCTTCCCAACCCCTCTTAATTCTAGTGCTGGCCATCTCTTAATCATTGCCTCTTTATTTTGTATACAGCTTGTTTGTACATATGTGTTTCTTTGTTGCCTCCCTGTTAGATTATAAGCTCCCTGAGGGCAAGCAATGTCTTTTGCCTCTTTTTGTATCCTGAAGGGTTAGCACAGTGCCTGGCACATAGAAGGCACTAAATACTGATTGACTGATTGACGACTGTTCTAGCCCTCTCAGAATCTTAGGATCATAGTACCTGTCCTGTGCATCTGCCAGTGGCATAATTAGGCATCAAATGAGATCTTGGATGAAAAACCCTTTAGGAATGTGAATGATCCGTACAATTGTCAGTTATTATTAGAGCCCCCACTGTGAGTTAGAGTGGAGAACAAAGTGAAAGCAATTCACGATAGGGATTTGAATGACTGGCATGTGGAAGAAAGATCAGCTTTGTTCTGCCTGGTGTGCTGGAATTGCAAAGAAGACTATGTAAGCTTAAGACAAGGACACACTTTGTACCTATGAGAGCTGTGCCAAGGTGGGAGGAGCTGTCTCAGGAGCCAGAGAGATGCCTGGGACTTGAGCTCTTTGGGCAGATACTGAATGATCATTTGCTGGAAATGTCATGGAAGAGAGTGTCGGTTAGGTAGAGGTTAGTGGGTGAGAGGTCCCCTTCAGCTCTGAGATTTGGGGAGTTTTCCAGCCAGCTCATTTCTCCTTTCTTCCAAAGGGCACCTAGGGAAATTATTTGCTTTGGGGAAAAGAAAAATGGACTCACATTTCCTGTAGAGAAATTCACCATCCCATAGGAGAAGTGGGCTCCTCGTTCCTGTGACTGCTCTGGCCCACCTTGCCTTTGGACAGGAGCTCATTTCCATAGTTAAGAACTTCTCTCAACGTTTCTATGCTTTGAAACTTTTAGATTTGTCCTTCCTACCCCCAGGACTACCTGATCTGGGGCTTCCTCGGGAATCACCGTCCCCCTCCCTCTCTTCCAATGTTCATTTCCCTCTGATTCTGACTGATGTGACCCATCCATCCCTCATTGTGGTCTGGCCTTTTCCTTTTGAAGGTGACGCTGCTCCTCCCAAGAAGATCACATCCTGGTTTCTCTCCAAGGGACAGGGAAAGACCCGGGATGACTCAGCTGACTACATTCCCCATGACATCTACGTGATTGGCACCCAGGAGGACCCTCTGGGGGATAAAGAATGGCTGGAGATTCTGAAACACTCCTTGCAGGAAATCACTGATATCAGTTTTAAAACAGTAAGTTTTCATCTGATCAGTTGCCCTGGTGGTCACCATGAGAACATAGCAATAGTGAAGATCAGGGAAATATGTTGCTATCTAAAGGCCGAGAAATACATCCATTTCTAAGATCAGAGAAATATGTCAATCTCTAAGCTCAGAGATGAGCAGAGAGGATGTGGGCAAAGATAGGCAAAAATTCCAGCATCCAGGTTCCTAGAGAAGGGATTCTTAACATTTTCTGTGTCAGTCGGCAAAAACCTATGGACACCTTCTCAGAGTCATGAAGCACGTGGGGTTACAAAAGAAACCAACTATATTAAAATACAGTTATGAGAAAAATTTTTTAAAAAAATGAGTTCATGGAGCCAAGGTTAAGAACCCCTGTGATAAGGAGACTGTGCAATTTCCTTAAGAGATACACCAACTTCTAAGCTTTAGAGATGAGCAGAACTCTGGTTTCCAGAGGGGTCTTTTGGTAATGCTTACCAGTTGGGCCAAGTGGGCCTTACTATGGCAACGTGTTTAGGGCTTTCTATGAAATAGTCACCTCCTTCCAGTCCCCTGACTAGGGATCCTGATGATTAGACTATTTAGAGAAGGGAGCACACATCTCCATTAGTCAGAATATAGGAAGGACTGGTCTCACTGGCCCCTGCTCTGGTTAGACACACTTGAAGTAGTGACTTCCATGCAAGGCAGCACATGTTAGGAAGGACATTAATCAGCTAAAGAGGAGATGGAGGTGAATAGGGCAGCAAGGGGCAATAAGCCTGTGCCATATGAAAATCATTGGGAGGAACTAGAAATGTTTAGTTTGGAGAAGAAAAGACTTGGGGGGGAGGGGGAGACAGCTATTATTCTCCCCTTTTGGCATAATGAATTCAACAACTCTTTTAAACACTTCCTACTTTGAACATTTGAGATCTATGAGCTTATTAAGTGGTTCTGTGCATGCTCTGCTTGAATACCTCCAGTGATGGGGGACTCAGTACCTCAGGAGGTAACTCATTTCCCTTTTGGACGGCTCGAATTGTTAGCAAGCTTCCCCCTATAACTCCCCCACCTCTTCCCCTTCCTGCATTGCTCCTAGGCCTTCCCTCTGGGTCTGAGTGGAGTAAATCCAATCTCTTTTTCACATGGTGGTCCTTGAAATTATGCAAGATGGCTATTATTCTATTTTCTGCCATAAAAAATTCAACAACTATTATAAACACCTCCTACTATGAACACAGTGAGAGGTGGTGTGGTATGATGGTTAGAGGAGTGCTGACCTCAGAGTGGAGGAGACCTTGGGTCATGGCCTGCCCTTCAACACATATTGGCTACGTGACCCTAGGAAAGTCATTTAACCTCAGTGGCCACAGGCAGCTCTCTCTAGGTTGCATGACAGGTGCTGGCCTGCATCGATAGAAAGAGTTTCCCCTCTGGGAGTTCCCCTACTAATGAAATCACAGGTCAGAAGGTTGTACAAAACCCCCTTGTGGGTGCTTGGCATCAGACCTGCTCACACACCTCAAGCCATCGTGGGAGTGAGTGTCCCAGCAAATTGTCTGCATTTCACCTTGGTTGGAGTTGGAGTTTTTGAATGAATGGAACATTTCTTAAGCATTTTCTATGTGCAGATAGATCATTGTGCTAAGTTCTGGGGATGCAGATAGAAATATAAAATCAGTCTGTTCTCTCCTTCTAATGGATAATTTATTCTAATGGATACTTTATATATAAAGTATCTAATGAATACTTCATTCTAAGAAGGAATAAGCATGAAGACCCAAGGCGAGGACAGACAAAGGGATTGTTTGGTCATCTCATCAAAGGATAGTCTAGACATTCTTCCTGAAGTCCCCGTCTCTACTTCTCCCCAGTCCTTCTCCTCTCACCTCCCGCCACGCTTCTGCCTCCAGTCAGACGGGCACAGGTCCAAGGCCAAATAATCTGCTCCCTACCTGAACAAGAACCCAACCAATAGGACTCCAGTCCTCAAAGGGGGAAGCCATCATACCCCAAGGCAGCCTATCCCACTAGGGGGCAGCTCTCATTGTTAGGAAACATGTCCCTCCATCCTGCCCAAGTCACCCTCTTTGTAAGTCCTATCTCGTGCTCTATTTCTGGGGCCGAGCACACCAGCCCAAGCCCTGCCTTTTGCTTCTGCATGACCATATATGTGCAGCCTCAGACCAAACACTTGACACTTACTAGCTGTGTGGCAAGTCACTTAACCCCAATTGCCTTAAAAAAAAAGTATGTGTGTGTGTATGTGTGTGTGTGTGTGTGTGTGTGTGTATCTCTCTCTCTCTCTCTCTCTCTCTCTCTCTCTATATATATATATATATATATATATATATATATATGTGTGTGTACATATATATATATATATATATATATATATATATATATATATATATATATATATATACATATATATATATATATATTTAAAGAGACTTCTGTTGCTCTGCTCTGAGCCTTTTCTTTTTCAGACTGTTCCTTTAAAGGATCCTCATGTGGTATGTGGTATGATTGGCACCATGGATAGAGCATTGAACTTCAAATGGAAGACCCGGGTTCAAATCTTGCCTCAGACATTTATTAGCTGTGTGGCCTCGGGCAAGGCACTTACCATTTCTGTGCCTCATTTTCCGCACCTGTAAAATGAGGGGGTTGGACTCAGTGGCTGCTAGGGTTCCTTCCAGTTCTGTCTGCGATCCTATGATGCCTTCACCATCCTTGTCGCACTGCCCCACCTCCCCAGCTTATCAGTGTCCCTAAACTATGGTGCCTAGAACTGCTCACATCGCACCACATGTGCTCCAGACAGGCCAGAGTGCAACTGGGCCAACACCTCCGGAAGCCTGGGTGCAGTGCCTCTCTGATGCTGCCAGATGCCCCATCTGCATTCCTGGCTTTTGTGCAACACCACTGACTCCTAGGCAGCTTGCAAACCATTGCACTCCGCCCCCTGATTTTGAGGCAGATGCTTGCTTCCCTCTCTGCTACCCAATGGGCCCCAGACAGTGAGGCGAGGCTACCTGAGCTGCTCCCTCCCGGGATGTACCAATGCTTGCTATGCCCTGTTTGTCTCCCCTGCTAGATAGCCATCCACACCCTCTGGAACATCCGGATCGTCGTGCTGGCCAAGCCAGAACATGAAAACAGGATCAGCCACATCTGCACAAACAACGTGAAGACTGGGATCGCCAACACTCTTGGTAAGAATGAGGAGGAAACGAAATCCCATTTTCTCTCACGTGGCTGCTGTTCCCATGGTACATGGACAGGTGTTTCCCTACTAGCCTGAGAATCCCCTAGAATTCTTGCAGGAACCATCGGGGGCTTCTGGAGAAAGAGAGCAAGGGCAAGAAGAAGCAGTGAGTGGCCTTCAGGGAGAAGCCAAGGGAGAAGTCACTGGCATATGTCAACTGGCAAGGTCAAGGGAAAGTTAACAATGGGATGAGGCTAAGAAGTGAGACACGGCGTTCAGTGCTTGGGTGGTAGTGATTAGTCTTACTGATCACATCTCCTGTCTTTCTGAGGCCCCACATTTTAGAAACGACATTGAGGGACAGCGAGATGGTGCAGTGGATAGAGCAGCAGCCCTGAAGTCAAGAGGACCTGAGTTCAAACCTGGCCTCAGAACAAACACTTGACACTTACTAGCTATGTGACCCTGGGTGAGTCACTGAACTCCAATTGGAAAGAGAGAGAGAGAGAGAGAGAGAGGAGAGAGAGAGAGAGAGAGAAGAGAGAGAGAGAAGAAGAGAGAGAGAGAGAGAGAGAAGAGGAGAGAAGAGGAAGAAAAGAAAGAAGAAAGAAGAAAGAAAGAGAGAGGAAGAAAGAGAGAAAGAGAGAAAGAGAGAGGAAGAAAGAAAGAAAGAAGGAAAGAAAGAAAGAAAGAGCGAGAGAGAGAGAGAAAGAAAGAAAGAAGGAAAGAAGAAAGAAAGAAAGAAAGAAAGAGAGAGGGAGAGAGAAAGAGAGAGAGAGAGAGAAAGAAAGAAAGAAGGAAGAAAAAGAAAGAAAGAAAGAAAGAAAGAGAGAAAGAGAGAGGAAGAAAGAAAGAAAGAAGGAAAGAAAGAAAGAAAGAGAGAAAGAAAAGGAAGGACATTGATAATCTGGAGAGTGGCTAGAGGAGGGCAGCCAGGACAGTGAAGGGACTTGTGGTCATGCTGTACAAGAACTGGTCACAGGAACTTGGGCTTTTTCTCCTAGAGAAGACTTGGGTGGCACAGTTAACTGTTATTGTACTTGAAGCACTGTTCTAATGAAGAGGGATTCTGTTTGGCCTTAGAGAGCAGCTGAAGAGGCAGTGAGGAAGTGGCAAAGAGGGGAATTCTGCCTCGCTGTCAGGAAAGATTTCCCACCAAAGTGGAATAGGCTGCCATTGGAGACAGTGGACTTCCTTCACTTGTGGTCATTGAATTGTAGATTTAAAGGGACATAAGTGACAGATGGCACAGTGGGTAGAGTGCTGGGCTTGGAGTCAGGAAGGATCATCTTCCTGAGTTCAAATCCAGACTCAGATACTTCCTAGCTGGGTGACCCTGAGCAAGTCACTTAACACTGTTTGCCTCAGTTTCCTCATCTGTAAAATGAGCTGGAGAAGGAAATGGCAAACCACTCTAGTATCTCTGCCAAGAAAACCCCAAATGGGGTCACGGAGAGTCGGACATGGTTCAACAACAATGACATTCTCGATGAGTAGGAGATGCTTATTTTCTGCCTGCTGCAGGAGAACAAACACTGGTAGCTCCCTTTAAATTTCAGGACCCCAAGTCAAAGCTCCAGCCACCCCACCTTAGTTAGGGCTCTGGGAAGATAGTCAAACCTCAGTCTGTTCTGTAGGTGAGAGGATTGAGGCTATTCGATGGGAACCTACTCAGATGCTTGAACTCAAGTCAACCCCTTTACCCACCCCAACCCTTTCTGCTGTTCTCCGCAGTCTCTGAGTGAGAGATCTGGTACCTCACCTGCTCTCTTCATCCTGCCGTACCTTGTTCTCCCAAGACCTAAAGCTTTGGGGTTTCCCTCAGTTGTCCTCTGGAGATAAGAAGCTTTGTCACTTCGTGCACTTCCCCAAATGCTGCTAGAAGTCTTGAAGCTGACAGATTTCTCCTGTGCTCCCCTCCCCGCCCCTGTTTAGTAGGGAGAGAAATTCTGGTTTTGTCATCAGCCCTACGTCCATGATTCCTTTTGATTATTTTGGCACTCATTTAGAAACAACCTCTTCTTAGAGGTGAGGAAAGTCCAATCTTATATGTCTTCCTGAACTTTCCCTGGGAAATCGCACCTGTCATTTCCCCCTCCTCTGTCCTGTCTTCACTACCCCCAAATGAAGGCTGTTTTTTTTCCTTCTTTGCCTCCCTTTTCTCCTCTTTGCTAGCCCCTCCTACACCCTCCCCTGACTGTCCTGTGCTTGCATGTATCTGTTATCCCTCCTGTTGAAGGTAGATTGAATCTTTGCCTTGATAACAGTGTTCTCCTCCTTTCCATCCCCAGGTAATAAAGGAGCTGTGGGTGTCTCATTCATGTTCAATGGAACTTCCCTGGGATTTGTGAACAGCCACTTAACTTCAGGAAGTGAAAAGAAACTTAGGTAAAATGCACTGACCTCAGAAGACTCATGTTGGGAGGGGGTCCTCCTATTCTCTCTCTGGCCAGTAGCTGCTGAGTCAGGTGTCACGGGCATGTCATCATAGGGGGGCTCAGGTCACCTTGGGTCTCCACGTGGGGCAGAAGGAAGGCAGTGATGGCCTTTGAGGACAGATGTGGGTGGCCTGGAGAGTGGAAGGGATTTCTCCAGAATTTAATGATCTAGTTAATGCCTAAAACAGATGTCCAAAGGTCTTTGCCTTGGGAGAGTAAGATTAGGGCATCTTTGCAAGTAAAAGTTATTTTTTTTTATCATTTCCATGTACTACTGAAAGGTGTCCCCAAAGTTTTACTGCAGTTTTTAAGTCATTAGACTTTTAAGACATCCTGTATATCTTCTGTCTATTCATAACCATCATTTCTGCATATATCATTGCCCTTCTTCTACTCAGAGATCCAACACTTACAAGCAAGGTAAGACAAAAGAAAGAAGCATTCATCCAATTAGCCACCACACAGACCTAGTCTGAAGAGTCTAGGCAGTGTCCTGTATCCATAGCAAGAGGAGGGAAAACAGTTCAACAAAATAAACCAACACACCGACCAAGTCTGCCAATGTATGCAGTGCTCCATAGCCTTGGTCCCCCATATCCACCAGGAAGGGCGAGAGGAGCGGGCCCCTTACCCTATTCTCTGAGCTCCAGCCTGGGCAACACACTTAAATTCAAGGAACATTTATTAGGCGCTTACTGTGTGCCAAGTACTGTTTGAAGCACAGGAAAGACAAAGATAACGAATGACATAGACTTTGCCCTCCAGAAGCTAACATTCTACTAGGGACACACTATGTTTACACAACTAACAATAATAACAGCTCACATTTATATAATGCCTGCCATGTGCCAGACATTTTACAAATATCATCTCATTTGGGTCCCAGAACAACCCTGGGAGGTAGGTGATATCTATATATTATCTCCATTTTACAGATGAGGAAGCCAAGGCAAATAGGGTTAAGTGACTTGCCTAGGGTCACACAGCTAGTAAGTGTCTGAGGTCATATTTGAACTGAGGTCCTCCTAACCCTAGCCCTGGCACTCTGGGCGTTGCGTCACCTAGCAGCCCTTAACACAGATCAGCTAATACAAGATAAATTAAGAAAAGAGAGGATGTGGACACCTGAAGGGGTAGGGGTGGGAGTGTTGTCTAGAGAATGAGAAGGATTTCTAGTAATTTCTTGATCTCAATTTAGCTAACACCTAAAAAGCTAGTTTCACTGATGGGGGTAGGGCAGGGAGGCAGGTAAGCTAGTCAGCGAGGTAGATAGACAGGCCTAAAGACAGGAGGATCTGAGTTCAAATCCAGCCTCAGACACTTACTAGCTTTATGACCCTGGGCAAGTCATTTAACCTTGTTTGCTTCAGTTTCCTCATCTGCAAAATGAGTTGGAGAAGGAAATGGCAAACCACTCCAGTATCTTGGCCAAGAAAACTCCAAATGGCATCACAAAGATTAGGACCCAACTGAACTATAACAAAATAATAAAAGGAGAAGTCCAGGTTTAAACAAGCGTTATATAATATCTAATGTGTGCCGGAGACTGTGTGAGGTACTGAGGGATACAAAAAAAAAATAATGGTGTAGACCCTGCCCTCAAGGAGCTTCCATTCAAAATGACTTTTTTTTTTCTAACTAAAGCTGATTGCCCCTTCAGTTGCTGAGGAGCTCAGCTACAGACAGACCCTTTGGAGTTGTATCTGAATGAATTTTCTTGAGACTTCAGGTGTAATGGATGGGAGGGCCACAGTCAGGAAGGCTCACCTCAGATTCATCCTATCCCAGGGACCTTGGCAAGTCACTTCCCACTTCTGTGCCTCAGTTTCCTCAGCTATGAAATAAGGGAGTTGCACTTAACCTCCAAGGTCCCTGTAAACTCTAAATTCCTGGTCCTGTCATCTTGCCAGTGACCCAGCCTCCAGATGGCTCTGCCCAATCCCAGAGCTTCAGCAGCAGCTGCCCATTGGGAGAGAGATGCTCGAGGCAGCAGAGGTCCTGGGTATCCCCAGAAGAAGCAGCATGGAGCCCCCACCATGACCCTGGCTTCCCCTGAGAGAGTGCCCTCCACTCTGCCTGGAAGCTCCCTGCCTAGGATGCTCAGAGGGCCGGCCAGGTGCCCTGATGCTTGTGTCTGTCGCTCCCTCAGGCGGAATCAGAACTACATGAGCATCCTCCGGTTCCTGGCCCTGGGAGACAAGAAGCTGAGTCCCTTCAACATCACTCACCGCTTCACACACCTCTTCTGGTTGGGAGATCTGAACTACAGACTGGAGCTGCCACCCTCGGTGAGGAAGCCCCTCTTCCAGGCCAGCCTTTCCCAAGGCCCCCAGCGTCCTCCCTGTCCCCTGTCCCCATCTTTAGATAACTAGGACCACTCCAGGGGGGCAGGAGCAGCCAAGCCTTAGTCCTGGGGCCGTGTGTATCCCTCCAGAGCTCTGGGAGGAAGCCATGCCACCGATGTTCTGACTGAGGGCTGGAGCAGAGCCTGCATTCTTGTCCAGGGACTGAGTCCGCTGACGGTCGTGATGATGGCCGCCATTCCTGTAGCACTTTGACAGTGTGCAGAGCCCTCTCCACCTCTCATCTCATCTAATCCTCACAAAAGCCCTGTGAGGTGGATGCTGTTATGATTACAGTTTGAAGATGAGGCAAAATGCTTTGCCCAGGGTCACCTAGCCAGTAAGAGGCTGAGGCAAGGCTTGAAAGTCCAGGACGTTCTCTCCACTGCGCCGCCTTGCTCCCTTACTGCCTCTGAAGTCCCTTCCGGCACTTTGGATTTTCAAAGTGCTTCCAACCTACTGACTACCTGGGTGAGTGTGACCTTGGAGAAGTCACTCATCCTCCCTACTCCGTAAAATGAGGAAAGTGGAACTAGACCACCCGTTAGGTTAGTTCCATGATCCCATTATCTTCTCTGGGTCTCAGTTTCCTCGTCTGTAAAATGAAAACAGGGCAGCTGGGGGCACCATAGCACACAGAGCACCAGGCCTGGCATCAGGAAGACTCATCTTTGTGAGTTCAAAGCTAACCTCAGACGCTTACTAGCTTTGTGACCCTGGGCAAGTGACTTCACCCTGTTTGCCTCAGTTTCCTCATCTGTTAAATGGGCTGGAGAAGGAAATGGCAAACCCCTCTGGCATCTCCAAGAAAACCCCAAATGGGGTCATGAAGAGTTAGTAAACATGACTGAAATGACTGAACAATAACAAAAATGAGAAGGGTTGAGCTAGACGGTCTTTGGTATCACCTCCAACTCTAAATCTGTGATCCTAAGACTTGCCAGTCATAGCTAGCATATGTCTGAGTCAGGACTTACAGCCAGGTCAATCAGTCAATCAATAAACATTGATTAAGTGCCTGCTATGTGCCAGGCACTGTTCTGAGCTCTGGGAATACAAAGAAAGGCAAGAGAAGGTTGCCAGGTCTTCCAGACTTCCAGGCATGCATTCTAGCCTCTTTTCCAGGCTGCCTCTGGGGTGGATGAATAGGAATGAGAACCCAGCCCCTCCCCCCAACAGTGAAGCCTGGCTGCAAGTGGCACAGTTTCAGGTCTTAGGATGCCCCTGCCCCAGCCAGGGCTGCACTGCCCAGGGACGCTCCAGCCAGGGATACTCTGCCTAGGACTGCCCCTCCCAGGGACGCTCCAGCCAGGGATACTCTGCCTAGGACTGCCCCTCCCAGGGACGCCCCAGCCAAGGCTGCCCTGCCCAGGACTGCCCCTCCCAGGGATGCCCTGCCCAGGGATGCCCCAGCCAGGGCTGCCCTGCCCAGGACTGCCCCTCCCAGGGCTGCCCCGCCCCGGGCTGCCCCAGCCAGGGCACTGAGCCCCTCCATGACCCCTGCATCCTCTTCCTTCCAGGAAGCAGAGAACATCGTCCAGAAGATCAGGCAGCAGCAGTACTCGGAGCTGCTGCTTCATGACCAGCTCCTCACGGAGCGCAAAGACCAGAAGGTCTTCCTGCATTTTGGTAAGAGGCGACCCTTCGGGGCTGGGCAGAGCAGTGGCAGCAGAAGACCTGCCCGTGGCTCTAACAAGGCCCCTCTCTTTCAGAGGAGGAAGAGATCACCTTCGCTCCCACCTACCGCTTTGAAAGGCACACCCGTGAAAAGTACGCCTACACTAAGCAGAAAGCCACCGGGGTAGGTGCCCCTTCCATTGTTTTCTCCAGGGGACAGCAGAAAAATGCACTGGAGAGGGAGTTGGGGGCCCTGGGTTCAAATGTCTGATTTGGCCTGTGTGACCTTGGGCAAGTTGCCTGTTCAGGCTTTTGCTTCCTCATCAGTAAACCGCAGGGGAGGGGCTGGACTTGATGGCCTCTGGGGTCTTTTCCAGCTCAAGATCTATGATTCTATATGTGCCCTTGGGAAAGTCACTGATTTATCTAAGCCTCAGTTTCCTCTTCTGTAAAATGAAGGGGGTTGGGCTAGATGGTCTCAGCAGTCCCCCAGCCACAGATCTGTGATCTCTCCCTTCTACCTCCTCTGGCCCAATGTCACCAAACTAAGAGTTAAGCCCCTTTACAGTCATAGACTGAGGGATGGGAGGGACATTCCAAGGCTATCTAGCCCAAGCCGTTACTTTACAGATAAAGATCTTAGATGCCCATGGAGGTCAAATGACAATGTTATAGAAAAATAGATGATGAGCCAGAAGGGCCCTCATTTTACAAAAGGGGAAACTGAGGCCCAGGAAGGTGAAGTGATTTGCTCAAGTCACATGGGTAGGTGGTCAGTGTCAGAGTTGGGATTTGAACCCAGGTCTTATGACTCCAAGAGCCGGTGCTCTAGGCTGGGAAGATAAAGAGCATCTCTAGAGAAACGCGTGGTGGTGAGGGATCATGGAGTCGTGGAAAGGGTGCTGGATTTGCAGTCAGGAGGCCTGGTTACAAATTCCAGATTTGCCCCGACTATCTTTGTGACCTTGGCTAAATCACAGGGCTATTCTCTGGGTCTCACTTTCTTCATCTGCAAATTGTGGGGGGGGGAGCGGACTGGCCGATCACTAGGTCATTGTCCCAGCTTCCCATCCCGTGGCCCCACAAGGAATCAGATGCCTGTGAATTGTCCCCAAGCTGGAGCCCCTGTGGGTGAGAAGACTAGTTGTTGTGGAGTCATTTCAGGCGTGTCTGACTCTTCGTGACCCCATCTGGAGTTTTCTTGGCAGAGATTCTGGACTGGTTAGCCATTTCCTTCTCCAGCTCATTTTACAGATGAGGAAACTAAGGCAAACAGGGTGAAGTGACTTACCCAGAGTCACACAGCTAGTACATGTCTGAGCCAGATTTAAACTCAAGAGGATGAGTCTCACTGACTTCAAGCCCCGTGCTCTGTCCACTGTGCCACCTAGAAACCGCCAAAAACAATGGTTCATGCCAAGTTAAGTTTCTCTTTTTCCAATGAAAAGTAGGAAAAGGATTCTTTAAATTTGGTCTCTCCCCTCTTTTCTTGGCAGATGAAATACAATTTACCATCTTGGTGTGATCGTGTGCTTTGGAAATCCTATCCCCTCGTGCATGTGGTATGTCAGTCGTATGGTGAGTAGACTCAGGATGGAGTCAGCCAGGCATCATGCATAGCCCAGAGGGTGGAGAGCAAAGAGCTCCAAGGTCATCCAACTATCGTTTATGACATGACTCAGGGCCTCAGTCTACCCACATGTCAAATCAGAGAAATATCTGCAATTCTACTCTAGTGATCAAGATGTTAAAGGACCTAACTGACCACCAGACAGGCGCCAGAGCAACGTAACAGTAGCTAATGTTTATGTGATGCCTACTATGGACATTTAATATACATGATCACCGTGCTAAGCACTTTACATATATTATCTCATTGGATACTCAGAACAACCCTGGGAGGTAGCTGCTTTTGTTATCACAATTTTTACAGATGAGGAAACTGAGGCAGACAGGTTAAATGACTTGCCCAGGGTCAGACAGCTAATAAGTCTCTGAAGCTGGATCTGAACTCATCTTCCTGAATCTAGGATCAACCCTCTGTCCACTGTGCCACCTACCTGCCTTTAAGTGAATGAGCTAAAAATTCATTAATTTGGGATAAAGGAAATAGCTTGCTAAGACGACAGGTTTCTGAGTAGCTGGTGATGGAACACCATGATGGAAGTTCTTCCGCAGGACTTGCCTATGGCAAAGAAGTCACGGATCCCAATCCAAAGCAGGGAGGGGAAGGAGAAGGGGGAGAAGATCTCTCTGCTTCATTGGTTCCATAATGAGTCTGTATTGTTGAGATTTTTTTTAAAAAAGCAAATTTATCAATGTAAAGCACGGAATAGTGACTCCTAGATCAGTCTTAGAGTCAATTTACATCCTATCTCTGACACGACCTGGTTGTTACCCAACTTCTTGGTGCCTTGAACAGCTCTCAGAGATTTCAGATGAGTTTCAGATGTTTCAGAAGTTTCAGATGAGTCACCATTCTGCAGTGGTGGAGAGTTTCCACTCTGGAAGTTCTCTGCACCAGTGAAATCACTATGTGAATTAAGATACAAATCAATTCACATCAGGTGAATGGGAAAATGGCCATTTTACCATAAGAACTGCAAATGCAAAAAAAAAATTATATATATGAAGTATCTAAAAGCATTTAAAATATATCTTGAGGCTAAAGTTTAAACACAGTAAATGGAGATATAGTTATCTTTCTGAATCTTAGGTTTGAAAAAAAACTGCTCATTTTAGACTGGAGTCCTATCACTGGCAAGTAACCTCAGGATTTAGTGAGGAATTCTAGAAATATTTTATATTAAACTCAACGAGAATCACTTCTCCCACATCTGAGGACCATACTAGAGTTGAGTGGCTTTTGAGGCATTTCCATATTTCAGCATGCATACACTAAGCAGTCAGGGGCCACGAGTTTCCTGATTAGAAAAGCATATCACTTGGCAATTAATCTCTATTAAATTTCATTTTTGGTTCAGCTCATTATTCTAGCCCATTGGGATCTTGTAAAAAACTATTGTCATCCACGTTAGCTGTTCCTTGAAGCTTTGGGTCATGTATATTTTGATAAACGCAGGACATGCTTTTATCCACTCAGTTGACAACCACTGATTAATTATATCTAGGTCCCTGCTGTATAAATAATGAATTCCATGAAGTGGTCATGTTATTCAAATTTTTACTACAATGCCATATTTTATATAAGTAGAACATCAAATAGTGTGGGTTTTAATATATGTGATCACCTGCTGGGTAGATTCATATTCTGTCACCAAAAAAATGTTAATCAGAACCTGGCCAAGAACAGATCCCCAATTACTCCTCTACAAGCCTTCCTCCAGATTTATATCAATCCATTCATTGCTATTCTTTGGGTGTGTTCCTTCCATATGCTTTTGAGTTGAAAATTTTTTTCTCCCTTTTTCTCCCCCACCCCCTCCCCAAGACGGTGCACAATCTGACATAGGCTTTACATTTACATACCCATTAAACATATTTTCACATTAGTGAAGTTGTAAGTAAAAATTAAAACCAATAGGAGGAACCATCAGAAAGATGAAACGAAATTCAACTTAAGGTAAAATTAAGTGAGAGCGATTCGACTTCCATAGTTCTTTCTTTGGATGTGGACAGCATTTTCCATCCCGAGGCCTCTGGAGATGTCTTAGATCCTTGTAATGCTGAGAAGGGTTCAGTTTAACAATATTAGTCATTGCATAACGTGGCTGCTATTGTATACAAAGTCCTCTGGGTTCTGCTCACTTCACTCCGCATCAGACCATATAAGTCTTCCCAGGTTTTTCTGAAGTCAGTCTGTTCATCATTTCTTATAGAACAATAGTATTCCATTACATTCATATACCACAACTTGCTCAGCCATTCCCCAATGGATGGGCATCCTCTCAATTTCCAATTCTTTGCCACCACAAAAAGAGCTGCTATGCATATTTTTGTACATGTGGGTCCTTTTCCCATTTGTTTGATCTTTTTGGGATGTAGCCCTAGAAGTGCTATTGCTGGATCAAAGGGTATGCACATTTTTGTAGCCCTCTGGGCATAGTTCCAAATTGTTCTCCAAAATTGTTGGATCATTTCACAACTCCACCAACAATGTATTAGCGTTCCAATTTTCCCACAATCTCTCCAACATTTATCATTTTCCTGTTTTGTCATGTTGGCCAGTCTGATAGGTGTGATGTGGTTGGGTGTGTTCCTTCAACCAGTTTTAACCTACCTAACTAGATTATTGCTAACCCACATCTCTCCATCTTATGTGTAAGAATAACTTGAGAGATCTTGTCAAATGCACTGCCGAAATTCCAGTAAATCATAGCTGTAGTTTTCCCTAATGGACCCATACCAGAGTATCCAGGCTAATAGCCCACTTGCTTCCATTCCAAGGTTCTCCTGGGAGAGGCCAGAATTACCCCAGGACGAGGTTTTGAGCATGTTCAGACCCAGGGGGCTCAGTACTCTCTGTAATTTCTACAGAGCATCTGCTTCGTACTTAGACTGGTCCTTGCAGATCCAGAAGAAACTCCAAGAGATTGGTGGGGAAGAGGAGTGTCCAGAGAGGGTGAACCTGGTGCTATCCCTGGTCCTGAACAGACACATGTGTGCGCCCACAGACACACACCTACCATACTCACATGAACCCCATTTTTTCTTGTTCCCTTTTCAGGTAGCACCAGTGACATCATGACAAGTGACCACAGTCCTGTCTTCGCCACATTTGAAGCAGGGGTCACCTCCCAGTTTGTCTCCAAGAATGGTCAGTGCCTGAGTACATTCTCTATTTTCTTTAGCACAAAGTCATATCCCATTTCTATAGGACTTTAAGATTGGTCAAAATGCTCCCATTCCCATAACCCTGGGTAAGGAGGAGTATTTGAATCTCTATCCTCATTTTACATATAAGGAAACCAAAATACCAAGAGGTAGAGAGCCAGAATTATAGTAGCTTGAGTTAGAATTGGGTTTCAGACCAAGGTCTCTTGTGCTTCCAGGACTCCTCCCACACAAATCTATAGCTTTTAGTGAAGCCCTGCCCCTTCTGAACTGGCCACTCCGCATAGGGGGAGTATTTTGGACTGGGCCTTGGAACACCTGCCTTCCACCTGGATAAGGTGACTCACAGGCCAGGCAAGTGAACATTCTTCTCTGAGCCTGTTTCCTCATCTGAACGATCAGATCAATAATGACTATTCATTGCAGTTGCAAGCCTTTGAGTCATATAATCATAGACTTAGAACCCAAGAGAATATAAGAGATCATTCAGTCCAACCTCCTCATTATGGAGAAGAGAAACTGGGGCTTAGAGAGGAAGTAATTGGCCTTGGGTCACACAAGTAGGAAGTGTCAGAATTTGGAATTTGAACCCAGATCATAGGACCATAGACTTAAACTGGAATGGATGTTAGAGACCATTGAGACCAGCCCCCCTTATTTCACAGATGAGGAAACTGAAGCAAAGAGAAGCTGGGATTGGCCCCAGGTCACATGGCTACTAAGTGCCTGGGGCAGGATTTGAACCCTGGTCTTCCTGACTCCAAGGCCAGTGCTTTATTCACTGTGCCACCCAGCTTCTAGTGTGGCATTTTGTCAGATATTCCTGAAGTCAGGGTGAACTACCTCCCTTTCTCAGTCTTTCTTGACTTGAAGTGGGAAACATCCCAGGACCAGACAGAGAGAAGGACTAGAAGGTGAGCATCCTAGTCTGTCAGAAAGCCTCTTGAGCCTCCATGATCCGGCCCCCCTTTCCTTACTCAGCCTTCATACCATGGCTCCCTCAGTGGCTCTTAACACAATCTCCTCCAGAAACGGAACTGAGTGGAGCTCAGAAACCCTGGTTCAGATGGCTTGCATGAGACAGAATCTGATTGTAGGAGATTTCATGTTTTAAAAATTGTCTCACTGCGTTTTAGCTTTACGTCTTAGTAATTTCTGAAAATATCGTGCCTCCCCTATGAATTGAACCATCCTTTGAAACAAAGAAGAACAGTCGAGCAGATAAATGCCAGTGGAGTGCTGATGTCCGAGGACCCATCCCCTTCTGCCTGGGGATGCCCTTCCTCTCTGGTGCGAGAGGAGAGAGCTGAGCTTCATTATCTGTTCTCTGGGACCATCGTTGAGGGAAGGGATTGTTGGAGCTTTGGTCTCAGCTTCCCCAGCACAGCTCCTGGCACATAGGGAGCACTGAAGAAGTGCTGATTGATTGACTGAACATTGCTGTTTCCTTTATTCAGAGTTATGCCACCTTTAAATGGTTTTCATTTATTATTTGTATTATTATTACTATTAATAATAATAGTAGCTACCATTTAGGTAGTACTTTAAGCTTAACAAATATCATCTCATTTTGACAACCATGGGGAGGGGGAGGTACTATTATTACTCTCATTTTACAGGTGGGGAATCTGAAGCAGACAGACTAAGTGACTTGCCCAGGGTCTCTCAGCTAGGAAGTGAGGTAGAATTTGAACTCAGGTCTTTCTGACTCTATCCACTGAGCCATCAAGCTCTGCTGTTGTAGCCAAGAATTTGAACTCAGGTCTTTCTGACTCTATCCACTGAGCCATCAAGCTCTGCTGTTGTAGCCATCGGGTTTATTTTCCTTTTGGTTCTCTTTGCGCCACTTTGCATCAGTTCATTCAAAATCCTCTGACCTCCTAGCGATCAATTATTTTTATTGTTTAGTGGTGTCTCACTCTTTGTGACCCCAGTGGAGGGTTTCTTGGCAAAGATGCTGGAGTGGTTGGCCATTTTCTTCTCCAGCTCATTTTCAGATGAGGAAACTGATGCAAACAGGGTGAAGTGACTTGCCCAGGGTCACACTGCTAGTATGTGTCTGAGGCCAGATTTGAACTCAGGACAGTGAGTCTTCCTGATGCCAGGCTCAGCATCCTATTGACTGTGCATCATCATTTCTTATTGAGTAATATATTTGATAACATTCACATGCAGACAGGGACTGCGCAAGGCACTTCATCTGGCTGGCCTTGGTTTCCCCATAAAACTTTTTGATCACTAGGTCCTTTCCAGTCCTAAATTCTATGATATTTACCTCCAGATACTTAATGAAATTAAGTCACTCAGACCATGGACCAACCCTGGACCAGGGGCTACACTTATACTAACTTCCTTGTGAACCTGTAATGGCCTCCCTAAGGAGAATGGAAACTCCTTGAGGACAAGCATTATTTTGTTTTTGTCTCTGTATCCCTAGTACCTAGCACAGTGCCTGATACATAGAAGGCACTTAATAAAAGTTTCTTTGGTTGCATTGAATTCTCCCCAATTCTAGGTCCTGGGAACGTGGACTCTCAAGGACAGATTGAGTTCCTGAAGTGCTATGCCACCTTGAAGACAAAGTCACAGACAAAATTCTACCTGGAGTTCCATTCCAGCTGCCTAGAAAGTAAGGACATTGCTACTTCCCTGCAGGCTTGAGCACATGTGCGTTGCTCTCCCTCCTTTGGCCCACTACTGCCTCTGATGGTAACCAGGGAAGTAGGCGGTTGGCTCAGGGATAGAGGCTGACAGGCCATTTCTATTTATGCTGAGATCTGGGGTGCTTTCATCAAATTTAGAAATCATTGTGGCCTCCAGGATCAGGGGTTGGGGTGGGAAGATGCCCTTCAATGTCCTCACATTGAAGGGACTTGTCCCTTGCTGGGAAGGAAGAGCTAGGTATTCATAACATAGTCTTTTCAGGTGAATTAGCTTCATTATTTCTCAAAGCGGGAGGCATAAGACAGGGCTTCATAACCTGAAGGGGGAGGTCCTGTGGACCTAAAAATGTGATAATTATATTTCAATATTATTGGTTTCTTTTGTAACCTTATATAGTTCATTTTATGCATTTAAAAAAATTCTGAGAAGGGCTCCATTTGTTTCACCAGACTGCAAAAAACACCAGAAAGATTAGGAACCCCCACCTTAAAGCAATGGAGGCTAGTCTCAAGGCAAGCTCCAAGTGGATTATGGAAGCCAGAGCAGTGAAATTCCAAATAGTATTGGTGGGGGTGGGGTGAGATAGCTAGCTATAGGATCTACTCCCTCCCAATCAGCCTCTCTTTACCTGGACAAACCAAGACAAATATTACCTTCTTTATCCCCTCTCCAGCAGTATGAGAATACATTTCTGGTATGCACTAATCTTAAGCCATATATATATTATACCTCTGGGTACCCCCATCTCACTTTGGTTTTTAACATTTGAAAACAGTCTGTGCTGGGGAAACACCTTTTGGGAGGTGCATTTCTAGCTATTCTCATCTGAGGCTGTTTCATAGGAAGAATAAGGCTGTGTGGTTTCTAATTCTGTTAGTTGGGGGGGTAGAAAATAAAGACAAAAGCCTCGCGAATAAAGAGGGTGTGCGTTCAGAGGTGCTGAGCTGAGACACTTCCCAAAGGGGTGTGATTGTGTGTGTGTGGGGGTTGCACATCTGTGCTGCCAACACAAAATCTGGCCCATCTGGATAGAGAGTGCCAGCGGTGAATCTCCCTGCTCGGGAGCCATCCTTCCTCTCTTTGGCTCATCCTGGTCCTCCATCATCACAGGGAGCTAAATGACTAGCCAGTGTCATTTCCCTGCTCAGACCTCATGGCGACCCTGGCCCACAGCTATGTCAAAGAGAGCTATAAAAGCAATGTGGCTGCAGGTACATGTGCAAGAACGGGAGCGGGCGCGGGCACACTTTAATAAAGTATGTAGACATTTGCATAGATTACTATGGAAACGGCATATTAGGAGGCTTAACTTAGAATTTCAAAAGGGTGCTATATTGAGTGGCTGTGGGAAGAGCTGGCTGTCATGTTCCTCATATCTTGTCCATGGATGTGATGATTCCCCCAGTGCCAGTTTTGTTGAGAAATGGGGGACGGGGGAGGAGGGAGAATCAATTACCTAAAAATAGTCAGATGGTGCTGCTGGAGTGCTCTGAACTAAATCCGCATCCAAACAGGGCCAGAAAGGCAGCCCTGGAGCAGCCTAAGTCCATCAGCCTAAGCCACTCCCCCTCCACCCCGAGAAGACAGGGAAAATGCATCTTGGCATAGTTAGACATAGTACTGGGGAGAGGATCACATGCCAGATTCTTGCCCTGTCTGCAGAAAGAACCCACTCTCTTCTCTGACATTCTCCCAGGTTTTGTGAAGAGTCAGGAAGGAGAAAATGAAGAAGGAACAGAAGGGGAGCTGGTGGTGAAGTTTGCTGATGACCTCCCAAAGGTGACTGGAGAAATGTGACCCAGGGATGAGGGAGGCCTCATTATTAAATGGGATGGGATGAAATCTGCTAGGGTAAACATGGACCATTTGGATGATGACGTATCAGAAAGGATGGAGACCCCAAGTTCAAGGGGCTCTGTGAGGCCACACCCTTACACCTTTATCTCATGAGCTCAATGCAGTGATAGTGTGGGTCTTGGAGCCAGGAAGACCCAAGTTCAAATCCTGTCTCACACAGTTACTAGCTATGTGACTCTAGGAGCATCACTTAACCTCTCTGTTCCTCTGCTTCCCCATCTATAAAATGGTGTTAATAATACCACCTACCTTACAGGATTGTTGTAAGGCTCAAATGAGTTAACATATGCAAAGTGCTTTACAAATCTTAAGGCACTATAGAAATTCTAGCTATTATCATCATCATTATGTCTCCACCTATGTGTTTGTTTGAAATAGCCAGCCAGAGGACACCACTGGCTCAAAGCAAAGACTAAATGGTCTCCGAGAGCAAACCTCTCATGTTTTTACAATTAGAAAAAAGCTGCACTAGCAGCTAGGTGGCGCTGCAGTGGACAGAGCGCTGGGCCTAGAGTCAGCTTGAGTTCAAATCTGGCTTCAGATGCTTCCTAACTGTGTGACCCTGGGCAAGTCCCTGTTTGCCTCAGTTCCTCATCTGTAAAATGGGCTGGAGAAGGAAATACAAAGCGCGCCAGGATCTCTGCCAAGACAACCCCAAATGGGGTCATGAAGAGTTGGACACGACTGAAAGGACTCAACAACAGCCACAAACAACACATTAAGCACAAGTGTGGGCAGTTTTTAAAGTGGAGGTTCACATGTGCCTGTAGCCATCGTGCCTCAACATGCACTGATTGCTTTTAAGTGTCATGACGCATGAACACATCCATGGGTGGATCCGTGATCTCACCGATAAAGGCATTCCCTCTGATGATGCAGATCGCAGCCCACCTGTCCCTAATCATCCTGGGCGACTTCCCATGAACTCACTCAGAGGGTCAGGGCCCTTCCTTGTGGGCCAGGGGCCTTCTTTGCTTTGTTCAGACATCCTTGGATGTTCCCAGGCTGTGCCAATGGAACACAAACTTTGGAAAGTGCTACCACGATAAAAATGTTTGAGTCCAGTCTCAGTAACACACCGTGAACTTCCTGAGAGATACCTGGCAAAGAATAGAGTCTCATCATCAGGGCGTTGGCCACCAGTGCACAAATTCTTTGTCCGTGACAATAACAATAACAACAATAATAGCTGGCATTTACATAGCACCTACTATGTGCCAGGCACCATACTATAGACACTTTACATACATATCTCATTTGATCCTCACAACCCTGAGAGGTAGGTACTATTACTATCCCCATTTTACAGATGAGGCAAACTGAAGCAAATAGAGGTTAAGTGATTTGCCCAGGGTCACACAATTAGTAAATGTCTAAAGCTGAATTTGAACTCAGTTCTTCCTGGCTCCAAGCCTAGTGCTCTAGCCACTGTGGACCTAGCTGCCTCTAGCCATGAAATAAAATATCCTAATAGATGAAAGAAATTATGGAATCCCCAAGTTAGAAGAGCCTACAAGGTTCATCTGGTCTGACCCACACCACCTAGTAATCCCTTTTCCAGTGTGTCCAAATAGTTGTCTATCCCCTGCTTGGACACCTCCAGGAACAAGGAATTCCCTACCTACCCAGACAGCCCCGTCTACCTTGGACAGCTCTAACTGTAGTTAGCAGGAGCCTTCATCATCATCAGTTTGACAGACAGAGGGTCTGCTTTGTGTAGTTCATTGCACTAAGCCCTTGGGGGAGACCCAGAGGTGAGTAGTGCATCATGCCTGTTCTCAAGAAGCTCTGAGTCTGAGTCTGGTCAGAGGCACAGGCAATTAGGATGCCGATTGGGTTATGTTGCATGTACGACTGGTGCTGCTGTGTGCCCTGTTACTCATGCAAGGGTCCAAGGAAGCGGATGAGGAGAGGTTTACCTCCAGCTTGGAAAATGAGCAAAAGTCTCAGAGGGGAAGTTTCATTTGAGTTGGGCCTTGAAGGAATGTATGTCTGTTTTCCCTCTACTATAAACTCTATGAGGGAAGGGACTGCATTCTACTCGTCTCTAAATCTACCCACCTACACACCCACCCCCAGAAATAGACAAAGAGACAGGCAGAGAGAGGAAGACAGAAGAGAGAGAGAAAGAGAGAGAGAGAGAGAGAGAAGAGAGAGAGAGAGAAGAGAGAGAGAGAAGAGAGAGAGAGAGAGAGAGAGGGAGGAGAAGGAGGAGAGAGGAGGAGGAGAGGGAGGGAGGGGAGGGGAGGGGAGAGAAGGGAGGGAGGAGGAGGGAGAAGGGAGGGAGGGAGGAGGGAGGGAGGAGGGGAGGGAGGGGAGGGAGGGGGAAGGGAGGGAGGAAGGAAGGAGGGAAGGGAGGGGAGGGGAGGGGAGGGAGGGGAAGAGGGAGAGGGGGGGGAGGGAGGGAAGAGGGGAGGGAGGAGGGGAAGGGAGGAGGAGGGGGGAGGAGGGGAGGGGGGGAGGAGAGGAGGGGGGGGGGGAGGGAGGGAGGAGGGGAGGGGAGGGGAGGAGGGAGGGGAGGGGAGGGAGGGAGGGAGGGAGGAGGAGGGGAGGGAGGGGAGGGAGGAGGGGAGGGGGGAAGGGAGGGGAGGGAGGGAGGGGAGGGGAGGGGAGAGGGGAGGGAGGGAGGGAAGGAGAGGGGAGGGGAGGGAAGAGAGGGGAGGAGGGAGGGAGGAGGGAGGGAGAGAGAGGGAGGGAAGGGGAGGGGAGGGAGGGGAGGAGGAGGAGGAGGGAGGAAGAGAAGAGATAGAAGAGAAGAGAGGGAAGGAGGAAATAGAAGGGAGGGAGGGGGAAGGGAGGGGGAGTGAGGAGAAAGAGACACAGAGAGAGAGTCAGAGACGGGGAGGGAGAGAGAATGTTGTGCGAGCTGGCACTTAGGTAAATGTTTGCTGAATTTCTGAAGGTGCCCTGGCCCCAGACCCTGGAAGCACTGTGCAACTCACAAACTAAGTGCATTCTGGGCATTGTCTCTGCCTTTTTAACATGAACTTTCCTTACACATCCATACCTTTAAAAAATGCCAAGCCTGGGGTCCTGTGCTGTCTATTCAGCCACCATCATCACAGCCTCGTGCAATTGAAAGTGATGAATTAATGAAGCATTCGATAAACACAAGCTGCTAGGCAGCAGCTTGGGTTTGGAATCAGGAAAACATCTTCCTGAGTTCAAATCCAGCCTCAGGCACTTACTAGCTGTGTGACCCTGGACAAGTCACTTCACCCTGTTTGCCTCAGTTTCCTCATCTGTAAAATGAACTGGAGAGAGAAATGGCAAACCACTCCAGAATCTTTGCCAAGAAAACCCCAAATGGGGTCGTGAGGAGTTGGACACAACCTGTGTGTCCTTAGTCAAGTTGCCTCTCTCCTCTCAGCCTCAGTTTCCTCTTTTGTAAAATGAGTGAGTTGGACCATTGACCTCTGAGGCCCCTTTGACCTCAAAATCTATGAAGTGGAAGGGAATTTCAGCCATATCTCAGCCAGTGACTTATTTTATAGGTGAGAATACTGAGACCCAGGGAGAGGAGGGGACACTTGAACAGAGCCCTCTGTCCTCCTTGCCCAAGGCTCTTTCCACAGCCTTGCTGATTCACAAAGTGATGAGGGAGACTAGAGAAGTCTGCTTGACTCATGTTTGTGAGTTGCAAGTAAGAGAAAATTTGATGTTCTTAAGGGTAAAATTAAAGGTTTTGGGGGGAATATGAATGGAAAACATTTAGACATAACTATTATGGAGCAAAATCAGAGCTCATTGCAAAGCAATTGCTCCTGTCTTGAGGACCCCAATCCTGGCCTGGAGGGCTTTAGAAGACTCTAAATATCAGTCAATTTTAGATTATTTTACCAGGAGGGAGATGGAGCTGCTTCGGACCTTCCTGGCAATGTGCAGATGAGGTTACGCTCCAGAGGAGAAACAGCTATGAAACAGAGCTCTCTCAAGCCTGAGGAATAAGCCTGCAGGGCTTCAGAGAGAACTTTTAAGCCATCAGTCACAGAGAAGAATGACAGGCCCTTTCAACTAAGTTTGTCTCACCTCCAAAAGGAAAAAGGCTCACCCAGGTTGACCTGTATGTTAATTCATTTAAAACAGATGTGGGGAAAAGACAGGCAAATCCGAATTTCAAGTACCAGCCCATGTTTCAAATGACATGGACTGACTTACAGAGCCTTGTTTCTAGATTGGGTGTGGATTCCTGGAAAACCAAATTCAAACTTGAATTCAGCCAGTGCTTCTTCATCATGGAGTCTCTCAGAGTTGGAAGGGCCCTCAGAGGCTCCCCTCCCCTCCCTTCCCTTCCCTTCCCTTCCCTCCCCTTCCCTCCTCTCCCCTCCCCTCCCCTCCCCTCCCCTCCCTCCTCTTCCCCTCCCCTCCCCTCCCCTCCCTCCACAGCTTCCCTGACCATCAGTTAATCAGCAAGGATTTATTCAGCACATATTCTGTGCTGAGCACAGTGGTAGTGCTGGAGATACAAGATAATCGAGGAAACACCTCCTGCCCTCATGGAGTTTCTACTCTAGAGGGGTCAAGGGGGAAGAGTATCATCAGCTTCTGTTGGAAGACCTTCCCTACTTTACCCGCTTAGGCAGTCAGTGTGGCATGTGAAAGCCTACTAAGTGCAGAGAACACTTAGCCATCCAGGGAGTTAGGAAAGATGTAGCTCCTGCCCTCATGGAGTTTCTGTTCTGGTAAGGGAATACTTACCAGATAACTACGATGCATCGGAAAGGGGCAAAACAACGTGTCTTTCAGCAAAACTGTGATTTGTTCAGTCGTTTTCAGTTATGTCTGACTCTTTGCAGCCCCCGTTAGGGTTTTCTTGGTAGAGATCCTGGAGTGGTTTGCCATTTCCTCCTCCAGTTCATTTTACAGATGAGGAAACTGAGGCAAACAGAGATAAGTGACTTGCCAGGATTGCACAGGTAGTAAATGTCTGAGGCCGGATTTGAACTCATGGAGTCTTACTGACTCCAGACCTGACATTCTATCCACTGCACCACCTAGCTGCCCTTCTAGCTCGGTGCAAATGGGGACATTGGTCATGGTACTGATTTGGGGGGTCTTTCTCTTCCAAGAGACCACCAGCCTATACAGCTCCAGAGTTTTGTACCATAATACCCTTCTTCCAGGTCATCTTCCTTCCCCTCCCCAACCCTTTTTAGAGCAGGTTTGCCCCTCTGTGGGCTTTCATCTTCTCCTTCCTCCTCTCAGTCCCCACCTACCCCTATACACACATGCCTGTTTTTCCCCAGAGGAAAAAGCTTTTAGTTACAGCTCTTGAGAGAGTCTAAGTAACCCGAATGCCTTTAGCCTTCAGATCCCGAGGGCCTAGCCAAGTGCCTGGCACATAGTAGACATTTCATAAAAAATAGGTGTTTGATAATGGATTGATTCCAGGCAAACTCTCAGGAACCCCCAAGTTTTTGCAGCTGTTCATCGGCCTCTGGCTGGCAGAGGACAAGGCCCCTCCCAGCCTCTTTCCTGTCCTGCTATGTTTCCGGCACCCTCAGGCTAGTGGCGTACCTGCTTTCTGAGTATGGTCTTTTGGTCACTAGCGTGCCCACCATGACGTCCTCTGTGACTGGCCCCATTAGAAATTATTACGATAACGTTGCTGTTCTTACCACCAACAAAGCCCCAGACCACTAAGCAGAGCTTTTTATAGGGTTGATGGGGGCTCAGCCCTGGAGACAGTCAGTAAACACATCAGAAGGCCACCATCTTGATGCTGCAGTCACTCCTGCCACCCACGCTGCTCACAAACCCTGCCCCTCACACTTTGGTAAATGACCTTTGTGAATTGTGTTGGAAAAAACAAGGTCATCTCTTGGTGGTCAGCTCTTTGTCAAGTGAATCTCTTCACACGTGGCTTGATCAGTTCTCAGACATCCATTGACCCATCAGGCCCATGCTAGACTCCTTTTCCTGTGTGGCAGGGCTGGCCAGAGCTTGACGTCTGCTGACTTCACCTTGAGAACACAGGACCTCCTCCACTCTGCCATGAGGCATCAGACCATTGTGGAGGGAGCTGGCTAAGATGCGGCAGATTTCCTGAAGCGGAAAACCTGTGGGAAGCTTCCAGATACACCAGAACTAAACTAACTGGCCACAGTCTTAGGGGAGCAGATGTAAAACAAGCGAGTCTGACCCCAAGGTCCTGCACAGCCAGCTGTGGGGGAGAATGGGGAGTAAGGGAGTCCCCATCACTCATAAGAAATCAACTCACCTCTCTGGGCCTCGGTTTCCCATTTAATTTGACTCAACAGGAATTTAATTTTTTTCAATCATATATTTATTTGGAATCTTTGTTTTTTCAAATCTTGAGTTCCAAATTCTCTCCCTTCCTCCAGCCCTTCCCTCACTCATTGAGAAGACACACGGTGTGCTGACAATTATATATGTGAAGACATGCTTAACATGCATTTATGAAGTGCCTACTGTGGGCCGGGCCAGGCCAAGAGCCCAGGATGCAAAGATAAAAGGAAATAGGGCTTCCTTTCAAGGAACATACATTCTTCTGGGGGAAACAACACACACACACACACACACACACACACACACACACACTTGCGTATACGTATGTGTAAATCCTAAACAAATGCCAGGTAGTGTCTGAGAGGAAGATCATGGGCCTGATGTAAAGGACAGTTCATTAACAACAGAACTAGGAATCCAGAGGGCCCGATGGGAAGAGGGGGACAGGGCCACCAGGGGGCCCCTCCATGTCTCAATTTATTACTTATGATAGTGAATAAGCCCCCATGCAAATTCAATTAGACTCATTCCAACAAATAGTTATTGAATGCCTGCTATGTTCAAGGAGAGGTATTGTGCCAGAAGGCTTGCTCTGAGGAATCCCTCAGATATCTAGAATTTTGGCCTGAGAGATATGGACGTCATTGATAATGAAGGAAAGATCACGCCTTCTTGTCTCCACACCAGAGGGTTGTTGGAGCCAACTCAAAACTACTGGAGAGCCAATTGTTAAATTTTCAATTTGAACATTTACATTTCAGAAATTGGCAAACACTACGAATCAGACCTTGGTTTACTATTCTATTGATTACCTATCCTTGAGAAAGGGTTAATAATTCAGATTAAGCTTTAAAATGTGTCTCTGTATACTTTTTTTTTTCTGGAGAGATGGTTGTTAAGCATTTTCCACCACACTTATGTCATTAGATTAGGAGGGACCTCTGAAGCCACCTAGTCTGGCCCTTCCTCACCTGAACAAGAGTCTCTGCCACATCCAGCATTCTTTCTACCATCCCCCACTGTCAGTTCCATCCCGCTTCCAGCCTCTTGGTCCTGGGGCTCACCAGGAACTCAGAAGCTGAGGATTCTGGGTTCTGTGCAGGAGAGCCTCCTCCCTCTGCCTCTCCCTCACAGTGCTCATCCCACCACCTTGTCTTTGTGTGCAGTTGACCCCTATCATCTCTGACCCTGAGTACCTGTTGGACCAGCACATCCTCATCAGCATTAAATCATCGGACAGCGATGAATCCTACGGTGAGTGCTCTGGGGAAGGTGGCCTGGATGGGGAGGAGCCGCATGAGGACTGAAGGAGGGGGTGGTGGGTGCCTTCCCTGCTTCCCCACACCCCTACCCGTGCCCTGGCAGTCCTCCCATTTCAGATACCGATCTCTTTCTCCCACACTGCGTTCTGAGGCCAGTCAATGTCAACCCTTTCTCACTGGCTCCTGTCTTCCACTCGTTCACCTAAACTCAAAAGATTCTAAGACCCAAGGTTGGAAGCCCCTTAGAGATCATCTCGTCCAATGCCTTCACATGACAGAATAGGAAACTGAGGCCCAAAAAGTAACTGGATCAAGGTGACAGAGGTGGTAAATAGCAAAGCCAAGATGTGAACTCGGGGCTTTTGAAATTCTGCCTCTGTAACTTACTACCTGTGTGACCTTAGGCAAATCACTTGACATCTCCAGGCCTTGGGTCTGTCAGATGAGGAGACTGGACAAGATGGATGGCCTATGAGGTCCTCTCTGTCTCTGAATCTAATGACAAGGGTTTGGTTTGGTTTGCTTTGGTTTTTGATTGATTTGGTCTTTTTGGACACTGACAAGATCACAGAAGGAAATCCCCATCTGGGGAACAGTTTACTTTGAATCACTCTGAAGAGCAGTGTTGGAGTGGTGAGAGCCCTGAACAGAGTGGGGAAGACCTGGGTTCAAATCCTACCTCAGGCACCTGCTAGCTGTATGACCCTGAGTTATGTCACTGAACTGCTTTGTGCCTCAGTTTCCTTATCTGTAAAATGAAGGGGTTAGACTCAGTAGTCTCTAGGTCCCCTCCAGCTTGAGGTCCTTGATTCCATGAACCTACTCCCCCGATTGTTGTGTGGCTCCAATGGCATCGCATCTGTAAAGTGCTTTTTGTTTTTAAGGCAATCAGGGTGAAGTGACTTGCCCAGGGTCACCCAGCTAGTAAGTGTCTGAGGCCACATTTGAACTCAGGTCCTCCTGACTCTAGGGCCGGTGCGCTATCCACTGCAGTGCCACCCAGCTGCCCCGGTAAAGTGCTTTTTGAAAGCATAAGGAGGTCTAAGTCAGCTGTTATTCTTGAGATGGTGTGACAGCCCTCCCTCCTCCCCCTGGGCCTCATCAGGTCATCTGATCTGTCACCTGGGTCCCAAACTTGACGTTGGGTCAGGCTGAACTTGCTCCCTGAAGAGCAGAGGCAGCAGCAGGAGGGACAACAGTGGGTCCTCATGTCCAGGCACTGCCCCCTGGGCTGCAGCCCTGCTACCCCACTCTGACCGTCACCTGGAGAATGCTCTTGTGCCTTCCCATTCCAAGGCCCCACAGCAAGCCTCCACTCCCTCACTACCATCCCGTGCCTCAGATGCTGTGTCCTTACCCCTCGCCATCTTCCCTTTCTACTTTTTAGCCTCCAGTCAGGTCAAACACTGCTGTTAAAACCCTCCCCTTCTTCTGGCTGGACAAGAATAGCAGCTGACATGTATCTGGCACTTTGAGGTTTGCAAAGTATCCTCTCTTTTGATCCTCTGGCTAATAAATGCTCATTGGGTTGGATTGAATCCTCACATCTCATTCCAGGGCTGTGAGGGTTAATATCCTCCTTCCATAGATGGGGCCCAGGAAGCCAGAGTGATTAAAGGACATGCCCAGAGCCAGTTAGCCAGTTCATAATTCACTCAGTGCCCTTCTGTGCCAGGCACTGTGCTGGGCACCTGAGATAGATAAAAATGAGACAGTCCCTGCCCTCAAAAAGCTTCTGTTCTTTGGTTAAAGACATAGTCTATGATCTGACAATGCTGGCTTCCTTGTTCCTGACACAAGATTCTCCACCTCCCAACTCCTGGAATTTTCCTGGTGTCCCTATGCCTGGAAGGCTCTCCCTCCCACCTCCACCTCCTGACTTCCTTATCTAAACAGAAGAAGGGGACGGTTTTGACAGCAGTCCCAGCTCAAATCCCTCCTTCCTGATCCCTCTTCATTCTATCACCTTCCCTCTGAGATTACCCCCAATTCATCCTACATATATCTCTTCAGTCCATAGCTATTTGCATGTTGCCTCCCCCAACAGACTGGGAGCTCCTTGGGAGCAGAGACTGTCTTTTGCCTCTCTTTGTCTTCCTAGTGCCTAGCATATGGTAGGTACTTAATAAATGCCTTTTGACTTGACTATAGAGGGAGACAATATGTATACATATGAGCATATGCAAATATATGCAAACCATATAACATATATGCAAATTTGAGGTAAATGAGTCATAGGTAGAAACAAGCTCCGGAGAGGATCAGAAAAGGCTTCGTGTTGAAATGGTGCTTGAGGTGATGTCTGAAGGAAACATCGGAGGCTGAAGCAATGAGGGAGTGTATTTCAGGCATGGGGGGCAGCCAGTGCAAAGCTTTGGAGGTAGGATGTGAGATGTCATGTGCGAGGAGCAGAGAGAGGCCAGTCCAACTGGAGCGCAGAGTGTAGAAAGGTGAATGAGACAGAACAGAGCTGGAAAAATAGATTGAGCTAGCTCATGAAGGCTTTAAAAACCAAACAGTGCACACAAGTCAAGGCATCCCCCTTGTGATGTCATTGGTCCTCCTGGAGAACAGAACAAGAGCCTCTGAACATCTGAATCTGAAGGCAATAGGGAGCCACTGAAGTTTATGGAGTATGAGAGTGACTTGGTCAGACCTGCCCTTTAGGAACCACTTCAGCAGCTCTGTGGAAGGACTGGGAGAGGAGGGGGAAGATGTAAGGCAAGGAGATCAAAAGAAGGTAAACCAGAGGTGAAGGAGGCCTGAATTAGGGGGGTTGCTATGTGAGTAGACAGAAGGAGAAGACATCTGAGCTGTAATAGAGATAGAAACAGTAGCATTTGGCCATTGATTGGATGTGTGTGTGTGTATATGTGTGTGTGTGTGTGTGTGTGTGTGTGTGTGTGTATATGTGTATGTGTGTGTGTTTCATATATATGGCATGGTTATGAACCTGAGAGACTTGAAGGATGATATTGCCCTCAAGAGAAATAAGGAAGTTTAGGGAAGGGGAAGGTATGGAGAGAAAGAGGATGAATTCCATTTTGGACATACTGAGTTGGAGATGTCTATGGTGCATCTGATTTGTCCAGTAGGTGACATGGGACAGAAGAGAGCTATGGATGAGCTCAGGAGAGAGCCTATGGATGGATCTATAGATCTAGATCTAACCAACAGAGAGATGATAAATTAAACTCATGGGAGTTGATTAGGTCACCAAGCAAGAGAAGAAAGACAGACCCTTGACATCCATATTTCGGGTGTGGGATATGGATAATGAACGAGCAAGAAACTGAGAAGGAGCAGTCAGGCAGAAGCGGACCAGGAGATTGTAGCTTCACAAAGGGGAAAAGAAGAAAAATGTCTGGAAGAAGGTGATCAACATTATCAGATACTGCAGAAACACTGAGGAGGATGAAGACAGAAAAAGCCATCAGATGTGGCAACTAAGAGATTGTTGGTTATGGGTGTTGATTTTGTTTGACCGTGAACAATTATTGAGAAGGTTTTGTTTTTCTTTTTTCTTTTTTTTATGCTTCTCTTTTTCCCAATGAGGAGTCAGGTGAGAGGGAGAAAAAATAAATATCTGTTAATTTTTCAAAATTAAATTTTGGAGAGAGCAATTGAGTAATTATATCAGAAGCCATATTGCAAAGGGTTGAGAAGGGAGAAGGATAGTAAAGGCAATGATCACAAACAGCTTGTTCTAGTTTAGCTGAGAAAGAGAGGAAAGATATAGGGCGATAGTTTGAGGGGATGGCAGGATTACATAAGGGTTATTTAAGAATGGAGGAGACTTGTGTGTATTTGTAGGTGGAAGAAAAGGAATCAGTAGATGGGGAAAGAGCAAAATTTAATGACAGAGTAGGGATGATCTGGAGGCAATCTGTTCAAGAAGGTGGGAAGGAGGGGGTCAAGGATGTATGTCAAGGGATTGCCCCAGGTGAGGAGAAAGGCCAGATCTTCATGAAAGGCAGGAGTGAAGAAGAAGAAAGTTGGGGATCTGGGGGCTTTGAAAAATAGAGGAGAGAGGAGGGAGGGACCTCCTAGAGTAAGATATCTATTTTCTTAATAAAGTAGGAGGTGAAGTCCTACCTAAGAGGGTGGGTAGAGGAGATGATGGGCCAGGCTTGAGAGGAGAAGTGCTTCAGTGGGGAGCTGGGTAGGGAACGACAGCCAGAGGGTTCCTGGAGCCAAGATTTCTACCCAGGCCTTCTGGCTTCAAGCTCAGTGTTATTTCTACTACTCCACTTTCCACCAGCTCATTTCCTGCTTCCCTACTTGCCAAAGTTCAAGGACCAGGACTAAGTGATTGAGGGAGATTCTGGTTGGGAGGTGGGTGGAGGGGGTGGAGGAATAGTAGTGGTCAGACACCTCAAAGGGAGACTGAGCAACTCGAGTCAGGAATGATGTTTGTCCCTGACAGGACTCTTGGGAGGTCTTGAAAAAGTCCTGAGGCACTTCAGGTATGGCGGCTGTCGTTGATTCTTAATGCTTCTCCATCCTGTCCCTAGCGTATTTGGTTGGTTCTGCCACTGTCCAGTTCAGTAGCTTCCTCTCTCCATTCCATTTAATCAACAAACATTATGAAGCACCTACTATGTGCCAGGCACTGTGCTGGGGATACAAAGAAAAGCAAAACCAGTCCCTGCCCTCAGGGAGCTTATAGTCTAATGCAGGAAAGAGAATGTAGCATTATAGTCACTTTATTTAGGTCCCAATTCTCTCTCTCTGAGATCCTTTCTCCTTTCATCTACTCCTTATAAAACATGTCAGTACCAGTCATTGATTTGGAGCTTGACGGACCTGGGTTCAAGCCTCAGCTCTAAGCCTTCCTTGCTATGTCTTCACCTTTCTCAGCCTCAGTTTCATTATCTGTAAAAGGAGGATAATAATGCTTGCCCTGCCTGCCTCTGAAGCCTGTGGTGAGGAAAGAGGTTGGTAAATCAAGTGCTGCAGCAGCTCTGGAAGCCATAAATAACCCAGTAACCATGGTGATGGACCCAGTGATGCTGCTGGACTTAGTCACAAACACTGGGCTGGAGTGCCAGCTTTGCCACTGGTTGGTTGACGGTGGGACCGAGGTGCACCCCTTAGCCTCTCTGACCCTCACTTCCTGATCTGAAAAACAGCTAATACCCATAGTTCTA
Organism: Phascolarctos cinereus; assembly: GCF_003287225.1. Classification (NCBI taxonomy): domain Eukaryota; kingdom Metazoa; phylum Chordata; class Mammalia; order Diprotodontia; family Phascolarctidae; genus Phascolarctos; species Phascolarctos cinereus. Next base: position 10,564,304 of record NW_027555958.1, on the reverse strand, counting down.
CCTTCAGAGAGTTGTTATGAGGCCCAAATGAGAAAACATAGGTAACACTTTTTGTGAACCATTAAGTACTGGATAATCAACCGTTATTGGTGTCTTCAACCCACTCCTCCCCCACCTAGCTCTGCTTTCTCTCTCTGAGCTGGGCGCCCTTCAAGGGATGGCCTAACTTCATGGTTCCAAGTGACCTGACTCAGGTGAACCCCATCCTCTTCCTACTGAATGAGCACTGAGGCATGCCCGCGGAGCCCCAGCCCACAGTATTAGAGAGAGTGTGGTGCCCGAGAGAGGCAGCCGAGGACCAGAGAAGGAAGCACAGTCAGATTTCCAAAAGACGGGTCGGATTGGACTCTGAAAACCAGACGCCAGTGAGCTTGGCTTGGATTCCCAAGCATGTTTTAGGATGAATTGGTTAGTGACTGACCTAGAAGCAGTGAGAAGAAGGTACAAAAAGTCAGATTTAGGCTTCCCAACACTGAGCTGGCCAGGAGGAGGATGGGCAGACTCCCGGCCACCAGGAGGCTTCACTCAGAGGCTGGATTATAATGGGGATTCTTTGGGACTGGATGAGACAGCTGCTGAGGTCTCTCCCAACTCCAAAAATCTGGAATTCCCCTTTTGTCCCCACAGTACTTTCTGCTGCCAAATTCCATTTCAAAGCTTGTTTCTATCAAGAAATGTGCATGGCACCCCCTGAGCTCTTCTCTCACATTCTCATCTTGTTCATTTTTAGCTTATTTGTTTGGTTTCCTCTCTAAGACCCTTAGAAACTGGGACCTTTGGAGATGCCATTTTCTCATTTAATGCTATTTTACAGCTGAATTTGGAGGCCCATCCAGTCAGGCCTCAGCCATTCCCTCTTTCAGCTCCTATAGGGAAGGGCCAGAGATAGGCTTTCATGGAGATGGCTGTATACTGGGTGGGACAAGAGTACGGCTAAGCCTAGCTGAAGGGCTGTAGAAACCTCAAAGGGCAAAGCCCTGACCCTGACTGCCCTCCCCCCACCTACTTCATTCCACCTTCCTCTTCAGCAACATGTGGGACCAAAGATTTTCTTGCCTTCCGCGGAAATGGCTGAATTCTTCACATCCATCTAACATCTATCTCCTCCTGCAGGTGAAGGCTGCATTGCTTTGAGATCCGAAGCCACTGAGTCCTTGGTTCCCATCTATACTGCCCTCACCCACCATGGAGAGATGATGGGTCACTTCCGAGGGGAAATTAAGCTGCAGACCTCCCAAGGGAAGAAGAGAGAAAGGCTGTACGGTAAGGCAGGATGAGGATGCGGGAGGGGGATGGCTTCCTCATCAGGAGGCTTGCTACTGTGAACCAATGTCAGTGTAGTTTACCTTAGCAAAGTTGAAACATTTTTCTGCCAAGACACTCACCTCCTTTATAGAGAAGAATAGAATAGAATAGAATAGAATAGAATAGAATAGAATAGAATAGAATAGAATAGAATAGAATAGAATAGAATAGAATAGAATAGAATAGAATAGAATAGGAGTGGGGAGGGGAGAAGAATGAAATACAGTCACAGATTTAAAGCTGGAAGTGACCTCAACAATCACCTCTAACTCCCTCTTTTCTTTTCTTTTCTTTTCTTTTCTTTTCTTTTCTTTTCTTTTCTTTTCTTTTCTTTTCTTTTCTTTTCTTCCTTCCTTCCTTCCTTCCTTCCTTCCTTCCTTCCTTCCTTCCTTCCTTCCTTCCTTCCTTCCTTCCTTCCTTCCTTCCTTCCTTCTTCTTCTTTCTTTCTTTCTTTCTTTCTTTCTTTCTTTCTTTCTTTCTTTCTTGGCTAGGCAATGGGCTTAAGTGACTTGCCCAGGGTCACACAGCTAGTAAGTGTTCTGTGACTAAGGCCGCATTTGAACTCAGGTCCTCCTGAATCCAGGGCTGGTGCTCTATCCACTGTGCCACCTAGCTGCCCCTCCTCATTTAAAAAAAAGTTCTATAACCCCCTCATTTTACAGATGCTGAAACAAGCCCTAGGGAGGTTGTGGCTTGCCCAGAATAGTAAATGATGAAATTGGAATTTGAACCCCAGGCCTCTGACTGCACATGCAGCATGCTTCCCACTGTCCCATGCTAGACCACAGCCAAGGAGCACAGACTATACCAGGAGAGCAGAGAGAGCAATAGAGGGTGTTTCCAGTAACTACTGTGTTGTAAAAGCAAAAGGCATTAAAACCACTTTTTAAAAAATAAAGATAAATTTCAAGAGTGGGGCTAGATAGTAATTGTTCACTCAGCCATTTGCCCCCAACTCAAGCTCTACGTTCCTGTGATCCCATGCTTTGGGACGACACTGGGGGAAAAAGCTGTGAGATAAATCAACCAAGTGCTTATTATTGGTTGAATTATCTCCTTTTTCTTCATTTCCATCAAGTTTGGAAGCTTTAAAGGAGATTCAAATGGGCATTTGTTGTGAATCTTTAGCACCAGGCAGTCAAGTGTGCCTCTTGTGCTCTGGCAGAACTTGGCAATGCTCTGACAGGTGCCAAGGGGCCCAAACACTAGTTAACTAAAGATGCCTTTGGTTTATGATCTTGGAAATTGGGCGGCTTCCCATCTGCATCCTGCCTTTCATTTGCTTCTGCTCAGAGTCTACTCAGAAAGCTTCCCAAAACATGGCTTATCCTGTGGACTTCAAAGTGGCTTCTTTAGTTAGAGGAATATCCCAAAATCTTTCTAGAAAGGCAGTGAGTACATTTCTCCCGCCGGACACTTCCTCTGTCTTGGTGGATGAATCCCTTCAGCAGGGCAGCAGGCTGGATGGGCAGCAGCTTGGAGCAGCTGGGGTGCGTTCTCCTATGGCCTCTGGCTTCTCAGAGTTGCTAACCCAGCTCTTAACAGGCCCTCCTAGCAAAAAAAAAAAAAGTTGTTCTTTTAGAGAAAAAGCTTCCCTTTGCCCTCATTGCATGGGGCAATTTGCCAAGACATCGTCATTGGAAAAACTCTGCCGGAGGCTCAGACCCTGAGGACCCCTGCTAATGGCCAGTGCCAAGGGTGGCAGGAAAGCAGAGGAGTCTGTCACTGAAAATCTCATTTCCTTTTTTAACCCTTTTCTTCCAGACTTTGTGAAGACAGAGCGAGATGAGGCCATTGGGCAGAAGTCCCTGAAGAGCCTCACTAGTCACGATCCCCTCAAACACTGGGAGTGTCCCTCCAGGTAGGTAGTGGATGCGACCACATCATTTAGAACAGCCTGGGAAAGTGCATGGGGGAAGGCTTGGAGATCTGGGGCCTGGCAGAAGCTCCACTAGGCCTAGAAGAGCTCTAGAGGAAACTCCTGCCACTGGCCGACAGCTCCCCAGTGGATTCAGTGTCCTGCGCCCCTCCTCGGCTTCTCCAGACTCTTTCATCCCCCCTCAATCCTCTCAGGGCCCTGCTTGGCGAGCAGGATTCGCCAGGGGCTCCTTCTCTTCCTCTTCTCACCTCCCGTGACTCACATGCCTTCTCCCACTCTCTCCTTCCTTGTCTTTCCCAAAGAGGCTGTTAGGCAGTCATTGACTCTTCATCACCCCGTGGACCATGCTATCCATGGGGTTTTCTTGGCGAAGATACTGCAGTGATTTGCCATTTCCTTTTCCAGTGGATTAAGATAAACAGGGATGAAGTGACTTGCCCAGGGTCACACAGCTGGTGTCTGAGGCCAGAGTGTGACTCCAGTCTTCCTGACTCCAGGCCCTGTGCTCTAGCCACCGAGCCACCCAGCTGCCCCTCATGAAGAGGCAGCCCTTCTCTTGGCAAAGACGGGACCTTCTACGTGAACCCACGATCCCATCCCATCTTCTTTAGCAGATTGGCCCCTGTCATTATCACTCATTCTTCCCACTCTCTTATTATTATTTTTAAAAAATTATTTATTGTAATTATTTTTGAAAGCCTGGGTCTCCCTGTCTCACTCAGGCTGGAAGTACAGTTGTACAGGCCCAGTCCTATGACTGGGCATCATAGGAGCTTTGAGCTGATCCATTCCTGGGCTGGCCCAGTTCTAGCCTCCTCAGGCCACCTGACGCCGGCCCCCACCCACGCTCCCAGCAGTGTAGACAACAGGTCTGTACAGCCCCCTGCATCTTCTGGCCCCAAAGAGGTTCAACAGCCTCAGCCTCCCTCTGTACTATTCTTTAGCCTTTTCCTAGCCACTGGCTGCTTTTTCCTGCTGCCCACAAACACATTTATGTCCCCATCTTTTAAAAAATGAACGATCCAACTACCCTCCCTAGTTATTGTCCTATAGATTTCCTTGCCTTCATGGCCAGAATCCTTGAAAAGACCCCCAGTAATTGGGTCCTTTTTCCTCTCTCTTCTAAACCCTCTCTAGTCTGGCTTCTGGAAGTGCTCCTGCTAAAACTGCTAGTGAGCTCTTACTTACCAGACCGAGTGACCTTCTTTCCCTCCTCATCCTTCCTGATCTCTCGGTAACATTGGTACTGTCAAAGTCCCTGGCACACACCAAGTGCTTATAAGATTAAAGGCTTGTTGAATGACTGACTGACTGCTCCCTTGGGCTCCCAAAGCCCACTGCCGCCATGACCCTAACAGAAGTTTTGGAAAGGGGCAGAAGAACTAGTGCAAGTCAGAAAAAAATGATTACAGAAGGCTTCTAGGGTTAATCTGCATTGATTAGGGCAAAATACTTTTGTTTTTTTGGCAAAATACTTCTACCATGAGCTCTTGGGATCACCCATCTATTACCCTAAGATGTGTGTGTGCACGCGTGGCGCACACACACACACACACACACACACACTCTCACACTCACACCCGTTAATCTTCAGAACTTTGATTCAGCCAGCCTCTTGACTAGAACCACTGATCTCAGTCTCTGCTTGAGGAGGCTGATTGGAAGCCACTTGGGAATCCTGCTGTCTCAATGAAAAAAATCTGCATTCAGGTTAACTGGAAGTCCTGGGGGAAGTGTCCAGGAGCAAGGAAGTCCCTTTTCTCTTGGTCAGAAACCTATGATTATCTTTGCCAATGGCAAGGAGCAGTAGTCCAAATGGCTGATCCAGAATGGGGCATGACTTCAAGGTCACATCTCTCTAACTTCAAGCTGCTGGCTGGTTCACTCTCTGTTGTCTGGGCATTGGATTAGATCTGGGCTCAAAGCCCAATTCTGCTACCTGTGACCCTGGGCAAGTCACTTGACCACTGTGGGCATTAGTTTCCTCAATTGTAAAATGAGGTTATTGGACTAACTGGCTTCTGAGTTTCCTCTCAGCTCTAGGTCTCCGATACTATGAGGCAGCAGTTTTAGAGGGCAGACAAATTATGTTTTACTTAGACTCATATGAAAATTTGCTTTTATTCCTCCTGAACATGCCTCAGCAGAGAGCAATGGAATGAGGTCCAGAGGCAGGTTGGTAAAGCAGAGGAAGCCCAGATTGGGGGAAAACTTGGCTGTAGAATATCCATTAGGTGAATCATGGGTTCCAGAATAATGGGAAATTAATGATCGTCCCAGTGGGACAGTCCTCCCACCTTTCCCTAAAAGAGGGAGAGGCTGAGTCAGAGCTCACCTCTGCCTAGTGTGAGTATTTGTGAGTTCTGCTGCCCACTGCTGTGGACTGGGGCTTGAAGGGGATAAAAGGACAGAGAGGAAGGAAGTCAGAAATTCTTGGGGGAAGCTGGGATCCAAGCAGCCAATGGGCATCTGTACAGAACACTGAGGGATGTGTGTGTGTGTGTGTGTGTGTGTGTGTGTGTGTGTGTGTGTGTGCCTGTCTGCCTGTCTGCCTTCCCTTCCAGAGCTCTTTTCAGTGGCTCCAACTTCACCGAGATCACCAACCCCAACTATCTAGGGATGGGACATTTCAGCCAGCAGATGCCCCTCCACGGGAAGCCTGCCATCACATCTGAGCTGCAGTCTACCTTCTGGAGCTATGATCAGCCTCCCAAAGACAGTCCCCCAGTTCCCAACTGGGGAGAGTCTCCCCCGACCCCACCCTCACAACCCCCATTGTCTCCCAAAAAGTTCCTTCCCAGCTCAGCAAACCGAGCTCCTAATCTCAGGACCCAGGAGCAACTGTGAGTATCATTTTTCATGACCAGATTTACCCTGGTAAGAAGTCAGGGGATTTCCTAGATTCATGGAGCTCAGAGCTGGCATGGGCCTTTGAGGTCACCTAGTCCAACTTTCTCCCCATTACCAGAATCCTTTCTGTAACACCCTGACTACTAGTCATCTCGACTCTGCCTGAATACCTCCAGGCATGGGGAGTTCAATACCTAACAAGAATGCCATTTAGAGCACTGGCTTCAGAGTCAGAGGACCTGGTTTCAAAGCCCACCTGGGATTCTCACTACCTGTGTGACCTCAGACAACTCACTTAGCCCTGTGGGACCTCAGATTCCCCAACTAGAAATTACTGACATTTATATGGCACTTTAAAGTTTGCAAAATGCTTTACAAATATGTCACTTTATCCTAATGGCACCCCAGGGAAATAGGAGCTATTATCCTCATTTTAGAAATGAGGAAACTGAGGCAGCCAGGGTCACTGGGGCAGAATTCACAAACTCAGTTCTTGCTGGCTCCAAGTGGCGTTCTCTGTCTCTGAGATCCCTTCCAGCTGGAGATCAATGCGCCATCGTGGCCAGCTCTCCTTCCTGGACTCTTCTCTGCCTCCCACTGGTCCACATTCTGTCCTCTGGAATCCCACACAGTGAATCTATTCCCTCTTCCACCCACCAGCCCTCCCCAAGCCTGAAGGCAGCTCAGTCTTAACAGCTCCACTCTCTTCCCCGACTTCTCATGAGAGCCCAGGTCTGGCCCCTTTGCCAGCCTAGGCTCCCTCTTCTAGACATGTTCTGGCTCTTCATGTTCCTCCTAAAAAGTCACAGGCTCAGAATCAGAGAGCTGGGAGGGGCCGGGGAGATTATCCCCACTGAGACTCAAGTGGATTAACTTGCCCAAGGCCACACAGCTATCCAGAATAAATAGCAGAAGGGAGATTCGAACTCAGATCTTCTGGCTGAGTACAGGCAGAAGAGAATAGGAGTGTGTGGGGAGAGGGATTCCTCTTGCTGGGTTTCTTTTCTTCTTTTTTTTGAGTCATTTCAGTTGTGTCAGACTCTCCATGACCCCATTTGGAATTTTCTTGGCAAAAATACTGGAGGGGTTTACTATTTCCTTCTCCAGCTCATTTTCCAGATGAGGAAACTGAGGCAAACAAGATTAAGTGACTTGCTCAGGGTCACACAGCTAGTAAGTGTCTAAGGCCAGATTTGAACTCATGAAGAAAAATCTTCCTGACTCCAGGCCTGGCACTCTATGCACTATCGTGCCACCTAGCTGCCCTAGGTGCTGTTATTATCTGTGTTTTACAGTTGAGGAAACAGGCAAATGGAAGTTATGTGACTTGCCCAGGGTCACACAACTATTAAGTGTCTGAGAACCGATTTGAACTCAGGAAGATGGGTCTTCCTGATTCCAAGCCCAGCATTCTATCCACTGCACCACTGGGTCCACACAAGGCAGCTGGAGTGACACACCTTATCACTGCACTCATCAGTCAGCAGACACATGCCAGGCACTGTGCTAAGCCCTGGAGCTACAAAGAAAAGCAAAAACAGTCCCTGCTCTCAAGGACCTTACATTCTAATGGGGGAGACAACCCAGAAATAAATAGTACATACAAGATACAGAGCAACTTCCTCAAGGGGGATTTTTGTAGATGACACCAGCATCTGGGGGACCAGGGAAAGCCTTCTGCTGAAGGTAGCATTGCAACTGAGTCTTAAAGTAATCTTGAAGGATTACTTCAGTGGTAAATCCTAATTACCTTGATGGTTATTCCTAATTAAGCTAAATATTCTTGTTAACTATATGGTATTAAAGGATTGCAAGTACTATCAGTACTAGCTGTGTGACAGTGGGCAAGTCACTTCACCTCTGCCTCAGTTTCCTCATCTGTAAAATGGTTAGGACAGCTAGGTAACACAGTGGATAGAGGGCCTGGCTTGGAGTCAGAAAGTTTCAGTTTCATGAGTTCAAATCCAGCCTCAGGTACTTGACAGCTGCGTACCCCTGGGTAAGTCACTTCACCCTGTTTACCTTAGTTTCCTCATCTGGAAAATGAGCTGGAGAAGGAAATGGCCAACTACTCCAGTATCTCTGCTAAGAAAACCCCAGATGTGGGGAGTCAGACGTGGCTGAAACAGCCCTGAACAGCAAGAACAAAATAGTGCGAGCAGGAGCACCTGCCCCCCAGGGTCGTCCTGAAGCTCAAATGAGATAGCATATGTAAAGAGCTTTGCCAGCCATGCAGCATTATATGAATGTTAGTTAGCTCTTGTTAAGGAAGCCAAGAATTCTTTCAGCCAGAGTTGGGGGCGGGGAAGGACAGCAAATGCAAAGGCACAGAGGTAGGAGATTAAGTGAATCCATTCGTCTAGATGCAGACAGGCCCAGTCTGCAGACAGCTGGTCACCTCTTGGTGGACACTACATTTCTATGAATGGCACCCAAGATTTAGGAATGATTTGGCAAATGAGCTGATCTGGCAATGACCTCACATTCAATTCACAGAGAGCTTGTGGTCAGCCTTTCAAGAAATTTGGGCTCTCTCAGACTAACTTCTGATATGAGGAGCCCACCTAGCTGCCTCCAAGACTAATAGAGGTTAAGTGACTTGCCCAGGGTCACACAGCCAGGAAGTATTTAAGGCTGGATTTGAACTTGGGTCATCCTGACTTCAGGCCTAGAGCTTTATCCTCTGTGCTGTCTCTCTGCCTTCAGCTAATCAGTTGCTTATGGTCAGCACATCAATTTGACAAGCATGTGGAGGATGGATTAGAGAAAATAGAATGGAGGAAGGGAGACCAGTCAGGAAGCTGTTACAAAATAGCCCGGGGAAGGGAGGAGAACCTGAAGTTGAGTGGTAGCTGCGTGAGTGAAGAGAAGGAGTCAGAGGCAAGCAATCACAGGGGGCAGAATCGACAAGACTTGGCACCAGGCAGGCTTTGCTGGTGAGGGAGAGGCAAGGATGGCTCTGAGGTGGAGGACGTGAGTGAAAGGAAGGATAGTGGTGCCATCAACAAAAACAGGAAAGGTAGAGGAGAAGGTGTTGGGGGAGGATGGGTTCTGTTTAGGACACGATGAGCTTGGGATGCCTCTGGGCCATCCAGTTGGAGATGTCCAGTATCCCATTGGATGGGCATGACAAGCTCAGGAGAGGGACAAGGGCTGACCAGACAGACCTTCAAATTGCCTTATACATAGTAGGTGCTTGGGGGAAGGAGAAGGGAATAAGCATTTATTAAGCACCAACTATATGCCAGTTACTATGCTAAATGATTTAATAAATATTATTTCATTTGATCCTTACAACAACCTAGGGAGATAGGTACTATTATTAGCTTCATTTTACAGTTTAGGAAACTGAATCACACTAAGACTAAGTGACTTACCCAGGGTCACACAGTAAGTATCTAAGGCTAGTTTTGAATTCGGGTCTTCCTGACTCAAGGCCCAGCACTGTATTTAAAGCTGTCCCCAATTTATGTTGGATAAATGCTTATTGAATTAAATTTATCTGATAAACACTTGTTGAATTAAATTGAATTTGTTTCAATCCATTATTATTTTTATAATTATCCATGATTTAATAATTATGTTATTATTCAATTTATCCATTATTTCCTTTATCCTTCCTAGCAAACTTTGTAGGGTAAGCAGGGCAGCTATATTTCCTCCCTTTTGCAGATAAGAAAACAGCTTCAGAAGGGGGACTCTTTCTCAGGATCATACAACTAGAAATTGGCAGGGGCAGGGTTTCTTGGAATGATCTTTCCCCCATGTCAGGCACAATTAGGTAAATTCTGCTCGATTTCCACTTTCTTGTTCATGGGCTCTCATGCTCTGGGAGAGTAGGTTGCAGAATACTTTCCAAAGGCATCCGTTAAGATCCCATCCGGGTCAGGTGTCCCATGACTTGCATGGCAAGAAGCCACTCCTCCAAAGAATGTCTGAATCAGAGATTGCAGTGAGTCAGAAATGGCTGGTAGGAAGGGCAAGAGGAGGGAACCAGTTTTCACTGTCCTTGGTTACAAAGTGAAGAAATGCTGTCTCTTGTTCAAATTCTTACAAGGGCCTGACGTTTAGAAGGTGCCTGGTAAAATTGGGCAGGACCTCAGAGCCATCTAGTCTAACTCAGCATGAATCCCTCAGTACACCTGACAAGTATTCACCCAACCTTAGCTTGAGGATCCCCAGTGGCAGAGAGCTCCCTCCCTCCCTAGGCAGCCCACTACACTTTGAGATCATTCTTAGGGTTAGAAAGTTTCTGTTGGAGGTAAATTGAATTGCATCATCCCCCTGATTTCGTTCAACTCTGTGTATTCTCCTTTCTGTGTTTGTGACTTTCTAACTTGATCCTCTTCCATTCATCTTTTTCCTTTTTCTCCATTGGCTACAGGCCCAGTGACTTGGGGAAGAGCATGGCGGATCCCTTGCCGATGGAGGAACAGCAGACCACGAAGCCGGAAATGTTTGAGAATCCACTGTATGGGTCTGTGAGTTCCTTCCCTAAGCCAGTGCCCAGGAAAGAGCAAGAGTCCCCCAAGGCCTTGAGGAAGGATCGGCCAGCCTGCCCAGACCCCGGAGCTCCATCTCCAGCCATCATCCTCACGAAGCCCCCAGAAGGCGAGGGCAGCAAGTTGGCCAGCCGGCAGATCTCTGCCCCTTTCCTCCCCGTTCCCAGGATGCGCTCCTTTACCTGTTCCTCCTCTGCAGAGGGGAAGACCACATCAGGAGGGGAAAAGACCCAGGGAAAGCCCAAACCTCCCACCCCCTCAGAAACTCCAGTCCCAGCCAAGAGGCCAGTCAAGCCTGCTAGGTCTGAAATGAGTCAGCAGGGGAATCCAGGACAGACAAATAGGCCTCCTCTGCCTGCCAAGAGTCCGGCTGTGTTACACCTGCAGCATTCCAAAGCCCGGGACTACCGGGAGAGTTCTGAGCTCCCGCACCATGGGAAACACTGGCCAGAGGAAGGGCCAGTCAGCAGGACTTCGATGCAGGTAAGTGAGGAAGAGAACAAGACGGGAAGGGAGGGACTGGACCCATCAGAGGCATGAGTCATCAGCTGATGCTGGAGAGGAAATGAGGAGGCAGGCCTCTGTTGAAAGGCCAGGGCTGGAATGCTAAGAGGACAGGCCATTGGAGGGAGCCCAAAACTTTAGAGCCATACAACATGAAGGCTCCTTCCCTCCGTGCAAAACAGAAATGACTCACCATCAGAATGTACATTTTGTCTTTGCTGGTGATCGCCTCTTTTACAAGGACATCTCGCTAAGCAGGGTGATCAGAGCATCTCCTAGAATCTCTTGCAAGACAGTGCAGCCTCTGGACCCTGTCCCTTCTTTCCCACTCCTGCAGCCCCCCCCCAGTTTATATCACATTGCCTCTGGCCTGAAATAGCCCCCAAATAACCTCCCTGCCTCCAGTCTCTCCTTGTACTAATCCATCCTCAAGATGCCGCAAGATTAAAGTTTCTAGTGGACAGCTCTGGTCATACTACTCACCTGCTCAAAAACCTTTGGTGGATCCCTCCTGTCTTCCAAATAAAGCCCATACTTTTTGGAACAGTGCACCAAGTCCTCCATAGTATGGCTCTAATCTAACTCTCCAGTCTTATTATCAGAGCTCTGTGGCACCTGGATCTTGCCCTTTGAAGCATTCAGATCCCTCTCTCATCTCCCCCCTGAAACACCCCAAGAAGAGGGCTCTGTCCATGAGAGGGACTATTTAGAGACCTCTGAGGGTCTTTGAAATGGCCAGGCAGGGCAGAACAGGGCTGAGCAAGGAGGTCTGAGCTAGCCTGGCTTTAAAAGCAGCAGGAGCCCTAGGGCAGCTGTCAGAGCAGCTACTGCCACTGACCTTTCCTGGCAGCTCTGAGCACAGGCTAGCAGGAACTCTGTAAGGCAATTACCATTTCATCTCAACCCCTGGCATGACACTCAAGAACTTCATGGGCTCACCCCCAGCTCTGACATTTCACTTCATGATGACTTCTTCCTTAACCACTCCTTCCCACTCCATCTAGTACCTAGAGCAGCAGTTGTGAGGCTATGTGACCCTCAGCCAGCACCCTGGATGGCTAGCCATGGCCAAGCGCCCCTCCCAATTGTCTCTGCCACCAACCCCATGTCACTGCCAGACCAGTGGCTCGCACTGAGCTGCTTGGCAACAAATACCCTCCAGATCTTTTTTTCACATATATAGCTGCCAAGCCAACTTCCCCCACACCATTCAGTTAAGCTTTTGAACCTAAATTCTGGACTTAGTCCCACTTTTGCCTCATTTTCCAGCATCATTTCATACCCCTTCTCTTTATGTATTCACTGCTTTAATCAAACTCATCTCATGTTTTCCCACCACTGGGCCTTTCCCTACACAGTCCAGCAGACCCAAAATGCGGGCTCTTCTTCGTTGTCTCAACTTCCCCCTGTTAAATTCCACCCCATCCTTCAATGTAAAGTTCAGGTACCACACCCCCATAGAATCTTCCCAGACACACGTGAGCTCAACTTCCTTGAATTTGTCATTGTACTTTCTCTGTTCCTTGTCTATCTAGTCAGAGTATTCTGTTTTACTGTATTGTAAACTCCTTGAGGACTGGGACTTGTGTCATTCTTTCTAATCCCTGTTCTTTGCTCAAACGTTTGTTCATCTAAAGCTGGAAAGGACCTCTGAGGTCATGTAATCCAAGCCCTCATTTTAAAACTCAGGGAACAGTCTCAGCAAGGTTAGGTGATTTGCCCAAGATCACACAAATGGCTGACTTGGAATATGAACCCAGACCTCACGACTCTAAAATCTTTGAGTTGAATCTGGATCCTAATTCTGTTTTATAACATGCTTAATAATCTCCTTAATTTTGTGTCATGCACAGATATGAAAAGCATGACTGTGTCATTCAGTAAAAATATCTGACAAGCCAGGGCCATGGACAGAGGTCTAGCATACTCTCTCCAGGTTTATAGAAGTGTTGTCAATACCGTTAGAGCAAGGCCAATCAAGCAATCGCAAATCTATTTACTGGAACGATCACATTTCACCATTTTGTCTGTGCAGACATCATGAGGGACTTTGTCAAATGCTTTGCTGAAACCAGCATATATAGTGTCTATGACATTCCCCTGAGTAATCACAGGATCAGGAGGCTCAGGGATGAATGATGCCCTATAGGTGATCTAGTCCAATCTCCTCATTTTACAGAGGGAGCAAGCTAAGAAGTGGAGAGACAAAGTGACCTGCCCAGTGTTATCCTGGTAGCAAGTACCTGTGCCAGGATTCAAACCTCAGGTTTTTTGATCAAAATTTCATCCCATTTCCACTAAACAATAAAATGCTACTTAAAATAGGATTACTTTTGCATGCTGTATGGATTCATGTTGACTCCTTCTAATCACTTCTTCCTTTTCTAAATGCTGAAAAAGTACCTTTTACTGACTCATTCCACAATTTTGTTGAAGACTTACATCATAATTAACAGATGGCATGTACTA